>NC_141598.1:35235317-35835317 GCF_047967505.1 Dipteris shenzhenensis | reverse complement strand
ACAAACTTAATTCAGAATCCAATGCTAATAACTTAGTGCAAGTTTTGATCCAAGCTTTAAAAGAGTATGGAGGCGTGATAGAGTCTGAGATGGTTAAGAAACTTGTTTGTTTTGCATGTGATGGTGCTTCAGTCTTGTAAGGTTGTCGGAATGGTCTCTGTATAAATAGAAACAAAATATGCTCCTTACTGTGTTGGGATATATTGTATGACTCATCGCATAAATCTAGCTTACAAAGTTGTGTCCACATTTCCATCAGTATAACGAATCGAGACGTTGGTTAAAAAAAGCTACTCTTACTTTTGCAAGAGTCCAAAAAGATACAATCAATTTAGAGTTATTGTAGAAGCATTGGGTTCAAAAAGGAGGAAGATTTTGAAGAATGTGGATACTAGATGGATATTTTTGGTTCAGTCAGTGAAAAGATTATGGGATGAATACAAGACTTTGGTCTATTTAATGCACATGGAGGCAGAAGAAGAGGTTGAAAATGTAAATATTTTGTATCATAAACTAATCAACATAGATCTGATATTGGGATTGTGTGGAATTATTTTACTTTTAGAAAAAATGAATATGTTGAGTAAAATGTCGTAATCGAAGGATATTTATATCAATGAATATGTCAAGGCAATAAAACTCACTAATTTGAGTATAACAATAGCATACGATCAGAAGTCAAGCTCCAGTTTTTAAGACGAGAAATTGTTTAAAGATTGGAAAAGTTTAATAGACCTAGATGTGGATTCCTCACTTTTAACATGTGATTAGGAAGGATATGTTTGCCTTCGTGCAAACAATCAGGTTTTCAGGATGATGAGAGGAAACAAACGACACAAAGACTACAATACATTAAAATAGAGGCTTTTTAAAAAAAAGTACAAACAGTGAAAAATGCTCTTAGTGAAGTTGCAAGTGTAGTGGTAGATGAGATTAGAAGTAGGTTTCCTCGAAATGACCTAATGGAAGCATTTATCATCATATTTTCACATTTTTGGGTCAATGGATCTTTTGAATGTATCAAAGCAGGTCTAAAGAATCATTTGGATGCCCTCAAAAAACACTTTGGACGGGACATTGACATGGACAATATAAAGTACAATGATTTGTTGGATTTTGGAAAGCTTTATTCACAGTCTTCCCTTTTTGGAGAAGTCATGCACCAGCAAAGTAATTCAATGAAAAATATTCAAATGCAAGGTTCGATGGCTCGGCTTTGGAATGAGCTCTCTCGCAGTACATTCCTACAAGATAACATTTCTGAGTACTTCAAGCTTGCAAATTTATGTCAAACCTTTATTCTTGGCTCATCAGTCGAGGATAAAAGGCGTATTAGTACTCTCGGTTATTTGAAGAATAAGCTTCGTAATAAGCTAGATGATAACTTAGATCTTAGCTTGAGATTATACTCTTGTTCTTATGATGTTAGTAGCTTTCCGTATGATAGAGCATTAGCACTCTAGAAGTCAAGCTGTAAAAGAAAAGGCTATAATTAGCTTTTTTGGACTACTTAAACTAGACTTTGAGAAATTTCTTTTCCCATTGGATTTGAAGGAAATTCATTATCCTTAAACAATTTTATGTTTTGCATACTCTACAGTATTCTAAATGCTAGCTATTTCATGTATTTTGAAATTATGTAAAACGAAAAAGACAGAGTTTTCAATATAACTAGTTTTTAGTATATTTGTGAAAATAGAAAGTTTTTTAAATGCCTTAGAATATTTAGCCAAGTTTTGAAACAAAAATTCTAACAAAAGATATAATTCGCCAATTCTTTGAAACTTTTAAAAATAATTTATGAAAAATTTCGCCAGTATATTATAATACTATATTTCTATACCTTCGATAAAAACATCCCTGATTTGCATCAATAGAATGTTTTGCTAGAAAATGTGATTTCAGTTATTTAACTGGAAAGACACTCATATAGCATTTATCTACAAACTTTCAAAGAGGAGGGGCTAACCATTCAAGTGATGCAACAAGACCAGTCAGGAAGAACATTGACCTCTCAGCTTATGCTGTAAGGGAGGAGGAATCTCCTGGTAAGAATTTATTTTTGAGCGCTTTTGTTTCTTTTCAGCTATATGTGTAGAACTCAAATTTAATTTTGTATGATGCAGTCAAGAGAAGAAAGCCCAATGAGAAAGGTTCAGACAAAGGTGGACAATTAGTTGCTAAGGGAAAGGAGAAGGAGGAAAAGAAGTCATCCCAACTGCAACTCTTTGAATTTCTACAAAAGTCATAATGCCAAATGCAGTATCATAAATACCATGAGATGTTCAATAAGGAGATGGATTTGTAGTCTCTTATGACACAGCACAAGGATTTTCTTAGAGAGGTGTATGAATCCTTTAATAAACTAACAGTTGAAGGACCAAAAATGGTCAACAATAAGACTTTTTACATATCAATGACATTGCCGAAAATGAGAGGATGAGGTATCAAATGCACAAGCTCTTTGATAGTTTTGAAGACTACCACAAGGGAATCTGCACTATACACAAGGGCAATTGTAGGATACTTGAGGAGTCACTTGCATTTGCCATGTATGTACACTATGCTGATGGATCAATAGAGGACACAAAGGATAGTGATGATGAAGATGAAACAGAAGATAAGTCATACCTACCAGAGGTGGAAGAGAAGATCGACCTGAAAGAGGAGGAGCTTGCAGTTGTAGCATTGGATCTAGTGGCCTTAAAAAAAATGAGACCCTAAGAGATGCAGTCCTAGTGGATGACGTTGAGGCTGAAAGCTCCAACCTCATTATGCCCATTCTTCCCTCGTTCAATATTGAGGGAAAAGGGTATGTATTGTTGTATGACATACAATGCCTTTTAAATTTGAGACAGAATTATGCAATTGCCCTTATTGCACAATCTTGCAAGGTTGACAAGGAAGTAAGGATTGATGACGATCCTTTGGTAGAGCGGGAGGGTGAATTCAATCCTTCGAAAGAATTGTCCATCTGTTTTGAGCAAGCCAAAATGTATGAAGAGGTGGATGAGACAATTTTCCAGGAAACCCAAGCATGAATGAACCTCACAGCAAGCTTGGATATCAGTCAGAGCTCCAAGGGGAAGGAAGAGATGGGTATCTCCTTGTTTAACAATGACATACTTGAGAAAGATGAGAATATTGAGGTAAGGCACCTACCTTTCTTGAATTTGGAGTTTAGATATGCAATTTAATGGTTTGTTTTAAATCTAAGTGTGTTTCGTGTATGGAATTTGTTCGTTGAAGATGATACATTTCTCTTGAGGGCAGCTGGAAGTTGAATTCCTAGGCTTGGTAAACTATCAAGCATTTCTCATTATATTAAAGACCTATCTGCTGCAAAGATATTGATTTTTAGCAAATTGCTTAACAACAATGGAGTTTCTATTACTTTTTTTTTCAAGTGTGTCAAAAGTCTTGGGTGGTCATCCTATATCGTGGCAAACAGATAAGATCATTCTGATAGAGAAGCGGTCTACTTTAATTATTTTCTGGTGTTATGCTGGAAAGCAAGGCTCAAGAGCTGGTTACTATTTGACATATACTACTTGGGCACTAGCTTGTGGTGTAAAGGATCCCCTCTCCTTGGAAGGTTATGGAAAGCATAAGCTCATAAGGAATCGAGAGCCTTATTTGGTGGCCTTCCCGACAAAATAGATGAAGACCAAGCTGCAAACAACAACAACAACTCTTGCACAAGATGAGAAGAGTTCAGTTGCTCCTCAGCTCAAGGCAAAAAGGTATCCAATCAAAGTCAGAAGAAGTATTCCAAGCAAAGTTGGCAAACCATTAGAAGGATAGTCTGTATGGCATTGTATATTTTACAAGATGGAAGTAGAGTTGAATTGTGAGAACACTATCATTTTAGAATGTCTTAGTTATGTTTATGTGTATTTGTGATAAAAATATTATACATTTTGAAATAAAAATATATATAGTACATTTCAAATATTTCAATGGTTGCATACAATGACTTCTTATGAATGAAAGATCCAAGTCATTGTTCATTGCAAAAAACAAAATGTTACATTTAATGACATCTATTGATGATGAACAAGGTTTAGCACTTAGCTTCTATCTTCCCATTTGTGGTTTACAAATATATTTGAGTGTCTCCACTAAGCATGTCTTTGTACTGCATTTGAGTTCTCCAAAATCTGCCTCCTTTCCTTTTGAGCCAATCTAAAAGCTAGCTTAACCCTCGCTTAACCTGTGATGTATTAACTTTCTTCTTGGCTTGAAGCCTTTGTAGTATTCCTCGATAGAACCATTGGAAGACTTATTTCATTAGGGGAGATTTGGGGTCTCAAAAGGGCTTCCAATTAGTGCTTCCTAATTTCAAGGGATTAGAGAGGGATTTGAGGTGTACCAATGAGAGTGCTAGAAGGTGTGGGGAAGTGGTATGTTGAGGTGGCATGTGGCATTTATTATGCTTAGGTCATAGGTGGTTTCAATTTGAAAAAAGGGGACAAAATACCATGGATTTTGGGAAGAAAACCACCAAGAGTGTGAAGGGAGAACCATGTGAATTGTTCACGATCTACAAAATATTATTCCAAGCATTATATGTAGTGCTTCCCTAATCACTTTCATATACACTTTCGATATAAAAGTACTGTCCAATGAACTTATCAATTTCTTGGTTGAGATGACCGCGTTCCTTCCACACTTGTGTTGGTGTTGGTAACAAAACATGTTTTATCCATTGATCTTTTAATGTTGATGACACAACTCTAAATAAAATATTGAAGCATACCATGGATTTTGGGAAGAAAACCACCAAGAGTGTGAAGGGAGAACCATGTGAATTGTTCACGATCTACAAAATATTATTCCAAGCATTATATGTAGTGCTTCCCTAATCACTTTCATATACACTTTCGATATGAAAGGACTGTCCAATGAACTTATCAATTTCTTGGTTGAGATGACCGCGTTCCTTCCACACTTGTGTTGGTGTTGGTAACAAAACATGTTTTATCCATTGATCTTTTAATGTTGATGACACAACTCTAAATATTGAAGCATATCCCTTTCTGCTCACTCCGCTCACATCAAGAGCCTCTTGAATTTTCCTGACATCAGCTTTACTTTCCGATACAAAGTCTTCAAGAACTTCATGTTTTACCTTCTTAAACTTTTTTCCCTCCATCATGTTCTTTGTAACAACAATGGAGACTAAAGCCTTCATTTGTTTGATGGGAATTAAATTACTCTCTTCTTGTGCTCATCGGTCCTATTGGACAAATTCCCCTGCCAACCTCCTTCAGGAAATGAACTCTAAATTTGATACCGCTCTGCCTCGCATAGTTGGATGTAGCCAATGCCTCTGATTTAGATATTCTTCATGTTTGGATGCGTATCTTCTTCTTCTCTCCAATCATGTGTCAGCCAGTTCTTAATCCATAAATCAATCAAAGAACAATCTGAGTACTTTTTGTGTTCCACACCCTAGTCTTCAAGGACTCTATCAGTCGTTTCCACTCGCTTGGAGTTACTTAAATAAAGTTCCTATATTAACCCTCAATTCCAATCAACTATTTTTCTTTGTCATGGGTAATCATGAACTCACTCTTTTTCCCTATGGGTCACTGCCGCCAGCATCTTGTATGATATCCGAATATAGTCCTGCCGACCAAAACTTCCAAACCAGATACTTCAAGTGGACTCTCGCAAACCTATAAATGGCTTCATGCAGAATTTGTTCACCAATGTTGGGAATACGTACCATGCAAGTCTGCAATCCAAAATGTTCCCTATTTTAGATCCTCTACAATTAAGTAGGGCACCACCTTTAGCTTTCCTAGAAGAAGCACAAATCACTGCAGACCTAAGTGACAAATTGGAGCCACAACCTTCATGGTGTAGGTCGAAGATGCTTAGAGAGAAGTAGCTCATTGAGTATTTACAAGATCCATCTTCTTTCAAATGCATCCCACGTTTGATGCGATACCCCATCGCTACAGATTGGATGTGAATAGACATGATCCAAACAAGGGAAGATGCTCCTCATAATTGGCCACTAATAAATAGATAACTCAAGGTCAAATGGACAATCCAAGAAACACTTATCACATCCTTGGACAAACATGCATCATAGATGCGAGGTAGCTATGACAAACCACTCAAGGACAGCATCAAATATACTGAAGCTAGATAGTAGTTATCTTGGAGGTGTCCCTCACCATTCATGACCATCTACCCATGCTCAGTTTCAACCTACATGAATAGATAGATGCTCAAACAAACAATCGCCTCTTTCAAAGAGCCCTATCTCTTGAAGGGAATATGCATGTCTTTTTGAAGAAATGGTTGATATTGGCTAAAAATTGAGCAAACAATGACATCACAACAATGCCTATACACTCAGCCATAAGCCAAGACGGGTAATCAAATCCGATTGGGGAGTTCTTACCCCTCCAGCAACAAGGGCCAAAAGCATAGTCTAGAGTAGCAAAGATGAGATCATTGTGTGTGTAGAGTAGTAGCAAAGCTCACATACTTGGCAAAATAGGATTTAGAGCGATAAATACTAAATTAGAGAGAGAAAGACTAAAAACCTACACTTTTTAAGGTCCCTCCAAAAAGTGTAGAGACCCAAGAGGTCCCCCCAAAAGGTATAGAGACCTAAGAGGCTCCCTCCAAAAGTGTAGAGACCCAAGAGGTCCCTCCAAATAGTGTAGAAACTCTTACTAAAGAGGTCCCACCCTTGAGGGTCTTACAAAAGTAGAGGAGAAGTGGAGAGACTCTTATCCAAGAGGTCTCCTACAAAAGAGGTCCCACCCTTGAGGTTCCTATGAATTATGTAGAGACCAATATGTATAAATCTCTCTCTTCCCACTCTTTGGAGTTCAATGTTCAAGTTCACTCTTTAGGGATCACTATTTAAGTTCACTTATGTGTTCATGTGATTGATCTCCATTGCATCGATGCTCGCATACACTTCTGTGTTCTAGCATGCCCTTACACTCCTTACTCTTCTACTCCTTGCTCCCATCTTCTCACTCCTCCTTGCTCTACCATGGGCCTTCCTCCTCCTCCTCCTTCCTCTTCTCCCCCCTCCCTCCCCCTCCTCTTTTTCCCTTCTCCTCCTTCCTTTAAGTTCACCTCCCTCTATCTCCTCCCTCTTCCCTTGACCCTCCTACTCAACCCTTTACTCCTTGAAGTCATGAAGAAGACTAGCTCTCCACTCCTCAACATTGAGCTCCTGCTAAACCTTACAACCTCATCTGAACTCTGGAACTCCTAGCTAGTTGTCTCAATTTTATCCCACTTCTGAACCCTACAGTCCCCTTCTAAACTCTTGAACTCTCGTGGAGGTGAGAGCCTCCAAGCCATCATTGAGGTCAAGCCCTCTTTCTCACCAAACCGGCACATGAGATTAGCTTTCCATGCTTTAGCCTAGACCTCTCACTGGAACACAACCCAAGGACCTATGCTTCACTTGTGAAGACCTATGCTATATCGAGCTCAACAACGTGATTGTAGGTGACGAACACCAACCTTGGAACCTAGAACTTCGAATAGAGTGATAACACCAGTCCATTCTTATATGTGTTCTTTTCCTTTCCATTATCCTTAGTTGTAGAAGCTAACTCTCCCCTTGGCACTATAGCTTCTATCATGTGTTCTTCACTTAATAGCATCAATACGATATCGTGGAAATCAAGATTACTCCCAATTTACTCTTATAATTATCATTAATCTCGGATAATGTGATGGAGATTAGACAAGAGTATTGCTTTTGCGGCCATCCTCTAATTGCTTCATTAACAACTACATATTGGTCAAAAAATTTCCCCAAGAATTCAGTGTCACGCATGTGCAACGCAAACAATTGTTGCTTTAATACTATCTTAGATATTTTTTACCTTTGACCCTAAGAGCATCTCTACTACATAGCAAAATGTCTCCAAAAACATATTCTCCATTTCCTGATTTCCCTTACATTTGTAGTCTTGTGCTACTGCATTTGCCAACGCATGCAAGGGTATAAATTGGAAAAAGTGGCATGCAACTGTTGCTATTTACACATTGTCAATAGATTACCATAAGAAAAAATCAACGAGAAATCAACCATGTGGGATAGAAAGGTCATGTGACATTTTTTGGTTGGTTTCTTACCATGGATATAGACATAAAGATGAGATTTAACCATCAGCAATCCTGCAAATTTAATATTTAGGGTGCAAATTTAATATTTAGGGATCTGCTATGACAAGCTGATTTACATGGATGTGAAGCACCACTCAAATATTCATGAGTATTGGATTCAATCAAGGGCTTGGGAAGGTTAGTATATGTAAACCCTATACAACACATGAGTTCAAGGCTTATTTTTTAATCCCTTATTTGTGAGCATTGCAAGATTAAAAGACACCCTTTTTCTATAAAAATCTATAAATATCTTTCATCAAAACGTTATTGATGATACAGCTAGAGTATAAATATATTTCTATTAAAATTATGATTTAGAAATCTCATTTCTTCTAATTGAACCGAGAGATCAAGGGTTAGTTGAATTTTGTTCAAGGAGATAATGCAAGATGAGTTGATTCCACATATCAATTGGCCCCGGCAAGCACCAATGTAAGCAGTCGTTTGGAGGGGCGTTGTAAGTTGAGCCGGGATGCCCATCCGGCCTCAGGAAAGCACTGTATGTCACATCCAAAAGCTTCAGCCTCGTTGATCCCTCCAGTCTTGCAGCCATGGCTTTCCCTAACTCCTCTACTTGAATTTTATTGATCTCGTTGTTGATCCAAGGATAGGACGGCTTCCTATCGGATTCAGTATACGGTCGTGTCCTATTGCAAAGACCAACTCCCTTGCTCCATGAACCATACTCAAAATGAGACACCGTCACTGTTCTTAGTATGGTGATTCCTCTGTACTCGTTCACCATGTATTTCAAAACATTCCGTAGTGCCAGCTTCAGTGCAGGGAGCATTTCAAAAGCTGTCATATTAAGTCCAGAGCGAGAGTTAACACCCAGCATTGTGCCGTTCAAGTAGTACATACTGGGCCTGAAATACCAGTATCCTGTGGATATTATAGCCACATCGTAGTCGGCTAATTGGGATGACCACACATCTGCTGGTATATCTAGCTGAATCTTGTAAATGTCGTGCTCAACTGTGTCGTTCACAAGAAATGGTGACCATATGTTTGTCAAAGTGAAGTTGTAAGAAGGAAAATCCCATTTGGATTGGTCGTTTTTCACTTCATGAAACACATTGCGAGGTGTTTCGACCTGCATAGACAGCTTTACCTCAGGATGAGGGCTTTAAATGAAACTTACGATGATTTGTTGAACAAGCAGATGAAGAAGTTCACCTGTGCGAGAGCACACAGAAGCGTGTGCATGTGATTAGATGCGATCGAGTCCCCGATGAACACAAGCTTCTTTCCCCTCATCAATTCGAGGAACCGTGCCGAATCGAAACGTAGTAGTTCACAATCATCCGGCTTCCATTTCCAGTTTAGGTAACCCCTGTCTGGCCTTCCATTCTGAATGCAATTCTGGGAAGGCCGAATATATCTACAAGTGCCATTTGTGTATAGAGGAGGCGTCAGATCAGGTACCCAATTTCCTCGGGAAAGATCGCAGTTGCCTGTGTTTGCTACAAGATTCCGAGTTAGATCACACGATGCAAAATTCAGATGAAGTTTCGCAGATAAAGTTTTCAATGAAATACCTGATTTTGTGTGATTAGTGAACGTCGTGTTACGGCTACTGCTGTGGTTACTGCTAGCAAATAGGAGCAAATCTGTCTGATCAGGAAGAAGGATGAACGGCCACCCAGGATTGAGAACTACGAACGCAATCACAAGAGAAGAGACGGCTGCAAAGCATATCAAGCACGTTACGACGCGACAAACGTGAGGGGGCTGATTGAGCATGAACCAGTGACTGGGCCATCTCATTGTCATTGTATAAGTTGCAAAGATACTACAAACTTTGCCATTGTTTTCTCATTCCATCCGAGCATCTTGTGGCGGGCTGATTGTCGTAATCAGAACGGGGCATGTTGCACCATCAATACGCGCTGGCCTTTGGTAGCGCATTCACTTCCTCTATACCCAAAATGCTAGCAGAAAACTTTTGTCCCAACTAACCAAACTAAAGAAGTTTTCACACATTTGCAGGATCTCAGAGTAAATTACTCAAAATCTTAACTAGTGTTCTAAAAGACTGGATAAAATCTGAGCCCAATTTTATAATCTCGGTTCGTGCAAAGAGCTCTACGAGTGTTCTCCACCCACCCTCGATCTTCTCTCCAACCACTCCATTTAGCTTTCTCCACCCACCTTCATTGTGCCCTCCATCCCCCCTATCCTACCCACGCTAACGAATCTCTTGACGAAGCTAAGAAATTAAAGCATATTTCCTAAATACAAGGAAGAAGAAATTTCCCAGATTTATCTAGGAAATTCTATTTCCTATATCACCCATATAGTACTATCTAGGAAATGTCAATTTTTTATATGGAGAATCAAGTGGATTCTATATTTTTAATATAGGAAATGAGGTCTCATGTATCTTAATTCTTTGTAGTGATTATATTTACCTACATAAGATGTTTATTTAGAAAATAGCAAGAACACTGTATTTCCATGTAAGGAAACTTTTAGTATGTATAGAAATTAGCCTATAAAAAAATAAACCATAGTATTGAACATATGTAAAAAACTCATATATTTATGACTTTTATAAGATATATTTATGATTTTATATGATATATATTGTTTTTGTTTGTAAAAACATTATCTTATTTTATCTATATATTAAAAGAATATTAAGAGAGCTTGAAATTTAATTTTAAGGACAACATATAATAATGTAAGCATTCATGTCAAATGTGTTAAAAATACAATGTGCAATGAAAAATTAAAAATTTCAATATAAGACTCACTTAAAACTTAAAAACAATGCTCAGTAACGTAAGAGAAATACATTTTATAATTACTAATAAATGAGTACGTATAATCTCATGATTTTGAAGATAAGTAATTGATTCATGACCTCCTATATTGCATAAGCATTAAAATGTTAACAATGTGCAATGTTGTTTGAATCAAATTTTCAAATGTTAACACTCACGTATCTCAAATTTTTTGAAGATAAATATAGCTCAAAATAAGTGCTCATCAATAAAGTCAATAATTTGAATATAACTAGCTAGACATAATGTATGAATAAGCTTTGAAAATTTTGACCAAATTAAAATTCTATTCTAAGCTAAAAGGTCAATTTTACATGTGCATGTAGTCTCAAAATGAGGTATTGGACCCAATGTATGAGTGTGAGAAGGGGGTGTAACTTTACAGCTATGTGGAAGTATATAGCTATATCTTGAGGGGTGCTTCAAACTGCATGACAAGGCTACTACCTAGATTGTCTTTTATATGACCATTTAACTGTATAAACTTACACTTCAAACTTGCTATATTGGGACTCATCATTAAATACACTGCTAGAGGTGGAGGTGGGTTGGGTGGTGGAGGCAGATTTGGTGGTGGTAGCAGATTTTGTGGTGGTGAATTCTATGGTGGGGGATTTTGTGGTTGTGCAGGGTTTTGTGGTTGAGGATTTTGCAGTGGCAGTGGGTTATCATGTGCTTAAGGAGCATTTGAAACTGAAATTGCCCTTGTTTGAGGAGGTGGAACCATGATCCTAGGGCTATTGTGTGTGCTACTATACTGCTAATCTTTATTGGGAACTCCTCAAAGTGTGCTCCACAGTCTTCGATTGCAAGGGAAGAATCATCTTGACCTTTGGGTGGATGGAAACTTGTATCCTTTAGACCCTACCACCCAAAAGAGCCCTCCTTTTCATACAGTGCATGATGGTTTTTAGTTTGTTAGCAAGGGACATGCTGGATTGCTCGGTTAGTGCAATCGATTGAACCATTCTCAGACATTGGCTATGTAAGCAAGCGAGGTGTAGAGATCCCAAGTAGAAGAACTTGCACATTTGGGAAATATTACTATTGTGGTGGCAATGCATAATAGTATGCAGGATCTCCAATTGCAAAACAAAGAACTCAGTGACAAAGCACATGCACTGGACTTGGAGCGACATGAATTGGAAGAATCAATCCAGAAGCTCGCTAATAGCAAACAAGATTTGGAAAGGTCTATCTATGGCCAATTCAACGTGCTGTGGAGAACGAATGAGAGAAGTCAATAGAATGAGTACAAAAGTTGAACGGAACACCTTTGGGACTGAAGGAGAGGAAAAGATAACTGCAATCTATGGATGCATTGTCAACCAATAGTGGTGCCCGAAAGAGGAGAATACAGGCTGCAAGGTTAGTTCCCCAAATTTTCAATGAAATTTCTTACTCCAAAATATTTGTGGTGTTGCATTCTTTCCACTAAGACTCATCTGTACTCTACTTTAGGAATTTCATGGAGGATGTGATGGGAACAATGGAAATGGATGATAGTGATCCTTCATATGTTCTAGAAGAAGTTTAATAAAGCCAAGTGATGTCATGGAAGTGTTGAGACCCTAGACAAAAAGGGCTACATGAACAAGTTGCTAGAGAGATAATGAAGGATTTCAAGGGCCTCGTGCAAGCAAAGGAGGTGCTTGGAGTTTGTGATGCTACTGGTCTAAGTCATGAAGCTTACAACTCTATTTTTAAAATTTTCAAGTCTGCTATGGAGGAAAAGTATAAGATATCTACAATGCCATTGCCAACACTGTGGTCTGTAAGGCTTGCACATCAAGAAACAAACCAATGTGCTAGAGAAAAGCTTGGAGGATACCATTGTGTAAGTGGCACAATGACTTGGAAGAGTAAAAATAAATCTGGCATCCAAACGTTTGAGATGAATGCTTTCAATAATGTTTACATAGATGTAGAGAATTTGCAGAGAGCCATGGTCAAATTCTATGGAAAACCTCATGACCAACCATGTTGTAGGATGGGGAGCTAAGGGAAACGGGTCGTCATTCTTCCGTGAGGCACTAGGAGAGAACTCAACTTAGTGTTGAGCCTCTCTTAATTGCGCACAACCTTCCGTACTAGGGAAGGAACTCAACTTGGTCATCAGGTCTAATGCAGTGAGAGCATGCATCAGTGTGCTAGAGCTCAGCACCAAATTGAGTTCCATGTCCACTGTCGAATGTTGTGCTCGATTGAGCTCGCCTCCAAGTTGAGTTCCCTTTTCCAGTGCCTTGACTTCTGAAGTTGCTATGAAAAAGGTTATTTCAATTATGAGGTGCTCGTATTGTCCCCTGCATATGAGGAGTTCTAGGTCAAAATTGTAAGAAAGTCCTACCTACGATAGCACTACGAGGTGCTCGTATTGTCCCCTACATACAAGGCACTAGGTCAAAAGTGTAAGAAAGTGCTAACAAGGGCAAAAAGTGACACCTAGTCTTGCCACAGTGGTGGTGTTGACAAGTACTTAAAGAAGTGTCACAAAAACAAAGTGCTAGCATCTTTGTATGTGATCTATTTTGATAAATCTTTGCTTCGGATGTAATTTATTTTGTTTCAATTTTGATGTAATACTATTATCGCCAAAACTCTGGGATGTAATTTCTTAATGTAATTTCTTTTGTTTCAATTTCAATGTAGTACCATTATCGCCAAAACTATTGTTGGCTATTACTTCGGTAGTGAAAGTGGCTCTAATGAAGAACAAATGGCATATTTCTACCCTCATTTACATTTTATTGCAACAATAGGGATCGTTGCACAAGAAATTGTTGAAAATTTTATTTTTATCAATATAATATCCATCTCCACCCATTTTATATTACTTCTCCCATGGTCCTTGTGACACTTCTTTAAGCACTTGTCAACACCACCACTGTGGCAGGACTAGGTGTCACTTTTTGCCCTTGTTAGCACTTTCTTACACTTTTGACCTAGTGCCTTGTATGTAGGGGACAATACGAGCACCTCGTAGTGCTATCATAGGTAGGACTTTCTTACAATTTTGACCTAGAACTCCTCATATGCAGGGGACAATACGAGCACCTCGTATTATTGCTACCATGGATTATGTACAACACACCTTATGGGTCCTCTTACATGGAAGGGTGGCACATGGTCATGCCTTGCCACCTCAACCCTGGGCCTTATGCTCGCCTTATGCACACCATATTTTATTATACTATTGCCACACGTACAAGCACACACACATATTTATGCCTTTTACTTTGGTCAAATTTATCCATAACAACTCCCCCCCCCAATCAGGGAATGCACAGCATTTCCATGCCTGGGACCATCACAAACAAAGAAGGGCTTGAGATAATGCTTGTTGATCACCTTCTTTCCATATGGCTCATGCAGCTCCTGTACTTGTACAAACCCATTGCTACGTTCCTTGATGACTTTGTATGGACTGGTCCACAGTGGAAGGAAATTTTTATCCATCTGTTGGTCCAATTTATTATCAAATCATAGCACAACATCCCCCTCAGCAAAGTGTCTTTCCCATCCCTTGCGAATCTTAGCATCCATGCGGGCCTTTTGTCGATTCTTTTGGATCTCTGTTTGATGGAGTGCAAGGCATCGGGTTTCATCTAGCTTCTCAAGTTGTACCAACCTGGCCTCTACATGTTCATCTTCTGTCATCCTCTATTCTTGTGCTAATCTCAAGACCGAAATTTCTATCTCTAGTGGTAAAACTACCTCAGTACTGTACACAACTCAAAAGGAGTGTGACCTATAGACGTTTTATGGTGATGTAAGCCCACATGGCTTTAGTGACCTTTTGATCCCACTGGCTCCTGTTCCTTGTGGCCATTTTCCCCATGGTTTTACAAAGGAGGCCGTTGGTCCACTCCGTTTGTCCCATGGATGCTGGATAATAGATGCTAGAAGTGCGACATCTGATCAATACCCATGTGATCCATGAGCAACTCCATTGCTTCATTTAAGAATGGACTCCCATGGTCAGATACTATTTCCATGGATGTCCTAAACCTTGTGCAGATACGTTCAAATATGAAATTTGAAATGGCCTTACCATTTGCAGTAGGGAGGGCTTCTCCTTCATCATCGTTGCCACTAGCAACCATTTGTCCTTCAGTCGAGCAAAAAAACCACGGTCTTGAGCCATCATATCGCTCTTCTTTTTGCTCTCTAATAGTGCTATCACCTCCCACTGCCTCCACTTCGATGTGTTTGTAATCTCCTCTTGCGCTTTCTTGTTCTTCCCATTGCCAAGGGTGGCCCCATCCTCACTATCGATGGTGTTGGAGAAGGATGTCTCCATTGTGGCTTTTTGATTGGCGCTCAACTTTGGCCTCTTCTTAGGACCTGTGGGTTCTTTTTTCCCTTGACCTGCAACTTCCTTCTTTTTGCGATTTCTAGCCTCCTTCCCACTGCATATAGATTCTACTTTCACTGCTTGCGATCACCTGCGTTTGTGATTGTAAGCTTGGTTGGGTGTCGAGCGGCGCGATCTCTCCTTCGTCACCTAACAGGCCATTCCCATAGCTCACCTGCATATCGTCGTAGTCACCATTCAAACCCTCTAGAACCTCCCAGTTTTTGTCCCAAGAAAGGTTTAGATCCATTTTACAAGAGCGGCAGAGAAAAGTTGAATGAATGCTATGAAAAAAAATTGAGAGTGGTGGATTTAGAAGCGAGATGAGAAGCAAGGCAATGAGAGGAGTGAGATGAAAGTAGCAAAGGGGAAGCAAGGCATTGAGATGGTATGATGGAGGAGTGCACTATGGGTGGTGTAATGAGTAGAACAGAGACAACATCAAGGCAAGGGAAAGAGAGGACTACTAGAGCAAGAGTATACATCAAGAAAAGGTTTACTCAGTAGAATAATGCCTCCTGATTGCATTCACAAAGGGTTATTTTATACAGTCACCCTAGCCAACAACAGCTATTTGATGAACATCAAGAAGAGCTCAAAGGGCAAGGAGCAGGAGTAGGAAACTCTTTAGCCAATTGGAGGCAACCACACAGGGGCACGACATTGACTATGTGGCTTACATGCTGAACACGTGTCTTACATCAGGGAGATATACGTGGCGTAAACATGCTCGTCACATTCTCCCCAGTGAAAAAGTCACAGTTATGGCATGAAAAGGTTTCATCCTTGATATGTGCATAGTAGTGAGTGTTTGCCTTCATCCATCAGTACATTGTTGCAGTGCATAAGTCATTTTGCCTACCGATTTTAGGATTCAGTAAAGCCCGATCCATTTTGCCAGAAATTTCTCGGCCAAATTCTTTTTCTTTATAGGGTAATGGACCATTACTAGATTTCCTAGAGCAAAATCTACTACTTTATAACGTTTGTTGTAAATGAATCTTTGGCAGCTTTGTGCTTGTTTGAGGTGGTCTGCTGCATTTTGTCGAATGAACAATAATGCATCATCCATGTACTTTGCCCAATCTCTAGCTTCCTGATGTTTGATCTGGCTATTTTCTATGAGACCGATTTTCACTAGGAAATTAGGTGGTCTGCCATACAATGTCTCAAAAGGACTGAAGCATGTCGACTCATGGATAGAAGTTTTATAAGCTAATAAAACATACGGAAGAGATACATCCCAATTTGTATGAAGTGGGTCGATATTCATCGCAAGGATGAGTTTGATTGTATGATTTAATCTTTTCGTTAAACCATTGCAGTTAGGGTGATAAGGACTTGTGAATTGTTGCTTTACGTTGAGTCTGTTAGCTATAATCCATAGCACTTTTGACTTACAATTACTTTCTTGATCAGATGGAATTTGTTCATGACATCCGTGGGAAAGAATTAAGTGTTGCATAAGAAAATCTGCAACTTCTGACATTGTCACATTCTTGAGAGGTCGAGCAATTTCCCACCTGGTCCAATAATCCTTGAGAATGATTATATATTTATTGCCTACAGCAGCTGAAATAGGAAAAGGACCCATGATATCATATGCCACTAACTCGAAAGGTTGAGATACTAAAATCGATTTCATATCTCCTATTGGTTTAGTTGTTGGTGACTTGAATGTTTGATATGTTGTGCACGATTTGAGGTATTCATGTAATGGTTTTCTTATACCAAGCCAAAAAAATTTTGTTTGAATCTTAGTTAAAACTTTGTAAAATCCAAAGTGTCCTCCAAATCTAATATTATGAGGGTCATTGTTTGCTTGGGTGTAGCCATTTTCGGTGAGGTTCAGGGACTTTTTTGTATATAGGTATCTTGCATGACCCATAACTTATGCATTGCTCAACGGAATTTGGCAATCTTTGTCTTCAAGTTGTAGTACGCATTCCAAACTTGAACATGAGAGCAAAAAATTTATGGAATGAGTATTTGGAATGAGACCGTTAAAGAATTACAAGTGCTATGTTGCATGTGTGCATGCATCCTGAAGAGTATAGGATATAGCAATTTATTCAAAAACATCAAAATTTTGTTCTATACAAACATGCAACCAAGTAATCATTCTAAAGTAAACTATGTGAGATTCTCCTCAACCCAAGGACACATCTAAATGAGATCATTATGCATGGGTTAATGGGCCTTCAATGTTGTGCTAAAGTGATGCATACCCATTTGAGGGCACGCTCCATAACTTTTTTTTGATTTGTTGAAAACCAAAACGGATTGAAAATTTAGAATCTAAACTATGGGACTAGTACATGGTGGTCTTAAAACATTGATAGTTTTTGGTATTGGTATCTAGATTCAACATAAAATGGAAGAAGTTAGAAAAGTGCAATTTGTGTATATGCAAAGATATTTTAATAAATCCAACACTATTTACAATTTTGAATTGTTTCTTTTTCCATTGCTTGCCTCACCAGCTAGCTTCTCTATTGCTATTCTAGACTAATCGTGGCCGTGGCATCAATGGCAACATGCAGCTCACCATGGCTTGCAAGAGAAGCAAACATAGGCTGCAAGACAGGGAAGCCGAAAAGCCAGGTCAAGGCACAAGGAACCGAGTGTCGGTTGAGAAAAGCACTGGCATGGTATCGAACCGGCAACGAAGATACTTTTGCAACATCTGTGAAGGGAGAAACAACGAGAAGAAATAAGACTCCTTGCTGAGTAGCAGCAAGAAGCGGTTGCAAATGTGTGCATTCGATCTTTGCCATCAGAGCGAAGAACACAAGCTATGGTGTCACGATTGGTGGGAGCATTCAAGGCAGCAACATCAGGCCATTCAGGTGATTACCACTCTTGAGTCTTCAAAAGCTTTAGCATGCACCCTAAAGTTCGTAGAGTAACAACCCTACCAACACCTCAAGAGATGCACGCCCAAGAGGTGATGCTCTCTAACCTAAGAAATGCCTACAAAATGTGAAAGGGGTGCACAGTTTAGATCAACTAGCTACAAAGAGGGCAATATTAGCTATGTTGGTGTCCCCTAAAACAAAGGAGAAATGGCTTGGGCGCACAATGTCAAAGATGTTGTCAATGAGAAGGACCAACGTGGCTCCAACGGTTGAACGTAGAGCAGAAGCAATGCATGATCATCCCGATCCGAGAAGTCTGTGGGCTTCAACAGAACACAAGAAAAGGAGAGACAACCTAACTACGGAAGTCATTGCTACAGTGACGATGTTTTGGCACAAAAATATGAGTTTCTTCAAATAGAGAGGACATTTGTAAGAAGCGGATGGAATGCAAGGTGTTTGAGGATCACATCATACACATGCTAGATACAATGCAGTTCAATGGTTCCTAAACCAGCCCAGTGGTTTGTGATTGAGCTTTGGGATAGTTTACTTGTATCATTTTTTCTTCTTTTTTCAAGAAAATTACTTCATTAAGTATGAATGAAAACCACGAGAGCAAGCTCAAATGCGGGAGCACATCATGCAATGCATGAGGAAAAAACAGGTCAAAGTGAGCTAATAAAGAACCAAGGTGGAGGCTAAAAATGCCATCTCAACCCTGAAGGAAACGCCATCTCAATGCTGAAAATGCCATTTCAACCCTGAAGGAAACCAAAGAAGAAAGGAGATCCCCTTCAAACTTTGAAAAAAATTAACTCTCCTGGAAGTGGCTGCATTAGAGGATCCCTACATGTTTGGCCAAATGGCCATCAGAGTGTGTACTGTGCAGTCAGTCCAAATACTGGCCATAGTCTGGGAAGGGTGAACCTGGATACCCTCCATCACCTCTATACACCTGGCTCTCCAAATATGCCAAGCTGCAATGCTAGCTAAAATCTCCCAAGACGTGTTTACTGAGGCATGAGCAACTTTGAAAAGAGTGAGGGGAACATCCTGGAGGGAACAAGACTCCACTGAATGTCACCATACAATGAAAGCTAGATCTAGATCATGTCCCTTGAAGAACACCTATGGGCTAGTAAGAGATAACCAAGCCATTGAACCCTAGGTCATATAGAAAGGTGCTATATGAAAGATGCTGAAAATCCTAGCAACACCTTTCCAGATTGTCCTGGCCTACTATCTGCACTTCTTTCATTTCTTAAACCAGGCTTGGACTAAATGTGATTGTCCTAAACCAGCCCGGTGGTTGGAACATCATGCAACCGTAGGCTGGTTCAGCTCAATCACCAGTTATGTGATTGTCCTGAACTAGTGTGGTTGAACAAAAATTAGTTGTTGTCCAGCCTGGTGACATGGTTGAGCAGAAATTAATAGTAATATATTGTTTATTTACTAAACCAGCCTAGTGGTTGGAACATCATGCAACCGTGGATGCTTCAGCTCAATCACCAGTTATGTGATTGTCCTAAACCAGTGTGGTTGAACAAACATTAGTTTATTGACCAGCCTGGTGGTTGAAATTATTGTGTTTCTTAGTACTTAAATTCGTTAAATTTAACTTTTTGCTATTCCGATCATATACCACTGTTAAATTGTGGAATTTAGAAATGAAAAGAAATATATTATTATTTTCTCATGGTGAAATTTAGAAATGAAAAGCACTTGTGATTGTCTAACATGTGAAGTTCTGTCAGGCTAAACCATCTCGGTGGTTGAAAGTGTGACAGTGTCCTGAACCCAGTGGTTGACTATCCTAAACATGTCCTAAACTAGCCCGGTGATTGAAATTGTGATTGTCCTAAACCAGTGCGGTGGTTGAAATTTACTTTAATTAGACTGTGTTTTGTATTCTTTTAGTAGTAGCAAAAAGGGGGCTCATTGTTCTGTTGTTCCCGCATGTTGGGTCAGCGGACGGAGTTGTATCTCAAGTTTGTGGATCAAAATCTGGACATTTCAATTGGGAAGAGGAGCTTTGAGCATTGTAAGCCCTAGTACATCATGAAACTCAAAGACGGGAATGTTTGTTGTTTCAAAACACACATGGACTTTGACCTGGCCCGGCAAGCTATGAATGACTTGAGATCTAGTCATGTTGGAGCATTGCTCCATGAGGGTTGATGCCCATGCCTCACCAATGAATGCAGAGTCTATAGGCCACCTGGATCCTCATCATGTGTTGCAAGGGAGGGCAGGTTTTGTAGCCTAAGGTCTCTGTGGGAGCTAGTAGTTTGTCCAAAGGGAGACCGTGAGTGGCACAGGATTGAATGCATTCATGGCACCTGCAAGCATTGCAGTTTGAAGCTAAAGAAGAAGACATTCAATGTCTGTCCAAATGAAATAAGGGAAGACAACCACGTTGCTCTAAAATTGAGATTTGAAAATGTCAATGTTGCAGGATCTGATAAAGAGGGATGGCTACTATCATATAAGAGCACCCAGCCAAGGGAGCTTGTAGGTCACATGGTTCAATCCATCCCAATATATGTGCTTCACGATTTCACGGCTAGCTAGTAGGATAAGCAATTCAAGACGTTCCTTGCCAATTTTCCCTGTGACACTATTGTATCTGTCATAGATTTTGCAGAGAATTATTCTTTTCAAGAACAAGATGAGATACAAAGTGTTCACTGGTACAACAAGCTAATAACAATTCTTGTGCATATCATGTATAGTCATTTGCTTGATTCTTCCATGCCTGATGCCAATCTTCTTCTTGCTGACTCACAGGAGTCCAAGTCAGTGCAATGCACTTACCATTTCTACATTTTAGATGATAGGGAACATGACACCCTATTTGTGCAGCATGCTTTTCTACTGCATTGGGAATGGCTGAAAAAGGAAAACCCCCATGCAAAAAATATAAAACAACATTAGGGTGTGGTCAGATGGTGCTGCCTCTCAATTTAAATTAGCACGTGGATTCTACTTTGTCTCAAATTCAAATCCCTGACCGGTCTAGACATGATGTAGAATTTATTTGGGTCTAGCCATGGCAAGGGTGAACATGATGGATGCAGTGTTGTTATTAAGCAAGCTCTGTTTAAACACCAATTAGCATGCCCTCAAGAAAAACTCAATGATGCCCATGATGCTGTAACATGTCTTACAGCCAACCTCTCCATAGGCACGCATTCAACATACAATAAACAAAGCCTTAAGAGTACTGTAGTACATACAGTGTTCCATGAAGTGAAAGTGGATGAAGTGCAAAGGAGAAGCCAGCACGATTGCGAGAAAATTAAAGGAGTTCATGGTCTACATAGTATATGGGGCTTTTCCAACAACCAACTAATTAAAAAAACTTTCTTGTTTCTACAGTGCGTGCATCATAGGGGATCATGACTATTGTGAGAACATTGCAACTGTGAAGACATGGGAGAGCGAGTTCAAGTTTTCCCTCTACGTTCAGATGGAGTGACAAAAATTGGAGAGACAAACTACTCGCCACAGTTTGGGGAGAGTTTCAGTGACCTCACTGACTGTTTGGAAAGGGGGATATTTGCAGTTGTCGTAGATTCTGGGGAGAACGAGGAAGATGACCCATACTTTCTTAGGACTTTCTGTTGCAGTGCACAAAACCTAAGTACAATGTTGAGGAAGCATGTAAGGACAATTGGAGAACAACCCATGAGAAGTGGGATGTAGTAGTCAGAGCTTTTTGGTACAAAAAAACATCTAAGAGAGGCCGCAATTACGAACTGCTACATAAGAGTCCACAAACATGTGTATACTCTCATCTAGTAAGAGCTATAAAGTTCTAGATGCAGCCTGTGCCACAATGAAAGAAGGGCAAGAGTGTCTTCAAATTGGATTTAGACACGCATGAGCACATGTTGGGGTGTCTAGAGTAGTGGACGAGGATGATTGAGATAATACTAAGAAATGTATGTAGTCTCATTGCAGGGAAACAATATGTCCACTTGTCCTACAAAATGGAATTTATATTTGAGATTGCTTCTTTT
Organism: Dipteris shenzhenensis; assembly: GCF_047967505.1. Taxonomy (NCBI): domain Eukaryota; kingdom Viridiplantae; phylum Streptophyta; class Polypodiopsida; order Gleicheniales; family Dipteridaceae; genus Dipteris; species Dipteris shenzhenensis. The sequence goes on along the minus strand of NC_141598.1, from coordinate 35,813,131 downwards.
TAGTATATCCCAAACAACCACCGTGCTGGTTTTATTAAATTGTTTTTGTAAATCCCAGAACGGTAAAACCCATGCTTGTTTTTAGTATATCCAAACAAACACTGCCCTGGTTTCCCATAATGAATCCACACATCCTATAAATCCATTCATCTTGTAATAATAGAAGCAAACCACCACACTGGTGGCTGTTAATATCCTAGTACAAACCAACCACCATGCTGGCAAAAACTTATCTTGCACTACTACCGTGCTATCCCTACACTACTGCCGTGCTATCTTAAAATTTGTTGCATAGTGCTATACTAAAACAGTGCCCTTTAGACTATTTATCATTTCGTTAACCATCAGATTCCATCCTATGCTTGCTTTTGGTAAATCCCAACAAGCACCGCACTGGTTTCCCATAACGAATCCAAACATCCTACAAATCCATTTATCTTGTAATAATAGAAGCAAACCACCGCGCTGGTGGCTGTTCATATCCTAGTGCAACCAACCACCGTGTTGGTGGTGATAACTTATCCTGCACTAATCCTACACTACTACTGTGCTATCCCTACACTACTGCCGTGCTGTCCTAAAATTTGTTGCATAGTGCTAGTGCCCTTTAGACTAGTTATCGTTAACCATCAAATTTCAACCACTGGGCTACTTAAAACATTTAAGTACTAACATGGAAGCAGGTCGATACAAAATCAGGTATTACGAGCACCATGAGAATATCCACAAGTTCAAGAAATGTCTGCAAAATTTTTATTATTTCAAAACATAACAACATTTTGCTTTTTCAAGGAAATTCCAGACTCCCAATTATCTTATCAGCCTCTCTATGGCAAGCATCTCCTAGCTCTTGAGGCCAGTCTGCTACACAATGGTAGATCTCCTCACACACTCAGATTACAACCTGCTTGCTTGACTCTGCCGACTTATACGCCCATAGTAACTCCTCCTTTCGTTGGGGGTCCTCTTCAACCTGGTCTTTGCGCTCTATATATCTTCACGCCTCTATCATGTCCTACCAAAAGAAACCTACATCATGAGCTTGACAAGCACTTTAAAGGACCAGGAAAAAAAATAGCCAGGGAAATTAATATTCATCGTCTGTGCCGACTCCAAGTAATACACCCACCATCGACGCATGTCCTCCTTGTAACTATTTTCCTCCTTCTTCTCCTGGTCTATTTCTGCGAGGATGCCATCTAACATCGTTTTCAGATAGAACAAAAGCATTCCAAAGTCTTTTGGGTATGCCATAGATTCGCAGTGGGTGGATCAGTGTATAGAGTTTGGATCGGTGTACAGAGTTTTGGGGCTAGATTTTATAATGGGCTCTTAGTTGTGTCTGCACTGCACTCAAATAGGGAGAGAGTTCATTGAGCCTGCTGACCTTGTCATTATTCAGCCTCGTGTTAGTTATCTTATTGAAATCTTTCATCTCACATTAGTTGTCTAATCGAAATCTTTCATCTCACATTAGTTCACTAATCGAAATCTTTCGTCTCACATTACTTGTCAATCAAAATATTTCATCTCATTAGTATCACCGCGTTGGCGTGGATCAGAGGACACTATCTAGTCACATAGCTGAGAAAACATTGCCCAAGTAAACTCTAGAGAAGATTAACAATTCAATAGATTACACACAAATTACATAGATTACAATCTCTCAGATTCCTTTACTTCAAATTACATCTCAAGGACTCCTTGTTGAGCTCCCTAATTGCAGGTTCGACCCTCCTTGCTCCTTTCCACAATGGGGTGGTTCCTTCCTATAGGGGCCCGACCCTTCCCTTCATGCCACTTTCTCTTTCCTTGATTTGAGCTTCCTGGTTGCAGGGTCGGTCCTTCTTGCTCCTTTCCTGAAGATGTCGGTTTCTCCCTTCGGGCTCCTTTTCCTCGCAGTCAGCTCGGTCTTGGCCTTTTGCAATTTGAGCTCCTTGTCTTTAAGATCTTTTGTCCAAATGGCAAATTGAACTACAACATCTACTTTCTCGTCGTAGATAGCTGTAGCAGGTAGGCACATTTGATCTCTCCATGACCTGGGCAATGGCAAATGGCATTCTCTACATAGCGATTTTGTACGCACAAACACTCCAAAGCAAAAAACGTGCACAGGGTGGTAGCACGTAGGCCATTAGATATAGCAGTCATTTATGATGGGGGTATGGCAGACCATGCATTTTGGACCCTGCTGCATAGCAGGATAGGCATCCGATTTAACTATTGCAACCGTCAATACCACATTCTTGCTCTATACATGACAAAGTTGCTTCTTGATTCCTTCCTCCCTCATCCTAAGGTTGTGGATGTTCTCCTTCATCTCCTTCACTTTTTGCTCACTCTGTGCAACAGCTTCATCTGAATCCCTCAACATTTGTTGAAGCTGCGTAAATTGCTGCAAAACATCTTCATGGGCCATTTCCAAGACTTCCACTCTAGTTTGGAAATCTTTCCAGATGACGGACTGCTTTTCATAACTGTCAAAAGCCACGGCAAGCTCGTGCAAACATCTATCCTGATCTTCTTGTAGGGTCTTATAGCTTGCTCTTTGGACTTCCAACAGTGTTTCGAAAAAACAACCCTCACTGTTGGCTGCTGCAAATTGCTCCACCATGGTGGCTGGAACTTGCTCCATTATGGCTGCTCTCTGCATCCTTCCTAGCTTGGGGAGCTGCTTCGTTGTCTTCTCCACCCTAGCTACTCTCTGTCCTATCTTTCTTGGCCTTGAAGCTCTCTCGGAGTTCCTACATCACCTTTCTGGTTTCTGCATTCTCCCTTTTGAGCTCCTCCATCGTCTGGTCTTTTTCAATGTTCAATGCATTCCTGGGGGATTCACTCTTCATGAAAGGGGGACGTCACTTGCGTGCATGAACATCAAGAAAACCCCCTATTTAAGATCCATGTAGGATGATAAAACACCCCTATTTAAGCTTATAAGATACCACCAAAATTCTATTATGTCCCCCCTTTCCTTAAATCTACGTTCTTTCTCAAGCATTTAGATCACACAATAAGAAAATTTAGATTATTTCCCCTATGACTATTTAAAACCATACACAAAACCAAACTTGTTTGGACTAGTTATCCAAGGTAGTCTATACTATGTCCCCCCTCTTAAATATGGCATGGGCCCCCTAACTTAAATTCAATATTGGGAAAAAATAAAAGGCCCCCCACCCCTAATGTATAAGCTTATGCCTCATTAAAAAAAACCCCCCTATTGTACACTCACGTGATATCATAAGTTTCCTCTTGTGAATCCCCCGAGAATGCATTCTGCATGTTGTAGAGCCATTTGTGAAGACCCTCCTTTTCGGCTCTCTGATCTTCAAGATCCTTTTGCATCTTTTCTAGCTCCTTGTCCACCGTGTCCCCATCATTTCTCACTTCTTTGAGGCTATCTCGGGGCTCTTTCAAGCGCTTCTTTGCTTCTTCTCTTCTATGCCTTTGCATGTCGACCAATTTTGTAGCGGCCTCAACTTGCTCTTGTGCTTGCAAGGCCCTTGCTTGTGCCTCCTCTACCTTGGCTTCTGCACCTTCCCTGAGACTTTTCTCAAGTTGCACTGCCTTTGCTGCATCGGTGGCTTTCTCTTGTAGAAAAGTCACCTTGTGAGACGTGTGCTTATCGTATTGCTCAAAATTCCCTTTCAGGGTAGATGGCATCAGATGCATTGCAACTCCAACAGACTGAGATGACAATTGGGATTTGCCATCCACGCAATTCTTTCGGTTGGTCAACACGCTCTTGGAGATCGCCCTTGAGAAAAATACATCACGTCCTTCCAATTGCTCTACTACTGCTTAAACCTGCCAAAACTTGCACGTTCCTCTCGTATCAGGAAAGAAGTGATTGGTCTTCTTCAGCACATCTTGGAGGTATGTTGGCAAGCGTGAAATCTTGACTCCACCATCTTTACTAATCTGAGTGTTGGGGTATATGTCTAGAATATCCTGTCTCTTCAACTACTTCTCGAAAAAGTGTGCTTGCAAACTTCCTCCGAAAATTCCTAGAACATTTTCAATCACACTTTCTTGATGGTAATCTTATGACCTTGACAAACTAGTTGCCCCTCCTTCACATTCACCTCCTGTACCAACCTGGTGACTTTTTGGAGAGCATCCAAATTGGGCTTTTGAAGAGTGAGAGAGGAGCTCCCATATGTCATGATTTCAAGATCAGGGGAGGAGGGGCTCTCACAGTGTGCTGCAGAGGGGGAGGAAAGATTGTGTGAGGACTCCCGGACTGTGCAGGGTCCATTACAAGAGGGGATAGAAGTTGCAGGAAGAGTACAAGTCAGATAGAAAGGGTCAAGAGGGATAGAAGATGAAACAATGAAGGAAATGGAATAGTGGAGGCTTGATTTTGCAGTCCGATTGCAAGGGAGAAAGAAATGGTCCTGAGGGATAGAAGATGAAGTAGTGAAGGAAATGGAATAGTGGAGGCTTGAGATTGCAAGGGAGAACAAAACGCTTGATAGGGATAGAAGACGAAACGGTTAAGGGAATGGAATAGCGGTTTGTAGCCTGCTACTTTGCTCCACACCCCTCCTCTAGCTCTTTTCCGCCCATTGCATTTTGCTTGGTTGCACAACAAAATACATTTTACTTGGTACACAAATATATAACTCAAAGAACCAGCGCGGGCTTTCATAGATCTCCTTCTATTTGCCAGCGCGCTGGTCGTCATAGACCTCCTCCTGTAATACATAAAAATAGGTAACGGAGCTATAACTCCAAGAACTAGCGCGGTGGTCTCTCCAAGACAACCTTGAATTTTGGGCGATGACAGGTCGTCAGGCTAGAGATTGCGTTGAGGTGATGCTCAGAATGATAGATTGCATCTCATTATTACGCCAAAAACCAACGCAGTGGTCTCCCTAAGCCAACCTATGATTGTGTCTCATTATTACGCCAAAAACTAGCGCGGTGGTCTCTCTAAGACAACCTATGATTTGCATGGGCTGCGGGTGAAGATGCGGCAAAAGGCTGCACGATGAAAGTTGGTCAGGCCAGAGATTGCTCTATGGTGGCGGTGTTCAGAATGATAGATTGCGTCTAATTATTATGCCAAGAACTAGCGTGGTGGTCTCTCCAAGCCAACCTTAAATTTTAATGATCTGCATGGGTGCGGTGCCCACTGACAGGTGGCAAAGCTATGGCAAAAGGCTGCATGATGTAATAAGTGATTAGGTGGCGTAGGCCAGAGACTGAAAGATGCCGTGTGTCGAGCTATGCCATTATAACGCCAGAGTGAGCCTTCATGACATCGAGAAAATTTTCGGCAAGACCATGGGTCCACACAAAATTCAAATTCATCAATGTGTTCTTTAGCATATCAGAGTTCCCAAACGCCATAGTCAATGCATTATGTAAATGAGGCCACGATCTCTTCATGTTTGCATCTAATTGATGGTACCATGCCGCGGCAAGTTCTTGAAAAGAGGGCTTTATCTCTTCAACCTTCTGTTCCTCTGACCAGTGGTGATATTTTGCCAAATTTGCAAAATGGTCAAGCCAAAGGTAGATATCATCATCTATAGAGCCCGTAAACGGCTTAGGTTGAACTCTAGAATCATGACCAAGGTTGGAAACTTGATGTGACGACAAGTGAGCTGCTAAATTGGCGACTTGCATGTTTTATTGAACAAGTTCAGAAAGCAGAGTGGCGAACATCTCGTTTGAAACATGTCGTGTGGGTGAACCATGTTTTGATGCTTCATACTCCATTGAAGGCACCTCCACCAAAGACGTAACGAGTAGAATAGAGACAATGTCAGGGCAAGGGAAAGAGAGGACTACGAAAGTGAAAGGATACGTCAAGAAAAGGTTTACTCAGTGGAACAATGCCTCCCGATTCCATTTACAAAGGGTTGTCTTATATAGTCACCCCAGGCGACAACGGCTATTTGATGAACATCAAGAAGAGCTCAAAGGGCGCAGAGCAAGAGTAGAAACCTGTTTAGCCAACTGGAGATAACGGCATAGGATCACCTGGTTGAATACGTGGCTTGTCTTACATGAGGGAGATCTACGTGTTGTCTTGAACATGCTCGTCACAGCGGTGACTGCCATTGGCAATCGGTTGTGAGCCGTTTTGACTCGCTTGAAGCGTGAATGGAGGGTGTATCGAGCACCTCCATTGGCACCGGTTCCAGATCTTTGCATCTATTCATGGTGGTGAAGAGAGGTTGAAGATCCAATTCAATCTCCAAGAAACATCTCTGGGGCCATGCACGTGGCCGCACTTTTAGTCCACTTTGAATCTATTATTTCAATCCCTTCTCTCACTCTCTCTCTCTCTCTCTCTCTCTCAAGCTTCCCCCACTCTCCCACCTCCACGCCCGCATCATCTCTCGTAATATATGCAAGAAGCTACACCCTTGCTCCTCCATTGTCTCCAATTCGTTTGTTATTGCTTCTTCCTTTGGCTCTTGGAAATTCCTCCGCCAACCTTTTGGGCAGGCCTTACAGTCATTCAACTTGTTTTCCCCTTTTAATCTAAAGTTGCCATCTTTCTCGCAAAAAAAATAAGAAAGCGTGAAGCGATGCTCCGGAAGGTTGGCGATTCCTCACAGAAGTGCACTTCCATGGAGACAGCACCGTCGCTGAGCCCACTGCTGTGGGTCTCTGCGCAGCAAGGCTTTACTAGACACAAGAACCAGACCGAGGTGGACCACAGCAGCCCAAAAGATTTTCTGCCCGAATTTTATCAGAAATCACGCTATTTGGGCGATCACTGCCTTCATACAGAACGTCTGGCAGGACACCTTTTTGTCAACTTTGCCGGGTTTGAAGAGTTTATATATTGTCTTCCTTGTAGTAGACTCGATCTAGCTCAAAAGCCGAGCAGGTGCTTGATCTTTCTATGACTGACGTAGTTCTGAGGTAGGTTTCTCTGCGTAAGTACCTCAGCATCACATTTTGTTATGGGCCCACAGCTTTGGCTACACTTCTGCAGCCATTCCTATAGAGCAGGCAGAGCTGGAGTCCAACTCCACAAGAGATTGCCTAAACTGAACAAGGTAAAAGAAATGACGCTGAATGTGGTAAAAGACTTGACACTGGAACGTTCAAATGAGCTTCAATTGTGTGAGTCGAACAGTTTGATGCATATGTATGTGAAGTGTGGGAGGATGGCTGATGCTCGGCTTTTTTTTAACAGCATGCCAAAGTGTGATGTCCTGTCGTGGAACATTATGATCCTGGGCTATGCCAAGCAGGATGAGGGTGCACAGGCTTTGACCTTGTATGTAAGGATGTGCCAAGAAGGTGTCGAGCCAACTGAGCGAACTTTTGTTGGTGCATTAAAGGCTTGCAGTAGCCTGGCAGCACTGGAAGAGAGGAAGAAAATTGACAGGAAATGCCTAAAAAAAGAATACCTAGATAAAGGTAGAGCCATCTACTCCCAAGTAGTAAAGGGTGGCTTTGAGTCAAATCTGTTTGTGGGAAACACCTTGATAGATATGTATTCAAATTGTGGGGCCGTGCAGGATGCACGGCATGTTTTTGACAAATTGCCTCATCGTGATGTGATTTCCTGGAATGCAATGATCCAGTGCTATGCCAATCATGATGAGGGTAGGCAGGCTTTGGAGGTATATGCAAGGATGTGCCAGGAAGGTGTCCAACCGAGTGAGCGAAGCTTTGTTGTGGCATTGAAGGCTTGCAGTAGCCTGGCAGCAGTGGAGGAAGGGAAGCAAGTCTGTGGGAAACATGCAAAAATAGGATGTCTGGAGAAAGGAAGAGCCATCCATTTCCAAGCAGTAAAGAGCAGCTTTGAGTTGTCTCTATTTGTGGCAACCTCGTTGGTGGATATGTACTCCAAATGTGGGAGCATGGAGGATGCTCGGCGTGTCTTTGATGAATTGCCTCATTGTGACATGGTTACATGGACTGCCATGATCCTGGGCTATGCCATACAAGAAGAAAATGAGGAGGCCTTTAGATTTTATGCACGTATGCAAGAGCAAGGTCTGTCCCCGAATAGCTTTACTTTTGTTGCCATCCTAAAAGCATGTGGGAACACAGCAGCTCTTGACATTGGAAAGAACCTCCATGCTCAAATTAGCATCGTTGGTATTGAGACTGTTGCAATTGTGGTAGCTACTCTTATTGACATGTATGCTAAATGTGGGAGCATGTCTGATGCCCAACAAGTGTTTGATCTGCTGCCCACAAGGGATATTGTAACATGGAATGCCTTGATGGCAGGATACGCCCGCCAGGGAGAGTGTGAACTTGTGTTTCGATTGTTTGAGAGAATGATGCAGGAATGCATACAGCCAAATGAAGTCACATTTCTTAGTGTTATTACTGTTTGCAGTCATGTGGGTCTAGTGGACAAGGGTCGGAAGTATTTCCAGGGTATGATGAAGCAGTGCGGCGTTATTCCTTCTATCGAGCACTACACTTGCATGGTTGATCTTCTTGGTCGTGCAGGCCAAGTGGATGAGGCAGTAGCTATGGTTGAGAAGATGCCTTTCCAACCAAGTGGGGTCATATGGTTGACCGTGTTGGCTGCTTGTCGAACATGGAAGAATGTAGAGGTTGGAAGGCATGCCTTTGAAAATGCAGTGAGATTAGAGACACGACTTCCTGCAGCATATGTGTCTATGGGAAACTTATATGTACATGCTTACACAAGTGAGGATGCAGGTAAGGAGAGAGAATGCTCAAGCATGAAAGAAGCCAGAAAAGAGCTGGTGGACAGACCTCAGAGGAATGGTATGTATCTTTGTGGCGGGTTATAGGAGGCATCCTCAGAGCACAGGAATCAATGCCTAACTGAAATATCTCTCTCTCAAAATGGAGGTGGGGGATAATGCCCAAGCTGGACCGTGTGTACTGGATATTTTGGACAATGAAATGGAAGAGACACTATGGGGATACTACGAAAATCTGGCTAGGGCTTGTGCCCTAGTCGATACACCCAAGGTGACACCCATATGAGGGGTTGTGATGATTGTCACAAGCCCACTTCTCACATAAAAGACAGAGTCGGCTGGAGGCATCTGAAACATAGTCCTTTCCTTGCTCTCAGAGGAATGGTATGTATCTTTGTGGCGGGTTATAGGAGGCATCCTCAGAGCACAGGAATCAATGCCTAACTGAAATATCTCTCTCTCAAAATGGAGGTGGGGGATAATGCCCAAGCTGGACCGTGTGTACTGGATATTTTGGACAATGAAATGGAAGAGACACTATGGGGATACTACGAAAATCTGGCTAGGGCTTGTGCCCTAGTCGATACACCCAAGGTGACACCCATATGAGGGGTTGTGATGATTGTCACAAGCCCACTTCTCACATAAAAGACAGAGTCGGCTGGAGGCATCTGAAACATAGTCCTTTCCTTGCTCTCAGGAGTCAAGGACTTTGACCAAAGCTCGGGTCGCCATAGGGAATACTTATCTTTTCACCCCTATGGTGATACTTGGTTGTGAAATACTGCGAGAAACTTTAGCATACTTCGCTTGACGACTGGCTTTTGACACTGTTCCTTTTCAAACGAATTTCCTCTAAAAAGCCAATTTCTTTGGGAACAGGTACTAAGTTCCAAGACATACAAACCCAATTGGTTTGCCCCTTGCATCCTCATGCTTTAATGCAATCAATATTGCATCATCCAAAGTTTTTGTGTACTTAACTTTGACTGCCATTTGTATTATATTGTTCAAGCCAAATATATAATTCTTGATTAGAATGAACTGTGGTAGCGGCTCAGGGATTGTCATTGAAATTTCCAGGAATATATCAGTATATATTGCTACAGATAAATTCCTCTGCCTGGGGCACCGATAATCATCCCATGCTCTTGAAGCCTCGTCTAGTGGTAGAAACTGTTTTCTAAACTCCAGTTTGAAACTTTACCACATAGCAAGAGCCACATTGAAACTGTTTTCATCCACCCCCTAGCTACAGCTTTCATGAACATATGTGTGGCCTCTCGAATCATCATTATCTTGTCCTGAACTTCACAAATGGCAAACACCTCATCCCATTTTCATGCTTCGATGATGTCCAAGTGTTTGTCAACTATTCTACCACCATATTTTTCAGGCCTATAAATTGCTATATAGGCCAACTTGACTTTTCTCCTTTCCATTGTATGGATGCTAGACTCTGGTTCCTTGACCCCTTTTCCTTTTTATTACCTAGGGGGTCTACTTGTCAATGAGTGGATGGCTTTTTGTGACTCTTCTTGCCTCTCATATGCGTGTCATTAACTGCTGTAAGGCATCTTGTAACATCTAATGAACAGCATTCACATGCCATGGTGTGCGATACCTGCTATACCAGCCGAACATCTGAGCCTACGAGGTTCAAACAAGAGGTATCATCCTCGACCTCCATCTCTAAATGGTTATCCCTTTCCATATCACGCCTGAATTTGACTTTTTCTTGTGTTGGCTTATTTGATTTGGCTGATTTGGCTTGCTTTCTTTTTAAGAACCAATTGAAACTTAAACTGATCTGTTTTCCCTATGATAGGCAAATTACTGCAAACTGAAAATAACCCAATTCTCAAAACAACTACAAACTAGTGCCCTTTCCCTATACTAGGGAGTACTTGCAATCCAAAATAACTGCCAAAACATAAAACTGTAAGTATGAACCAAAGGAATTTTAAAGTTCTAGTAAACACTGAACTTCCAAACGACACACCAGGCCCTGATACCAAATGCTACAAACCAACTTGTTCACACTTTGAAAAACCCCCAGGCATCCGAGACAAAGTTCTCCTCCCAGCCGGATGTATAAGTGTACACTCCTGCTGCATTACCAAAATCACCCTGGTATTCGAACTTTTCCACACAGCATGTTGGCTCACACCCAGTTCCCTGGAAGAATCATTACTAAGTTTAGCTGCCTGGAAAACCTTAGTCCCTTCTCCATGCATGTTGTCAATTGAGCCCCCTTTTGGCTCTTCCACTAATCCACTAAGATGACTCTTGTCCCTAGGCACATATCCCTAGGCGAGTAGTTAATGAATTAACCCAAATCAATCCGCATGAAGGCCTCTGTACACTCCTGCTGCATTACCAAAATCACTCTGGTATTCGAACTTTTCCACACAGCATGTTGGCTCACACCCAGTTCCCTGGAAGAATCATTACTAAGTTTAGCTGCCTGGAAAACCTTAGTCCCTTCTCCATGCATGTTGTCAATTGAGCCCCCTTTTGGCTCTTCCACTAATCCACTAAGATGACTCTTGTCCCTAGGCACATATCCCTAGGCGAGTAGTTAATGAATTAACCCAAATCAATCCGCATGAAGGCCTCCGAGTCTTGTGCTCGTCTTGGATCCTGATGATCACAGAGCTCGACAACTAAATCCTTGACCAATCGTCATAACATATCAAACAATCAATAATTTACATTTATATACATTACCATTGGCCTCTACAAAGATTTTATCACCAACCCATCCGAGGTCATGCTACGTTCTAACTGGAACGTAACAAAATCTACGTCCAATCATGTTTTAACTTTTCAATCTGTATGATATATCCTAATATTTTGATAAGATTATAAGAGCTAGCTTTCTAAGAGCCTAAACCCTAAGTAACAGGACTTTGCTAGATTCAAGCTTCATCTATTTACTTGGCCAGCACTAGACGGTTCTTTGTAGTTCTCAAATCCTACGCAGCCACGTGTTGCTAGTAGATCGTTAGATCGTCAGATCACCCCATTATTAGCTGAGCTTGCTTTTCCAAACTTGACGCATTATTAGAGCTTTTCTAAACGCCCAGAAGCACTATAGCGGTCATACAGCTTTGAAGGTCCCCGGCTCCAGTCTCGAAGATAAGCTTTCAAGCATTCGCTGCTCCTTTGATATGATCAACGCGATGCATAGATAGCTGTATATGATCGGAATAGTTGTTCAATTATCTAAAGTTTTTGCTCCTTGTCGTAATTCGTTGGCCAGTATCGTACCAGTTGAGCAGAAACAGAGAAAGAATCATGTCTCATCACATCTCGAATGGATTTCCCAGTGTTCTTCTAAAAGTTAATCTAAAATCAGCCACAGAAAGTCGATGCGCTTTCTAAAGGTACAACTAAAATTGACAATTTCAACCCGTTTTGAAAGTTAACGTAATCATCGATTCGATTGGAAGAGAGAACAAATCAACAACAGCTTCAGGATTGGCAATTTCAATCTTGTTTGTCTCAAAAGCAGCTGCAGCAATATGGCGTGCAGAGGCCTGGCATGAAGTTGATGTGCGGCTTTGGCGATATAATTGTGTCCAATCTGTAGTCGGTTCTCTCAGATTGTATTTCGGAATCAAATCCTTGTCCTCTCTAACCTCCACCACCTCTATTGATTACGTTTTGCCATCTCCACGGTAACCGTGCTTGTATCGAATACCATAGAGAATCCGTATTTTTTTGGGAAGACTGTATGTGCTGTGGACGGTTAATCTGCCCCGAGTCTTAGTGTCTACTACAAGTAGTCGCGAGCACTGACGAGTTGATTTGGGAAGAGAGTGAGAGAGAGAGAGAGAGAGAGAGGGGGGGGGTTGGGAAGGGGGAGGGGAGAGAGAGAGAGTCACGAGAATAGAAAGTGGCCAACGTAAAACAAGTAAAGGGACACTTTTTAAAACAAGGTGGAGGATCCGGTTCATGGAAGGTGTATGGATTAAGTTGGAGTAGGTAGTGATTTTTTTTTTGGGGGCATTTGCCTCGTCTTTCTTTTTTTAATTTATTTAAAAAGAGGTTGTTCTAGGGAGTCTATTATTGACGTGTATGTATTTGTTAGGTATTTGAATTTTTGTATACGTCGAGCTTCATGTTTTTACATTTTTATTGATATGTGTTTTTATTATTTTCCTATATATCGTCGGGTTGTCTCTTATTTGTTCTCTTATTGTGGCATTTGAGTCTTTGTCTTTCTATTGAGTTCTGTTGTTATTTGAGTACTTTTGTTGTAGAAATCTTGTCAAAGGTTCCCATAATCTTTCTGCACATGATAGCGTCATAAAAAAGGTTGGGCGTCCCAATTGTCTCATCATTGCAAACGCATCTTTTCTGAGTTTCTCTTTGTAGACTTTTGGCGAAGTCCGCAAGTTCTCGAAGTCCTTGTACCCTATTCTAGATTTTAAAATAGCATCAGTGTTTGTGTCATTCAGAACATCCTTTGCATATATTGTTTTATTTTGTAGTGCTCCTTTACGCAAATGAACCTAAACTGATTGCATGACCTTATTGATTAAAACATTGATTGATTTGAAGAAAAATTCTGTATATTTTGTGAGAAATGCAAAGATGTGTGTGGTAATTCCCATTTTGCTATGCCTTGGTATGTTAGCCTTGTGTTTCCAATTTGTCTTTCATGTCCGAAAAAAAGTGTTGGAAAGTTTAGTTCTTCACTGTGTTTGTCTTGAAACAAACCTAATGGTGTGTTGTCTTCACAAGGAGCGACATATCTGACATTTGTGTCGTAATCTACAACTTGTTCAGCTGTAATAAGATTGTGTATCAATGTGTCTATGTAGTTGTCGTCGTTTTCCTCATCATCAGTCTTGTAATTGGCATTATCTTCTCGCGTTGACTAAGCGTCATGTATTATTTGTTGCAAATGTTCATTCCATTTGTCGTTTATTTCAACATTGTTAGCTTTCTAGAGCGGTGTTTGAATAAGGGTATTCAGCGGTCGCATCAGGACATTCAGGTGAACTTTTTCGAGAAGATATGTACTCTTATATTGTAGTTTTTTCTTGATTCCAAGGATTATGGATGATTCATCATTAATGAATCATGGCAAGATATGCTGTACTTTATTTGTATTGGATACAACATCAACAATGCTACCCTGAACACCATACTGTCCACCATGTGATAGTTCCCTGATTTGAGTGAATGCTATTCCAGGGGCAACCAATCGCTCCTCGATGTCGTTTAGAATTGTTACAGCAGGTATTGCCGCATTTTGTTGAATCTGGGTGGGGACAAAATACTTCGGCAATGTGTTTACAAGTATAGCTTTCTTACATTCTATGCAAATGCGTTCCTTTTTTGCGCGAAATTGTATTTTATGTTATCTTTTGGCCATTATCCAAGCATGTGTGTCTTCTTTAAGATATACAGTTTGTTTTTTGAATTGTAAACGCTTGCAAGATATGCATGCATGTGTTGGAGTATCTCGAATTGCGTTAATATATGCTCGTACATATTTTGTAGGAGTCTCAAATATTTCTGAGTACTTTGCTACTGTTATCCAATCATTTCTTAGAGATGTACGCTTTCTTTTTCTAGTTGTCGAATTGTCTCTAACAGTTGGAGTTATCATTGCTTGTGTTGTTTATGTAGGATAAGGACGTTGCTTGATTTTGTTGACCCGATCACTGTTTTGAGTTATGGGTTCTTTTGTTATTGTTTGGATTGTAGCATTGTCTCTTTTTTTAAAGCTTGAGATTTTACGCCTAGTAGTATCGGCACGTATTGCAGTCAATGGATACTTTTCGCATAAGGTGTGCACTATGTCATTTGTTGAGTTGTAGTTGCTTGTTTTAATAATCTCTTCCAAAGTAAGGACCATGGCTTTTGTCCAGTGAGTGTTCTTCTTTTTGTTTGGCTGCACCGTGCCTATGTACATAAACATTTCATGATGTTTTATTATAACTTGCACTTCTTTTGTTTGTTTTGGAAGCTTTGAAGGCACTAAATTATCATATTTACTTTCATCATTAGTATGATATGTTTTCAGTTTGAAACTGAAAGTGTTGAATAGAACATGTTGCAAGAATAGGTTGTCGGCATAGTAGTAATAATGATCATGTAGCAATCCTTGAAAGTATTCTTCATTGCTATTGATGTGTAAGTAAAGTTGTTTAAAGAGGTTTGATTTAAAGAACTATAGCCCCCATTCCTCATGCACAAATGTAGTTGTCTGCAACAATTTCTATCCTTCGGAGTAAACTATTCTTTTCAGTGCTGTGGGTGTTATGTGAAAGTGCAATATATAAGATATGGATGTAAATACACCTTTGTTTTGTGGATAAAGGTTGTAGAAAGAGTCGTCAATGTGAATTTCGTTCAAGGAAATGTAGTTGCTTCCTTGTGAATATCCACTTTCCATAGCGAGATATGCAAGGGAAGTTCGTACGTAGAATGCTAATATCTTGAACTTGATTGTAGATGTGCTAAGATGCCTTCTGCAATTGCTTGATGAATGCGTGTATAAAAAATTGAAAAGTATTTGAAAGCAGTAAAGTGAAGTGTTTAATTGTATTGTCGCATGCTATTCGAAGATAACATGACAGCTTTAAAAAAATTAAGATATATTATTAATATAGATGGTATTTATTGTAAATCTTGTATTTTCTATTTTAGAAAAATAGCGAACTGGTTTTTGGGTGCAAACATGAAGTTATTGATAAAACATAAAGTTGTATGTAATAGAGGTGAAGAGGATAAAAGTTATCTGTTCGAAAAGAGTCTCAAATGGTTGTACACGAGAGAAAAAGCCCCTACAATGCAAGGACTAGGTCTTGTGTAAGCAGATATGATTTTTTGTTATTGAAACAAGGACGCTAATAACACAGTTGCTTCAAATAAAAACAAGCCATATTTGTAAGGGTATATCATGTTCTTCTGTTAGAAGTAAGTCACTCTACTTACAAAGGATAATAAAGTAAAAAATAAGGAAGACGTATGGTTGTTAAATGTATAGGGTAATAAAGTTTAAGTACTTGTAGTAACTTTTTAAATTATCACCAATTAATGAGTACTTGTATGAAATTTCTGTAAGTGCATAAGTAAGAATCATGAGAATAAACCATCATAATTAAAATATTAAGAAGCATAAAACTTTAATAAAGCATGGAAAAGAAAGAGTAAAAAAGTTCATGTGCTTAAAGTAATTGCTTGGATTTTTAGAAATTAATAAGTACTTATTCGAATGTTTTACTTCTTAAAATTCAAGCATTATGAGCACAAAATTTCGATGGGCACATGATTTTGTAATATTGAAACGAAGCATTGTAGTTGAAATTTTAAATACATCAAAATATTGAGAAGCCATTTAAGAGTAAACTTTACATATTGGTAATAACACATAAAGCAAGAAGAAACGTTGTACTTTTTTTAGTTTGAATGGAAATAAGCCATATATACAAGGGTATATCATGTCCTTTTATTAAAAGCAAATCATTCTACTTCCGAAGCAGAACAAAGTATAAACCAAGGAATTCACATGGGTGTTAAATTTGTAGGGCAATACATTTATATGAAATTTATGTAAGTGTATAACTAAGTATTATGAGAATGAACCATCATACTGGAAATGTGAAACAGCATAAAACTTTGATAAACCATTCAAAAATGAACTTTACATTATATATTATTAATAAGAAACGAAACAATAAGAATGTACAAGCCTTTTCTATGTACAGTATTTTTTTTTCCTTTGTATAAAAACAAGACATATTTACAAAGGTGTATCATATCCTTCTCAAAACGAAGCACTCTGCTATTAAAGCACTAAGTCCCTGTGCTTTTTACAAAGAAATGAACATGGTGGAATAGTGATGTACAATAGAGAAGTGTGTAATAAGTGTGAAATCGTTCGTCGTAAAAGGCAAAAGTAAAATCACAAACTAGAAAACCACACGGCAGTAAAAATATCGAGAAGCAATTTAAGAGTAAACTTTACATATTGCTAACAACAAAGAAAGTAAGAAAAAACGTCAAACTTTTTTTAGTTCAAATGAAAAGAAGCCATATGTACGAGGGTATATCATGTCCTTTTAGTAAAAGAAAATCATTCTACTTCCGAAGCAAAGCAAAGTATAAACCAAGGAAGTTGCATGGGTGTTAAATTTATAGGGCAATAAATTCATATGAAATTTTTGTAAGTGTATAACTAAGTATTATGAGAATGAACCATCATACTTGACATGTGAAACATCATAAAACTTTGATAAACCATTCAAAAATGAACTTTACATTACATATTATTAATATGAAATGAAACAATCACAATGTACAAGCCTTTTTTATGGATAATTTTTTTTTCTTTGTATAAAAACAAGACATATTTACAAAGGTGTATCATATCCTTCTCAAATCAAAGCACTCTGCTATTGAAGCACTAAGTCTCTGTGCTTTTTACAAAGAAATGAACATGGTGGAATAGTGCTGTACAACAGAGAAGTACATACTAAGTGTGAAAACGTTCATTGTACAAGGCGAAAGGAAAATCACAAGCTAGAAAAACACATGGCACTAAAAACACACTGTGGTAGAAGCATCATGATCGGAAGGGCTAGGCAGGAACATTACACAACGGAACTTAACCCTGCAACTGCACCATGCATGTTGACTAAGAACCTGCCCTCAATTTTCTTGTCGAAGGGTTCGGACTTCAAGTATTGCGTGTCATCCTCCAGCATCTCAATAAAAGGGCGCGGCAAGTCCAAGACGTTATCAACCCAGATGTCTTTCAACATGATATCTACAGCTCCACCATCTAGACTAGTAATAATGCCTTTCACCTTTGGAATTTTCTCCAAGACCGTAAAGTTCTTGGTTGCATGTCAGGCAGCGTGCTATAGTGTTGTCTTTTGAAAAATTTCCTTCTTTACAGATACTGCATACAGGTTCATAGAGTGTCGAGTTGATTCTGACAACACTGAGCATGCCACTCACCTTCATACAAAATGTTGATGAAGCAAATTATCAACATTGATTGCCGTAACCTATTTGTTGAATGTGCCGGTGGAACACACGAGACAGCCTTGCAGAGAAAGATGGAATTCGAGTTGCAACTAGAATGGTATGATCTAACATGTTTAGTGCGATGGGTTGGTTGTTCTTCTTGATGCCAACATTCCTCAGTATAAAGTGACAGAAACCAGTAGCTTTAAATCTTTCAGTGATCTTCACATAGTCGGAACGTCTGTTGCTCCAAAATGTCAACTGCTTCAAACAAGGAAAAATCAAAATAGGTTTTGTAAGGATAAAAGAGAGGCTAAGATGTAAGTCCTACGCATCGTCGCCATCGCCAACAATCAGCTCATCCATTTGTCGGATTAAACTGCCAAGCTTGATCTGACCGTAACTGCAACTGTTGCCAAGGGGAGATAATTTACCTGGCCTTTATTGATGAGCCTTACATTCTTCCTTGTACTTGCAAATGGTCATTGTCGGGATGAACGTTGGATTAACTGTAAATGGCTCACACTGTTCGATCCTGGTGGAAGGATAAAAAACCAACATGAAGTCAGCCGTCCCTCCGTCATTCCGAGTATTTCTATTGCATATAGAATAGTTAGTTATTCTGATACAATCACCAAGATTAAGGGTTTTGACAAAATCCGCATAGTAGATCTCGCCTACTGATGTAGCCATTTCCCTCTCTGTTAGTAAGATCTAGCTGTAAGCTTTTGGGGTAGCCGATGTTCTGTAAAGTCCATGTGCTATACTTGTTAATAACTCTCCCTTCAAATATTCCATTTTTAATAGATAAGTCTATTTCATCAATTGATAGAAGCCTATTAATCGGAGAATACTTAGTGTCTGTACTTGCTTGGTCCGATGATTCTAAGGATAAGATATTGGGACATCTCTCATCCCTTGGGGCCTTTAACTTCATTCTCTTATCATCTCTCCCATCAACATTCGGAAAGTAGTGCTTCACAAAACATTTATCAATGGTTACGATAGCACTACTACACGATTCTACATCAGCATCATAGCCACTAGTGCCTTCACCCTGGACGAAAGGGTTGCTCGCATTAGGAAAAAAGGGAGCTCATTTTGGGGCCTTTTAGAAGAGAGAGAAAATAGGCTCTCAACCAATTAGGAGTGGGCCAACGTAACGTTGAAAATTCAACAAAAGAAGATGAAAATAAGAAAAAGAAATAGTACTATATGTTCGTAGAAGCATGTCACATTAATGAGGTGATCTGATTTGAATCTTTAAAAAATTTATTTTCTGTGCAGAATTTGATGATTCTGACACCGCAGACGCGTCCGGAACGGCCCAAAACCCCAAGAACGGCACTGGAAACGCTGGAATCGGACATCCGGAGGTCCGAAAACGGCCAAAAAAGGTCAAAAAACGCGATTTGCAGCAAAATGCGATATGGCACTTTTGAAATTTCAAAAGGTGCCAGATTGCATTTTGCTGCAAATCCCACTTTTCGGCCTTTTTTGGCCGTTTCCGGGCCTCCGGATGTCCGATTCCAGCGTTTTCAGTGCCGTTTTTGGGGTTTGGGGCCGTTCCGGACGCGTCTGCGGTGTCAGAATCACCAAATTCTGCACAGAAAAGTGTTGCTCTTATATGAACATTGAATGTAAAGCATGTGAAAGAATATATTTATTCCTTTTCACACTGACATTTCTCACGCAAGTATCCATATTTTCTTGCTTTTGTAGAGAGAGAAAAAAGAAAATAGTGAATTTCTTACAGGGCCCCAAAATGAGCTCCCTTTTTTCCTAATGTCTCTGTAAAAAACAAGCATTGTTCTAAAACTCATCACGAACTAGATACTGTAAATTTAGCTTATAAACCATTCAGCATGAAAGCACTACTTCTATATGCAATCTTAAAATTGAGATTTTAAAGTACTTCTGACAGTAGCACTTTAAAAAGATAAAACTGAAAGATAAAAGGAAATTTTCAGCATATATATTTGAAGCCTCTTCCAACATAAGATGGTAATAGGAAAAAAATATTACGATATTCTAAAATTATTATGTGGACACGTTCTTGTAACAAAGCTTAGATTTTATTACTTTTAGTGCTATGTACAACATGTGTAATGTGTACCACTTACCTTGAAAGTGATATGTATAAACTACACCACTTATCTTGAAAGTGATATGTACAAAAATATGTATATAGTGTACTATTTCGCTTGAAAGTGCTAACTGTACAAGTGCATGTGTGTACCTATAAACTCCGAAAAACCTAATGCCCTTGTGGTTTCATAGTACCAGGGCTTCATCATACTCTTGTTCTTGGTTTTCTTATACTTGACAACCTTTCTCTTTTGTGCCTTCTTCCTAGTGTTGATGGATCTCAAGTTTGAAGATCCATCAAAAGATGCAGTCTCTGGAGACATCGTTGGAAGTGACTGCTAAAATTTGATGCTTTGTGTTCAGATCCTAAGTTCTTAAGATGGTGTAAGGACAGTGCAGTAGTTTTTCATCGACCATAAAGCTTGAATAAAAGTAACTGCATGACAGCACAAAAATTATCAAATCATACATGAAATACCCCACGTACTTTAACCGAAGAAGCCATCCTATGCAAATTTCATTTATTATATGAAATTTAAGAATATGAAAGCATGATTTACCGTTTAGAATGAGTACCAATGAGCAACGTGTAATCAATTCAACATTGGGATGAACAAAACTAGGTATGTATGCATTCGTAATATATGAACCAACAATTGATGAATCTGAAATATACAACACTTGTGTTATAATCTAGCGCTGAAAAAACATTCTTAAAAAAAAACCTGCTGATAAATTACGTCTGCTATCTTTGCTACGTCTTGCAACTTCTTCAGGTAAGAAAAGAAGGTACAAGCATGTACACTAGCACCTGCTCTTTTATCATAGGCTTTCATGAACTGAAGGTCAGGTTCCTTCTGGGATTGAAAAGCAGTCTGTGCATGCTCTTGAGTGACATAACACTAAGCAAGCAAGCAAGCAAGCAAGCGCAGACACAGACGGTCGAGACCCAATAGAGCCTACAAGACCTTACCCAAATTACAAGTTGCAGCTCCATAGATAGCTGTCAAACAACGACATGTGTGGAGCGACCCCAACCATTGTCATTTGAGGACTTCTGTGCTTTACTTATGGAGGAGGAATTGAGGCTTAAAGCTCGAGATGGAGGCGGCAATGGGGATGCTGCGTTCTCTGCCACTGCAAAAGGAAAACGTGGTTCCTCCACCAAAGGTGAGTCCTCGGGGGGGTCACTATGTATAAACCCTCTATATCACGTGCGTTCAAGGCCTATATTTAAAATCCCTTATCTGTAAATGTTTTCATTAATAAAATGTACCCCTTTTCTATACAAATCTGTAAATTTTTTCCAAAACTATTTTAAATAGTCCCTTATGTATATTTATTTCTGTAAATTTTAGGAATAAAAAATATCCTTTTGTTGAACTCACGTGATAGGGTTACATATGATGAGTGACCCCCCCGAGGGTGAGTCCTCTACTAGTGGTGAAAAAAAGAAGAAGGGCAGCAAGAAGAAGTTTCAGGGAGAATGCTTCTACTGCAAGGAGAAGGGCCATGTGATTGCAAATTGCCAGGTCAAGAAAGTAGATGAAAATAATGGTACCTTGAAGAAGACAGATAAGGGAAAGAGACAGCTAACATAGTGGAAGTAGAGTTGGATCTATTTCTGGCCATTGAGGAAGATTATTCCTCAGTTCAAGAAGCATCAACCACTGATTCATGGGTGTTGGATAGTGGTGCCTCTCGTCACATGACCTGCAAGAAGGGTCTATATTGTTCCATGCAGCCTCTACAGGAACCCATCACCATGATCATGGTTGGAAATAATACAAAATGCCCTATTGAGGGTACATGTATGGTTTCATTTGTTTCTATAAATGGAGATGTTAAGAAACTATCTAATGTGCTGTATGTTCCACAAATCAAGAGAAATCTGCTATCAATTGCTTCCATAACTGACCTTGACCATGCGGTGAGTTTCAACAAGACAGGGGCAAAAATTCTAGATAGTGCACGCAATCTTGTTGGCACAGGAGTAAGGAGGAATAACTTGTATGAGCTAAGTGCTCTTACAGCCACCGTTGGAGTGGGCACAAGTAGACTTTGGCACGAAAGATTCGGCCACATCGGATTTGCAATGCTGAAGGAGATGCAGAAGCAAGGTATGGTTTCTCACTTACCCCCTGTAGTAGTAGAAATCAAAGAGCCACGTGAAGCTTGCATGATGGCCAAGCAACAAAGAAAGGCATTTCCACCAGAAAGCAAGAATAGAGCGAACGCTCCTCTAGAGTTGGTGCATGTTGACTTGTGTGGTAAGATGGGATCTTCCTATTTTCTATTGATCATCGATGACTATAGTAAGAAGATGTGGGTGTACTTTCTTCACGAAAAGGCTCAAGCTTTTGGTAAATTTAAAGAATGGCTACAACTTGTTGAAAATGAAACAGGGAGAAAAGTGAAGAAAATCAGATCGGATGGTGGTGGTGAGTTTGTTTCTATAGAATTTGGAGATTTTTGCAAGAGCAAAGGATCAAGCGACAAACAATGACACCACATATGCCTCAGCAAAATTTGATTGTTGAACGTTGAATGCGAACCACCATGGAGATGGGGAGGCTTATGTTGAAAGGTGCTGCACTGCCAAACCACTTTTGGGCTGAGGTTGTCAATACTGTGGTTTACATCCTTAATTGTAGCTATACAAAGGCACTCAAAGGTAAAGCACCTTCCACCGACTAGGTTGACTAGTCAGCCCCACCGACTAGGTTGACTGGTCGGCTCCACCAACTACGTTGATCCAACTACTACCCTCATAGCTATAAAGAGGTGACCTCCCTAGTCCATTGTATCAGATCATTTTAGATCAGATCAGATCTTCCAACTAGAAACTCTTCACCTAGTATTTGTCTAGATCGCCATATAAGCTCCACTGTGGGAGCGCACAGGTGGACGGAGCCATCATCTGTACTACATCAGTATTGAAAAAAATTTTGTTCCTCTCCAGTTTGTTGTGTAATCTCTATTCTTTGTTCAGTTTCTGTTCCGTTGCGCCGTGTAATTTAACATACCTCTAACTTGAGTGCTCTCAACGGAAGTAAGAACGAAAGAGGGAGAGAGCGAGACAGAGAGCCACACAAGTTTTGGTGGTTGCAAAACACCCTAATCTTCTTTTTCATTCATTTATATATGTGTTTGAGTATTGTACATAACTGGGGTAAAGGCACAGTGACCTTTAACCCCCACAACCTCCCACTTAAAGGACAATGTGCCTTTAAGGGAGAACAACCAGTGAGCATACTATCCAATGCCCATTAATACACGACAATACTCAAACCGCTGACTAGGTAGACTCTTCATTAGCATATCTACAGGGTTATCATCTGTATGAACCTTGACAAGCTCTATGCGCTTGTCCTCAAGTACCTCCCTGATGAAATGGTACCTGACCTCAATGTGTTTGGTCTTTGCATGAAAGATCGGATTTCGTGCTAGCTGAATAGCACTCATGGAATCACTATGCAATGTCGGTACACCTGTATGAATCCCCAAATCTCCCACTAGCCGATCAAGCCATATAGCCTCCTTGCAACCCTCTGTGGCTGCAACATACTCAGCCTCTGTGGTAGACAAAGCAATGCACTTCTGTGCGGGAGACATCCACGACACTGCACCACCTACAAAGGTGAACACATAACCAGAAGTGGATCTCCGACTATCCACATGCCTTGCATAGTCTGAATATGTGTACCCAAGTACATGCATGTCTCCTTTACCAAAGCAGATGCACATCTCCTTGGTACCCTTCATGTACCTCATGATGCACTTAACTGCCTCCCAATGCCTCTTTCCTGGATTGGCCATATACCGGCTAACAACTCCCACTGCAAATGCAATGTCTGGTCTAGTAGCTATCATAGCATACATAATACTCCCAACCACTGATGCATAAGGAACCTTGGCCATCATGGCCCTCTCCTCATCTGTATGACTCAGTTTCACATATGGAGGCAATGGAGTACTCACCGCCTTCTCCCCCTCCATATTGAAATGCTGCAATACTTTTGTAACATACTCCTTCTATGAAAGCCAAAGGAGTTTCCTACTCCGATCACGCATGATGCACATACCAAGAATATGACCTGCAAGCTGTCCCAAATCCTTCATATCAAAGGCCTCATGCAACTTGGCCTTTAATGCATCTAGCTCATAAGTATTCTTGCTAGCCAATAGCATATCATCCACATATAGTGCCAGGAATATCAGGCTATTATCCTTAGCCCTTTTAGTGTAGAGGCAGTGATCAATTTCACTCCTTCTAAAACCCTGGGACTAATGAAAGCATCAAACTTTTGATACCATTCTCTAGGCGCTTGCTTAAGACCATAGAGACTCTTCTTCAACTTACAAACTAAATGCTCTTTGCCCTTTTCTTCAAAGCCTTCCGGCTGCACCATGTAAATTTCCTCATGCAAATCCCCATGCAAGAAAGCTGTCTTGACATCCATCTGCATTAGCTCCATATCCTCTACTGCCACTAGTCCAAGCATGCATCTAAGTGTGGTCATCTTTACAACCGGAGAGAATATCTCATCAAAGTCCACACCCTTCTCTTGCTTGAACCCTTTAGCGACCAAACGGGCCTTGTACCTAGGCACATAATCACCTGTGACCTTCATCTTGTAGACCCATTTACATGGCAACGCTTTCTTTCCATGTGTTAAAGAAACCAAGTCCCAAATCGTATTTTTCATAAGTGAACTCATCTCTGATTGCATAGCATACTCCCACTTATGTTGATCCTTGCGCATCATAGCCTCTCTATAGCAAGAAGGCCCCCACAATCAGTAAGCATCACATAGTCTACCCCTAGAACAAACCTATCAGGCGGTCTAGACTCTCTAGATGATCTTCTCAAGGGCATTTCAGCTTGCTGTCCCACCTACATATCAGCCACATTTGGCTCATCATTTCCACCAATAGATGATCCATCATCTAACCTTGATTGTATACCTGTGGGAGTACTTGGTGGTACCATTTCTTGCACATTTGGTGCATGGACAGCTTGCTATCTATCAACATATGTAGGTGGAATCACATCCTGGAAAGTGATTCTCCTCATTTCCACATCCCTCATGGGTGCCTTATGCATCTTCTTCTCATTGAAGACTACATCATGGCTACGTATGATCTTCTTTGCTTCTGGATCCCAAAGACGATAGCCCATCTCTCCACTTTCACCATAACCCAGAAAGATGCATTTCCTAGACTTACGATCTAGCTTCTTTCGAAGCTCTTTTGGCACATGTGCATATGCCTCACCCCAAATATACACAAATGAGAGTAAGAGGGCTTCTTGCCACTCCATGCCTCTTCAGGAATACCACCATCCAAACTCTTACTAGGTGATCTATTGATCACATGCACTGTAGTCTTCATTGCCTCAGCCCAAAAACCACCAGAAAGAATTGCATTGGAAAACATGCATTGCAACCTTTCTTGAATGGTACAATTCATCTTTTCTGCAACTGGATTTTGCTTTGGAGTACGAGGGGATGTGAGCTCCCTCTTAATCCCACGTGTATCACAGAAATGCTGAAAGTCATGAGAGAGATACTCTCCACCATTGTCAATCTGTAGGCATTTAAGCGTTCTACCTGACTGATTCTCAACCAAGGCCAGCTATTTCTGAAATACCTGGAACACATCACTCTTCCGAGCTATAGCATAAGCCCACACTTTCCTAGTTGCATCATCAATGAATGTCACATAGTATTCAGCCCTGCCTAATGACCGTGTAGGCATGGGACCACATACGTCTGAATGCACCAAATCAAGCTTTTCAAACTCTTTCTTTCCCCTTCTTTTATGGGCTGATTTAGTCTGCTTCCCATAGAGACATTCCCATAGAGACAGTGCTCACAAAATTCAAAATAAGAGAAACTCAAATGCGGTACATAACCCAAACGGCATAAGAGTTTCATTCCATTCTGGCTCATGTGCCCCAACCTGCAATGCCACAAAGAAGTGCTTGGCTGCTCGGTTATTGCAACAACATGATCAAATACCCTTGATACATGTAAGGGATACAAAGTCCCACACTTGGCACCCCTGGCCAAAAGCATAGAGCCCTTCTGAATTTTCCAACTCTGAAAGCCAAAAGTGGTGTGAAAACCAGCATCATCTAGCTGACCCACTGAAATAAGACTCTTGGTCAACTTAGGCACATGTCTCACATGTTTCAAAACAAATGCAGACCCATTTGCAAAAGAAAACTTATGTCACCTACTCCCACTATGTCACATGCATAGTCATTTCCAAGATGCACACAACCTGTCTTTCCACTGTCATAAGTGGAGAACCATTCCCTATGGGGAGTAACATGGAATGAAGCACTAGAATCCAAAATCCAATCCTAGGAATATGCATCATCTGAAGTGGTAAGCAACTCTGTAGATAAACTAGACATGAAGAGAACGTCATTGTCACTATCATGTGTGACTGCATTGATCTCCTTGATCTTCACTTTTCCTTTGTCCTCCCTTGGACTCTCTTCCTTCTAATTTGCACCCCAATTTACATTCTTTTTCTTATCCTTTTGCTCTCTTTTTTCAGCTTGTAGCAATCCTTTTTCATATGGCCCTTCTTGCCACAGTGGTAACACTCAATGTTCCGTGTCTTGGATTTGCTACAAGACTTCCCTCTTTCTTGGGAGTTCCCCCTGAACTTTGATCTGCCCCTTTGCACATTTAAGGATGCATCTTGCTTGTTGCCATCCATAGACTTCTGTCTAATCTCCTCGGACAACAAGCTACCCACAACATCATCAAATTTCAGTACTCTACTAGGTGCAGAGTTATTGACAGCTGTACGGAAGGTATCCCATGAGGATGGCAATGAACATAAGAGAAATATTGCCTTAGTCTCCGCATCATCAAAATTCATCTTCTGAGCCTGAAGCTGGCTGAAAATAATATTGAATTCATTCAAGTGAGAAGCAATGGAGACCCCTTCCTTCATTTGCAGCTCAAACAACCTCTTCATGAGGTAAACTTTATTAGAGGCAGTTTCCTTCTCATAAGTGGCACACAGTTTGTTCCACAAATCTTCCGTAGTCTGCTCATTTACTACTCTAAAATAAACTGACTCTACAAGATGAAGTCTAATAGTAGATTTTGCTAATGCATCCAACTCATTCCAATCATCCTCAGACATATTTGCAGGCTTAGCTTCAATCCCTGCCAAGAGTTTAATCTGCTTCTTTTGAATAAGCACATCCCTTATCTTTTCTTTCCACAAAGAAAAGTTTGTCCCATCAAACTTTTTAATGTTGAAAAACTCCTTTTCAGTTATGGAAGAGGATGCCATGATGCAAATAAAGCAAAATCCCAAATGCTAGTGCTTGTAAGAGAGAATCGCACCAAATACCAGGTGCACCCAAATGTGTATGCCACAATAGACTGAAATATCACCAAAACTCAAAGCTCAAAGCATCAAAAGATGCAGCTGACTCATGTGCATGTACTATGCATCCATATGAGCAAATCTGGCCCAAAAGAAAATGCCAACTGCAATGGCAATCCAAAATGCCAATAAGTGCCAAATGGCTCAAGCATAAACACCGTCCATGGGAATATGCATCAATAATATCTCATCCAAGAGAGCATAACACTATCAGTGCATCACCTGCAATGTGTCAAAGCTGTCCCTCAGCATAATATAGCATCCATGTGCAAAGCGTCCATAAAAATAGCATCCCACAAGGCAATCTGGGCCTATCAACGCATCCAATAAGGATCGCAATGAATCCAAATGGCCTATAAATCATCCACTGCAACCAATGCACACCATGAATGAGCGCACATGGCTCAAACTACAACCAAATTGATCTGCATAAGGTATGCTGAAGAAATCATGGTCCCACGGAAAAGACCGCTACTGAAAATAGAGCCTAAGATGCCTCGAAACATGGGCGCCATTGCATAATCGGACTCAGCAAGAAAATCTACAAATATCTCTCTTCTGTTGGAACTCCAAAATCCCAACCGATGAGTGAGAAATGGGAGTCAACACTTATCCACTGCCATGTGGCATAAATCTAAGGTTTCAAAAACTTAGAATGAAAAATGCATAATAGAGAGACGAAATTGAATACACAGAGATCTATAACTCTAAAAATACTCCACCGAATTGCGCAAGAACTAACAGGTAGGGGTCTTTAAGTGTCAAAATGCAATGGGACAGACGATTTTGGAAACTGTGGTCTCAATCACTAGGTCCAACACACGGACTGAAAAACGTTTTTGGAAATAGAGCTATTTGTAAACTCCACTTGAGTGCGAATGATGAGCAACATAGAAGTCTTAGGACCTCCTGAGTCCATCGGAACTGACAGATCTGCAAATGGTTGCTCCAAACTTGAGTTCCAATGCCTGGGTAGAAAAATGTAGAAACTGACACAGTGAGTCAGAAATCCAATGAAATGATCCCAGATTCAAGAATGAAGGTATTTCCAAGCTCTTGAAGTGAAGTGGACACCAAAAGCACGCAATAGTTGCCTCTACAAGTTAATACGGAGTCTCTGTCATCGAACGAAACAAGAAAAAGCTCAAAAAACGACTTTTTCTTTAAAAACACTTAACAGGCTCTCAAAACCACTTCGCAAAACTAAAGTGACTTTTCCAAAGGTTCCTCCAAGGTCTCTATACACTCGGATGCAAGTAAAGTCACCCACAAAGCTTCCCACAGAGCTTCTCTTTCCTCCCACAGAGTTGCTGAGCTTCCAAGCATTCACACACGCTTAGCTAGATCACCAGAGCTCTGATACTAGTTGAGAGTGCTCTCAATGGAAGCAAGAACGAAAGAGGGAGAGAGAGAGACAGAGAGCCACACAAGTTTTGGTGGGTGCAGAACACCCTAATCTTCTTTTTCATTCATTTATATATGTGTTCAAGAGTATTGTACATAACTGGGGTAAAGGCACAGTGACCTTTAACCCCCACAACCTCAACATAAATAGACTGGTTTTAGCTCCCACCTACCCACTATTACCTCAACATAAAAAGAGCTAGTTCAGCATGCATGCTAGTAGAGAAACTAATTTTCATTAAATACTCTCGTCTTCCATACATGAGCAATGGGTTCATTTCCCTTTATAAAAGGAGATCTTCTCCATTGGCTAGTGCCACATCTTGCTCAGAAGACTTTTAGTTACAAGCTCTCTTATTCTCTATCTAGAAATCTGATGCATCTACCTCCAATAACCCATCCAAATATTACATGATATATGAACTGCCATGCAACTTGAGATGCTGAATACCATGTCTTGGTGTAGAAGGCAGCCCAGTAATCAAATCCATAAAGATATGTCTCGAATTGCCCTTCTGAAATGAGCAATGGTTGCAAGGAGGAACTTAGTCCACAACATTGCAAGCATTTTGTGACAACTTTTCCTACAACTCTCAAAAGACCTTCCCAAAACGTACACTCTACTTAATCTATCCATAAGTCTTTGTCATGCCCATACATCCCATCATAAGAGATGTATGCATCTCTCTCAACACGAAAATTTTGGACGGTGAGTCTGGAACCTAATAAATTATGTCACGAAACCACAAAAAGCCATTGCCTCGAATTGGATACACATGAGGCCCCGAAATGCGTACACATCCATATGTCAGACTCTTCAAGAGGAATTTGCAATACACAAAAATGGCTCTGAATTAAGGCTTGGAATTGGATACACATGAGGCTACAAATTACGTACGCATCCATACATAAAAAGGCACAGCTAAGACTCTTCAAGGGGAATTGCACTACTACACACGGGCCTTATTCCAACGGCTAAACATTGACGTTTAGTGCACATGGGGTACTAATTGTCGATATGCAAAGCAGGTTTAAAAAGTGTCACTATATAGCGACACTTGCCAGACTTGTATAAGGTCATTATATAGCAACATTTTATTTTTCCCCATACCGACCTTTAAAGATAGTTTTACCGAAGGAAAAAAAAAAAACTTTTGATACATGTTTGATCCTTTGAAAGAATAAAAGTACAAGAGCATGTACATCAAGTTTGAAGCTCATATATTCATGTCCAAGTTTGAGATGAAAAAAATCAATGAAGAGCATTTACATCAACGGCTTCATCATCCTGAGCCAAGTCTAGTGCACCAAAAAAGTTTATCTCCAACTCTATATCGAGTTGATCTCCTATATCATCATCGTACTCTGGCATCGTCGTACGTTCACCATGGACTTGATCATCTTCAATAAAGTCGGGTGGGGTGATTCTTGATGATCGTCATCTTCTTCCTCAGTATTGTGATCTCCATCTTCCTCCCGTATGATGTCATTATGCACATCTTCCTCTTGGCTCATATTGTGATCTTCATCTTCTTCGCTAGATCCATTTGGATCAATTGGATCTGGCATTGGTAGTGGCATCTCCATATCCACATCTCTATCTTCAAAAATTTGCTTACTTCGTGGTGCAACTTGGATCACGTATCACCATCTTGGATCAGAATGATCCGGATGAAAAACCACCTATATTGAAGATGGGTGCCAAATGCCATCAATTATATGAAACTATGCTTAAGTACATGTACCAATTGATATTTAAAAATGAAAGATTCAATTAATTAAATCATTAGTATGCACCTGCTCACAATGATCAAGAAGAAAAAGACCGTCGTAAATAGTTCTAAACCATTTTACATCAAGAATGAAAATACTAAATTGTCTGAAATCAATTTCATAGATTTCGTGTATGGTCCCACAATAATCCAACTGCGAGGAGAGATTAAGATTGGTATCCGAAGCAGTTGCTTGGCTATCTTGTGTGAAGATAGCCATGACTCCACAATCATTTGTGAATCTCTTTTAATCGATGTGTTTCATGCAAAGATGTCATTGGTATGTCTGGGAGCTCTAGAAATATCAAAGACCCACACTCCTGGTCATAAGATCTGTAACTCCTCTATCAAAGGTACCATGTACACGGCCTAAGACTCGGACATCATGTGTGCATTGCCCCTAAAAATAGAATTTATCATGTCCACCATACCCTCGTCATCATCTGGCACATCTGGAAGACTATACTCCTCAAAGTGTGAAGGTATACGCACACCATCACCACCCTCCTCATCTTGTCTCAAGGGTTTGTGTAAATATAAGATCTTGTCTCAAGATTTTGTGTCGTGTACACATGCAATATTAATCATGAACTCAAATAGCATTGACTTTCCAATGATCCATCACCACATGCACCACCAATGGTGGGTATTGGTTTGGGCTCCTCCCCATAAATCCTCAAGTGGTGCATGATAATACCGCATTGATGTCGTACTTCTCGCTTGCAATGAGTGCAGTGACAATACAACCTCTCCGTAAGACACTCTGCGCTCCTGAGCATTGGCGCATTATCTAACAAACTACCACTCGTCCTTTCCATCTGTATGCCTCCAAAATCACAACACAAAATGCAAGGAAATCCATTAAAATCCAAAAAATAACCACCCATGAGCTCCTTTCTTCTTAGATCAAGTGCCTTGAACCAATGTCACTATATAGTGATGCTGGGGGACTAAAACTCGAAACCCCACGCGATGTCGTCTTTCACAACTCTATTGTGAGAAAAGCAAAAATCTCTCCTCCCATGTTATATTTGGCGACCTTGCTTTCCTCCTCTATTCTGCACACTCCTCACCCCTACCAAGCCCCTCTCTCAACACGTGTTCCCTCTCCACCCTTCTCCTTCTCTCCTTGTGTGGAAGGAAGTTTTTCAAGAAGATGTGTCTCTTTAAGCAATGTAGGTTCAATTTTTGTGAGATTTCATTTTGTGAGTGTTGAAGCATGTTTCTCCTTGCATTGCTAAGCCTATGTGCTAATTTTCATGCTTGATTTTCAGAGATTAAGGACAAAAAACGAGATTTAGTGAAAGAAAGAAGACTCACCTCTTTTCTTTTTGGTATTTCTCTTCCTCCTCTTTCCCTTCCTTTCGTGATTTCTCCTTGTTTGTTGGCTTATGCTTGTCCCCTCAATCCAATTCCTTTGGAAAGTTGCTTCTCCAAACTCCTTCTTCCTCTAACTAGTTATTTGAAAAATGGTATGTTTTCTCTCTTTTGTAGGGCTAGTCCACGAAACACCAAGCGGGAATTTTCTAGGTAAGAAAGTGCTTCCTCTTTTTTCTTTTTTTTGTTTCCATTATTTGCATTGGCCTGCAGCTAGTGCTTTAAGCGCTAGCTAAAGTGATGGGCATAGGAACCCTTTCTTCCCCTCTCTTCTCTTATTCCCTCTTCTTCCCCTCTTTTCCTCTTTTCCTCCCTCCTTCCCCCCTCTTTCTCTCCCTCTCTTATTTCCTCTTCTTCCTCTCTTTTCTTCTTTTCCCCTCTCTTTTTTCATTCTCTTTTCCCCTCTTCCTTCCTCTTTCTTCTCTTCTTTTCCCCTCTCTTATTTCCTCTCTTTCATCCTCTTTTTTCTTCTTTTCATAAGCATATGCATTTGCCTATGCTTATGCTTATGCATGAGCATATGCTCATATGCTCATATGCTTTTCCCCTCTCTTTTTTCCTTCTCTTTTCCCCTCTTTCTTTCTCTTCTTTCTCTTCTTTTCCCCTCTCTTATTTCCTCTCTTTCATCTGTTAGAGCTATATATAGCTTGCCCTAACTTGAACTAGGTCTCACCTATATATATGTAGCTAGTGATCAATATGAATCAGTCTTTGGAAGTCTATTTGGTGTGTCCATCATCTCTTCTTCTTCTCTCTCAACATGGTATCAGAGCTACAAAGGTGTTGCTATTGTATGCTCACTATAATGAAGAACGACAGGAAGTACAAGTTGTTGATTTGATTACATAGCGCTTTCAGTATCTCATCGTTTATTTTCTCTTGTCGATTTTGACATGTCTAACTTGATGTGGTTTTTTGGAGGTCTTCTGGTGCGAATTTGAGAAAGTCATCAGTGGCAAATGGATCGTAGATAAACGTATTGGTTTCATGATCAGCACAATCATAGTGTTTTTTGCCAAAAATACTTTTGTTTTGTGATCTCGAGACAAGTTTTGCTATTCTCCAAAAATATCGTGGTTTCATGATCAACAAGCTCAAAGTGCTTTCTTGGCATGCATGCTATTTCTAGTATACTTTCATCTCACGTTCTATCCTTTTTTGGGGTATCTCGAGTTCTACATTTTCAGAACGACCATTGTATTCTTGATCATTGACGTGAGCTCTGACAAACGTATTCTCCCAAAGTATGGAAAGTGAAGATGTTATTGATAATTGAAGGTGATAATCTTTCAGATATTGTCCTTGGTGATCTCATTTGTCCATCCCAACCTATTGATGCAACTCCGAATCATGCTCTTGTGACTCAAGGCCCTCTCTTTGAGCAATGGAGATCTGACTCTGTTGATTGGCGTTCTCGTGATAAAGTAGCTCGTCAGTATATTTTATCTACTCTACATGATTCTCTTATGCTGGATGTATTTGCCCTTCCTTCTTCTCATGCAATATGGGAATATCTCGTTTCTACTTTTGAGAAGAAATCTGTCAGAGAGATTATTTATCTTCGTAATCTTTTGAGCACTCTATACAAAGTTGGAGCTCCTATGACAACTCATATTGACTCATTTAAGAATATCCTCAATCAACTTCCTGCTGCTGGTGCACCTGTTCCACGAAATCAATTGGTGACCTATCTTCTCGACACACTCCAGAATCCATTATATGATAACATTGTTACCATCCTTTCCAGAATCCATTATATGATAATATTGTTACCATCCTTTCCAACAAAAACAAGATTGATTTTGCTCAAACATGTATTTCTTTGATTGAGTACGCTCAATGATGCGAGCGTCATAAAGATCCTCATGAATCTGTCATGATAACAATGGATGGTGCAGACTCAGAGACAGTTTGTGTTGCTCGCAAGTGTCCTTTCTCCAAATATGGACATGGTGGTCCTCCGTACAGAGGTGGCAATTCTTCTCGTCTCTATCCTGAGAAAATTTGTTCTTACTATGATGAGCATGGTCATGTTATCTCTGATTGTTGGGCTTGGCAATATGATGAGGAACATGGTGTTACCACTAAGCAACCCCACTTATCCAATAATTCTCCTTGCGAATATTGTGGTAGAAATCATCCATCCTTTCGATGCTACAAGAGGCGTTATGATCGCGAACGTACTCAAGCATATGCTGCTCAACAACAAGATGCCCATACAGATCAAGAGTCATGGGTGTTGGTGATTTATATCTGGGCACTTTTTCTTCAACAAGAGTCTTGCGAGGCATTCTCCATGTTATAGAACTTCAGAGAAATCTTCTTTCTATTGCACGACTTGTTGATCTTGGTCTCTTTATTGGCTTTTACCACACATAGTGTCAAATTGAAAAAGATGGACATACCATAGCAGTTGCTCCTCGAAATGGTAACCTCTTTCAACGTTCCTTAAATGATGATATTGCTAATGTGGTTATAGCTCCTGCTGATTTAGACAGCAAGCTATGGCATCATCCTTTTGTTCATTTGGATTTTGCCAAGCTACTTGCTATAAATCGTCATGATCTTGTGGATGGTATGAATCTCCCAACTCGTCCTCACATGGGCCTCTGTGAATATTGCTCTCTTGGCAAGAATCATCGGAAACCCTTTCATGCACTACTTCAACTCATTCATATGCTTTATTGGATCTTTTTCACACTAATATATGTGGACATTTTCCTCCATCCAAGTCTTTCTACAGGTATTTCATCACTTTCATTGACGATTGGTGAAGATATACAACTGCATTTCTCTTGCGACATAAGTCAGAGGCCTTATCAGTATTCAAGCAACATAAAACTACTGGGGAACTTCATTCTAGTTTTCGGATCAAGACCCTTCGTATTGACAATGGTGGAGAATATATTTCTAATGTTTTTAATGATTATTGCATTGAGTGTGGCATTCATCGTGAATATACTATTCCATACTCTCCTCAACAAAATGCTCATGCAGAGCGTAAGAATCGCACTTCTCTTGATGCTATGCGATGTATGCTCCTTTATTCTAGATTATCTCGAAGCTTTTGGGCAGAAGCACTTCTGATAGCCATCTTTGTGCAAAATCATCTTCCTACAACTGCACCTTCTAGTCAGATACCAATCATAGCTTGGATAGGGGAGATTCCTTCTGTATCACATTTTCAAACTTTTGGTTGCATTGCTTATATTCATGTACCAAAAGAGACACGGAAAAAGCTAGAACTTCCTGGCAAAAAGGTCATATTCATTGATATTCTCCAAATTCTAAAGGTTGTAAATTCTATGATCCCTCTTCTAAGAAGGTGATAATCAATCGTGATGCCATATTCAATGAATAGTTAATGAGAGGGACATGGTCTACCAAGGATGCAGAGGACACTAAGTCCTTACTTTCTGCCTTTCCTTTTCTATTTGATGATGATTCCACTTCTGATGTCATTACTACTCGTTCATCTAATGGCATCACTGCTACTCCATCTATAGAGCAATGTGTTGACAATATTGATTTGGATCCTGCACATACACAGGCCTATGATGATAGTGTTGATATTTATGTTGATCTGCCTATTGATTTTGAACATGGTTCTACTCATGATTGTGTTGATGACTTTGAAATCATTGATCATGCAATGGCTGCTCATGAAGACCCTGCTACTTATACAGAAGCTATCTCTTCTGCACAAAAGAGTCAATGGCAAGAGGCAATGGAAGCTAAATATGATTCTTTGATCTCTAAAGGTACATGGGTTCTTACTGAACTACCTCCTGGTTGCTCTCCTATCAAATGCAAGTGGGTTTATAAAACCAAAACTAAATCTGATGGTTCTTTTGATAAGTTTAAAGATCGTCTGGTTGCAAAAGGTAGGAGTTGATTATCATGATACTTTTTCACCCGTTGTTTGTAGCATAAGTATTCGGGTACTCTTGGCTTTTGCTAGTCAATTTGAATTGGAGATTTATCAAATGGATGTGAAAAGTGCTTTTCTTAATTGAGATCTTAAAGAGGAGATTTATATGGAGCAACCAAAAGGGTTCATACTTCTCGGTCAGGACCATCTTTTTTGTTGCCTTCATCGTGCTCTTTATGGTCTAAAACAAGCTTCCCAATCTTGGTACAAGAAAATTGATCAGTTTCTAACATCTCAAGGTTTCAACTCTTGTTTCTCTGACCCCAAATTATATGCCAAACGTGATGGTGCTCTTTTTGTCATTCTTGCTCTTTATGTGGATGACACCATACTTGTTTCCAACAATCTTGATTTCTTGCAACATGTCAAGAAAATCTTATCCTCAGCATTTGATATGGTTGATCTTGGTGACTTTCATTCATGTCTTGGTATTCAAGTTCAGCGATTTCGTCACAAGGGAATTTTGCTACTTTGACAAACAAAATTCATTCAAGATGCAGTTCAAAAGTTTGGCTTGACGAATGCTCACTCTGTGACCACTCCTTGTCTTGTGAGCTCTGTCAAAAATACTCGATTGACTCATGATGTTGAGGTTTCACATCAACCTTATGCCAATCTTGTTGGTTGCTTACAGTTTTTTGGTTTGAACACTCGACTAGATATTCTTTTTACTGCCAATGTTCTGGGTCAATATCTAGCTGCTCCCTCAATGCAACATTGGTCTGTAGTAAAACGTGTTCTAAAGTATTTGAAAGGCACTTTTGATTTTGGATTAGTTTATCGATGTCATACAGAATCATCTTCTGTGATGTCTCTTGATCTTTTAGGATATACAGATGCAAATTGGGCAAGCTCTCACTTCTCTATGCAGTCTACAAGCAATAATTGCTTCTTTATCAATGGTTGCTTGGTCTCTTGGGCAAGTAAGAAGCAACGTTGTGTTGCTATTTCTACCACAAAATCTGAGTGTGTAGTGGCTTTTCTAGCAGCTCGAGAATTGGTTTGGCTGCGACAATTGCTTATAGATATTGGTCATCCTCCATCATCCAGTACTCCTCTCAGATGTGATAATCAAAGTGCCATAAGTCTGGCTAAAGACTATGTTCAGCATAACAAATCCAAACATATTGCTGTTCATTACCGTTATGTCAAACATGAAGTGAAGAAAGAGATGATAATGATTGAACATTGTCCCACTTCTCAGATATTGCAGATATTCTCACTAAAGGACTTAGTGAGGCATGCTTCACAGTGCTACAATCAGAACTTGGAGTTCTTGCAGCTTCTCTCTTTCAAGATTAACACACCTATGGGTAACCTTTTGTACATAAATGCACATCTGCATTACATGTAAATATTTGTACAAATGATCAACTTGTATACTTGTATATAGGAGCTGGGGTTTTTCCCTTGTGCTCCCCAAGAGTTTTTTCATTCGTAGCTAGAGACCTTTGTTTGAGTGGGGGTGTTAGAGCTATATATAGCTTGCCTAACTTGAACTAGGTCTCACCTATATATATGTCACCAGTGATCAATATGAATCAGTCTTTGGGAGTCTATTTGGTGTGTCTATCATCTCTTCTTCTTCTCTCTCAACATCATCATCTTTTCTCCTCTTTTCATAAGCATACCCATTTGCCTATGCTTATGCATGAGCATAAGCATATGCTTTCTCTCTTTTTCTCTTTTCTTCCACTCTTTTCTTCTTTTCCCCTCTCTTTTTTCCTTCTCTTTTTTCCTTCTCTTTTCCCCTCTTTCTTTCTCTTCTTTCTCTTCTTTTCCCCTCTATTATTTCCTCTCTTTTATCCTCTTTTCTCTTCTTTGCATAAGCATATGCATTTGCCTATGCTGATGCTTATGCATGAGCATATGCTCATATGCTTTCTCTCTTTTTCTCTTTTTTCCCCTCTTTTCTTCTTTTTTCCTCTTTTCTTAATTTCCCCTCTTCTTTTTCATTCTCTTATGCTTATGCTCTTTTCCCCTCTCTTTTTTCATTCTCTTTTCCCCTCTTCCTCCCTCTTCCTTGTCTTCTTTTCCCCTCTCTTATTTCCTCTCTTTCATCCTCTTTTCTCTTCTTTTCATAAGCATATGCATTTGCCTATGCTTATGCTTATGCATGAGCATACCCTCATATGCTCATATGCTTTTCCCCTCTTCCTTCCTCTTCCTTCTCTTCTTTTCCCCTCTCTTATTTCCTCTCTTTCATAAGCGTATGCATTTGCCTATGCTTATGCTCATATGCCTATGCTTATGCTCAGCTGCTCCGATGGGTCGCCTTCCCACAGACAAAGAGGTGAGACATGCATTCCGCATAGGAACAAAGCTGTGGTTTATTGAGATGGAGGCCATGGGAGCGACGGTCGATTGGGCTGAGGTGGTTGCTCGTGTTGAGATATCAAGCTCTACCCCCGATATATCTCCTGGATGACTATCATTTATGTCACCGCCTATGTTAGTTGTACTCGTGGTGTAGTTAGACTACCACGTATGTTTTTGGTTTGGGTTCACATATGAACCACGTATTCTAGGGTTTGACATATAGGGTATTTCCCTCTTCTATTGTATTGTTGTTGTGTGCAAAAGTGAAGATAGGCTTCACCCTCCAACCTTGTGTCCTCTCTCTTTTGTGTGTTGTGAAGAAAGCTGAACTTGAGTCTCCTATCTCTCTCCCTTATTCTTTACATGGTATCAGAGCCTTGTTCGTGGTAAGGAGCTCAAGAAAGCAAGCCAAGTTTGTGGTGTCCTGGTAAGAGGACCAGTGTTGCTTTCCTATTTCGAGTTTGGGAGCAAATCTCTGCAGGTAGCACAGCCAGAAGTGCAGGAGTGCACTGTTTCAGATTGAGAGGCCCTTCGCGGTGTGGCGAGAGTGCAGTATATGCTGCGGGAGAAGGCGAAGCCCTTGGTGACATTATTTTTTTGATTCGAGGCCGTTTCGGGGCCCGTTTTGAAGGCAGAGGTTCTTCGCAGGCACTCAGAAAAAGGCCCTGTTTTTCGCTGTGCGACCACTGCGCGGCTAGTCGTCGGTGGAAAGGTGCCACAGAAATTGCATCATATGCCTGTGTGCAGAGATATTGGGAGTTGCAGATTCATGCCTGTTGCCTGTTGATGCAAAATCGTCACTAGGAAGTGACTGTGTGGTGAAATACCACTTTCGTCAATGTTGCAGATCTGCCCCTGTGAGGCTTTTTGCAGAAGTTTTGCTATTTGCCCTTGTGAGGCATTTGCTGTGTTTACAGGTTGCTGTTGCAATTCGTGATTTGTAAAATGTCTGAGAATCTGTCTACCATTGTCAGTGAGAAGCTTGACAAGAACAACTTCCAAGCATGGAAGTTCAGGATGACAAACTTCCTTATGGGAAAGGGAGTTTGGGAGTACATCAGTGGTGAAACTGCAA
Organism: Dipteris shenzhenensis; assembly: GCF_047967505.1. Classification (NCBI taxonomy): domain Eukaryota; kingdom Viridiplantae; phylum Streptophyta; class Polypodiopsida; order Gleicheniales; family Dipteridaceae; genus Dipteris; species Dipteris shenzhenensis. Next base: position 35,774,089 of record NC_141598.1, on the reverse strand, counting down.
AACCAGTTTTGGGTGCTGCTCCCACTCCTGCTGAATTGAAGGCCTTTAAAGAATGGCATGAAAAAGCCAGAAAATGCCTGTATTGGCTGTCTGTTAGCATTTCAGATTCTATGATTGTGCATATACAGGATGTAGAGACGCCTAAGGAGGCATGGGATACATTGGTGAAGCTGTATAGCACAAATACCATAGCACGAAAGATGCAGCTAAAGCAGGAGTTGCACGATGTGCAAAGGAAAAATTTGAATATAAATGAGTATTCCTTGAAGGTGAAAGGCCTTGCAGATTCTCTTGCCTCCATTGGAGCACCTGTTGATGATGAGGACTTAGTGTCCGTGACCTTGAATGGTCTTGGGAAAGATTATGCACAGTTTTGGACATCCATTGGAGTCCGTGAAACATTTCCTGATTTTCAGGAACTTATTGCTCTCTTACTGAGTGAAGAGCAAAGGAATGGTGGTTCAGCCACCTCAACTTCTCAAGAGACTGCTTTCTACTCGAATACAGGTAGAGGCAGGGGTAGAGGAAGAGGCCGTTTTGGTGGCCGTGCAGGAAATCAGAATCAACAGCAACAACAGGAAAACCAGTCCTATGGAGGAGGACGTGGTAGTTCTAGAGGCAGGGGGAGCCAAAGAGGCCGTGGTTCATGGCAAAGGAACCAGCAAGTAAATAGCAGCACAGAATGCTATTATTGTGGAAAGCTTGGACACAAGGAGAATACATGCTATAAAAAGCAGAATGACATCAAAAGTGGGAAGTTGCAGCAAAGCAACTATGCATCATCAAGTGGGCATGGTGACGACAGAAATGAGCACCTTTTTGTGATGCAGCATATGGTTAACTCCATGTCAGGAGATGCTGCAGCTTGCAATGATGTTTGGTATGTTGATTCAAGTGCCTCTAACCACATGACCAGTCATGGTGAGTGGTTTCATGATGTTAGAAATTTGGATAAGCCAGGTTATGTTGAAACAGGTGATGATACTGCGCACCCAATTACGCAGGTTGGTAAAGTGCCATTGGCTATGCAGGATGGCAAAACGAAGTACTTGGTAGATGTACTTCATGTTCCAAAAATCACTAAGAACCTGGTTTCAGTTGGCCAGATGGTTGAGCAAGGTCTGCAGGTTAGATTTAATCCTGATGGATGCTTTGTTGAGGACTTGAAAAATAAGTGCCGCTTGGTTGCGAAAGTCAACTTGAAATGGCAGAATGTTCACCTTGGATGTTGATATGCCTGAGGTAAAAGCTGCTATGTTTGCGCATGGGAGAGGTGTCATTGCAGATATTGAGATATGGCACAAGCGCATTGGGCACGTGAATATACAAAGGCTGAAATCTATGCAAACGAAAAACATTGTTGCAGGTTTGCCTAAATTCAGAGTTGAGGGAATGCAAAAGGTATGTGAAGCATGCCAAATGGGTAAGCAGGCCAGACATGCATTTCCCAAAAATGCTAAGGTGAGCAGAAGACCTTTGGAAGTGATCCATTCAGATGTTTGGACAACCAAAGCTGCTTCTATTGGTGGATGCCATTATTATGTGACGTTTATTGATGACTACACTAGGAAGGTGTGGATTTATTTTATGAAGCACAAAAGTGAAGTGTTCAGCCATTTCAAGGCTTTTAAGGCCATGGTTGAAAAAGAGAAAGGTGTGCATATTAAAGTGCTAAGATCTGATGGAGGGGGAGAGTACTTTTCAGAAGAATTTTGTGAATATCTGAAAGAACAGGGAATTCAAAGGAAGTACTCATGCAGGTCTACCCCTCAGCAAAATGGGGTTGCAGAAAGGAAGAACATGCATATTGCAGAAGTAGGACGGGCGATCCTAAATGAGAAAAACATGCCTGATTATTTTTGGGCTGAAGCAGTAGCAACTACTATTTATATTATGAACAGAACCCCCACTGCAGCTGTCCATGGCATGACGCCTGAAGAAATGTATACAGGCCAAAAACCAGATATTTCTCACTTGAAGGTATTTGGTTGCATAGCTTATGTTCATGTTCCTGATGAGAAGAGAACAAAGCTGGATCCAAAGGCAGAAAAATGCATCTTTATTGGATATGCTCTGCACCAGAAAGGGTATCGCTGTTATAACCCTTCCACCCGCAAAATGCAAGTGAGCAGAGATGTTGTTTTTGATGAAATGAGCAGCTGGTATGCACCAACTGTTATGGTAGGAGATGCAGATGCAGGAAATGGGAATGCTGCAATAAATGCAGAGCAGCAATCTCAAGCCTTGAGTGGACCCAAAGAGTCCTCTACTAGTGGATCTAATGCATGGACAGGGAGATTGAGATCTAGTGAATCGTCACATGGCAGCCCTGATAGTGTTGTGCAGGTATCACATAAGGGAAAAGAAAAAGTAGACCATGCTCTAGTGTTTGATGTGTCTGCTGGTAGCTCTCATGTTGATGGAGAGTCAAGCGGCTCTGAAATGAGCCTTGATGAGGAACTTGGGATTCCTTCTGTTGTTACACCTGGTGCAAGGAAAAGCAGGCATGATTTAAATGTAAAGAATAAGGGAGAGAGATAGGAGACTCAAGTTCAGCTTTCTTCACAACACACAAAAGAGAGAGGACACAAGGTTGGAGGGTGAAGCCTTTCTTCACTTTTGCATACAACTACCATACAATAGAAGAGGGAAATACCCTATATGTCAAAACCTAGAATACGTGGTTCATATGTGAACCCAAACCAAAAACATATGTGGTAGTCTAACTACACCACGAGTACAACTAACATAGGCGGTGACATAAATGATAGTCATCCAGGAGATATGTCGGGGATAGAGCTTGATATCTCAACACTCCCCCTCAAGCTCAAATCCATCTCACGTACACCAAGCAAGCTCCTAAATCTGCGAAGCTTCTCGGTACCCAATGCCTTCATAAAGATATCAGCCACCTGCTCCTCAGTGCTGACATAGACAAGATCAATCTCACCAGCTAGAACCTTCTCTCTCACAAAGTGATAATGCACCTCAATGTGCTTCGTTCTAGCATGATAAACTGGGTTATTAGCAAGCATGATGCTGCTAATGTTGTCACAATGAATGACAACTGCTGCATGAACTGACTGTCCCATATCTGCAAGTAGCTTCCGTAACCAAGCTACCTCACATGCAGCCATTGCTGCACCCCTGTACTCAGCCTCTGTGCTCGACAAGGCAACTGTTGGCTGCTTCTTGCTGCTCCAACTGATGGCACCACTCCCAAGGGAAAACATAAAACCACTAGTAGATCTCCTGTCTGAGACACTACCAGCCCAGTCAGCATCTGTGTATCCATGTACCTGTAATGCACACCCAGCTTCATAAAACAGTCCATAATGCAATGTGGACTTCACATACCGCAGTATGCGCCTAGCCGCATCCAAATGTGGCTTCCTCGGTGCCTGCATAAACTGACTCACCAGCCCCACAGCATAGCTCAAATCTGGTCGGGTTATAGTCATGTAAATCAAGCTACCTACTATGCGCCTGTACATAGTAATATCTTCAAGAAGCTCACCTGACTCTGCATTGAGCTTCACATTCTGCTCCAATGGAACAGAGATAGGCTTACAGCCTGTCATCCCATATTTGGACAGCATGTCCAAACCGTATTGCCTTTGCAACAGCCATATCCCACTCGGGGATCTAATAACCTCAATGCCCAAGAAGTAACGCAGCTCTCCCAAATCCTTTATCTCAAATTTCTGCTTCAACAGCAGCTTCACTTCATTAATGTCTGCATCACTATCACCTGTAATAATCAAGTCATCAACATAGATGACTATAAGCACAATCCCTCTGTTTGTCCTTTTCACATAAAGTGAAAAATATGAATTGGAAATCTGAAATCCAATAGTGACAAGATATTGCCCTATCTTGTCTGACCATGCCCTCGGCGCCTGTTTTAAGCCATACAAGGCTTTGCGCAACCTGCATACAAAATCGGGGTGTGCTTTATCCTCATAACCTTCTGGCTGCATCATATAAACCTCTTCCTGCAAGTCACCATGCAAGAAGGCATTTTTCACATCCATCTGATGCAAAGACCATCCCTTTGCAGCAGCCATAGCAATTACTGCTCTCACGGTTGCCATCCTTGCAACTGGGCTGAAAGTTTCCTCATAGTCAATTCCATATGTCTGTGCAAAACCTTTGGCAACCAATCTTGCCTTGTACCTGCTAACAGACCCATCAGCATTGTGTTTTACTTTGTAAACCCACTTGCAGCCAATAGCCTTCCTATCATGAGGCAAAGGCATCAAATCCCAAGTGTGGTTTGCATCCAAGGCAGCCATCTCTTCATCCATAGCTGCTTCCCAATTTTTATGCCCTGCTGCATCCTCAAAACATGTGGGCTCTGGCTCCTCTAGAACCTTGACCATATAAGCATAGTGATGTGCTGTATACCCATCATATCTCAGCCTGTCAACTGGATACTTAATACGAGTGGACCTCCGTACAACTGGATCAGTTGCAGGAGTCTTTAAATCATGCCTGCTTTTCCTTGCACCAGGTGTAACAACAGAAGGAATCCCAAGTTCCTCATCAAGGCTCATTTCAGAGCCACTTGACTCTCCATCAACATGAGAGCTACCAGCAGACACATCAAACACTGGAGCATGGTCCACTTTTTCTTTTCCCTTATGTGATACCTGCACAACACTATCAGGACTGCCATGTGACGATTCACTAGATCTCAATCTCCCTGTCCATGCATTAGATCCACTAGTAGAGGACTCTCTGGGTCCACTCAAGGCTTGAGATTGCTGCTCTGCATTTATTGCAGCATTCCCATTTCCTGCATCTGCATCTCCTACCATAACAGTTGGTGCATACCAGCTGCTCATTTCATCAAAAACAACATCTCTGCTCACTTGCATTTTGCGAGTGGAAGGGTTATAACAGCGATACCCTTTCTGGTGCTGAGCATATCCAATAAAGATGCATTTTTCTGCCTTTGGATCCAGCTTGGTTCTCTTCTCATCAGGAACATGAACATAAGCTATGCAACCAAATACCTTCAAGTGAGAAATATCTGGTTTTTGGCCTGTATACATTTCTTCAGGCGTCATGCCATGGACAGCTGCAGTGGGAGTTCTGTTCATAATATAATCAGCAGTTGCTACTGCTTCAGCCCAAAAATAATCAGGCATGTTTTTCTCATTTAGGATCGCCCGTCCTACTTCTGCAATATGCCTGTTCTTCCTTTCTGCTGAGGGGTAGACCTGCATGAGTACTTCCTTTGAATTCCCTGTTCTTTCAGATATTCACAAAATTCTTCTGAAAAGTACTCTCCCCCTCCATCAGATCTTAGCACTTTAATATGCACACCTTTCTCTTTTTCAACCATGGCCTTAAAAGCCTTGAAATGGCTGAACACTTCACTTTTGTGCTTCATAAAATAAATCCACACCTTCCTAGTGTAGTCATCAATAAACGTCACATAATAATGGCATCCACCAATAGAAGCAGCTTTGGTTGTCCAAACATCTGAATGGATCACTTCCAAAGGTCTTCTGCTCACCTTAGCATTTTTGGGAAATGCATGTCTGGCCTGCTTACCCATTTGGCATGCTTCACATACCTTTTGCATTCCCTCAACTCTGAATTTAGGCAAACCTGCAACAATGTTTTTCGTTTGCATAGATTTCAGCCTTTGTATATTCGCGTGCCCAATGCGCTTGTGCCATACCTCAATATCTGCAATGACACCTCTCCCATGCGCAAACATAGCAGCTTTCACCTCAGGCATATCAACATCCAAGGTGAACATTCTTCCATTTTTGTTGCCTTTCGCAACCAAGCGGCATTTATTTTTCAGGTCTTCAACAAAGCATCCATCAGGATTAAATCTAACCTGCAGACCTTGCTCAACCATCTGGCCAACTGAAACCAGGTTCTTAGTGATTTTTGGAACATGAAGTACATCTGCCAAGTACTTCGTTTTGCCATCCTGCATAGCCAATGGCACTTTACCAACCTGCGTAATTGGGTGCGCAGTATCATCACCTGTTTCAACATAACCTGGCTTATCCAAATTTCTGACATCATGAAACCACTCACCATGACTGGTCATGTGGTTAGAGGCACCTGAATCAACATACCAAACATCATTGCAAGCTGCAGCATCTCCTGACATGGAGTTAACCATATGCTGCATCACAAAAAGGTGCTCATTTCTGTCGTCACCATGCCCACTTGATGATGCATAGTTGCTTTGCTGCAACTTTCCACTTTTGATGTCATTCTGCTTTTTATAGCATGTATTCTCCTTGTGTCCAGGCTTTCCACAATAATAGCATTCTATGCTGCTATTTACTTGCTGGTTCCTTTGCCATGAACCACGGCCTCTTTGGCTCCCCCTGCCTCTAGAACTACCACGTCCTCCTCCATAGGACTGGTTTTCCTGTTGTTGCTGTTGGTTCTGATTTCCTGCACGGCCACCAGAACGGCCTCTTCCTCTACCTCTGCCTCTACCTGTATTCGAGTAGAAAGCAGTCTCTTGAGAAGTTGAGGTGGTTGAACCACCATTCCTTTGCTCTTCACTCAACAAGAGAGCAATAAGTTCCTGAAAATCAGGAAATGTTTCACGGACTCCAATGGATGTCCGAAATTGTGCATAATCTTTCCCAAGACCATTCAAGGTCACGGACACTAAGTCCTCATCATCAACAGGTGCTCCAATGGAGGCAAGAGAATCTGCAAGGCCTTTCACCTTCAAGGAATACTCATTTATATTCATATTTTTCCTTTGCACATTGTGCAACTCCTGCTTTAGCTGCATCTTTCGTGCTTTGGTATTTGTGCTATACAGCTTCACCAATGTATCCCATGCCTCCTTAGGCGTCTCTAGATCCTGTATATGCACAATCATAGAATCTGAAATGCTAACGGACAGCCAATACAGGCATTTTCTGGCTTTTTCATGCCATTCTTTAAAGGCCTTCAATTCAGCAGGAGTGGGAGCAGCACCCAAAACTGGTTCTGCAGTTTCACCACTGATGTAATCCCAAACTCCCTTTCCCATAAAGAAGTTTGTCATCCTGAACTTCCATGCTTGGAAGTTGTTCTTGTCAAGCTTCTCACTGACAATGGTAGACAGATTCTCAGACATTTTACAAATCACGAATTGCAACAGCAACCTGTAAACACAGCAAATGCCTCACAAGGGCAAATAGCAAAACTTCTGCGAAAAGCCTCACAGGGGCGGATCTGCAACACTGACGAAAGTGGTATTTCACCACACAGTCACTTCCTCGTGACGATTTTGCATCAACAGGCAACAGGCATGAATCTGCAACTCCCAATATCTCTGCACATAGGCATACGATGCAATTTTTGTGGCACCTTTCCACCGACTAGCCGCGCGGTGGTCGCACAGCAAAAACAGGGCCTTTTTCTGAGTGCCTACGAAGAACTTCCACCTTCAAAACGGGCCCCGAAACGGCCTCAAATCAGAAAAACAAAGTCACCGAGGGCTTCGCCCTTACCCGCAGCATATACTGCGCTCTCGCCGCACCGCGAAGGGCCTCTCAATCTGAAGCAGTGCACTCCTGCACTTCTGGCTGTGCTACCTGCAGAGATTTGCTCCCAAACTCGAAATAGGAAAGCTGCACTGGTCCTCTTACCAGGACACCACAAGCTTGGCTAGCTTTCTTGAGCTCCTTACCACGAACAAGGCTCTGATACCATGTAAAGAATAAGGGAGAGAGATAGGAGACTCAAGTTCAGCTTTCTTCACAACACACAAAAGAGAGAGGACACAAGGTTGGAGGGTGAAGCCTTTCTTCACTTTTGCATACAACTACCATACAATAGAAGAGGGAAATACCCTATATGTCAAAACCTAGAATACGTGGTTCATATGTGAACCCAAACCAAAAACATATGTGGTAGTCTAACTACACCACGAGTACAACTAACATAGGCGGTGACATAAATGATAGTCATCCAGGAGATATGTCGGGGATAGAGCTTGATATCTCAACATTAAAGACTCCTGCAACTGATCCAGTTGTACGGAGGTCCACTCGTATTAAGTATCCAGTTGACAGGCTGAGATATGATGGGTATACAGCACATCAATATGCTTATATGGTCAAGGTTCTAGAGGAGCCAGAGCCCACATGTTTTGAGGATGCAGCAGGGCATAAAAATTGGGAAGCAGCTATGGATGAAGAGATGGCTGCCTTGGATGCAAACCACACTTGGGATTTGATGCCTTTGCCTCATGATAAGAAGGCTATTGGCTGCAAGTGGGTTTACAAAGTAAAGCACAATGCTGATGGGTTTGTTAGCAAGTACAAGGCAAGATTGGTTGCCAAAGGTTTTGCGCAGACATATGGAATTGACTATGAGGAAACTTTCAGCCCAGTTGCAAGGATGGCAACCGTGAGAGCAGTAATTGCTATGGCTGCTGCAAAGGGATGGTCTTTGCATCAGATGGATGTGAAAAATGCCTTCTTGCATGGTGATTTGCAGGAAGAGGTTTATATGATGCAGCCAGAAGGTTATGAGGATAATTCACACCCCGATTTTGTATGCAGGTTGCGCAAAGCCTTGTATGGCTTAAAACAGGCGCCGAGGGCATGGTCAGACAAGATAGGGCAATATCTTGTCACTATTGGATTTCAGATTTCCAATTCAGATTTTTCACTTTATGTGAAAAGGACAAACAGAGGGATTGTGCTTGTAGTCATCTATGTTGATGGCTTGATTATTACAGGTGATAGTGATGCAGACATTAATGAAGTGAAGCTGCTGTTGAAGCAGAAATTTGAGATGAAGGATTTGGGAGAGCTGCGCTACTTCTTGGGCATTGAGGTTATTAGATCCCCGAGTGGGATATGGCTGTTGCAAAGGCAATACGGTTTGGACATGCTATCCAAATATGGGATGACAGGCTGTAAGCCTATCTCTGTTCCATTGGAGCAGAATGTGAAGCTCAATGCAGAGACAGGTGAGCTTCTTGAAGATATTACTATGTACAGGCGCATAGTAGGTAGCTTGATTTACATGACTATAACCAGACCAGATTTGAGCTATGCTGTGGGGCTGGTGAGTCAGTTTATGCAGGCACCGAGGAAGCCACATTTGGATGCGGCTAGGCGCATACTGCGGTATGTGAAGTCCACATTGCATTATGGACTGTTTTATGAAGCTGGGTGTGCATTACAGGTACATGGATACACAGATGCTGACTGGGCTGGTAGTGTCTCAGACAGGAGATCTACTAGTGGTTTTATGTTTTCCCTTGGGAGTGGTGCCATCAGTTGGAGCAGCAAGAAGCAGCCAATAGTTGCCTTGTCGAGCACAGAGGCTGAGTACAGGGGTGCAGCAATGGCTGCATGTGAGGTAGCTTGGTTACGGAAGCTACTTGCAGATATGGGACAGACAATTCATGCAGCAGTTGTCATTCATTGTGACAACATTAGCAGCATCATGCTTGCTAATAACCCAATTTATCATGCTAGAACAAAGCACATTGAGGTGCATTATCACTTTGTGAGAGAGAAGGTTCTAGCTGGTGAGATTGATCTTGTCTATGTCAGCACTGAGGAGTAGGTGGCTGATATTTTTACGAAGGCATTGGGTACTGAGAAGCTTCGCAGATTTAGGAGCTTGCTTGGTGTACGTGAGATGGATTTGAGCTTGAGGGGGAGTGTTGAGATATCAAGCTCTACCCCCGATATATCTCCTGGATGACTATCATTTATGTCACCACCTATGTTAGTTGTACTCGTGGTGTAGTTAGACTACCACGTATGTTTTTGGTTTGGGTTCACATATGAACCATGTATTCTAGGGTTTGACATATAGGGTATTTCCCTCTTCTATTGTATTGTTGTTGTGTGCAAAAGTGAAGATAGGCTTCACCCTCCAACCTTGTGTCCTCTCTCTTTTGTGTGTTGTGAAGAAAGCTGAACTTGAGTCTCCTATCTCTCTCCCTTATTCTTTATAGCTCGCATGGTATAAGTCTACTCCTACTTGTAATCTCACATTTTAAATTGTTTTATTCTTTAAGTTCCAATCTAATTTCCAATTAATATGGTTTCACTCTTAGAGTGCAAGCTTGAACGTCCCATCAGTGGAGGTGAGCAATGATGATGAGGGATTTGGCTTACACGGCTTTGATGAGGGCCAAGGATCAGACGTAGCTCATGAGGGCCAGGGAACAAGCCAGCATGACCACGATGAGAACGAGGACGAGGATGATGATTTGGATGAGCAGTAGCAGTAGTAGCATTAGTAGTAGCTTGTATATACTTTTGCATGTATATGCTTCTATATGTCGACTTGTTTGAGCGATTTTGTATCACCCTTTTTGAAAGGGTAATTTTGTAACAAACAATGTTGTATATCTTCAACATGTATATGCTTCTATCGCTCGGCTCGTTTGAGAGATTTTGTATTCACAAAGGAAATTTCGTAACGAACAACATTCTTTTGTAATTACTTTTAAAAAAACATTAGTGGGACAAAAGACGGCTTGCTGTGTTTTTTTTAAAGCTTCTGTTAATCATCGCTATATAGAAATGTTTACCATCAGTGTCGCTATAGAGTGATGTTTACCAATATCGCTATATAGTGATGTTTATTAGTGTTGCTATATAGCGACGCTTATATAGTGACCGTTCTTTTCAGACGCTAATAGCGACGTAAATACAGACCTTTGCGGCCGTCCAAAACAAACTTTTTAGTGTAAAAAATGTCGATATTTCCATCGAAAAAGGGCTTGTGCCTTGTAGTTTGGGCTCTGAATTAAGTCCCCGAATTACATACACATGAAGCCCCGAAATGCATACACATCCATATGTAAGACTCTTTAAGGGGAATTTGCAATACACAAAAATGGCTATGAATTAAAAAAATCCTACCTCTAGAAAAGAGACAATCTCTAGAAGTGTAGATTGCATGAATGAGAGCCACATCATTGTCAAGGCTCTCCTAAAATTAATATTAAACATCTAATTCTTTATTGGTCATAACTCCTTCCAAATTCAAAACTCTTCTAAAATTAGTATTAAACTAATTTTTTATTGATCATAACATCTTGGAGATTAATTTTGCCATTTCATCGGCACATCATGAAAGAGTTGGACAGGGCCAAGAATTTATTCATCAAGCCAGGTTTGGAACATATATATTATACAATTGTAATTGTTCAGTAATAGAAAACACTGGCGACATGCATATCTTTAATTCCATTTGTAATATATGTAATATAATTCATAAATACAACAACGTAAGGCCATGTGATTACATCTCCATGCTCCCAATCTAGGTGTCAGCTACCCTATCAAACTGATGTTTTTAATAGTGTGTCCTGTGCAAGCAAGACTTGTAGCCAATAGACACTCTTGTAATTGGCTAATGTCGTGACAAACCCATAAACTCGAGATACTAGCGAATAATCTAAATGTTGGGCCTTCTAGAGAGTGTCTTCCAATAATTTTGGAAGACAAGACAGACATAAACTAATTGAACTGATTTCCACTAACAAGTAATCACAATTATGTAGACAAAATAAAGCAGGTAACAGGGGATAGGTTTCAAAACAAAACATCAAATTCAGCAACACATACACTGCGTGAACGAAGGTACTATGACAAAATGGAAGTTTGGGATCCACTAAACATCAGTAAACTCTTTAACAGTGCCGTTCAAAGAGCCCTTCTACCAACAATCAAAAAATAATGATAACAACTTCGTTCAAAAATTCGTATTGGAAATATTGGCTCTGTTCACAAAGACCAGTAAAAGAAATACCTGTCTTAGTTCAAAAGCTTTAAAATGAAATATAACACATGAAAGACAAAGTCACCTCCTACACTTTCTACCATATCCATCTCGCTTTCTTGTAGGGCCAATAGACTTCAGATGCAGTAGCACTAAGATAGCTTCCAGACATAAAGCGAAGCTCCAAATCCAAGAAAAGAGTCCTAAACTAACCAACCAGTTTGAATGGCAAGAAGGCCCGAAATACATTTCAAAACCAACACGAAACCTCCAAAAATAGATGCTAATAACATCTTATCTAAACCCACCATAACAATGGGGTACTCAAACCTTGCTAGTATGGAATTAATGAGGATGAAAGGAAAAGTTGCCAAACATAATGGCCTTATGTTGTTTGACTAAGAATCAAGACATAATGTTATAAATTTTAGATCCTTAAAGAGACCATTATCAAAACCAACCCATCTGACTATGCACATATAGTCTAGATAGCAAATGAGAATCTAATTGAGGTGTGGAACCAAAGGGTCATGGAGTTGGAGCTATGCATCCCAAACTATGTGGAGAAGCTGGATTTGAAATTACTAGGCTTTCTCATGCAAATGTAGCACTTGGATTGGCATGGCACTCAAAGAAAAGTCATGAAGTGGATTAGCAAAGAACATTTACAAATTTGAATTTAGTGGTGTGCTTCATGTTCTTCAAGGTGAGGGATCATCCTTAGGGTCCTTTGACTTCGACTATGGAAGTTTGTAAAACTCAAGGTGAGTTTTTTTCTCTTTGCTGTGCTTCTATTGACTTGCTTGTGGTTGCACCGTCCTCGGCTACCTAAGATGTAGCTGATCAAACACTCATCTTGTTTTAGAGGTGTGTTACCTTTGGAAAGGAATGTCCAACACATGATATAGGATGGGCTGTATAGAAGAAGCTGAGGTGCGAAGGCAATTGGAAGAATAGGTGGGGCAGATTCAATCCAGTTTTCATCTTTAGCTTCACCAATAATATTAAATAAAAAGAAAGATGATACCTTTTGGTTGAGTGAAAATTTTAGGCTGGCTGACCTAGGCACTCGAATGGTTGTAGTTTTGTGCAAGCGAACCTAGGCGCTCAAGCGGTTGTAGTTTTTGGAGTACTTTTGGTAGTTTAGGCAAGCGATGGCACCTTTACTAAATTATGCATTGGTTGTTTACCTTGATCATAGTATGGTTATGATGTGACTTGAAAATTCCAAGACTACAAAAAATGCTTCCATTGCAAGGGGGGGGGGGGGAGTTAGGATTATGCATAAGGTTGTATATATATAAGCTCATATATATACAGAGATGATAATGTTGAGAGAGAGAGAGAGAGAGAGAGAGAGAGAGAGAGGTGTACACTTTACTAATGTATGCGCAAAGGAGCATGCCATGTACACAAAGTACAATTTTAATCACTAACTTGCATGCGATACTCTAACTTGATTTTAATCACTAACTTGTATGCAATACAAACATTTGTTTGATAAAGGACGTGATACACGATGCACTAGAGCTTTTGTTACATCAAAACTAACTGTTTTCATTAAGGATAAGAAGTTTTACAGTCCTTGCCCTTGCTCAAAAGAATTAGGTCTGGGATGCCTCAACCCTGAGTTCTTTAAAATATGTGTGCCTACACATTAATTATGAACATCACCTATAGATAAAATTTCAGGTGGGGTCACAGATTACGTACGTGTTATGGGCTTCTAGAAAGGTATTCTTTCCCTTGTGACAGAAAGCCTCATCTCTTGGCTCTTCAATAGAAGATGATGGGTGAATCTTCAGTTCTGTGTCAAGGCCCAAGACTCAAAGAAACACAAAATATTGCTCACTTCATATTGTGATCCCCAGCTGAGCCCCTGCCCTTACTTTCTATCATAAAAACTTCATGTTTAGGCAATTTTACAACCCTTTCCTGTATGATACGTGCATCAAGAGTCATTGCAAGTTGGATTTTATTCCAAGATGCCTTTGACACTTTTTACCTATAGTATGCATGGGGTGGTAAAAGCATCTTCTTGGCCCATGTTGCTATTTGCACCTACACATGCAATACTTTATTTCACTGCTTTTAAACCCAATTGTCTCCAATTTGAAGCCCACTATTGTAAGAAAGTCAACCTCTTCTTCTATGAGGGACGTCCCTTCCTGCACAAGGCACATGTTTGGAATGGTATCTACTATAGGACTCTTGTTAGAGTCAACATTCCATGCATGTGCGCATGTGGTATTGCAAAACCACACCATTAAGATATCGGGTGACCATATTGATGTTTCCTTGTACCAAAGAAACATGGTGCTAGTATTGTGAGGCCTTTTTTTAGAGATAATTGCATTGCAAACATTACACCTTGGATCATAAACATGGCGACCAAATGTTCTCCAATGAACAACCCTTTTTGTGTGATCAAACATCACCCATCTAGTCTTCAAATCAGAAGAACCATCCTAATTTATGTGATTAACTACATGATCCCCTGGAGATTATAGTTTGATTGACTAGATAGTCATGGGTGGTAGCACGCTAAGGGTGTCCACTTTTTGTTCACTCCCCAATCCTTAGGAGGTGGAAAAACAAGCTTTTTGGCACACAAAAATGCAAATCTCACCTACTTCCCTATAGATCTAGTCTTTGAAGTCTTTAGACACAACATCACACATGCTATTGTGCACACAATGGTATGGTCTGATCGAAAATTTGATGCATGCACAAAAAATTTCTTTGTGTCACACGGCATGGTCAACAAAGAATATTAAAAATGAATCTAGTAATTCTTAAACATGACCAAACATTTCAAAAATGTCAATATTTTTAGTCCTCCACGTGATGAATAAGAGAGTGTCATATTAAATTTTGTCACACTTTTGTTTATGACACTCTTTTGTCATGAATAGAGAGTGTCATATTAAATTCTAAATTTCTCACTCATATTAGATTAAATGTTATTGAAACTTTGTAGGTGGTCTCTTTACATTATGTAGAGCTTAAGTTGATTTATCGGTAATTATTTGAATGACTTATTTAATTATAAATAATTATTTACAATAAATAAAGTCATAAAATATGTGCATTTTAGTAGCACACCACATTTTTTTAGTATTTTGAATAATTAAGCAAATCCAATTCGGTGGAAGGTTAGTAGGCACATAAAGGTGTGTGGTTCAATCATCAAATCCCAAATCCAATGGTTAGATATAGGGAGATTGAAGTTTAATTTTTACTTTTACTCCCTAGAGGATCAATAAAGAATATAAAAAATAAATCTAGTAATTCTAAAACATGACCAAACATTTCAAAAATGTCAATATTTTTAGTCCTCCATGTGATGAATAAGAGGAAAAAATTTTGGTTAAATTTGAGTAAGGGAAGGGTACATTATGGCCTCCACAAGTGAAATCCCCCTTTTGTTGGGGAAAAAGGGTCACCCAAGCCTAATACCAAGGCAAGGTAGGCTTGGTATTAGGCTTGGTGAGGTAGGTTAAGAGCATCACCTAGTGACAAGCCTTTGGGGTGTGCATGCTGCCCATGTGAAAGGCTGAGTCATCTATTTTTGCCTTGTCAGCATGCCACGTAGTTAGACTGCATGGTGCCATGTCATCAAGGAGATGTGACATTTCATGAGGATGTAGAGATTACTGAGGATGGACTCTATCTAAGTTATGTGGAGGAATAATTTCTGGTCATGGAGAATGATATGCTAGAGTCCTTCAACATTTCTTGATATGGTGAAAAGATAGGCAAGTATCTAGAGAATTGCATGAGAATGCTAATTTCATCTCTCATGCAACATTAGTCAATGCGTTTGAATAGTACATGCTCTCCATAAATTCTAGGTTGTGCATTCTGGCATTTGCATAGCTTTTCTTCATCACTTGGAGGACATAAAATGCAAGGATGCAATTTATTTTTATGGTTTTACTATGTGATTCTATGTTTAAAGTCTTTAGGTAATATGTCACATTTGTTATATAGTTTAGAATTATTAGTTTTGGGTATATAAAGGGGTAAAAGAGGCACTTTCACTTCACTTTTTTTCTAGAAACTATCATTGTGCTTTACTTCTTGCATTAAAGGTCAATGAACATTGGCAGAGAGGAAAGTTTTTAGAGATAATCACGATTAAAAGAGAGGGATGCATAAAAGGAGACATTGCTGCAAAGCTCTTTAGATAAAAATTGAGAGCACGAGTAGCATTACCTTATATTTCATTAACAACACAGTCAAATGAATCAAAAAATTTACTTATGACATGGTATCTGCTACCTCTAATACATAGAAACTTGAGGCTTTTGAAATCCTCAAGTGCCTATTACAAATACCACTAAGGCTTTCCTCTTTGGTAGCCATGCACAAACTTTATTCCATCGTTGCCAATTGGATACAAATTCATGAAAGGAAGGCCAAGTGATGGATCACAATGATCATTTTGTCAATATTTGGATGCACTACAATAGTTAACTGGGCCCTTGTGAAAATTGGACGTGGAAGACCACAACGTGTCCTCTTGCTCGACTAATATAGTGCACCAATGACTTATTTCCACCAAATGTGCTGTGAACCTAGGCCTGGAACCTAGGCCTGCTGAGGAGATAATTCATCAAACTCAACTGCCTCTTGCAACATTAATTGGAGTTATAGTGCAAAAGTCATAGCTATTTTACTATTGTCTTCATACTCCATGCAATTAAGTTATAATATGTAAAATATAGTTTAGGGAAGTATATGAATATTCCAAGTCAATAAAATACTCTAGACCAAGTTTGGTTGACCATTTCTAGCAAATATAGAAGGAATTTGACTGTGGCACAAAAGGCAAAGTTGATTGGGACGTCTTGGGGTGTCCAAAAGTTCAAAAACCCACCTCAGCACCAATTTGACTATTTGGACACCTCCAAATGGTCAAATTCGTGTTGTCCAAATGGTAAAATTTTTGCCAAGGTAGTTTTGCCACATTTTTGGACACCCCATGACATCTCAATCAACTTTGCCTTCTGCGCCACAATCAAATTTCTTCTAGATTTGCTAGAAATGGACAAAGTTGTCAAATTCCCTCATCTACCCATTTAAAATCTATATTTCTTCATATAAAATCAAGAAATGCATTATTATTTTACAAGGTGATGTAGGGAAAGCTCAAAAATTAAATTAAAAAAATACACATTGACATAGCCAACATTCAATATGCCTCCATGAGCAAGATAAACATAGAAAAATATATTTTTACAAGGTAATGTAAGGATATTAAATAAAAATTACATTAACATAGCCAGCCTCTAAGGTGCGTGGAAACACAAGATAAATAAAGAAAATGAAACTTGACAAGGTGATGTAGTGGAAGATCAAAATCTTTTGCATTAAATAAAAAATTACATTGACATAGCCAACCTACAAGGTTTCTCCAAGGGCAAGACTTATAGCAAATCTATTACCTAAGGGGTCTTAGCAAAGCTGCCCTACAAGGCACACAAGTTGGTATCTTGACCAATCATCATTCGCTAAGCTCTCTTTAAATATTTTCTTTTCTATGTTTATCTATGTTGAGGTTCATGCATCCCATGATTTTCTATCAAGAAATATGGGTTTTAAAGGGGTAAATGAAGGAATTTGACAATTTTGGCTATTCCAATGACCATTTCTAGCAAATTTGTAAGGAATGGATCCAGCTATATCTTCAAGAGAGTCTAATTACTTGACCATTGAAGTGGTCCCATCTACCTCTTGTGTTGCCTAGCCATGACTCCACAATCATATGTGACTCTCTCTGAATCGATGCGTTCCACGCGAAAATGTCGTCCATATGACCATAATGCACTGTACTTTTTATATTGTAAAAGAGCATGATTCATTAAAACAATGAAGATGCATCTATTTTATAGCAAGCTTGCGGCATATCGAGATCCGTGGATGCAAGAAACTCCGTGATATATACTAATGACTCTTGCACAAGCCATCCCTCTGCCATGATTGCTTCTGGTCTTGCTCTTTGTCTTAAAAATCCCTTTAAAGTTTTCATAAACAGGCTTGAGAAAAAACATCCACCGACTATGAACGGTACCTGCAATGGCCACCTCATCAACTATGTGCACAAGCAAGTGCACTCGAGTTGTCATAATCCTCGAGGGAAAGTGCTTCTCAAGCAAGCATAAGGCTTCGATGGATTCCACCCTAGCCTTCTCGATGCTCGATATGGAGATCTCTTTTTGAGATATCCACCTATTTCACATGCCCATGTAAGATATATTCATAATCAGTCTACAGATTATTCAGCTTAAATTGAAGAAAATGCAATCAATGCGATTTGATAGTAAGCATACCTCACAATACCACTGATCTTGAATATAGCATTTCTAACATCTTCTTGTAAGCATCCTTTTATTGTACTTGGGGGATGAACTATCAAAGCAACAAAGAAGTCATGTCAACAACATAACATAATCATAAAAATTTTACACTAACGCATCGTGACAATGATTGGTACACTAATCCTATAGCTTAGAATACCTGTAAGACCTTGTGCCAATCATGGGTTTTAAGCCCACTAAGCTTATTGTCCTTTAAAAATGCTCCTTTCAAGCGATGCATGTACCCTATGGGTGTTTGAAAAGAGGCAATGTCCACCTTAACCATGGCCTTCTCTCTCGTAGAGAGAATCCATGTTGCTTTCAGGAGGATAACTTTCCCTGAAGCACACAGTTGGGGCCACAAACGAGACATCCTATTCATAGCATGCAAGTCTTCTCATAATCCTCTCGAGTCTTTGGAACCAACCAAGTGTGCCCAAATAGTAGCCCCCACATTCTTGAAGATATGCATGGGATCCAAGAGATGATTGATTTGTAACTAACCCCAATAAGGAAGATCATGTAAGATCGATAGCCTCTTCATACCATGAGGAGGTTCCTCTCCATTCACCCTCCAAGCCTAAATCCAGTCATTTGCCTTTAAATATGGTGGTGGTGGATCAAGCTGACTTCCAAACGTGAGATGGTCCAGCGGATGGTATCGAGCATGACCTTCATAAACATTTTAAACCCAGTCCACAAACAAGACAAGCATGGCACCCACTTGTAACAAGTCCTGCATGCGTGCATGAATGTGTTAGTATAAGACATGCGTGCGAAAGAGAGTCATAAAAGCATAATCCTATATTATACATGTAAAGACACAATCACGTACTTGCGCACTCTCCATATCCTGGGTAGTCATGCATGGTCCACATTAAGATACCCTTGACCAAAATATCATTGGTATGTCTAGGAGCTCTAGAAATATCAAAGACCACCGCACTCCTCTCCATAAGATCTGTAACTCCTCTATCAAAGGTGCCATATACACGTCCATACTTTTGGCCTTGTACTTCCCTAGCACAAGTAGTGCAAGCATGAGGTATCCCTTCTTTATTGTTAGCCATGGTGGGGTCTCGCGGGGGTCACTCATCATATGTAACCCTATCACATGAGTTCAACAGAAGGATATTTTTTATTCCTAAAATTTACAGAAATAAATATACATAAGGGACTATTTAAAATAGTTTTGGAAAAAATTTACAGATTTGCATAGAAAAGGGGTACATTTTATTAATGAAAAAATTTACAGATAAGGGATTTTAAATATAGGCCTTGAACGCACGTGATATAGAGGGTTTATACATAGTGACCCCCCTGAGGGTGGGGTATTGTAATTCAGCAAGACTATGGCCCATGTCAACCAAGATGTCGAGCGTAACCCAAAAGGATTCATGCCATCCATGGCGAGCCCAAGATGTAAGTTCTGTGGCTCCCTCGCAAGGTTCAGCCACTGATTGTCAGTGTGCTTCCAAGCTGCACAATTTGCGAGAATCCTCAATGTGTCATCAGTGGACTAATGAGATGCATGCCATGTCATCAACTCTGCTATGGATTTGCATCGAAACATGTGCTGCATCGACCCTCACCACCCTCCTCATCCTGTTTCAAGATTTCGTATAAATATAAGATCTTGTCTCAAGGTTTCGTGTCATAATGGTATCCAATATTAACCATCCACTCAAATAGCATTGACTTACCAATGATACATCACCACGTGCAACACCAACGATGGGTACTGGTTTGGGATCCTCCCCATACATCTGCAAGTGGCGCATGATAATATAATGTTGATGTCGTACTTCTCGCTTGCAATGAGTGCAATGACAATACAACCTCTCTGCAAGCCACTCTATGCTCCCGGGCATTGGCACATCATTTGACAAGCTTCCACTCATCCCTTCCATCTACATACTTTCAAAATCACAACATGAGCTGCAAGGAAATCTATTATGATCCAAAAAATAGCCACCCATGAGCTTCTTTTCTCTCTTTTAACAATAAGTGCCCTGAACAGTCGCTATATAGCGATGCTTTGCCTTGTTCTGTTGCTATATAGCAATGCTTTGCCATGTTCCATCGCTATATAGCGATGATTTTTGGATATAAATGTTGCTATATAGCGACTGACCAACGTCGCTATATAGCGATACTGGGGGCTTAAACCTGAAACCCTGCGCCACGCTATCTTTGACATCTCTATTGCAGGAAAAGCAAAAATCTCTCCTTCCACCTTATATTCGACGATCTCACTTTCCTCCTCTCTATTCTCCACTCCTCACCCCTACCCAGTCCCTCTCCTAACACTTGTGCTCCCTCTTCACCCTTCTCCCTCTTTGCTTGTGTGAAAAGAAGTTTTTCAAGAAGGTGAGTCTCTTTAAGCAATGTAGGTTCATTTTTTGTGAGGTTTTATTTTGTGAGTGTTGAAGCATGTTTTTCCTTGTATTGCTAAGGCTATGTGCTAGTTTTCATGCTTGATTTTCAGAGATTAAGGACAAAAAACAAGATTTAGTGAAAGAAAGGAGACTCACCTCTTCTCTTTTTGGTATTTCTCTTCCTCCTCTTTCTCCGTGTTTGTAGGCTTATGCTTTCTCCTTGTTTATAGGCTTATGCTTGTCTCCTCAATCCAATCCCTTTGAGAAGTTGCTTCTCTAAACTCCTCCTTCCTCTAACTAGTTATTTAAAAAATGATATGTTTCCTCTCTTTTGTAGGGCCAGTCCACAAAACACTGAGCGGGACTATTCCAGGTAAGAAAGTGCTTCCTCTTTTTTTCTTTTGTTATTTTTGTTATTTGCATTGGCCTGTAGCTAGCGCCTTAAGCGCTAGCTGTAGTGATGGGCATAGGAACCCTCTCTTACCCTCTCTTCTCTTATTCCCTCTTCTTTCCCTCTTTTTCCCTCTTCTCTTCTTTTTCCTTCTTCTTTCCCTCTTTTTTCCTCTTCCTTCTCTTCTTTTTCCCTCTTCTTTTTCTCCTCTTTAAATCTCTTTTCCCCTCTTCTTTTTCCTCCTCTTTCAATCTCTTTTTCCCTCCTTTCCTTCTCTTCTTTTTCCCCTCCTTCAATCTCTTTTCCCCTCTTCTTTTTTCCCCTATTTCAATCCCTTTTTCCCTCCTTTCCTTCTCTTATTTTTCCCCTCTTTTAATCTTTTTTTCCCTCTTCCTTCTCTTATGTTTATGCTCTTTTTCCCTCTTTCAATCTCTTTTCCTATTTTTCTCTCTCTTTCCCCCCCTCTTTCCCCTCTTTCAATCTCTTTTCATAAGCATATGTATTTGCCTATGCTTATGCATGAGCATATGCTCATATGCTCATGCATAAGCACAAGCTTATGCTTTCTCTCTTTTTCTTTTATGCTCATATGCTCATGCATAAGCATAAGCATATGCTTTCTTTGTTACATATCAATGCTCCACTCTCGTGTAACTACGCGGGAACTAGCTAACTCTACTTGTAAGCCCCCCATATGAGGAGAAGCCATTTGAGTAGCTCGGTTATCTGGTAGGTCCTCGTTTGAACACCAGATGGGGGCCATGTGTGGTCTGATGGCTGGATGGAGTTGGCACACTACTAACTTGGCTACATGCAAGTGCGGGAAGGCATCCCATGACTGACCGCACTGAGGGTAGACGGAGCATTTCCCGGGCCACCCCACTCTCAGGTTGTGGGGCCCGTTTGGAGATCCCGGATGGCTCTGGGCTGAACGGAGACCCTAGGCTAGTTGCTCTATTTTGCGCACTGATTCTGTCTTGTGGTCGGTGGCCTATTTCAGGACTGCCCAGTCAGCCAGTTTGGGCGGACTGGGTCGGTCACCAAATTGGGTCTAACCGACTACAATTGGTGGCTATATAAGAGCAAGCCCATGAAGCCCATTTCATCACTGGCTACAGCAACCCTGATTCCTTAGCATCCAACCTCCGTCCTCTACTGTTTCCAGCACGCATGGCTGGGAGGGAGCGCCATCTATTGTATCAGTTCTACAGTAATCAAATTTTTTATTCTCCATACTATTTGCTTTTCTCTCTTACGTACGAGATCCTGTTATCTATTGAGCACAGACACTGTATTGTTTTCTTACATGGTATCAGAGCCTGGACTCTAGCAAGAAGATTTGGTAGTGTGTTTTTGTTTGCGAGCAGATTGTGAGAGATGGCCCAACCCGCAAGACTGCGAATCCCACCGTTCAGCGAAAGCGAAAAGTTGGATGGCACTAACTATCCACTCTGGAAGTTCAAGATGAAGACCATCCTAAGCACATACGAGCTTTGGGATACTGCTACTAGGGTGGACATGAAGCCGGTTGTGAGACCGGATCCAACCAATGTAGGACAACAGATAGTACCAATTGCGGATGAGATTCTTGCGTGGACAAGAAGAAATGCAGATGCGCTGTGTTCTATTGTCTGCAGTGTAAGTGATTCTGTCATGGCATTAATTCAACATGTCACCACAGCGGAGGCGGCATGGACGGTCTTGAAAAATCAGTACGAGACCATGAATCAGACACGGATTCAGAATCTAGAGACTCGAACTCACGAACGAGAAATTGTTTGAGTCTGAAGCGGTAGAGAAGTTCATCACTAGGGTGAAAAATCTGTGCGATCATATGACTGCGATTGGCATCACCATCACAAGCGAGAATCTAGCATGAAGGTGCATACGGATTCTCCCACCAAAGTACGACGGTCTTGTTACGGCACTGAATACATAGAACAGAAATCCACCCCTCAACTTTGAGGATTTCAGTGCGATGCTTTTGGAGGAGGAGATGCATCAAAAGATGAGGACTGGAGAAGATTCGGCTTTCTATGCTGGATCAAAGAAAGGTAAGGGTAAGGACTCTGGTAACCCATCTTCTTCTGATGATAGAAAGAGAAAGAAGAAGATCAAGTGCTTCTATTGCAACAAGGCAGGGCACAAGCAGAATGAGTGCCAAAAGAAGATTGCAAATGAGAAGAACGGAGTAAAGAAAGAGTCCAGCAACAGCACGCAGGCAGTACCAGTAGAGCTATTCGTAGCAATTGAGGAGATTTGCACGGAGGCAATTCATGTACCTATGGATGAACCTTGGATTATTGACAGTGGTGCATCGCACCACATGATCAGTCGGAGGGATTGATATACCGAGCTCTATAGCCGGTAGGGAATGACATCCTAGTAGCAGTCCGGCAATGATGCAAAATGTCTAGCAAAAGGAAAAGGTACGATAGCTCTCAAGTCAGATGGAGTTATAAAATAGTTGTTCGATGTTCTTTATGTGCCAGATATCAAGAGGAACTTGTTGTCCATTTCTGCGATCACGGATTGGGACCTCAAAGTTCAATTTGATAAGAATGGTGCACAGATTTTGGATCTTCAAGGAAAGATCATTGGTAAAGGTACACGGCCCAACAACATCTATGAACTCTCGGCTTTCAGTGCTCGAGCGGATGTGAAGAACACTAAGCTATGGCATGAGAGGTTTGTTCATCTAAACCTTAGTTCTTTAAAGAAGATGCATAAAAGTGGAATGATTGCAGACCTCCCAAAAATTACAGATCTGCCCGATGTATGTGAAGCTTGCATAATGGGCAAGTAGCATCGGCATCCCTTTCCTAAAGAGGCCAACAGGGCGAAGGCTCCTCTAGAGCTCGTTCACATGGACCTCTACGGAAAGATGGAGACGAAAGCTTTGGGTGGTTCCTACTACTTCATGACGCTGATCGATGACTACAGTAGAAGGATATGGATATACTTCTTGAAGACTAAAGATGAGGCTTTTAGTAAGTTCAAAGAATGGCATGTAATGATCGAGAAAGAATCGGGGAGGAAGGTGAAGAAGTTGAGATCAGACAGAGGTGCAGAGTTCACATCAAGTGAATTTAAAAGTTACTACAAAAGTCACGGGATCAAGGGGCAGAAACCCCCGCCACATACATCATAGCAAAATGGAGTAGCAGAACGCAAGATGCATGTCATCTGCAAAATGGGCAAGAGTATGATGAAAGGGAAATATTTGCCAAAGACTTTTTGGGCTGAAGCATGTAACACGGTAGTTTACATTCTGAATCGTAGCTACACAAAGGTTGTGAACAAGATGACTCCACTGCAGGCCTTTTCTGGTAAGAAACCTTTAGCTGCACATTTCAGAGTTTTTGGATGTGACTGTTTTGTTCATGTCCCTAATGCTAACAGGACCAAATGTGAACCAAAGAGCCGGAAGTGTATTTTCTTGGGCTACAGTGAAGAGGCAAAGGGTTACTGTCTCTATAACCCTATTACCAAGAAGGTAATAGTAAGTCATGATGTGGTCTTCTCAGAATAGCCGCATCAATTGGAGGAGGATGCTTCCTTCCCAGACAACCAAGACCAGGATATCCATCTAGTACCACCACCAACAACAGACTGAACTCCCCCAACAGTGCTTGGGAGGATTCAAGATAAAGAAGATGAAGAAGAGCCTATAGAACCACAATGGCAACGGTTATTCCCAAAGTGGGTAAAGTAGCTTTTGGACAATAGAGAACCTCTAGCCATTTAGGAGGAACCATCCGAACACCGCCGGTCCAAGAGATTAGAGGAGCAAAGAAGGGCGCAGGAACACTTGGTCAACTATGCTTTGATGAGAGAGGTGATCCGTGCTGATGAATTCAAGTGTCTTGAAGAGGCACAGGGTGATAATAGGTGGATGGAGGCTATGCAGTTGGAGTATGGCTCCATAATGAAGAACAACACTTGGGACCTTGTGGATCGACCACCAAAATGTAAGGTTATCGGCACCAAGTGGGTGTACAAGACCAAGTACAAGTCCGATGGCACATTGGATAAGTATAAGGCTCAGCTCATGGCAAAAGGATTCGCACAGGTACATGGTTTTAATTATTAGGATACTTTTGCTCCCACATCTCGACTAACCACAATTCGCAATGTTTTGGCTTTAGCTGCCCAGGGAAGTTGGCCCGTGTTTTAGATGGATGTAAAATCCGCCTTTTTGAATGGAGATCTCAAGGAGGAGGTATACGTGGAACAACCACCAAGTTTTGAGATCCCCAGTTCAGAAGGTAAAGTCTATAAACTAAAGAAGGCTCTTTACGGGCTGAAACAAGCCCCATGAGCATGGTACCACCGGATTGATGCCTACTTTGTGCAAAATGGGTTCAGGAGGAGCCCATCTTATATATCTTCAAAGAAGGAGGCAAGTGTATGATCGTGGTCCTTTATGTGGATGACCTTGTTATAACAGGGAGCCATGAAGAGAAGATCTAACAGACAAAGCATTTGCTAGGAAGAGAGTATGAAATGACAGACAAAAGTTTGGCAAGAGCCAAAACAGATCTTCATCTCATAGCTGAAGTATGCTGGAGAGATACTGAAGGCATTTGGCATGGCTGAGTGCAAGACAGTTGGCACCCCTATGGAGGTTGACGTGAAGCTCTCAAACGAGGATTCATCACCACTAGTGGATGAAGCGAAGTACAGAAGGCTTATGGGCAGTTTGATTTACTTGTGCAACACATGGCTAGGCATCAGTTTTGTGACTGGTATACTAAGCAGGTTTTCCAATAAGCCCCGGGAGAACCATTGGAGGGCAGGGATGTGGGTGCTGAAATACATCAAAGGCACACTTGATTATGGCATCACCTATACCATGGGCAACATCTTGACCGGATTCTATGACTCGGATTGGGCAGGAGACGTGGACAGCTGGAGGTCAGTGACAGGTTACTGTTTCTCACTTGGATCTAGAGCTGTGTCATGGGTCAGCAAGAAGCAACCACCAGTTGCTCTTTCTTCTACCGAGGCTGAGTACAAATTAGCATGCTTTGCTTCTTGCGAGGCAGTATGGTTGAGGAGGACTTTAGGGGACATGGGTGCAGTGCAGAACAAGCCTACGCAGTTATCATGTGACAATCAGCGTTGCATGGTGATTGCAAAGAACCCTGTGTTCCACGCTCACACAAAACACATTGAGATTCAATATCACTTTGTACGCAAGCTCATCATGGATGGAGAGGTCGACTTGGTGTATTGTCCGGCTATAGAGAATGCTACGAACATCTTCATGAAGGCTCTTGGAAGAGACTTTTTGGAGAGGCATCTTCATTGACTTGGCATTGGCCCGAAAAAGTAAGTTCACTTGCGGGTGGACATTGAGGGGGGGTGTTAGATATCAATGCTCCACTCTCGTGTAACTTCACGGGAACCAGCTAACTCTACTTGTAAGCCTCCCATATGAGGAGAAGGCATTTGAGTAGCTTGGTTTGGTAGGTCTTGGTTTGAACACCAGATGGGGGCCATGTGTGGCTTGATGGCTGGACGGAGTTGGCACACTACTAACTTGGCTACATGCAAGTGCGGGAAGGCATCCCATGACTGACCGCACTGAGGGTAGATGGAGCATTTTCCAGGGCAGCCCACTCTTGGGTTGCGGGGCCCGTTTGGAGCCCCAGATGATCTCGGATGGCTTTGGGCCGAACGGAGAC
Source organism: Dipteris shenzhenensis (assembly GCF_047967505.1). Classification (NCBI taxonomy): domain Eukaryota; kingdom Viridiplantae; phylum Streptophyta; class Polypodiopsida; order Gleicheniales; family Dipteridaceae; genus Dipteris; species Dipteris shenzhenensis. Next base: position 35,747,529 of record NC_141598.1, on the reverse strand, counting down.
CCTAGGTTAGTTGCTCTATCTTGCACACCGGTTCTATCGTGTGGTCGGTGGTGTATTTCGAGACCGACCCCCAGTCGATCGGTTTGGGCGGACCGGGTCGGTCACCAAATTAGGTCTAACTAACTACGACTGGTGGCTATATAAGAGCAAGCCCGTGAAGCCCATTTCATCACTGGCTACAGCAACCCTGATTCCTTAGCATCTAGCCTCCGTCCTCTACTATTTCCAGCATGCCATATCTGCTTTTCTCTCTTGCGTACGAGATTCTGTTATGTGTTGAGCACAGACGTTGTATTGTTTTCTTACATTCTTTCCTTTTCTCTTATGCTTATGCTCTCTTTCCCTCTTCCTTCTCTTATGCTTATGCTTATGCATGAGCATATGTCCCCTTCTCCTTCTCCTTCTCCTTCTCCTCCTTTCCTCTCGCTTTCCCCCCCTCTTTTCCCTCTTTCAATCTCTTTCAATAAGCATATCTATTTACCTATGCTTAAGCTTTCTCTCTTTTTCTTTTATGCTCATATGCTCATGCATAAGTATAAGCATATGCTTTCTTTCCTTTTTTCTTATGGTTATGCTCTTTTTCCCTCTTCCTTCTCTTATGCTTATGCTTATGCATGAGCATATGTCTCCTTCTCCTCCTTTCATTCTCTTCTTTTTTCCTCTCTTTTTCTCTTCTTTTCATAAGCATATGCCTATGCCTATGCCTATGCTCATATGCTTATGCATAAGCATAAGCATATGCTTTCTCAATGTATTCTCTTATGCATTTTTATTCTCTCTTTTTTCTCTTATGCATATTTGGTTATTTTTCCCTCTTTCAATCTATTTTTTCCTTTTATTTCTCTTCTTTTCCCCTCTCCTTCTCTTTTGCTTCTATTCACTTTCCCTCATATGCTTTTTGCTTCTTACCCGCTCTTGTTTTTTGTTTTTTATTTTCGTGTTTGTGTCTACATTAGACATGGGATCACATTGCACGTCCGATGAGTATGGAAACCCTCGTAGGATGAGACATCATGATCTCTATTCTCTAGAAGACTTTGATTCCCCTCAAGCGACACCTCAGGGGCCTACCCTTGTGACTATGACTCTTCTCGGACGTAGCACTGTGACTGCCCCTCGGGGAACTCCTTTGCTAGTAGCCCATGGCTTTGTCGGGATTCCCGATGAGTTTGTGGCACAAATGACCGATGAGGAGGTAGTGAGATTCTTCTCTCTTCTATCCCAGAGGACCTCAACAATTCCCTTGCCTACACCGACGGCTAGACCTACTGCCCAGCCATCCCCCCTAGCCCCTTCGACTGAGGGGTCATCACCTGGGTGCGCCCATCGTAAGGGGAGGAAGAGTAGGAGAGGTCGCTTATGTTGTGCTGACTCGGGAGATGTAGATGAGTCAGCACACTCACATCCTTATAGGTCTCCACTTGGTCCTGAGACCCAATACCAGTTAGGTCCCTTGCCCTCTCCTACTCCCACTGCTACTCCTCACTCTGGAAGTGCTTACACCACTCGCTCTGACTCTGCCACTACCATGAGTCCTCCTTACCAGATCAAGGACCTATCCTATCCAATCATGGCTGCTAGAGAGATAATAGAAGATAAAAAGGGCACAACAGTGATGGCCACCATGAGGCGGTTGATGAGGCACCACTTTAGGAGTGGCATAGCTACTGATTGGCGGTATCAAGATGACCAAAAGTAGGCAGTCATCGATGAATTCAAAGCAAAATACCCTAACCCCCCAAATTGGGAGTTCAATGAGAATTACATGTGAGAGTGCATGGGTTTGGTCTTGAAGCATCGTAGGTCAACCTTGCATACCTCCATCGCAAAGGGGAGGGATAAACCCAGCTGGGCAGACAAAGCTGATTGGAAGTTTTTCAAGAAGCAGAAGTTTCTAAACATTCTGAAAGGACATTCAATGCAAGTGGCTATACTATGATTGACAAACTTGGTGAAAGAACTTGTTGAGTTGAAACAACAATCCAAGGTGTGTTAATGAGGCATGTTCTCTTTGAGGTAGATGAGTTTGAAGCTTCTCAACACTCTCTAAGGACACTTAATGCACCTTACCCTAGTACAACCAACAAACTTGGTGAACAAAGTTGTGGAGAGTGCAAAAATAATATAATGTGTGTCAATGAGTGATGTTTCCTCTCTCAGTTAGATGAGTTTCAAGGTTCTCAATACTAAAAAATAGCATTTAATACAAATTGACCTAATACAATTAATAAACTTGGTGAAAGAAGTTGTGGAGTTCCAACAACCATACAACGGGCATAAATGAGTGATGTTATCTTTGGTATAGACAACCTTTAAGCTTCTAAACACTCTCAAAGAACATTTACTGCAAGGATGAAATCATTGAAGGATTAATCAGTATTTGACTTTGATTTTGAATTGTTGAAGGATGGAATATGCCATAGATGCAATGTGATAGACAATTGTGAGAGAAAAAACAACACAGAGACAAAAAACTATGTACACAAGGAATAAAAATGATATATAGATGCATGAAGAGAAACCAAATCCATGACAATCCACAAAAGAAACAAAAGAGAATATGAAACATACTATTCAAAATTTTTGGACTTGTGTAAAGTCCAATTTGAGAAATGGACTAAAAAACAGTCCAAAATTTTTGAATATACTAGTGATGTTGTTTTTTGAACTAGATTTGACAACTCCAAACAAAATATTTGGTGATTAAGTACTAAGAACATCAATGCATAACCAAATCTCTTACAGAGGTGGTCTACATAAACATCTTCATAACTTCTTATGAATTTAGCTACTATCACCTAAGAACATCAATAGATGGCCAATTCTCTTAGAAAGGTGGTGTAAATAAACACCTTTATGTATAAATGGTGTGCACACACCTTTATGACCATTTCTTTTAGAAAGGTGGTGTACATAAACACCTCAGAAAGGTAGTGTACATAGATCCTTTTATGTGTAAGTGGTGTACATATACACTTCACTTGGTATTAAAAAACACCCTTAACTATAAAAATACATTGACATAAAGTTTAAAATACACCATTAAGTATAAAATGGACCTCATAAACAATCTTCATACACAATAATGAGAGTAAGGAAATCAAAAAATTAGTTAACTTTTTATTAGATATTCGCTTTACATAGAAGTTCAAAACTTGCGAAGTTTTAAACTTGTGATTACAAAGCCATCAGCCATCATGTTCCTCAATACCAATGTCCTCAATGCCAGGACCTTGACTACTAAGGTCCTAACTAATAGGCTGCTCTAAGACAGTACCAATGTCCTCAATGCGCTCTTGACTACCAGGGTCCTAACTAATAGGCTGCTCTAAGACTGGAGTCTCAGTAGCAAGGTCCTCAGTAGTTTGCTCTTCAGTTCCAAGCACCTGACTAGTAGGCTACTCTAAAGTCTCATGTCCAAGTTCTTGGTGAGTAGGGTCCTGGCTACTAGGTTCCTAACTAGTAGGCTACTCTGGAGTCTATAAGGTCATGGTTGAAGAACAATCTATGCCTCCTGGTAACTCCTCTTGGTCATGCTTTGCCTCATCCATACCTTCTTTGGGTAAGGCTTCCTTGCTTGATCCACTTGCATGTCCTTCACCCAAGATCAAAGGTGCCTTCCTCACTTTTAATTTCAAGGGAAGTGCTTCCACCTCTTTAGCCTTACCTTTTCCTATGACGTGGTGTACTACTACTTGCTGCTGCCACGAGCCTTCCCATATGATGAGTGGAACCTCCTTGACTCTAGTTGACAATTGATCACCCTCATTCTTTGTGCAGATTTCTTCTTGGCGTAAGTCATCGGATGCAGAGATTTCATCCTCATCATCACCTGAGCTAGAATCATCACCCTCAAACTCACTACCCTCGTCTTCGATATTTTCCTCACTACCCTCTTCTTTGACATTTTCCTCTTCAAAGAAGGTAGTGCAACTATAATATGTGTCAAAGAACTCAATCTGATGGGGGGTATCAATGACATTTACATTTCTACCTTGGCATAGCAATTTCTCAGCAGCAAAACCCATTCGATACAATGCTACTTCCCACCCATCATTCAGTAAATTCTTTGTCATCTCTAGTATCACATCAGGATCCATTGGCTTTTTGTAATCCACCATTGCTGCATCAAGTTTAACCTTATTGTCCTCAAAGTAATGAAGCTCGAGAGTCCTTAAAGGAATTTTGATTAAATTGCCACCACCCCTGGATAAGAAGCACATCAAGAAAGGCTGCAAGACTTGAATGGCAATGCCTTTCAAGACAGTCATATGATTGCGTAGGACTATACCATGGTATACTTTTGAAAGTAAATACCCAAATGCAGATGTCAAACTCACATACAAGGCATCCCTTTGTGATTTTGTCATGAACAGGACCAACGTTGATCTTTTCTTATCTGCCATAGGACCTTTTATGATAAACCGCACAAGTTCAACTATCCGTGACACTGCAAGGTCTTGCAATTCATCTATGAAAAATACACATGGCTTCTCCCAAGCATGACCACTCATTGTTATGAAATGCTCTATATCAATGCCATTGATGTGTGCAAAATTTGTATCATTCTCTAATAGCAAGATATCATAGGAGAAGTTGAATGGAGAACCATCATCTAAACCACCAATTGCTCTACCTTGGGCAGTGGACTGCAAGGCCTTTTTCTTGATGTCCATATATTCTGTCTCAACAATCTTTGGCATTTTAGCTCTTAGATACTTTGTTGGTGTGGCATCTGCATCCATTGAAGCCAACCACTTTCTAGCCCATGTCTTATCAAGGAGGTGACCTAGGCTAAGTGCTTTTTTCTTATCCACATTAATTGACTTGCCAGCTAGCTCATCATCAGATTTCAATAAAAACAATAGTGCCGAGAGAGTAGCCTCACTTTGAATCATTCGGGTGACCACTTCATCCAAGTTGCTACGCTTGCTCTTCTTTCCAAAGAAGTAGTCATTGCTTAGGATCTTCTTGCATACTTCTGTTATTGCATCTGGAACAAACCTTAATGCTCTCCACCAAACAATAGACATCGGTTTCATTATTTCTTTCCTCTGAGTTGCAGTGTACTCTAGTGCCTCAAAGGATATCTTTCCTGTTTCATATGCTTGGCAAACGTCCACCATGCTTTGAAACACTGAGTCCTCGTGGAAGACAATGCAAGTAACATCCATGTATCTTGCAATAGCGGTGTTCAGATCCTTTGCCTCAACCTTATTACTTGGTATGCCTTGTGTATTGCTTACAACACCTTTCAAGCATCTATAGAACTGAGTCCTCTTTGCCAAGTACTTAGATGTAGGTCTCGTGCCCTTCACTATTTGTGGCTTTCCACAGCCCATCCATAACTCCCTTGCCTTTATCAAGATCTCAAAAAGAGAAGAGCTTTTTTTCAACCTAAATGGAGTAGAATTCAGCCTTTCTGATTCTAGAATGTACTTTGAGTCATCGTTAAATATGCATACATGACAAATGACCCATTGAAACTTTTCCATCCACTCAATTTATGGCAAGTTTCCTTTTCTTCCCTCATTAAGGGCAATCCTGCAAGCTTCACAAAAGTGTTTCTCATCAATGATCTCAAACCTGCATCTTTCCAAGAATCTATTCTTTGCCAACATGTATCTCTTCTCGATGTCAGTCCCATATCGGCTTTGGTACAAATACTCTCCACGAACAAAGTCACTCCTTCTAAAGTTCTCAAAAGCATCAAGAAAGTCCACGCGCTTTTGAAATGTGACATCAGGCAATGTAGGATCATCTTCTTAAAGTCTCTTAAATGCCATAGGATGAAGAGTGATATAAGTGGCCACTGGAGTTCTTGTTTTCCTCGTATCTTTATACAATTTGCGTGCAAATGTCTTATCTAGCTTTCTTTGATTTGTGAACAATGAAGCTCGATCAATAAGCATTGTGGCCATGCTGAATTGTGAAACTCCCCAAATGTACCCCTCATCCTCTGGAGGATGTAAGTCTGCCACACTTATAGAAAAGTTTGCGAGACTTGTATCTTCTTCTTGCGGATCCTCCTGATCATCACTATCCAATTTTTTGCCTGGTTTTAAATAACCTACACTTGTGCACGTGGAGTAGGAGTTATTTTTGCTCTCTTTCTAGGAATAGCTGTGGAACTTGAATCTGCTCCACGATCACTCCTTGCAGCAGTCGATGGTGTAGGTACAGTTGGATATACTGTAGTTACTGCTATAGATATTGTACTTACTCTTGCCGGAGATACCGTAGTTATTGCCACAAATATTGGTGGTGTTATGGATAAATTTGTCTAAGGAAAAAGGCATTAATATGTGTGTGTGTTTGTATGTGTGGCAATAGTATAATACAATATGGTGTGCATAGGGCCTAGGGTTGAGGTGGCGGGGCATGACCATGTGCCACCCTTCCACGTAAGAGGACCCATAAGGTGTGTTGTACATAATCCATGGTAGTAATATTATAAAATGTAAGGTGGCATGGCTCCTCCATGTGCCACCCCTCCACTAGGCAGTCCCATGCCTGCATTTAGTGAGATATGGCCCAAAGTCCATGGGATAAGTACTATAAAATAGGTGGAGATGGATATTATATTGGGTTATTCCCTCCATGTAGGATAGGCCCATGTGGGGGAGGTATAGAATGTCCAAGAGTGCAAGTTAGAAAATGGGGAAAGTAGGATGAGGTGGCAAGATTCCTTGTGCCAACCCTCCACTTGTCCTCCTAGATGTTTGAATGTATTATAAAATTGGGAAGAGACCAAGGGAGTATCATAGACTTGGGATATGGGAGTTGATATATGTGGAAAAATGTGGCCAAGCATTATCGCACACAATTGAGAGTGCGTAACCCGAGGCGTAACCGCCTGGCCCACATGGGAGACTCTTCCACACACACCATGCATGTGGGAGGATGCATTTATTGGGAGAGACCCCCTCTCTTGGCTATAAAAGGAGGGGGCTATTCCTTGATGGAACATGCTCATTCTTGTAAAGCCACCTAGCTAGTACTTTGATTTCCCCCTTCCCTTCCTTTCAAATAAAGCATGGCCCTCTTCCCTTGATGTCTCCATCTTTACATTCCTTCTCCCATCATGTACATGCTTCTCTTCCCCCTCTCCCTTTCCCCTTGTGCCATAGTCTCCCTCTTCATTCCCTCCCCTTCTAATCCCTTTTTCCCTCCCATGATAACGTTTCACCCTCACGTTCTCCTTTCCTCTATGGCCCTTGAGCGTCGCCATGCTTAGTGTCTAGCCTCTTGTCCTGATTTCTTTTCTAGGTAACAGAACTAGTGTGGCTACTGGGATCAAAATCTCCACGGCTAGTGGTGTAAAATCTGTTACTCCTATGATTGGGTGCAGCTCTGCGGCCTCTTCCATGTGCAATTATCTACTTTTGCACCTCCAAACTGTGTGCCTTCCCTGTCTCTACGGCTGTAAAACCTGCCTGCTTCTGCGCTTCCAGTCTGCCTACTTTCTGCTCACGGTTCCTACGTGTATCTTGGTTGGTGAATCTTCTGCTCGTACCAATTGCATCTGCAGAACTATAACATCCCTGTTCCCTCTGAGTTTCTGCACACGCATTCGTGCATCTACTGTGTACACCTGCGTGCATTGCGGATGCAAAACTATAACAGATCCCGTGCCCCTCCTCTCTTCTCTTTCTCTTTCTCTTTCTCTTCTCCTTCTCCTCTCCTCTCCTCTCTTTTTATTAAAGAGTGGGATTTGAACCCAAGACCTCCCCCTTCACAAAAGAAAGACTATCATTGGGCTAGCAAATAAAAAGTGATGAAAATGTAATGATTTTGCTTATATATTGAAATCTCGAGAACTGTAACTCTCTAACCGTGGGGAGTTTTCACATGCTGTAAAAAGCAAAAGTACTTCACTTCATGTGATCTACTCATATCTCTTACTAGATCACAGATTCTGAACTTTTTTAAGTTTACTTCACGAACGCATGCCACACGAGGAGGGTGGATGTTTATGTCACTTCTCGATGAGTTCAAGGATTTGGTGCCTAGTCCTCCTTGCCTTACGGCTACCAATGGGTGTGATCTCTTACTTGATCTTCATGTCGATCTTCAACAACTGATTGTACAGTGCATTGCTCAAGGAGACGATGGGTGGGATGATACACCGTGGATGATTCAAGGTGAAGAACTAGTGATACGCTGGGAGGACTTTGATTTCAATTCTACTCATTGTGCGGTGATCGAGCTACTTGCTGCTTTGGAGGTAATTAAAAGGGTGTCCTTCTTTGATGGGTGGGATGCTCCCTAAGCTTGGGGGGAGATTTGGCACATCTGCTTATTAATTCCTGTGGATAAGCTCGTCTTGAATGGTTTATTCTCAATCTCACTACAAAGGTTTCTAGGGCTCGGCTATGGTTGGTAATGTTTCAACCAGGGAATCCCTTTGTACCTTATCAACCCTTTGTGCCTCATTTTGAGCTTTAAGTTGTAATTCTTTTTGGTCTAAAGATAAACTATCAACAAAGGATTGCAAGTTTATTTGGTGCTGAATGTTTGGCTCAAGTATTGAATTCTCCCCACCCTCTCCTTCTACCTATCTTAGACTACCAAGAAACTTGGGATGTTTGGATTTTAGTCTTGGTGTGATGACATCTTGGCTCCTCCAATTTGATGGCACATACAAACCTTCGACCAAGGTTGCTGGTGTGGGAGTGAAGCTCACTTCACCAAGGGGTGAGGTGTATTTTATAGCAAGTCTGCACTAGCAAGTACTTGCAACCAAGCTGAGTACTCAGCACTCATTTTTGGGCTACAAAAGGCACAAGAGCATCGCATCAAGCAACTTGAGGTGCAGGGAGATTCTCAAGTAGTGTGTGAACAAGTTAGTGGAAGGTGGAAGGTGTGGAGCAAAGGCTTGGTTCCATGACATCAACAAGCATTGGAACTTTGCAACCAATTTGAAGAGGTAAAAATTCAGCATATCCCTCGAGCTCAAAATATAGTTGCTGATTTCTTGGCACATGAAGCTTGTAATTCAATCATGCATGACACGAGTGGAAGCACCACCCCAACAAAGCCACAAGCAATGAAGGAGGGTGATCATTTGTAAGGAATGAAAAGGTTGTGGTGATCATGAAACTAAGTGTTGGGCATATTTGTTATGAGTTTACCGACTTTGGAAGATCATGAGAAAGGTCCTCAAGGACATTGCTCAAAGGAAGGATGCCAGACGGCACACCCCTTGAAGAAATAGCATGGTGATTACAAGAACTGGAAGAAGCTAAAGGTGATGTGCAAGCTCTCCAACTGTTGACATTTGTCATGGCATTCTTGTTTGCCTTGATGAACAACCTCATGCAGTGCCATGTCTCTAAACCTTACTTGTCGGACCCCTCTCCAAACTGTGGACCGGGCCGCCCCAGGAAGGATGTGTCCTTCTCAGAGCCCTCAGATGCTGAGATGGTAGACCCACCAACAGAGAAGACTAAAAGATCTCACAGGAGTAAGTGTCGCCCTCGGATTTTTCCATCGGCTCGGGGCAAGAGGACTATTCGGTCGTTCAAGACCTTGCTCATCGGTCTTTGAGCATCACGCTCCCTCAACTAATAGCATTAAGCCCTAAGGTGAGACGTGAGCTGCAGCAAGGGCTCTCAACAAGAGGAGCAAGAAAAAGGGAAAGGTATGAGAGGTCTCTTCTATCTCTGAATAATTGATCGGCACCCACATACAATAGATGTCATCATAGATAATTGCCGTGTCAAAAGTGTGTGTGTTGATGGGGGAGCTGCATGTAATATCATGGTGCCCCGAATCATGAAGAAATTGAATTTGAAATGCATAAGGCATTCCTCCACTCGAATCAAGGTAGCAGATGGTCGACAACTCGCCACCCTGGGAGTCATTCACAATTTGCTCATCACTGTCAATGGGTTGACCACCACCATCAATTTCTATGTAGTGGACATCGAAGATACAGGCAGGAGTTACCCAGCCATACTCGGGAGACCATGGTTGAGAAAGAGTGATGTAGTCAGCTATTGGAAGATAGGACACATGTCTTTTGGTGCTTCTAAGGAAAAGATCTCGATGCAACGAGTTGCCACAGAACCATAAGAAGAAGAGGAGTAAGATAGTGATACTCTCTCATCCTCGGTGTCTAAATCGATGGAAGGATCAAATAGGGGGGAGGAGTTCTTAGAGGAGGAAGTTTACATGATGGGGGTGTCTCTGACCCCGCCACCTGCAGAAAAGGTAATAGCTAGTCCTCAACATTTTGAATGTATGCTTTCCCTAGACCTCACTCCAAGTGAGAAAGACGAATTCCTAGAAATGTTCAAAGATTTCCCTGACCTCTTTGCAACTAGCTACTGCCACCTTTGCCATGTGACTGCCATAGAGCACAAGATAGAGCTGAAGCCTGATGCGAAGCCTGTGGCTCAGAAGTATCGGAGATCAGGGCCCCTACAGACCAATGCTTTGCACTCAGAGTTGCAAAAACTTGTAGAAGCTGGGTTTATTGTTTTGGTTCACAATATTGAATGGGTTTCACCAGTGGTAGTCACCCCAAAGAAAAACAACAAGTGGCGGGTCTGCATCGACTATAAGAAACTCAATGTAGCCACCAAGAGGGACCATCATCCTCTTTCCTTTCAAGACCTCATTCTTGAGAAGGTAAGTGGTCATGAGATGTATACTTTCTGTGATGGTTACTCCGGGTTTTATAAAATCAGAATTGCCGAAGAAGATGTACTTAAAACCACATTTGCCACACCCTGGGGACATTTGCATTCAAAGTAATGCCATTTGGCCTCACTAATGCTCCTACTACCTTGTTTTGGACTTTCATCCTGTATTACCATGAATGCTAAATGTATCTCCTTGTTTGGCCTTACCAACTAAATCCCAATATGTGACCTGTAATAATTCAATAGTAATGCAGTATTGATTCTTGCAAAGAAAAACAACAAGTGGCGGGTCTGCATCGACTATAAGAAACTCAATGTAGCCACCAAGAGGGACCATCATCCTCTTTCCTTTCAAGACCTCATTCTTGAGAAGGTAAGTGGTCATGAGATGTATACTTTCTGTGATGGTTACTCCGGGTTTTATAAAATCAGAATTGCCGAAGAAGATGTACTTAAAACCACATTTGCCACACCCTGGGGACATTTGCATTCAAAGTAATGCCATTTGGCCTCACTAATGCTCCTACTACCTTGTTTTGGACTTTCATCCTGTATTACCATGAATGCTAAATGTATCTCCTTGTTTGGCCTTACCAACTAAATCCCAATATGTGACCTGTAATAATTCAATAGTAATGCAGTATTGATTCTTGCAAATCCTCTTCCCCTTCACGAGAGGGCTAATATTATGTGCTTTCTCATTTTTAAGAAAGCAAAAGAAACTTATGAGAAGATTCCTTTATATTCTCTCTACATTCCTTTATACATGCAAGTAAATGAAGCACATACATTTGTGTTTACAAAAGTTAAGTTCCAATTCATTGAGCATATGCTCTTCATTCATCACTCATAACACACTATTCAAAATTTTTGGACTTTCTCTCCTAGTTTGGACTTTTTTTTGGAGCATATCCTCTCCACTCAACTTCACTTAGTGAGCTCAAAAATTGGGTTTTTTAGAGCACTAAATGGGTCACTTATATACAAATATGGCCTTATTAAGCTAAAAAGTCAAGTGCTGACCTCTAATAAAAAAAAATATGGCTCAATGAAGCTATAATTCCCAAACTTGTGCATGGTGCCCCCATCCAATAACTATAATAATAATAACAGTAGTCTCCTAACTCCAATTTAATTTTAACACTATATTGATAAAGTGACACCATATGAAAAGAGTTTGCTGAATTCAACAAATAAGTGGTGTATAGATACACCATTAAAAAAAAAAAAAAGAGTTTGTTGAATTCAATATATAAGTGGTGTATAGATACACCATTTGTATGGAAAAAAGCATACAAAACATTATCTTATGCATCTGAATCTCGTTCAGAGTCATCAGAGTCATGTAATGTATTTGCGCTTGATGGGTCAAGTCTTGCCAAATGATGTTTAATATGGACATGACTTGGATTAGGGATTGTGATACATTTTTCAACATTGTATCCATGCTTCTTCTTAAAACTTCATGTCCTTGATTTCCAGCAATGAATAATGCTACTGACTTCCACCTCTATTAATCCCTCATTATTTGGAACCCATTCACGTTTCTTTTGCAAGCATCCCTCATAGAGTTGTTTTATTGTATATCTTCTTGGGAGATTTTTCAATGGCTTTGGTTCATACCATAAAGCTGTGAATGTTATAGGAGTTCCCTTGTCATCCCTTTCTATCTTAGCAACCTTTGTAATCCAAATTGGGCCACCTTGGTCATCCAACTCTGAACCTAGATCAGATGCCCAAACTGCAACAAATAAACCCTCTTCAATCTCATTAGATGGTATAAGCTCTGGTAAGGGTTTGTCTCCCTTCCTGCCACAATATTTTCGAGGTAAAAGGCATTCCTCTACTTCCTCCATATCTACTAACATATTTATATCCAAAGGAAAACTTGGTGACCTAGCTTGTTCAAGCCAAAAGGATTCACAGTATTCAATGCTCATTAAGTTTTCTTGTCTTTCTAAAGATTGGATAAGTGCTTTAGTTGATTTAATTGTCTCCAAATTCTTAGTTGATTGCTCTGGATATTTTTGCATCATACTTTGAAGATATTTAATGAAGGCTTTCAAGCCTTTCATTGCATCTATGTCAAGTGATTTGTTTTTTGCAAGAACAAATCTAGTTTCCTCCAATGGAATTATTCGTTGTAATAAAGCATATGACTCACTCCATAAATTATCTCCATCTACTGAGTAGTGCTTCCATCGCATCACTTGAATATTATTATGCATGTAAAACCGAAAGTAGTGTGGATTTGTGTGTCCTATTAGGGCATCATCACCTGTTTGTAAATGTGGTTCTATGAATGCTCTCCAATCTACTATCCTCTCTAAGATAGCCACTTCTGATTCTTCCTTGCGAGACCGTCCAAATTTTTTCCCAATTTGAAATAGCATATCCTCTATTGTCAAAACATCCATTGATTTCAACTCACCAGAGATAACACTGAAGATTTGATCTATGTCTTCATGTGTATGGCCGACAAGAAGAAAGCCAACTTCCACTTCTTCAAATATTTTCAAACCAACCAGTATAGAGCATCAAGCAAATATATATTTATTCTTGTTCTCTCTCCAACAATTATCAGCTTGTATTCACAATGTGTTAGGTAAACATCCGCGAGCATTTCTGACCTTTCTTATTGCTTTCATGATTGATGTAACAACCTAGTTACTATCATGGTCATGCAAACTATCAATCCATACATCACAAAAGATTCGGTATCCATGTACTAATACTCCACACAAGTGTGTTTTTAGTCCACGTTTGCCCTCCAATGCCGATGGAATATGACTATATCATGGCAAAGTTGTTGTATTTTGGTCCATGCCATCAATGGTGATGCACATGGACTTATCGACATGTGAAATAGCTTCCTCTCTACAAGAAGCATACAACTTTTGAGCATCCTACACATGATGTAAATGGATTGATCGCCATTTAATACATCTTCCTTGTTGCTGCTCACATTTACTATGTTCAATGGCATTTTTTAATTCATCACATGTCTTACATTTTGATATCCTTTGCTTTGATGGTGTCTTGACATGGCAAAAATCTGTGAAGATAGTGGGAGAGAGGGAAGGAGTCTCACTTGCAGCTTTCTCACATACACAATGGGGGAATACACAAAGGTGGAGGCTGAAAACAGTTTTCCTCTTCTTAGTTGTGAAAGCCAAAAGAACTCTAGTACAAAGAAATAGAAGAACCCTATATGTGGGTCTCAAACCAAACTCAACTAACTAAGGTGGCATACTAACTGAGCCACGAACTAGTGTAGATAAGGATAGCTGTCATCCAGCTATTATTCGTGGGCGGTGTACCAACCGCATCTATAGCTAACAAGTCGGTGACATAAATGCACAATGGTCACCTTGGCATATCGCGAGTGGAGCTCGATATCTCAACACTCCCCCTCGAGCTCAATCCCAATTCCTACACACCAAGCAGGTCTCTGAAATTGCGCAGCTTCTCTGCGCCCAATGCCTTCGTGAATATGTCAGCTACCTGATCCTCTGTGCTGACATAAACTAGATCAATAAGACCTAGTAAAACCTTCTCCCGCACATAGTGATAATGCACCTCAATGTGCTTTGTTCTAGCATGATAGACTGGGTTATTTGCCAAGTGTATACTGCTCATGTTGTCACAATAAATGACAACTGGCCCATCTGTAGACTGATGCATATCATAGAGTAGCTTATGCAACTAAGCTACCTCACATGCAGCCATTGCTGCACCCCTGTACTCAGCCTCTGTGCTCAACAAGGCAACTGTAGGCTCTTTCTTGCTGCTCCAAGTGACTGCAACACTCCCAAAAGAGAACACATATCCACTGGTAGATCGTCTATCAGAAATACTACCAGCCCAATCAGCATCAGTGTATCCATGCATCTGTATCTGAACCCCAGCCTCATAAAATAGTCCATACTGCAATGTGGACTTCACATACCTGAGTATGCGTCTAGCCGCATCCAAATGCGGTTTCCTTGGAGCCTGCATAAACTGACTTACCAACCCAACAACATAGCTCAAATCTGGCCTGGTAATAGTCATGTAAATCAAACTTCCTACTATGCATCTGTACATAGTAGGGTCTTCCAGAAGCTCACCTGGATCTGCGCTCAGCTTCACATTCTGCTCCAAAGGAACTGAAATAGGCTTACAGCCTGTCATCCCATATTTGGACAGCATGTCTAGTCCATACTGCCTCTGCAGGAGTTGTATCCCACTTGGTGATCTAATCACCTCAATGCTCAAGAAATAACGCAACTCTCCCAAATCTTTCATCTCAAACTTCTGCCTCAATAGCATTTTCACATGAAGGATATCTTCATCACTATCACCTGTGATGATCAAATCATCAACATAAATGACAAGCAACATAATCCCTTTCTCTATTTTTCTCACATAGAGTGAGAAATCTACCTTGGAAATCTGAAAGCCAATAGTGACAAGATATTGTCCTATCTTGTCAGACCATGCTCTAGGTGCTTGCTTCAAGCCATACAAGGCTTTCTTCAACCTGCAAACAAACTCAGGATGAATAGCATGAACATAACCTGCTGGCTGCTCCATAAAGACCTCTTCTTGCAAATCACCATGCAAGAAGGCATTCTTTACATCCATCTGATGTAAAGACCATCCCTTTGATGCAGCCATAGCAATGGATGCTCTTACGGTTGCCATCCTTGCAACCGGGCTGAAAGTTTCTTCATAATCAATGCCATATGTCTGTGCATACCCCTTGACAACTAATCTTGCCTTGTATCTATTCACAGAACCATCTGCATTGTGCTTGATCTTATAAACCCACTTACAGGCAATTGCATTCTTGTCTTTAGGCAAAGGCACCAATTCCCATGTAGCATTTGCATCCAAGGCATCCATTTCTTCATCCATGGCTTTCTCCCATTTTTCATTTCCCATGGCTTGCTCAAAAGAAGTGGGTTCTGGTTCCTGTATCACTTTGACCATATAGGCATAGTGAATGGTTGTAAATCCATCATATTTCAGCCTATCCACAGGATACCTAACCCTGGTAGACCTGCACAAAACAGGCTCACTTCCAGGTGCTCTTAAAACATCCCTGGTCTTCCTTACTCTAGGTGTAACAACAGAAGGAATACCCAACTCATCATCAATGCTCTGCTCTGAGCCACTGGATTCACCATCCACATAAGAGTGACCTGCATTCACATCAAACATGGGCTAATCTACCTTCTCTTTTCCTTTTCGTGATACCTGCGTACCACTATCTACATTGCTTTGAGGAGATTCTCCTGATCTCAATCTACATGTCCATGGTGAAGTATGTGAACCACTGCTAGAGGACACTGCAGGTCCACTGATATTTTGTGATTGCTGCTATGAATTTTGTGCAGCATTACCATTTTGTGCATCTACATCAATCATCACATTTACTAGTTTATACCAACTGCTCATCTCATCAAAAACAACATCTCTGCTCACTGTGAACTTACGTGTAGAAGGATTATAGCATCTATACCCTTTCTGCTGTAGAGAATAACCAATAAAGATGCACTTCTCAGCCTTTGGATCCAACTTGGACCTCAACTCATCTGGCACAGGAACATAGGCAATGCAACCGAAAATTTTCAAATGAGAAATGTCTGGTTTCCTACCAGTATACATCTCCTCTAGCGTCATGCCATGTATTGCTGTAGTGGGAGTCCTGTTCATTATATAAACTGCTGTAGCAACTGCTTCAGTCCAATAACAATCTGGTAGATCTTTTCCATTTAGCATGGCCCGAGATACCTCTCCAATATGCCTGTTTTTCCTTTCTGTAATTCCATTTTGCTGTGGGGTATGACTGCATGAATATTGCTGCTTTATGCCATGCTCCTGCATGAACCTTGCAAACTCATTTGAGAGGTACTCTCCCCCTCCATCTGACCTTAGGCATTTTATTTGCAGGCCTGTTTCTTTTTCAACCATAGCTTTAAAAGCTTTGAAGTGCCCAAACACTTCACTTTTCTTTTTCATAAAATACACCCAAAATTTTCTGCTGAAGTCATCAATAAATGTGACAAAATAGTGACAGCCTCCAATAGATGCAGCTTTAGTAGTCCACACATCAGAGTGGATTAATTCCAATGGCTTTTTACTCTCTTGAACATGCTTAGGAAATGGTTTCCTTGCCTATTTTCCAAATTAACAGGCTTCACACACCTTATGCATTTCTGCAACCTTGAATTTAGGCAATCCTGCAACAATATTTTGGGCCTACATTGATTTAAGTCATTGTACATTA
Organism: Dipteris shenzhenensis; assembly: GCF_047967505.1. Classification (NCBI taxonomy): domain Eukaryota; kingdom Viridiplantae; phylum Streptophyta; class Polypodiopsida; order Gleicheniales; family Dipteridaceae; genus Dipteris; species Dipteris shenzhenensis. Next base: position 35,730,606 of record NC_141598.1, on the reverse strand, counting down.
ACATGACCAATGCGTTTATGCTAGATATCAATATCTGCAACTACACCGGTCCCATGTGCAAACATTGCTGCACTCAATTCAGGCATGTCCGCATCCAGCGTAAACATCCTGCCTTTCTTCTTTCCTTTTGCTATCAAGCGAACATTATTTTTCATATCCTCAACAAAACATCCATGAGGATTGAATCTGACCTGCAAGCCCTGCTCAACCATTTGACCAATAGAAACCAGGTTCTTGGTGATGTTCGGGACATGAAATACATCAGACAAGTATTTCTTTTTCCCATCCTGCATAGACAAAGGAATTTTGCCAATCTGCACAATAGGATGTGTAGTATCATCACCAGTCTCCATAAATCCTAGTTTTTCCATTTTCCTTGCATCCTGCATCCATTCAGCATGACCTGTCATGTGGTTTGATGCACCTGAGTCAACATACCACACATCATTGCTTTCTTCTGCACTTGTCATAGAATTTGTCATATGCTGTACCATAAACAAATGTTCATTTCTGTCATCACCCTGTCTACTAGAGGATGCATAATTGCCTTGCTGCAATTTTCCATTCATAATGTCATTCTGCTTTTTGTAGCAGTCTTTAGCCATATGCCCCATTTTACCACAGTAGTAGCATTCAACATTGCTGTTTGCATTTTGGCCTCTCTGCCATCCACCATGACCTCTTTGGCTCCCTCTGCCTCTAGAGTTACCACGTCCTCCTACATAGGACTGGTTTTCTTGAGTTTGCTGCATATTCTGATTTCTACCATGGCCTCCAGATCGGCCTCCTCTACCTCTGCCTCTACCCCTTCCAGCATTTGAGTAGAAGACAGTTTCTTTTGAGGTTCCTTCTGAAGAAGATGCACCACCATTTCTCTGCTCTTCAGAAATTAGAAGAGCAATCAACTCCTCAAAATCAGGAAATTTTTCACGGACGGCAATGGATGTCCGGAACTGTGCATAATCCTTTCCTAGACCATTCAAGGTCACAGAAACTAAATTGTCATCATCCACTGGCGACCCAATGGAAGCAAGTGCATCCACAATTTTCTTCACCTTCATGTGGTAGTCATTGATTCTCATATTTTCTCTCTGCACATTGTGCAGCTCCTGCTTGAGCTGCATTTTCCTAGCCTGCATATTTGTGCTGTACATTTTAGCCAAAGTATCCCATGCCACCTTTGGCGTACTTGCATCCTGAATATGCACAATCATTGAATCTGAAATACTGATAGACAGCCAGTACATAAATTTTCTAGCTCTCTCATGCCATCCTTTAAATGCCTACATTTCCTGTTGATTGGGAACATTAGGAAGAACTGGTTCTTCTTCATTTCCTATAATGAACTCCCAGTAGCCTTTTCCCATAAGGAAATTCGTCATTCTAAACTTCCATGCTTGGAAGTTGCTCTTGTCAAGCTTTTTAGTGACAATCTGTGAAAGAGAATCAGACGCCATTACAGAACACTGCAAAATATTCTGTCACTGCAAAAGACACAGCTTCTGCCTCACAAGGGCAAATCTGCAAACCTGACAAAAGTGGTTTTTGACCACACAGTCACTTCCTAGTGACAATTTTGCATCAACAGGCAATAAGGATAATTCTGCAACTCCCAATATCTCTGCGCACAGGCATACAATGCAATTTCTGTGGCAACTTTTCACCGACCTGCAGAACAGTGGTCGCACAGCAAAAATAGGGCCTCTTCCTGAGTGCATGCGGAGAACTTTCGCCTCCAAAACGGGCCCCGAAATGACCTCGAATCAGAAAAATAAAGTCACCAAAGGCTTCACCCTTTCCTGCAGCATATAATGCCCTCTCATCACACTACGAAGGGCGTCTCAATCTGAGACAGTGCACTCTTGCACTTCCGGCTGTGCTACTTGCAGAGATTTGCTCCCAAACTCGAAAAACGAAAGCAACACTGGTCCTCTTACCAGGACACTGTGAACTTGGTTTGCTTTCTTGAGCTCCTTACCACGAACAAGGCTCTGATACCATGTGAAGATAGTGGGAGAGAGGGAAGGAGTCTCACTTGCAGCTTTCTCACATACACAATGGGGGAATACACACAAAGGTGGAGGCTGAAAACAGTTTTCCTCTTCTTAGTTGTGAAAGCCAAAAGAACTCTAGTACAAAGAAATAGAAGAACCCTATATGTGGGTCTCAAACCAAACTCAACTAACTAAGGTGGCATACTAACTGAGCCACAAACTAGTGTAGATAAGGATAGGTGTCATCCAGCTATTATTCGTGGGCGGTGTACCAACCGCATCTGTAGCTAACAAGTCGGTGACATAAATGCACAATGGTCACCCTAGCATATCGCGAGTGGAGCTCGATATCTCAACAAAATCTCTACGCCAAATTTTGTACAAGGTTGACCGTGAAATCATGCTCTTGTCTCTATCTTGTAAAGTTTTATTGACAGTTTCTAGGACGACCTTCTTTGTCATTCCCAAAGGAAGATGTTGTTGACATTCGACATGTCCATCTAGCATTGTTTGTTGAAGATGAGGCTGTGGTAATGCATGGTCTTCCAGAACTTGATTTAATGTTGCGGTTGCATTTATAGTGCTTCCATGGCATTTAAGATTGTAGGTATTTCCATGAATTGTATGAACCACTTTTTCTTTCACCTCTACCAAGATGGTCTAGTATGTGCCATGTGATTGTCTAGTTAGCCATTGATATCCTCGATTGCAAATGGGTCTCCCATTAACCATGGGTTTCAATCTAGGTTTACAGTGTCTTGTGCTCAAATCTTGATCAGTGCCTTGATGAAGAAAGCATGAAAACTCTTGAAGAAGATAGTTATGTCTATTAGGCGCTGTCTTACTCCAAATACCAAGGGGTATGGCTACACAATCATCTTTCCCAACTTTTCTAATGCAAAGTCTCTTGCAACAAACTCGCATAAGCATCCTTTCCATATTCTCCTCGGATAACATTACATGTCTCTTTGGTTCTGGAATTGATGCCACGATTCTTCGCCTCTTCAGACTCACATACTTTCTTTTTGCGAATAGTGTCTTGCATTTTCCAGTTGTAACACTACAAGGCATAGACCATTTTTCGACGAAAATACCGATGCTTTTTACATTAATTTTTTTGTTTCTCACGGGCGCATACGTCGCTATAAGAGTCACTAAAAGCGTCGAAAAAGGACCGTCACTATATAGCAACACTAGTAAACGTTGCTATATAGCGACGATGACAAACATTACTATATAGCGACACTATTAATTGTCGCTATATAGCGACACTGGTAAACGTCGCTATATAGTGACGATTAATAGAACTAAAAAAAAAGGGTTAGTGGGGCTAAACAGGGCTTGCTATGGCCTTGTTTAGCCCCACTAATCCTTTTTTTTTTTGTAATTACAAAACAAAGTTTTTTTATAACAAAATTTCCCTTGCGAAAAGGGTGGTACAAAATCGCTCTTGTGAAATGATGAGCAACAAAAGCATATACATGTTGGACATATACAACATTGTTTGTAACAAAATTACCCTTTCGAAAGGGCGATACAAAATTGCTCAAAAAGCGGATATACAAAACGACATACAGGGCGAAGAAAATGCTACTACCACTACTACTCATCCGAATCTGAATCATCCTCGTCTTGTTGGCCTGTTCCTTGGTCCTCATCAGCTGCATCTTCTCCCTCATCCTCGTCACATGCGTCTGATCCTTGGCCCTATTGATCGCTTTCCTCCGATGATGGGATGCTTGAGCTTTGACCCTAAGAGTGAACCATATAAATCGAAAATTAGATTGGAACTTAAATTAAAAAGTGAGATTATAAGTAGGAGTAAACTTATACCGTGCGAGCCGCCACCTCCGCCCAATCGACCGTCGCTCCCATTGCCTCTTGCTCAATGAACCATGGCTTTATTCCTATCCGAAATGCGCATCGCGTCTGCATCTGTAGGAAGATGACCCATCGCAGCTTGCTATGGATCCAATTTACGAGAGTTAGAGTTAGCTAAAGTGCATGTAATATGTAGTAAAACAAATAGAACAATACATTAAATGAGAAGAAGTAGACTTACCACAGTTGCCTCGAACGCATACCATCTGCCTGCACCAAAGTGCAAAGTACCTACGATGTCCAATCGTCTCTTCACAGCCCTCCTCTGACCCTCGAACAATTTGGAATGGTCCCTATTTTGCTTCTTGAAGTACTTCCAATTAGCTTTGTCTGCCCAGCTGGGTTTAGCCAACCCCTTTGTGATGAAAGTATGCAAGGTTGATCTACGATGCTTCAAGACCAAACCCATGCGCTCTTGCATATAATCCTCATTAAACTCCACATTTGGCGGGTTACGGTATCTTTGTTTTAACTCATCGATGACCGCCTGCTTCTTTTGGGCATCTTGATACCGCCAATTGGTAGCAATGCCGCTCTTGAAGTGATGACTCATCAACCTCCTCATGGTGGCCATCACTGCTTTGCCCTTTCTATCTTCTATTATCTCTCCGACAGCTGTGATTTGATAGGAGAGATCCCCTGATGAGTAAGGAGGACTAACGGTAGCAAAGTCAGAAGGAGTGGAAGCTATGCGAGCACTTCCGGAGTAAGGAGTAGCAGTGGGAGTAGAAGAGGGAAAGGGACCTGACTGATACTGTGTCTTCGGACCAAGTGGAGACCTATAGGAACGTGAGTGTGCTGACTCATCTACATCTCCCGAGTCAGCACAACATGAGCCGCCCTTCCTACTCTTCCTTCCCTTACGAGAGTCATGCGCAGGTGATGACCCTGTGGTCGAAGGGGCACGAGGGGACGGCTGGGCAGTACGTCCACCCGTCGGTGTAGGGGAGGGAATTGCTCAGGTCCTCTAAGATAGTAGAGAGAAGAATCTCGCTGCCTCCTCATCGCTCATCTGCGTTACAAACTCGTCGGGACTCCCGACAAAGCCATGCATGGCTAGCAAAGGAGTTCTCCGAGGGGTAGTCACAGTGCTACGTGGAAGAGGAGTCGGACCAGGGGTAGTCGTAGTGCTAGGTCCGAGAGGAGTCGGACCAGGGGTAGTCCTCGGGGTAGTCGCCTGAGAGGAATCAAAGTCCTCTGGAGCATAAAGATCATGAGCTCTTCTCCTGCGAGGCTGTCTGTACTCATCGGATGAGCGACGTGATCCCATGTCTAACATAGACACAAACACGAAAACAAAAAATAAAAAAACAAACATAAGCATAGGCATAGGCATAGGCATAGGCAAAGAGAAAGAAGAGGGAAAGGAAAGAAGGAAAGAAGAGGATTTTAGAGGGAAAAGAGAAGGGGGAAAAGAGAAGGGGGAGGAGAAGAGGAAGAAGAGGGAAATAGAGAATAAGAGTTAGAGAGAATAAGAGAATAAGAGAAGGGGGAAAGAGAGAAGCTTATGCATGAGCTTATGCGAAAATAGAGAATGAGAGAAGGGGGAAATAGAGAAGGGGGAAAGAGAGAAGCATAAGCATGAGCAGCTTATGCGGAAATAGAGAATGAGAGAAGGGAGAAATAGAGAAGGGGGAAAGAGAGAAGCATAAGCCATGAGCATAAGCTCATGCTCATGCATGAGCATAAGCATGAGCTTATGCTTATGCATGAGCTTATGCGGAAATAGAGAATGAGAGAAGGGGGAAATAGAGAAGGGGGAAAGAGAGAAGCATAAGCATGAGCATAAGCTCATGCTCATGCATGAGCATAAGCATGAGCTTATGCTTATGCATGAGCTTATGCGGAAATAGAAAGGGGAAATAGAGAAGGGGGAAAGAGAGAAGCATAAGCAGGAGCATAAGCTCATGCTCATGCATGAGCATAAGTATGAGCTTATGCTTATACCTGAGCTTATGCTTATGCTTATGCTTATGCGGAAATAGAGAATGAGAGAAGGGGGAAATAGAGAAGGGGGGAAAGAGAGAAGCATAAGCATAAGCTGCATAAGCTTATGCTTATGCTTCTCTCTTTCCCCCCTTCTCTATTTCCCCCTTCTCTCATTCTCTATTTCCGCATAAGCATAAGCATAAGCATAAGCTCAGAAAGGGGAAATAGAGAATGAGAGAAGGGGGAAATAGAGAAGGGGGAAAGAGCATAAGCTCATGCTCATGCATGAGAATAAGCATGAGCTTATGCTTATGCGAAAATAGAGAATGAGAGAAGGGGGAAATAGAGAAGGGGGAAAGAGAGAAGCATAAGCATGAGTATAAGCATGAGCTTATGCTTATGCTTATGCTTAAGCATAAGCATAATCATAAGCTCATGCTTATGCTTATGCATGAGCTTATGCGGAAATAGAAAGGGGAAATAGAGAAGGGGAAAATAGAGAAGGGGGAAATAGGGAAGGGGAAAGAGAGAAGCATAAGCATGAGCATAAGCTCATGCTCATGCATGAGCATAAGCTCATGCTTACGCTTATGCATGAGCTTATGCGGAAATAGAGAATGAGAGAAGGGGAAAAGAGAGAAGCATAAGCATGAGCTTATGCGGAAATAGAGAATAAGAGGGAAAGGAAAGAGAGAAGGGGAAAAGAGAGAAGGGGGAAAGAGAGAATAAGAGAAGGGGGAAAAAAGAGAATAAGAGAAGGGGGAAGAAGGAAAGAGTTTGAGTGGAAGAGAGGGTTCCTATGCTCATCACTGCAGCTAGCGCTTAAGGTGCTAGTTGCAGGCCAATGCAAATAACAAAAATAATAAATGGAAAAAAGAGGAAGCACTTACCTGAAATAGTATGTCTCGCTCGGTGTAGTGGACTGGTCCTACAAAAGAGAGAAAACAACCCATTTTTTCAAATAAGATGTTAGAGAAGGAGGAGATTACAAAAGCAACTTCTTGAAAGGAGGAGATTGAGGAGACAAGGAAAGGAGGAGAGTGAGGAGACAAGGAGAAAGAGAAGGAAGAGAAATACAAAAAAAAGAGGTGTCTTCTTTCTTTCTTGAAATCTCATTTTTTGTTTCAATCCTTTGAAAACAAGCATGAAAACTAGTTTACAAGTTTAGCAATACAAGGAGAAGCACTCACAAAACTAAAGCTGACAAACAAGCAACCTACATTGTTGAAACAAACTCACCTCTTGAAGAACTTCCTTTCAAGAAACCAAAGAGGGAAAAGGGTAGAGAGGGAGTACAAGAGCTAGGAGAAGGGTGAGGAGTGGAAAATAGAGTGGGAGGTTGCTTGAAACAGGTGGGAGGTCGTCGAAAATAGGTTTGAGGAGATATTGGCTTGCTATCTTGAGAGATTAGAGAATAGTATAAAGAAAACGCCGCGCGACGATAGTTTCGGGTTTTAACCCACAGCGTCGCTATATAGTGAAGCTTATTCATCGTTATATAGCGATGTTTTTTAATTAAAAACGTCGCTATATAATGACGAAACAGAGCAAAAAGGTCGCTATATAGCGATGCTTATAGTCATTTTTTGTTGTAACATGAAAAGAAGCTCATACATGCTATTTTATAACTGTTAATATCTCTTCTTCATGCTTATGTTGTGATTTTATAGGTGTAGATGGAAGGGACGAGTGGAAGCTCATCGTCCGATGATGCGCCAATGCTCGGGAGCACGAAGTGGCTTATGAAGAGGTTATACTGTCATTGCACTCATTGCAAGCGAGAAGTACGACATCAACGTCGTATTATCATGCGCCACTTGCGGATGTATGGGGAGGAGCCGGAACCAGTACCCACCGTTGGTGTTGCACATGTTGATGGACCATCGGTAAGTCAAAGCTATTTAAGTTCACAGTCTTATTGTATACCAGGAAATAGAAGATCTTATATTTACACGAAATCTTAAAACAAGATGAGGAGGGTGACGAGGGTACGCATATACCTTCTCACTTTTAGCAAGACTATAGTCTTCTGGATGATGACGAGGGTATGGTCGACATGATGGATTCCATTTTTAGGGGCACTACATTCCACATACACGTGATGTCAGAGTCTGAGGTCAAAATGCGAGAGTTGCAATCAACACAATTGTACGAGGGTGCTAGGATGTCTAAACTACATGCTTGTCTCTCAATCTTGAATCTACAAGTAAAGTATGGGTGGTCGGATACAAGTGTCTTAGCCTTAATGAGGTTAGCTCTTGCATTAATTTGACTCATTATTTGGATATTGTTTGTTTTGAGAATCATCATTTGGATAGTGTCTTTGTCATAGGTTGCTCCAGAAGATGTTGCCTACAACAAATACCATGCCCGCATCAAGAGATGAAGCGAAAAAGATGCTAACAACGGTGGGTATGGATTATGATACCATCCATGCTTGCCGTAATGATTGTATTCTCTTTCGTCGTGAGCATGGAGATTTGGCTAGTTGTCCAAAGTGTGGGGAACAACGATATAGAGATGACTTGCAGGGGTGAGCGGATACTAGTAAAGGTCTTGAGACACTTTCCCATCATTGCAAGAATACAACACATGTTTCGATGCAAATCCATAGCGGAGTTGATGACATGGCATGCATCTCATTGGTCCACTGATGACACATTGAGGATTCCCATAGATTGTGTAGCTTGGAAGCACATAGATAATTAGTGGTCGGACTTTGCGAGGGAGCCATGCAACTTACATCTTGGGCTAGCCATGGACGGCGTGAATCCTTTCGGGTTACGCTCGACATCTTGGTCGACATGGCCCATAGTTGTGGTGAAATACAATATCCCACCTTGGCTAACAATAAAAAAGGGACATCTCATGCTTGCACTACTTGTGCCAGGAAAGTAGAAGGCAAAAAACATGGACGTGTACATGGCACCTTTGATAGAGGAGTTACAGATATTATGGAGAGGAGTGCAGGTCTTTGATATTTCCAGAGCTCCTAGACATACCAATGATATTTTGGTCAGGGGTATCTTAATGTGGACCATGCATGACTACGTAGGATATGGAGAGTGCGCAGGTACGTGGTTGTGTCTTTACATGTACAATGAGGGATTATGCTTTTTTAACTCTCTTTTGCATGCATGTCTTGTACTAACACATTCATGCATGCTTGCAAGACTTGTTACAAGTGGGTACCATGCTTATCCTGTTTGTAGACTGGCTCTAAAATCGCTTGCACGCTACTCCAAACATATGAGGAAAAATGTTTATGAAGGTCATGCTCGATATCTTCCGCTCAGCCATCTCGCACGTGGAGGTCAGTTTGATCCACCACCATCATATTTGAAGGCAAGTGACTGGATTCAAGCTTGGAGGGTGAATGGAGAGGAACCTCCTCCTAGTATGAAGAGGCTATCGATCTTTCACGAGCTTCCTTATTGGGGTCAGTTACAAATCAATCATCTCTTGGATCCCATGCATATCTTCAAGAATGTGGGGGCTGCTATTTGGGCACACTTGGTTCGTTCGAAGGACTCGAGAGGAGTGCGAGAAGACTTGCGTGCTATGAATAGGATGTCTCGTTTGTGGCCCCAAGTGCATGCTTTGAGAAAAGTTGTCCTCCCGAAAGCAACGTGGATCCTCTCTATGAGGGAGGAGGCAGCGGTAAAGGCAGACATTGCCTCTTTTCAAACATCGACAGGGTACATGCATTGCTTGAAAGGAGCATTTTCAAAGGACAATAAGCTTAGTGGGCTCAAGTCCCATGCAGATTGGCACAAGGTCTTATAGGTATTCTAAGTAGAATTAGTGTACTGATAATCGTGATGCGTTAGCGTAATTATTATTATGTTATATTGTTGACATGACTTCATTGTTGCTTTGATAGTTCATCCTCCTAATTACAATAAAAGGGTGCTTACAAGAAGATGTTAGAAATGCTATATTCAAGATCTGTGGTATTGTGAGGTATGCTTACTATCAAATCGCATTATGTATTTTCTTCATGGACATGTGAAATAGGTGGATATCTCAAATATCTTACATATGCATGGACATGTGAAATAGGTGGATATCTCAAAAAACACTTGCAACACAAGAAACCTTTTCTGCATCAACATCTATTACTATAATGTCCTCAATACCTGTGAGCATGCCACTATGATACTCTTGATCACTACTATAGCTTCTTATCAATTTGGATCCCATTTGTGTTATAGTCATTTTCTTCTGATAATATTCCATTGTGTCTTCCATGATATTGAAGGAAACTGTCTTGGGAAAACTTGATTTCAAGAAAGCTAACCCCCATTTACAAGTACTATGAACTTGTAGATGAGACGTAGTATTATGGACGTCTAGATGTGAAGTACTATCCATTGCATTTTGAATGACACCTGCACTAGTCAACTTAATTATTTCCACTATACAGAGAAAACTCTGAGCATAGCCCTTAAAGTTGCCAATTGCTAAAACTTCTCCGGAGCAAGATAACATATCTACTTTTCCCCCCTCAAAATAAGTTTTCTTGATATCTTGAAAGTATGTCTTTGGAACAATTTCGTCTTAGTCCCAGAGGGTTCTGTGTACTTGCATATCAAATATGTCACATTGTAAGATATCTCCCAATGTTTCAAAGTGTCCATGTGGATATTTTAAATGCACTTCAGGATTTACAACATTGGTGATTATCACTACACATCTTCTCTCACCACAACATTGGAAATGACATACATTCATAGGATCAAGACTATGAATTCGTCCAAAAGCCACCACTTCATTCTTCTTATGTAACACCACATCCATACCCTCTGTTAGGGTGAATACTTCTTTTATGTATAGAAATAGATTAGCAACTCAAAAAAAGACACAATAAATAATCATTGAGCTTATTATTACTTAATAAATTTTATATTAAAACTAGCAGAGAAGTCATTAAACCTGAACCCTACATCATAAACTTTAAATAATTAATACCAAAACATCTTAACCACCGTAAATCCTAAACTTTAAACATTTAATCCCTAAACCCTAAACTCCTAAACACTAAATCCTAAACCCTAAACCCTAAACTCTAAATCCTAAACCCTAAATCCTAAATCCTAAATCCTAAATCCGAAACCCTAAGTCCTAAACCCTAACCCTAAAATACAACCAAAATTTAATGAATTTTTTTGATTTGTGCAACAGGTATATTTCCCAACTTGTTGCTTGAGCAACAGGTTGGGTTGATATATCCAACCTGTTGCACAAATTAAGAAAATTATAAAAATCAAGAATTTTCTTGATTTGTGCAACAAATTGGATATATACAACTTATTCTACAAGTCAAGAATTTTCTTGATTTGTGCAACAGGTTGATAAGGTTGGGGGATATATCCAATCTGTTGCACAAATCAAGAAAATTATTGATTTGTGCAACAGGTTGGATATCCCCCAACCTGTTGCTCAAGCAACAGGTTCAGGGTGCAGCCCCACCAACCTCTTACAACAGGTTCGGATGTATATCCAATTTGTTGCACAAATCACTCGGGGGGGTCACTCATCATATGTAACCTTATCACATGAGTTCAACAGGAGGATATTTTTTTCCCTAAAATTTATACAAATAAATATACATAAGGGACTATTTAAAATAGTTTTGGAAAAAATTTACAGATTTGTATAGAAAAGGGGTACATTTTATTAATGAAAAATTTTACAGGTAAGGGATTTTAAATATAGGCCTTGAACGCACGTGATATAGAGGGTTTATACATAGTGACCCCCCCGAGACAAATCAAGGAATTTTCTTGATTTGTGTAATAGGTTGGATACATCCCGCAACCTATTGCTTAATCCAACCTGTTACACAAATTAAGAAAATTCTTGACTTGTGGAATAGGTTGGATATATCCTCCAACCTGTTGCTCAAGCAACAGGTTGGGGGTGCACCCCCAACCGTATATCCAATCTATTGCACAAATCAAGAAAAATCTTGATTTGTGCAATTTATTTGATTTGTGCTATTGGTTGGATATACCCCCCAACTTGTTGCTTGAGTAACAGGTTAGGGGATATATCCAACCTGTTGTACAAATCAAAAAAATTCATTAAATTTTGGTTGTATTTTAGGGTTAGGGTTTAGGGTTTAGGGTTTAGGGCTAGGGTTTAGGGTTTAGGATTTAGGGTTAGGGTTTAGGGTTATGGTTTAGGGTTTAGGGTTAAGGTTTAGGGTTTAGGGTTTAGGATTTAAAGTTTAGGGTTTAGGGTTTAGGATTTATTGTTTAGGAGTTTAGCCTGGTTTAAGAATTAAATGTTTAAAGTTTAAGATTTACGGTGGTTAAGATGTTTTGGTATTAATTGTTTAAAGTTTATCCAACCAACCGTATATCCAATTTGTTGCACAAATCAAGAAAATTCTTGATTTGTGCAATTTTCTTGATTTGTGCAACAGGTTGGATATATCCAATACTAGGTACGATCCTTTGCAAAGGCTTTACTTTAAGTAATTATAAGTCTACCTAGTTAAAGTATCCCACTTATTAGGGACAAGCACATAGGCTAAAAGCACACCAATTAATATTTTCTTACATTCATGCTGCATGGTGTATCAGAAGAAATAAAGAAGTATGTGATAAGAAATATTCATAAGAAATATGTATTCCATATCATGGATTCATACCATGGATATCTAGTGGTTGCTAAAGTAGAAAAATAATATGGATTCAATGATATTGTAGTTTTGTACAAAGGCTTTTGCAAAGTATTACATATTGTAACAAAGATAAGCAAGTATGTTAAACCTCTTCCAGATTCTATGGTTTTAAACACCTACCTTACAAATATATTATCAAATTCTTCATTCTTCGACTAACAAGTATTATACACATGGAAGAACAACATACATGCTAAAAGTACTTGTGTAAATTTTAATATTTTCTTATTTTTTAAATTAATTCAATTCTTTGATTTAATACCTTTTTAAAATTTAAAGGTTATTAGTATATAATATACCTAATTTTAAATGTTATTAATGTATAATATTAATAATTTATATATTTATTTAAATTTATATAATAATTACATTATATTTATATTAGTTTTTAAGTTAATAATGTATATTATTAAAACTAAAATTTAATATCTAGTTAATATCAAGAAGAATATTATAGAGATTTTTTAAATTAAGAACTATCTTACAAATACATTCACTAATTCTTCATTGTTTTAAGCATAAGTATTATATAAAGCACATATGCTAGAAGACTTTCCATTCAAAAATATTTTCATTGTTATATTTTTTTAATTAATGTATATATATATATATTTATATAATAATTATATAATATTTATATTAATTTATAGATTAAAAATATATATTTTTAGCAAATTTATATTTTAATATTAGTTAATAAAAATTTATTATATTATGGAGCAAAAATATTATAAATGGATTTCTTATATGAATAAAGTGTCGTGAGAAGAGTTTTTGGAGAGATTTATGGTTAAATTTTATTTTGAAGTTCTTACATACGTAATAGATAGAGAGGTTTGAGTGGTTTTGATGTTGAGAGAGAAATTTGTAATATATTTTTTTCTAATTTATTTATTTTTTTAAATTATTGCGTACCCAATAGACTGAGAGAGTTTGAGGTTGAGAGAAATTTGTGACAATAGGTTGTGAGAGTTTAAGGTAAAGAGGGAAATTTGTGGGAAAAAAGATTTAATGCAAAAGATGGTTTTTTGAAGTTGTTGCGTACGCAACAAGTTTTTGAGAAAAGAATCGGATTTGAAAAAAAAATCAAATTTATAAAAACTTGATTCTTAAAAGTTCTTGCATACACAATAGATTGGAAATGAACTCACCTCTTGCAACATTTTGAAAATTTTGAGAATTTTGAGAATCCTGCAACAGGTTGATGAGAGGAGAGAAGCATGGAGTGTGAAAGAATGAACTTTGAATGAAAGAGAGAATGAAGAACATTCTACTTATAGTGAACCTAAAAGAACTAAAAAACCTAAAAAACTAAAAAAAGCTGACTTTACCTAAAAGCTATCCATTTCCTATAATACTTTACTCCTCCTCATTCTCTCTCACAACTTTCCTGGAGCTCCTCCACCACATCCCCACCCAGGTACTCCCTCCTTCCCTCCCTTCGCTTCCCCTCTCCTCCCTCCCCTCCCTTCCCCTCTTCTCTCGCTTCCCATCCCCTCTCCTACTACTTCCTCTCTCCCTTCCCCCCTCTCTCCTTCTGGTTCCCCCTTCCCCCCTCCTCCCTTCCCCTCCCCTCCTCTTTTCCCCTATCCTCTCCCTCCTCCCACTTGCCCTTCCCCTGTCCTCCCACTTCCCCCTCCCCTCCCTTCCTTCCTTCCCCTCTCCTCTTGCTTCCTCCTCCCCTCCCCTCCCCTCCCCTCCCCTCCTTTCCTCCCTCCCCTCCCCTCCCTTCCCCTCTCCTCCCGCTTCCCCTCCCCTCTTCTCTCGCTTCCCCCTCCCCTCCCCTCCCCTCCTTTCCTCCCACTTCCCCTTCCCTCTTCTCTTGCTTCCCCCTTCGAGTAGTGAGGGGGAGTTGTGGGGAGGGGAGGGAAGGGGCGGGGTGGGGCGAGGCAAGGAGGGGCGGGGCATGGAGGGGAGGGGCGAGAGGGGAGCGGAGGGACGGGGCGGGGAGGGGAGGGGTGAGAGGGGAGGGGTGGTGGGAGGGTCGGGGAGGGGAGGCGAGAGGGGAGGGGCAATAGGTTCGGGGGGGGGGGTTAATCCCCCCCCTCTCCCCTCTCCCCTCCCCTCCCCTCCCCTCTCACCCCTCCCCTCCCCTCCCCTCCCCTCCCCGCCGCGGACCTCCCACGGTGGGGAGGCGTGAGGGGCAGGGCGACAAGGAGGGGAGGCGAGAGGGGGCGGCGGGGAGGGGAGGCGAGAGGCGGGGGGAGGGGTGGGGGGGGAGGCGGGGGGGGAGGGATGGGGGGGGAGACGAGAGTGGAGGCGAGGGGCGAGGGAGGGGCGGGGAGGCGAGAGGCAAGGGGAGGGGTGAGAGGCGAGGGGAGGGGTGGGGGGAGGCGAGAGACGAGGGAGGGGCGGGGAGGCGAGAGGCGAGAGGAGGAGGCGAGGGGGGGAGGGGCGGGGGGAGGGGCGGGGGGAGGACGGGAGGGGCGGGGAGGAGAGGGGAGGCGAGGTGAGAGGGGCGGGGAGGGGCGGGGAGGGGAGGGGAGAGGCGAGGAGGCGGGAGGAGAGGGGAGGGGCGGCCAGATGCGAGAGGGGAGGGGAGGGCAGTATTGCGCATGCAACAGGTTGGGGGGTTAATTCCCTCCTCTCCTTAAGTGGGGGTACTTTGGGGCTTAAAAAAGCTAAAGAAATAAATTTTATTAATTTAATTTTAAAAAAATAAATAAATGAAAACTAAATAAATAAATAAAATTTAAAAAATTAAATTAAATTTTAAATATATAAATAAATAATTAAAATAAAATAAAAAATTTTTAAAAATAAAAAAAATTAAATTAATAAATTTTATTTAAAAATTAAAAGTAAATAAATAAATAAAATTTTTAAAATTTTAAAATTTTTTTAGAAAAAATAAATTTAAATTTAAATATATAGATATATAAATAAATAAATAAAATAAAAATTTTTAAAAATTAAATAAAATTTAAAAAAAATTAAATTAAATTCTTTTATCTATGCTTATAAAATATTTTGAATTAAATTATTTATGTAAAAAAATAGTATCTAGAAATATAAAAAAATATTTTTAAAAATATGTTTAAACTTTTAAAATTTCAATTAATTTTTAATATTTAAATATTTAATTAGCAATTTTTTTAATATTTTGAATTTGAAAATCATTGTTATTCTCATTTTTTATTTTTGATTGCTTTGCAGAAAACTATGGCTTCGAGTTTTGGTTCCAAGTCGTCTTTCAAATATCTTGAACATGCTTGGTATTTTATGGAGCACAAATCAAAGTATTTTTTGGTGATCACTGCTGAGAATGTGTCAAGCGTGAAATATTCTGCAGAGGCAGTAAGAAATGGTGGCATGGTCTCAACCATCAACATTAAAGAAAACAATTTGATAGAAGTTGTGTGCAAAGGGAAGAATGACAATGTGGTCTACAAGTTACGAGCTACACATAAGCACGCACTGCTTGAAGCCCTTACCAGATTCAATTGAGGGATCCCAAGAATTACTTAGTGCCTTGGAAGCATTGAAGAAAATGTGGAATGCATTTCCAAGTGGTGGTGTTGTACCTTCAGCAGCAATAAGTACGCCATCTATAACATGTAACCCTCAAGTTGTACCACTATTACCTAGAAAAGAAATCAGGACAAGAGGCTAGACACTAAGCATGGCGATGCTCAAGGGCCATAGAGGAAAGGAGAACATGAGGGCGAAACATTATCATGGGAGGGAAAAAGGGATTAGAAGGGGAGGGAATGAAGAGGGAGACTATGGCACAAGGGGAAAGGGAGAGGGGGAAGAGAAGCATGTACATGATGGGAGGAGCTGGAATGTAAAGATGGAGACATCAAGGGAAGAGGGCCATGCTTTATTTGAAAGGAAGGGAAGGGGGAAATCAAAGTACTAGCTAGGTGGCTTTACAAGAATGAGCGTGTTCCACCAAGGAATAGCCCCCTCCTTTTATAGCCAAGAGAGGGGGTCTCTCCCAATAAATGCATCCTCCCACATGCATGGTGTGTGTGGAAGAGTCTCCCATGTGGGCTAGGCGGTTACACACTCTCAATTGTGTGCGATAACGCTTGGCCACATTTTTCCACATATATCAACTCCCATATCCCAAGTCTATGATACTCCCTTGGTCTCTTCCCAATTTAATAATACATTCAAACATCTAGGAGGACAAGTGGAGGGTTGGCACAAGGAATCTTGCCACCTCATCCTACTTTCCCCATTATTTAACTTGCACTCTTGGACCTTCTATACCTCCCCCACATGGGCCTATCCTACATGGAGGGAATAACCCAATATAATATCCATCTCCACCTATTTTATATTACTTCTCCCATGGACTTTGGGCCATATCTCACTAAATGCAGGCATGGGACCGCCTAGGTGGAGGGGTGGCACATGGAGGAGCCATGCCACCTTACATTTTATAATATAACTACCATGGATTATGTACAACACACCTTATGGGTCCTCTTACATGGAAGGGTGGTACATGGTCATGCCCTGCCACCTCAACCCTGGGTCCTATGCACACCATATTGTATTATACTATTGCCACACATACAAACACACACATATTAATGCCTTTTTCCTTACACATACAAACACACACATATTAATGCCTTTTTCCTTAGACAAATTTATCCATAACAGTTCCCCCCCCAGGCAGGGAATGCACAGCATTTCCATGCCTGGGTCCATCATGTACAAAGAAGGGCTTGAGGTAACTCTTGTTCATCACCTTCTTGCCATATGGCTCATGTAGCTCTCGAACTTGTACAGACCCATTGCAATGTTCCTTGATGACTTTGTATGGACCGGTCCACAATGGGAGGAACTTCTTATCCATTTGGTGGTCCAATCTGTTATCAAAGCATAGCACAACATCCCCCTCAGCAAATTGTCTTTCCCATCCCTTGCGAATCTTAGCATCCAAGTGGGTCTTTTGTCGATTCTTTTGAATCTCTGTTTGATGTAGGGCTAGGCATCGGGTTTCATCTAGCTTCTCAAGTAGCACCAACTGGGCCTCTACATGTTCATCTTCTGTCATCCTCTGTTCTTGTGCCAATCTCAAAGCTAGAATCTCTATCTCTAGTGGTAAAACGGCTTCAGTACCGTACACCAACTCAAAAGGAGTGTGACTTTTAGACGTTTTATCGTCTAACCCATGGATGCTGGATAATAGATGCTAGAAGTGCGATGATCAATACCCATGCGATCCATGAGTAACTCCACTGCTTCATTTAAGAATGGACTCCCATTGTCAAATACTATTTCCATGGGTGTACCAAACCTTGTGCAGATATGTTCAAATATGAAATTTGAAAATGCCTTAACATTTGTTGCGGGGAGGGCGATAGCTTCAGCCCACTTAGTGACATACTGAGTGGCTACCAAAAGATACTTCTTTTTGTGGGCAGTCGTGGGCGGGGGCCTGACAAAATCTATTCCCCACTTGTGAAATGGATGGATGGACATCACTAAGTGATGTTGCCTAGGACACAAATCCTTCCTACCAAAGAATTGGCATGGTTCACAAGTTTTGCAATGCATAGTGACATCCCTGAACAAGGTCGGCCAATAGTACCCTGCATGTAAAATCTTCTTAGCTGTATAGTCACTGGCACAGTGGCCTCCACAAAATCCATCATGATAATGCTTCAATACCTTAGGTACTTCATCTGCATCAATGTCCCGTCTTAGTACCCCATCCATGCCTTGACGGTACAACACCCCATCAAAGAGGGTGTAGCGCCTACTATCTCTGTAGATCTTCTTTCTCTCATAGCTAGTACTTTCTGGAGGAAAGGAGAAAGCAGTCAAAAACCTATAGATACTGCCATACCATGGATCCCCAACTTCTATGGATCCTACAAGGGTTACATCAAGGCAATCCTCTAAATCAATCAAAGCATTCTTCAAGTTGGAACAACCCCCTTTTACAATTTTGAAAGAAAAATCATATTCTTGTAAAACGGCCAACCATTTGGCCAACCGGCCCATGGGATTTGGTGATTGAAGAACCTGCTTTGCAAGACCAGTGCTAATGAGTATAATGAAGGACTTTCTAGCCACATAATGCTTAAATTTCTCAATACAGAACACCAAAGACAAGGCATGCTTGTCAGCCTCTGAGTAGTGTCGTTCGGTGTCGAGCAATTGTCGTGAAGCAAATCGAACGAGATACATGAACCGATCCTCCCCTTGCTGGAGAAGAATACCTGCCAGAGTGTGCTCACCAAACCTAGGATTGATATAGAAAGTTTTTGACCAATTAAGATTGCATAGAATGGGTTCTCAAGCTAGAGCATTCTTGATTTGTGCAAACCCATGATCACAATCCTCATTCCAAGAGAAATCAACCCCATCTTTCAATAGCATAGTCATGGGTCGTGTCAAAGCAACATATTGATTAATGAAGCGGTGATAGTCTCCTACTAGATTGACAAATGAGTGTACCTGACATTTGGTTGTTGGTGGGGAGAGCTTGAGGATAGATTTTACCTTCTCGCGGTTAGGCTTGATGCCTTCAGATGAGACCATATGTCCCAGTGACCTCCCTTGAGTGGCTCCAATGGTGCATTTATCAGGTTTGAGGCTGCCATTCGCATCATTGACCCTTTGGAAGGCCAACCTAACCTTGATGACGTGCTCCTTATGTGACGAGAATATACAGAAATCATCTAAAAACACCTCCAAGAAATCCCCCAAATAAGGAACAAACAACATCTGCATAAAAAGAAGAAGCAATCTCAGCATGGACTTGTTCAACATGCAAGACAACTATATGCATTTTGGAAAGAGCAAGCTATTTTGCATCCACACAAGTACATGTGCCTTATTGTGGATAATTTGGATCAGAATACAACATCATTGCCTTGATTTTTGGCCACTCTATCTAGCAACAAGGAAAATACTTTTGAAGATGCATTTATGTGGAGTGTTATTGGATGGATTTAAGATTTTGGAAAACATA
This sequence comes from Dipteris shenzhenensis, assembly GCF_047967505.1. Lineage (NCBI taxonomy): Eukaryota > Viridiplantae > Streptophyta > Polypodiopsida > Gleicheniales > Dipteridaceae > Dipteris > Dipteris shenzhenensis. The sequence continues at coordinate 35,711,171 of NC_141598.1, read as the reverse complement.
TTTTTTGATTCCTTGGATGCACACGATAGCAACCACGTTATAGCATCCATTATGTAGGCAATTCATAGTGCACGTTTAGATAAAGGTAAGCTACAATTAATTTTAAGGATGTAGGTAGATAATGTTACAAGATAGCAAGAACATACGAGCAAATAATTTCAAGGATATAGGCAAATAATGGCTACAGTAAGAAAACATGACTACTCTCTTCATGTTTTCATTTTTATTGATGTTGGTTGCTCATCAAATCCTCATTGTGATTGAAGTTGGATTTGTGTATGTTGGACAAACACATGACAATATAGATCAAGTTTTCATCATAGCCTCAAGTGACCTAAAAAGCAACGATGTGGAGACAATAAATGAGTTGATAATGAGATGTGGAAGGGAAAATGGTGGCCATAAGGAAAGTATAATATACTCTAATCTTGAAAGAATGTACTATTGGTGGAGGATCTATATTTAACCTTTCTTACAATTTTAAAAGGTTGGTGATGCTCACAATGATGGTAGCAATTTGCCTTACTTTTGAGTTTGTTTGAAGGATGAAAAACCAATAATGTATTGGCAATACCATTCTATTAATACAAAATGGGAACATAGAAATCCTTAGTCTCTTAACTTTAATTTTGAGCAAGGAGGTGCATCCAAAATGGGCTCCTATATAAGAATCCACCAATAAATCTCAGTATAAAATAGATGCCTAACAATCATGTATTGGATACAAAAAGGAAATGATGGTAAAATATCCTTCTTGGTAAGCAAAAAGTGTACTGGTAATTCAAAAGATACAAAAAATAATAGAATACAATGGGAAAATGAAAAAAAAGAGATATTGAGGACAAATGAAGATTGTTTTGGCCAGATGTTGGGAATGACTTGTGTCCAACACTTGCTTCCAACTCTCCAAAGAAAAGACTCGAGTTCTTTATAGAAGTAGATATGGAAATCGATTCTTTTGTTGAAGTTTGACCATCAACTGATGAACATGATAATGTGAAGTTTTGGGTTGCCAAAGTAGTGGATGTGAAGTGGGATGGTCATGGGGGAGCTATGACATTTATAGTGGTATGGTATGAGCCAACAGATAGGACGAGGAGAATGGATAACATTACATTATTGTATGCTAATTATATAAAAAAATACTGGGTCCCAACTATGGAAAGCAACTCAAAACAATTATAGTGTCTTGGAGGGGGGGTCAAACACAAAAAAAAAATATTGAGAAGCACTAAAAACGTTATTTGGTAGAGGGAAAATAGGAATACATTAAACAAGTATTGTGCATATACAATAATTTTGAAGGATGCTTGCTAAGTAGGAAGTAGAAGGAGACAATGCAAATAAATAATATCCTTGATAATAGCTTCGTATTAAAGTCCACCTTATGGCATCGAGGGATGAAATAACATAGCACCTTGACCAAGGAAAAATGCATATCCCTATGTGGATCTCTTGGTCTCATGATCTTCGGCATAGTCACTGTCATAATATCCATGCAACCGTGGATGACTTCCTCTGTATTCTATCCCAAACTATCTTGTACCTCTGATGTATCTCAAGAATCTTTTGGCTGCATTCAAGTGAGACTGTTTTGGATTTGCCATAAACTGTGCTAGTAAACTTATTACATAAAAAATATCTAGCTATGTGATAGTCAAATATATAAGAGATCCGATGAGCTGCCTATAGTACCTATCATTGACTGTAGGCCTTTCTAAATCTTGAGTAAGTTTCAAACTCTATTCCATGGGAGTGGCTGCAATCTTGCAATCTGCCATATGAAACTTCTTCAGGAGACTATCAACATACTTGAGCTAACTCATAAAGGTGCTATCTGAATCTCTCCAGAACTCAATACCAAGACAATAGTGCATGAGTCCAAGATCTTTCATGACGAACTCTATAGCGATAAGTCTTGTTTTAGCTTTTTGATGAAGCTATCCTTGCTTCCTATCACAATCAAATCATATACATACAAAAGTGCAATAGTAATGTCTTCCCCTTGAACTTTTTAGTAGAGAGTATGATCTGCATTGGATTTCATGTATACTAGATCAACAAAATATTTGTCGATTCTGTTGTACTAACTTTTGGGTCGTTGCTTTAAGCCATAAAGACTTCTCTTGAGATGGCAAACCTTATTCTCCTTTCTTGGTTCAACATAACCTATTGGTTGTTGCATGTAGAATTCCTCATCTAGGTAACCATTGAGAAATGCATTCTTGACATGGAGCTGATACACATTCCATTTGCTGAGTGTCACTAGTGATATCAAGAACTGTATGGAATCCATCTTTGCTACTAGAGCATAAGTATCATCATAATCTTAACCATATTACTATGCAAATCCTTTTGCAACTAGTCTGGATTTGCATCTTTGAATACTTCCATCTAGATTGTACTTCACTTTGTATACCCATTTGTTTGCTATGGCCTTCTTTCATGGTGGAAGGTTGTCCCAAGTATTATTCTTATACAAAGCATCCATTTCTTCATTCATAGCAGTTTGCCATTTTGGCTTATCTACTGCGTCTTCAAAGTACATTAGCTCTTCTATAGCCATGATGGTAGTCATAAGAGCATAGTTGGTGGTTTCAACCTGAATCATGCTTTGCCCTTCTGAGCATATGTCAATCTGGCTGGTGATCTACTTTCCGTAGTAGACCTTATGAGTTGTTGTGGCTCTGCTTGGGGTGTTTCTAGCAATTCTATCTCTTCTTCATCAATCTTTTCTGTAAATGACTATGAAATTGATGTGTCTATCTCCTGTGTGTTTGAGGTTCTCCATTCTACTTCTTCATCAAAGATTACATCTCTGGAGATAATGACCTTTAGGTTGATGGGATCATACAACTTGTATGCTTTGCTTTCTTCACTATAGCCAACCATGATGCATTTGTGTAACTTCACATCCAATTTCCTGCAATGATCATCATGTATGTGAGCATATCCTATGCAACCAAATATGTGGAGATGCCCAATGTGTGGCTTGTGTCCAATAAATGCTTCATAAGGTGTCATACCCTGAATTGATTTGTTAGGAATCCGATTAAGCAAATAGTTTGCTATGGCTATTTCTTTTGCCCAATACTGATTTGAAAGATGCTTCTCACTATGCATTGCTCTAGCACTATCTCCTAAAGTACCATTCTTCCTTTCAGCTCTTGCATTCTGCTAAGGAATATCTACACCTGTGACTTGTCTTCGTATGCCGCAACTTCTGCAAAAGTTCATGAATGATGAAGACATACATTCACCTCCTCTATTTGATCTCATGACTTTGATCTTTCTTCCTATCTAGTTTTCTACCATGGCTTTGAATTCTTGAAATCTGGAAAACACTTCATATTTCACTTTCAAAAAGTAGACCCAACAATATCTGTTGTAGTCGTTGATGAAAGTCAAGTAGTAAAGTGAACCATTGATGTTGTGGGTCTGGGCATAACCCCATACATCTGTATGTATCAAATCAAGAATACCTCGTGCTCGAGAGGTGCTTCTACCAAAGTTGGTTCGATTTTGTTTGTTGAAGCAGCATGCTTCACAAACTTTTCCAAGAAACTGTAGTTTAGGAATCTCAATTGCCATATTCTAATTCCTAAGATCTAGCAAGCTCTTGAAATTGACATGACCATATCTCTTGTGCCATTTTATGAATAGTGGCATCTGTTGTGGTTGAGCTGACATGGCATGCATATTTGGTACTGTAGCTAGCATTCTGTACAAGCGTCTTTCCTTGACACCTTTTCTTACTAGCTAGATTTTTCTGGATTTGTCTCTGATAGTGAATTCATCTCCATCAAAGATGACTCAGTAATTGTGTTCTGTCATTTGACCTACTGACAAGAGGTTCTTGCTGAGCTTCGAAACATAGATACATCTTTCACCAATCCTTTTGTTCCAGTGAAATTGTTCATAGAGATAATGCATGTCCCTTGAACTAGATTTGGTGTATTATCTGCTGTTGTGTAGATGACATTCTTTCGACCTTCTAATGGTTTCAACTATGTGAACCATTCCTGATGATTTGTCATGTGGGGTGATGCACTGCTATGGATGTACCAAGGATCCTAGTCTGTTTGGTCAACTTGATAGTTGAAATCCTCTCTTAGATTGCAATGTGTCTAGGTACACTGTATCAATCTTCTGTGTTTCCTCGTTTGCAAAAAACATATTTCCATGTTCATTTGCAAAATGATTGTGACTAGAATGTCCACCACAATGACTTCCTCTGTTGCAAAAATTCCCTCGATTACTGCTGGATTGATTGCCTTGGTCATACTGCTTCCTACGGCAATCTCTTTCATAGTGACATCCAAACTTATGATAGTAGTTGAATTGAATGTTTGACACATTGGTGGATGCATTCCGTCATCCTTGGAATCTTCTTCGGTTGGAATGATTTTCTCTTTGCTGATTCTGATGTTGCTGAGGATGATGCTGATGCCAATGCTGACTTTGCTAATGACTTTGTTGCTGATGATGACCACTTCTCTGGAATGATCTACCTCTGCCTTTACCTCTTCTTCTATCTGAATCTATGAATGCCTGATCATTAGAATAACCTTTGTGTGCATGAATGGCTTGCATCTCGAGTTCTTTACCAAGTAGGAATGACTAAAGTTCTTCTAGTGTCGGAATTTTCTATTGAATGGAAATACTCTGGACTAGATTATTGTATCCCTCTCCTAATCCATTCAAGATGACTTGAACCATTTCTATTGGATTCATGGTCTCTCGTCACTACAAGGCATAGGCCCTTTTCCGACAAAAATACCGACGTTTTTTACATTAAATTTTTTTTTTTAAACGAGCACAAATGTCGTTATTAAAGTCGTTAAAAGCATTGAAAAAGAACGGTCACTATAAAGCATCGCTATAAAACGACGCTGATAAACGTCACTATATAGCGACACTAATAATCGTCGCTATATAGCGACACTAGCAAACGTCGCTATATAGTGATGATTAATGGAACTTAAAAAAAAGCATTAGTGGGCTAAACAGGGCCATAGCAAGCCCTGTTTTGCCCCACTAATGTTTTTTTTTTTTGTAATTACCCAAAAAAAAATTATTACAAAATTTCCCTTGCGAAAAGGGTGATATAAAATCGCTCAAATGAAATGATCGAGCAACAAAAGCATATACATGTCGAACATATACAACATTGTTTGTTACAAAATTACCCTTTCGAAAAGGGTGATACAAAATCGCTCAAATGAGCCAATATACAAAATGACATACATGGCGAAGTATATGCAAAGTGCTACTACTATTACTACTACTACTCATTCGAATCATCGTCGTCGTCCTCGTCTTGTTGGCCTGATCGTTGGTCCTCGTGAGCTGCCCCTGCTCCCTGAACCTCATCACATGCATCTGAGATCCCTAGCCCTCATGATCGCTAGCCTCCGGTGATGGGACGCTCGAGCTTTGACCCTAAGAGTGAAACCATATAAATTGAAAATTAGATTGGAACTTAAAGAATAAAACAATTTAAAAAGTGAGATTACAAGTAGGAGTAGACTTATACTGTGCAAGCAGCCACCTCAGCCCAATCGATTGTTGCTCCCATTGCCTCTTGCTCAATAAACCATGGCTTTGTTCCTATGCGAAATGCACGTCGCATCTCTGCATCTGTAGGAAGACGACCCATCGCAGCTTGCTGTGGATCCAATTTACGAGAGTTAGATAAAGTGCATGTAATATGTAGTAAAACAAATAGAACAATACATTAAATGAGAAGTAGACTTACCACAGTTGCCTCGAATGCCAACCGTCTGCCTGCACCAAAGTGCGAAGTACCTACGGTGTCCAACCATCTCCTCGTAGCCCTCCTCTGACCCTAGAACATTTCGGGATGGTCCCTATTCTGCTTCTTGAAGAACTTCCAATTATCTTTGTCTGCCCAGCTGGGTTTAGCCATCCCCTTTGCGACGGAAGTATGCAAGGTTGATCTACGATGCTTCAAGACCAAACCCATGCGCTCTCGCATATAATTCTCATTAAACTCCCGATTTGGCAAGTTAGGGTATTTTTGTTTTAATTCATCGACGACCACCTGCTTCTTTTGGTCATCTTGATACCGCCGATCGATAGCAATGCTGCTCTTGAAGTGATGGCTCATCAACTGCCTCATGGTGGCCATCAGTGCTTTGCCCTTTCTTTCTTCTATTATCTCTCTGACAGCCATGATTTGATAGGAGAGGTCCTCGACTGGGTAAGGAGGACTGATGGTAGTGGTAGAGTCAGAGCGAGTGGAAGCTATGCGAGTGCTTCCGGAGCAAGGAGTAGCAGTGGGAGTAGGAGAGGGCAAGGGACCTGGCTGATACTATGTCTCGGGACCAAGTGGAAACCTATAGGGATGTGAGTGTGTTGACTCGTCTACATCTCTTGAGTCAGCACAACATAAGCGGCCCCTCCTACTCTTCCTTCCCTTATGATAGGCACGTGTAGGTGATGACCCCTCAGTCGAAGGGGCACGAGGGGACGGCTGGGTAGTAGGTCCAGCCATCGGTGTAGGAGAGGGAATTGCTGAGGTCCTCTGAGATAGCAAAGAGAAGAATCTCGCTGCCTCCTCATCGGTCATCTGCGCTACAAACTTGTCGGGACTCCAGACAAAGCCATGGGTTGCTAGCAAACGAGTTCCCCGAGGGGTAGTCGCAGTGCTACGTCCAAGAGGAGTCGGACAGGGGTAGTCCCCTGAGGTGTCACCTGAGAGGAATCAAAGTCCTCTAGAGCATAGAGATCGTGATTTCTCCTCTTGCGAGGCTGTCCGTTCTCATCGGACGTGCGACGTGATCCCATGTCTAACATAGACACAAACACGAAAACAAAAAATAAAAAACAAACATAAGCATAGGCATAGGTATAGGCATAGGCAAATACATATGCTTATGATCGAAAGAGGAAAATGATTCATGCTCATGAGAGAAGGAAAAGAGGGAAAAGAGGGGGGGAAAGAGAGAAGGAAAAGAGGAGATTGAAATAGGGAAAAGAGGGAGGGAAAGAGAGAGGAAAGGAGGAAAAGCGGAGAAGGAGAAGGAGACATATGCTTATGCTTATGCATAAGAGGAAGAAGAGGGAAAGGAAACAAAGCATATGCTTATGCATGAGCATATAAGCATAAAAGAAAAAGAGAGAAAAAGAGATTGAAAGAGGAGAAGGAGAAGGAGACATATGCTCATGCTTATGCATGAGCATATATAAGCATAAAAGAAAAAGGGAGAAATCTTAAGCATAAAAGAGAAAGAGAGAAAAAGAGACCAAAATAGGGGAAAGAGGGGGGGAAAGAGAGAGGGAAAGTGAAAAAGAGATTGAAAGAGGGAGACATATGCTCATGCATAAGCATAAGCATAAGAGGAGACATATGCTCATGCTTATGCTTATGCATGGGCATAAGAGAAGGAGACATATGCTTATGCATGAAAGAGGGGAAAGAGGGAGGAAAAGAGAGAGGAAAAGAAGAAAAGAGATTCAAAGGGGGGAAAGAGGAAAAGAGGAGAACGAGACATATGCTCATGCTTATGCATGAGCATATATAAGCATAAAAGAAAAAGAGAGAAAGCTTAAGCATAAAAGAGAAAGAGAGAAAAAGAGATTGAAAGACATATGCTCATGCTTATGCATGAGCATAAGAGAAGGAGACATATGCTTATGCTTATGCTTATGCATAAGAGGAAGAAGAGGGAAAGGAAAAGAGATTGAAAGAGGGAAAAGAGGGGAAAGAGGGGGGGAAAGAGAGAAGAAGAGGGAAAGGAAAAGAGATTGGAAGAGAGGAAAGAGGGGGGGAAAGAGAGAAGAAGAGGGAAAGGAAAAGAGATTGGAAGAGGGGGAAAGAGATTGAAAGATTGAAGGAGAAGGAGAAGGAAAGGAGGGAAAAAGATATTGAAAGAGGGGAAAAAAAGAAGAGGGGAAAAGAGATTGAAAGAGGAAAAAAAGAAGAGAAGGAAAGGAGAGAAAAAGAGATTGGAAGAGGGGGAAAAAAAAGAGGGGAAAAGAGATTGAAAGAGGGGAAAAATAAGAGAAGGAAGAGGAGAAAAGAGGGAAAGAAGAGGGAAGAGAAGGGAAGAGAGGGGAAGAGAGGGTTCCTATGCCCATCACTACAACTAGCGCTTAAGGCACTAGCTGCAGGCCAATGCAAATAACAAAAATAACAAAAGGAAAAAAGAGGAAGCACTTTCTTACCTGGAATAGTTCCGCTTGGTGTTTTGCGGACTGGCCCTACAAAAGAGAGGAAACATACCATTTTTCAAATAACTAGTTAGAGGAAGGAGGAGTTTAAAGAAGCAACTTCTCAAAGGGATTGGATTGCGGAGACAAGGAGAAAGAGAAGGAAGAGAAATACAAAAAAGACTAGAAGAGGTGAGTCTTCTTTCTTTCACAAAATCTCGTTTTTTGTCTTCAATCCTTGAAAATCAAGCATGAAAACTAGCACATAGCTTCAGCAATACAAGGAGAAACATGCTTCAACACTCATAAAATGAAATCTCACAAAAAACGAACCTACATTGTTCAAAGAGGCTCACCTTCTTGAAAAACTTCTTTTCACACAAGCAAAGAGGGAGAAGGGTGGAGAGGGAGCACAAGTGTTAGGAGAGGGGTGAGTAGTGGTAAGGAGTGGAGAATAGAGTGGAGGAAAGCAAGGTCATCGGATATAGGTGGGAGGAGAGATTGCTTTCCTCACAATAGAGATTGCTAAAGAAAGTGCCGTGTCACGAGGTTTCGGGTTTTAACCCACAGTGTCGCTATATAATGACGCTTTTATTTAAAAGCATCACTATATAGTGACGGAACAGAGCAAATCATCGCTATATAGTGACGGAACAGGTCAAAATGTCACTATATAGCGACGCTTCATGACACTTTTTGTTTAAAGTTAAAAAAGAAGCTCATAGATGCTATTTTATTATTGTTCATATATTTTCTTGCAACTTATGTTGTGATTTTATAAGTGCAGATGGAAGGGACGAGTGGAAGCTCATCCGATGATGCGCCAATGCTCGGGAGCACAAAGTGGCTTACGGAGAGGTTATATTATCATTGCACTCATTGCAAGTGAGAAGTACGACATCAATGTCGTATTATCATGTGCCACTTGCAGATGTATGGGGAGGAGCCCGAACTAGTACCCACCGTTGGTGTTGCACGTGTTGATGGATTATCAATAAGTCAAAGCTATTTAAGTTCACGGTTAATATTGGATACATGGCATGCATCTGATCGGCGGTCCACTCATGACACATTGAGGATTCCCGCAGATTGTGTAGCTTGGAAGCACGTAGACAATCAGTGGCCAGACTTTGCGAGGGAGCCACACAACTTACATCTTGGGCTGGCCATGGATGGCATGAATCCTTTCGGATTACGCTCGACATCTTGGTCGACATGGCCCATAGTCATGGTGAATTACAATATCCCACCATGGCTAATAATAAAAAAGGGACACCTCATGCTTGCACTACTTATGCCAGGGAAGTACAAGGCAAAAAATATGGACGTGTACATGGCACCTTTGATAGAGGAGTGCGGGTCTTTGATATTTCCAGATCTCCTAGACATACCAATGATAATTTGGTCAGACGTATCTTGATGTAGACCATACATGACTACCCAAGATATGGAGAGTACGCAGGTACGTGGTTGTGTCTCTACATGTATAATATAGGATTATGCCTTTATGACTCTCTTTCACATGCATGTCGTATGCTAACACATTCATGCACGCGTGTAGGACTTGTTACAAGTGGGTACCATGCTTATCCTGTTTGTGGACCGAGTTTGAAATCGCTTGCATGATACCTTCTGCTGGACCATCTCGCACGTGGAGGTCAGCTTGATCCACCACCATCATATTTGAAGGCAAGTGACTGGATTCAAGCTTGGAGGGCGAATGGAGAGGAACGTCCTCCTAGTATGAAGAGGCTATTGATCTTTCACGAGCTTCCTTATTGGGGTCAGTTACAAATCAATCATCTCTTGGATCCCATGCATATCTTCAAGAATGTGAGGGCTACTATTTGGGCACACTTGGTTGGTTCCAAAGACTCGAGAGGAGTGCGAGAAGACTTGCATGCTATGAATAGGATGTCTCGTTTATGGCCCCAAGTGCATGCTTCTAGAAAAGTTGTCCTCCCGAAAGCAACGTGGATCCTCTCTGCGAGGGAGAAGGCAGCGGTCAAGGTAGACATTGCCTCTTTTCAAACACCGACAGGGTACATGCATTGCTTGAAAGAAGAATTTTTAAAGGACAATAAGCTTAGTGGGCTCAAGTTGCATGATTGGCACAAGGTCTTACAGGTATTCTAAGCTGTAGAATTAGTGTACCGATAATCATGATGCGTTAGCGTAATTATGATTATGTTATATTGTTGACATGACTTCTTTGTTGCTTTGATAGTTCATCCTCCCAATTACAATAAAAGGGTGCTTACAAGAAGATGTTAGAAATGCTATATTCAAGATCTATGGTATTGTGAGGTATGCTTACTATCAAATCGCATTGATTGCATTTTCCTCAATTTAAGCTGAATAATATGTAGACTGATTATGAAAATATCTTACATGGGCATGTGAAATAGGTGGATATCTCAAAAAGAGATCTCCATATCGAGCATTGAGAAGGCTAGGGTGGAATCCATCGAAGCCGTATGCTTGCTTGAGAAGCACTTTCCCTTGAGCATTATGACAACTCAAATCCACTTGCTTGTGCACATAGTTAATGAGAAGGCTATTGTAGGTACCGTTCATAATCGGTGGATGTTTTTTCTCGAGCGGTTTACGAAAACTTTGAAGGGATTTGTAAGACAAAGAGCAAGACTAGAAGCAAGCATGGCAGAGGGATGGCTTGTGCAAGAGTCATTAGTATATATCACAGAGTTTCTTGCATCCACGGATCCCGATATGCCGCAAGCTTGGCATAACAAGGATGATGATCGCATCGTTGGCAAGGTTCCCTAAGGAAAATGGATTAAAAGAAAGATGAGCGAAGAGCAAATGGATAAATTCAATAAGTTTTGTATCCTCAATAGCCCTGAGATGCAGAAGTGGATTGAGAGATATGAAGTGGCCAAAACAGAAAGAATAAATGCAAGGACGAGATTTAGAGTAATATACAGGCGATCGCAACCATATCCACGGGATTTGGCTCTTCTCCCCACTCACATGTCACTTGATTGGCTGCAACTGGCTCTACGTAAAGCCGAACGCAATCGAGAGACGATAAACGAGTGCGAGCGAGAGTTATCATCTGGATGTATGATGCATGTAAGTTTCTTACCTCTTGACGTAATTAAGTAATTATTTGTGGCAATATACACTATAAAATAGATGCATCTTCATTGTTTTAATGATGCTCTTTTACAGTACAAAAAGTACAATGCATTATGGTCATATGGACGACATTTTCACGTGGAACGCATCGATTCAAAGAGAGTCATGTATGATTGTGGAGTCATGGCTAACTTTACATAAGATAGCCGATCAAGTGCTTCGGATACCAATCTTCTCTCCTCACAATTGGATTATTATGGAACCATATGCAAAATCTATGAAGTTGATTTCAAACAATTTAGTATTTTCATTCTTCATATAAAATGGTTTAGAACTATTTACAACGGTCCCCATGCGACAATGAGAAAAGATAGTAGCGGTCTCTTTGCAATAGACTCCACCAAACATTGGACCGATGAAAGTGATATTTTTGTTCTTCCTGAGCACTGTGAGCAGGTGCATATACTAATGATTTAATTAATCGAAGCTTTCGTTTTTAAAGATCCATTGATACATGTACTTAAGCATAATTTCATATATATAATTGACGACATTTGGCACCCATCTTCAATATAGGTGGTTCTTCATCCAGATCGTTTTGATCCAAGATGGTGGTACGTGATCCAAGTTGCACCACGAAGTAAACAAATTTTTTAAGATAGAGATGTGGATATGGAGATGCCACTACCAACAATTGATCCCGATGAATCTAGCGAAGAAGATGAAGATCACAATATGAGCCAAGAGGAAGATGCGCATAATGACATCACACGGGAGGATTAAGATGGAGATCACGATATTGAGGAAGAAGACAACGATCATCAAGAATCACCACACTTTATTGAAGAAGATGATCAAGTACTTTTAGGTGAACGTACGATGCTAGAGTACGATGATGATATCAGAGATCAACTCGGTATAGAGTTAGAGATAGACATGTTCGGCGCGTTAGACTTGGCTCACGATGAAACAGTTGATGTAAATGCTCTTCATTGATTTTTTTCATCTCAAACTTGGACATCAATATATGAGCTTCAAAGGCTTGATGTACATGCTCTCATACTTTTATTCTCTCAAAAGATCAAACATGTATGAAAATTTTAAAAAAATTGTCATTGGAAAAAACTAACTTTTAAGGTCTACATGAGAAAAAAAGCTCTCTGTACAACATTGCTATAAAAAAGTATCTCAGTGTCGCTATATAGCGACACTTACAATTCTGATAAACGTCGCTATATAGCGACGTTTGCCTAAAGTTGCTATATAGTGACGCTTTGCGAGATGCGCTTCCAATACCGACGATTAGCGCCCCGCGCGCGCTAAATGTCGATACTTAAACATCGCAATAGGATCCGTGTGTAGTAGTGCATGTTGCTGTGCGAGTTGATTGTGCTAGTCTTTGATCTAGAGTACATAAGCATGATTGGTTTCGCTGTTGTTGTGGAAACTCTGGTTGATTTGGTTTCTCAATGTGAGAATCCTGGAAGTGTTCTTGGACTTGTAGAGAGCTGCAAACATATCCCATGCTTCTTTTGATGTCTTGAGGGTGTTGAGCTGTCCTAGCATGACATCTTGCACATATTGCTTGATTAGATGATATGCATATTTATCTTTCTTATCCCATTCTACCTATGCTTGGGCAATGGCAGGATCTACTACAGGTGCAAAAATTGCTCGTGTAGCTAGAGATCCCGTTGTAGATCCAGCTACGGGTGCTATGACAACAAGTGGCGTGAGCTACTGCTGGTTGGATCGTCCAATGTTTGTATAAATAAAATGTCAAAATTTGATTTGTTAATGAAGGACCATGTATTTCTTGGATGGAGTGATGTGTTCACGTCTAAGGTTTGGAGGTGGCATGTCATATATTATTTCTTAATAAAATTCCTTACAATTAGCAGAAAGAAAATGGGGCTCATATCATGGTTCATTTTATTAAGATATCTTTCCACTCATTCAATTTGCATGAGTGATTAAATGATTTTGATATGTTTGTCGTGTTCTTGTAGATGCGGTCATGTATGCTTATGTTTTGTAGACGGGTAAACCATATACCACCATTATTCTATGCAAATGTTAAACCTCTCTTTCATGGAGATGGAGTGTGGTCTGGCACCATGCATGAGATCATGCTTGGCTAGAGGGTCCGCATGGTTCTCTTTTAAAATGACACTTCCATTATCAAGACTATTGTGGAGCCTCTTATGCAAAGTGCTCCTACAAAGAGAGCTCGAGTGGATGTCTTGGATGAGGAGGGGAATCAGGGAGATGAGTATATGATTGCACCTGTCGGAAACCCATATGATGTTGGCAACCCATATGACTCATAGTGAGATGCTATATTGACTTAGTTTTTATGGCTATTCATCTGATTCATAGCACGATATGCAAGTGGATCTTTAAGGGCTTGTGATTGTTGGTGTTTTATTTTTAGTTGAATATGGAACACGTGAATATTTAAAAAGTTTTTGGAAAAAAGAGAAGTTTATGATGCTTGTGACATTCCTTACTTGATAGTATAGGCATGCTGCATGATGTTTTGAATTACATGCTAGAATCATGACTTGCAGTTGAATGCATCTGGTTTGTGTTTTTGTTGTCTATGTAGAGAACTTCCATGCTATGCTAAAGCAATGGCAAGGGAAATAGTTGTTAGGAGATCACGGTCAACATCATGTGATCATATGTGAATAGCACTAACACTAAGTGCTATAAAGGAAAGGGTTAGATACCCTAATCCTAACCCTAAATGGGTTTGTATATATTCTACATTTTCAGCTAAACCTAGTGTACAGTTAGTCATTTGTGGTGTGCTCTCTAGCTATTCCCTCTCTCTTCATCTCCACTCTTCTCCTCTCCCCTCTTCATATTTTGTCATGGTATCAGAGCTCTCCCTTGCCTTCCGATGAGGCATTGTGTTGTGTTCAATGGGTGGAGTCAAATCAACCAAAATTGATAGTTTCATACAATCAATAAAATTTATAAGAGCCAAATTCATGAGACTTCCCAACAAATCCATATTCATGAGATTCATGATTCATGAGCCAACATGCAACTCCAATCAATGGTCCAAGGCACAAAGTGTAGTCAAGTCCTCCAAAACCATCATTCAAGAAACCCCCACTTTCCCAAGGAAGGTTTCCTTCGATAACCACCTAGAGGATGAACCACTAAATTAGTGACTTGATTATTACTAACCACACTTAAAAATCATTCTTACAAGTGCAAGACATAAGAAGCGCTCCCTCTATACTCATTATCTCCAGATGGCATGCAAGGAACATAAGACTCTTCTCATTTCTTAGCTTATCATTGGCAATATATTTAAGCATTGATAATGTGATGATGGAGTCATGCAGCCCATCATAGCGCCAAAAAAAAACCTTGGATTTCCAAATATCCCCATTTTGGGAATCAAGAATGTTGAGAACCTTAAAGTCCAAGACAAATATAAGTATGATATGTTAAACAATGAGCAACACAACAAGCCGATAATATCCATGAACTCACCATTCCCATTTTGTTAGCGTATTGTTTGTGAAACTTGGTTCTCTCTTTGCATTGGGCATCCTTTCTCATCTCTTCTGGCACCTTTCTAGCAATAGCTTCAAGGGCCTGCATGAGATTAGTAGTCTTGGGGGAGTCACCCACCATACCCAACCCGATCATATGAGTTCAACAGATGGGTTTTTATTAATTTCCTTACATATTTATATATACATAAGGAAGTAAATTAATACCTAAAAGTTAGTATACAAAAGGGTCCCAAAAAAAAATCATTTGGGAAATGCTTAGTAAAAGTGCCCAAATGGCCTTTTTTTGGGGACTTTGGCGTGGGCACTTGGTGTGCAAATATGCCTTGATTTTTTGGAATTTTTGGCATTCGTATGGGGGCTTGCATCATGAAAACTATCAAATTTCCTAGTAAATTCATAGCTTCTCCAAATGAACCTATTTTCGAGGGTTTAGCTTGGGCACCAATCCGACAAATATGCCTTGATTTTTTGGGAGCTTTTGGCATCCATCTTGGGGCTTGCATCATGAAAGTTGTCAAATTTCCTATTAAACTAATAGCTTGTCCAAATCACCTTTAAAAAATCTCAAAACTTTAGGGCATATTTGCAAGCAAGTTGCCCAAGCTAGACCCCCCCAAAAAGGGTCATTTGGGTAATTTTACTAAGTATTTTAAAATGCTTAGTGAAGTGACCAAATGAACCTTTTTGGGGGTTCTAGCCTAGGCACCTATCCTACAAATATGCCTTGACTTTTTGGGAAATTTTGGCATCCACCTTGGGGCTTGTATCATAAAAAGTGTCAAATCTCCTAGTAAATTCATAGCTTTTCCAAATCACCTTTAAAAATATCAACAAATCAAGGCATGTGTGTAGGCTAGGTGATCAGGCCCAATCCCCCCAAAAGAAGTCATTTGCACACTTTCACTAAGCATGTTAAAATGCTTAGTGAAATTGTGTGTATAACACTTTTTTACAAGGTCCCTGACCTAGGCACCTAGCCTGCAAATATGCCTTGATTGTTTTGATTTTTTGGCATCCATTTTGGGGCTTGCATCATGAAAACTATCAAATTTCCTAGTAAATTCATAGCTTGTCCAAATGATCCTATTTTAGGGGGTCTAGCATAGGCACCAATCTGACAAATATGCCTTGATTTTTTGGGAACTTTTGGCATCCATCTTGGGGCTTGCATTATGAAAGCTGTCAAATTTCCTAGTGAACTCATAGCTTGTCCAAATCACCTTTTAAAAATCTCAAAAATTTAGGTTATATTTGCAGTCTAGGTGTCTAGGCCAGACCCTTTAAAGAAGGGTCATTTTAAACCCAATGCAAATAAACCCTATTTTCTTTTGGGAATTTTGGCATCCACATAGGGGTTTTCCTCACCAAAAATGAAAATTCACCATTGGGTTTCTAAATTTGTGTTTACACTCCTTTAACCCAATAATCAAGCCACATTTTCATGAATGAGTCCCAGGCTAGACCATCCACAAACACATCAAACACACACTTTCACTAAGCATTTTAAAACTTCTAGTGAAAGTGCTTGTTTTACTTCTTCATGAAAATGTGCATTGATTTTTTGAATTTTCGGCATGCATCCTCTGCATTTGACTAATCAAACTAGATATTGTTTTTTTGTATAATGATATTTTATTCTGTACTCTTTATAACTTTTTTTTTATTTTCTTTAATTTACATAGATATAGATTTATATTTATTTGTATGTAGATATGTATATTAGACATATATATACATATGTATGTATGTGTATATATATGTATATATGTACACACACACACACACACACACACATACATATGTATGTATGTGTGTGTGTCTATATATGTATGTATGTAATCATGCATGCATGTATGTATGTATGTATGCATCCATGCATGCATGTATGTATGTATGTATGTATGTATGTATGTATGTATGCATGTATGCATGTATGCATGTATGTATGTATGTATGTATGCATGTATGTATGTATGTATGTATGTATGTATGTATGTATGTATCTGTCTATCTGTCTATCTATCTATCTATCTCTCTATCTCTCTATCTCTCTATCAATCTGTCTATCTGTCTGTCTATTTGTTTGTCTATCTATCTATCTATGTGTGTGTTTGTGTGTGTGTGTGTGTGTGTGTGTGTAATTACTTCTTTGGTTATACAAAATAAAAATTTATAATTTTGAAATTGAATTCATTGTTGTATGGATGATAATAAATGTTTTTGTTTGTTAGTTTCATACATAAAAAGATTTGGTGATTTGTAAATCCGTTTGTTAATATATTTAAGTGGGTATATACATATATACATACATACATATATGTAATGTGTTTTTTGATACATTTCTAGTTTCATACATGTAGAGAAATGGATAGAAATACATAAAGTAAACACGTAGACATGAATACATAGATGAAGGTTTACTTTCAAGTTGAAAAGTAGAGATAGGCATTCCTCTTTCTCTCCATGAATAAAGTTAGCATAAATATTCAAAGATAATTTGTGGGAATCATGTAAAAACAAGACCATTGGTATTTTAGTGTGTTTTGATGAGCATATCTATAAATACATGTTATGCATACCGAGATGCATGTGTATTTGTATATACATGTATTGGATTATTTAGATATATTTAAGGGGGCTTATGAAAATGCTCCATATGTATAAGACTCTATATGGGACTCTTGCTCCCATTTATAAGACTCTTATCAGAATTTGGTATGTAAGTGAGAGTATGACATCTTTGCAAGGGCATCATTAAGTACCCCATATGCATTAGAGACTCATTAGATACTTTCATGCAAACTTAGATATATAGTAAGACTCTAGGAGTCTCATTACAGTCTTCTATGTTTACATCGGATTCATATAAGAGTATCTTTAATGTTCTCTTTAGGAGAGTCCGACATGAAGAATAAAAGTATCTTTAGGAGATTGATATATTCACTAAATCAGAAGCAGCTTCACAAGTATAAGTTTTGGACCACTTTGGATCCACCAAGAGTGTAGGAACTACAAATGGTGGCTTGGATATGGAGATCCAACACACAAAATCCATGCAAGTACAAATTTCATCACTTTTTGGAGGAGTTGTAACTTTTGACTAAAAATTCAGATGACAAAGATGTTAAAACAACTAAAGAAGTAGTCAAATTCTTCTACAACTTTGCTTTTGATCTCAGGTCAAGATTCTGCTTTTAGAGAAGGATGTCTTCGTCACAAGACTCTCAAGTCTAAAATAGACTATCTTTTGCAGCTTCCTCTTATGAGTTGGTGATTGTTTTATCTTCCATGTCAGATACTAGTTGAGAGGACACAATAGAAGCTAAGAGGGAGAGGGAGCCCGAGAGATACAAGTTTTGGTGGGGGCTTCAACACCCTAATCTTCAGTATATCCATATATATATATAGTTTGAGTATACATGATCCGAGGGGCACAGGGGCCTTTAACCCCACATGTATTTGTAGGTACATATAATGAATTATTCATTAATATTTTAAGATATATTCAAGCGTGTTTATGAGACTCCTCCATATGTATAATGGGATTCTTACTTGCATTTATAAGACTCTTAACATACTTCTGTATACAAGTGAGAGTTTGATATCGTTGTAAGAGCCTCATTAAGAATCTTATATGCATATGATACTTTCATGAAAACTCAAACATATAGTAAGACTCTTAGGAGTCTCATCAGAGTCTTCTATGTTTGCATAAGATTCACATGAGAGTATCTTCAGGATTTTCTAAACAAACTTGCAAATACTCATGGTTCCTTAAGTATCCAAAAAGAATTCCCAATTTCTAAAGTTTTTTTGGTAAGTCAAAACCTC
Organism: Dipteris shenzhenensis; assembly: GCF_047967505.1. Lineage (NCBI taxonomy): Eukaryota > Viridiplantae > Streptophyta > Polypodiopsida > Gleicheniales > Dipteridaceae > Dipteris > Dipteris shenzhenensis. The sequence continues at coordinate 35,692,530 of NC_141598.1, read as the reverse complement.
AACTCTAACATTCAGGGATCATGTTAATGTAATATCGTAAATGTGAACATGTTATTAACATTGTGTACTTATGTTGTAAACTCACGTTCATAACGTGTGCATTATCATAACCGGTCAAAGATTAACTGATAAACCAACTATTTAATTATCCTATTGGGATAATCCATTTTCTCAGTGGGCAATTTATTCCCCACAGGCTATCGCAATAGCCCGACGGGCCCCTCCAGGAGATGGCTGAATCCCAGTGGGCTTTCTTAATACACAATATAGTCCCCATATTTGGAGAAGCATGTAGAGACATTGCCTTGGATAGCACACCCTTGCTAAGGCTTGTTTGTTCGCTGTTCTTAGAACTAAGCTCTCAAATGATTTGTTGATTGGGCCATTTGTCCTACTCTTGGGTGTGTTGGTCCTTGATACAGACATTTCTTTAGAGTGTTGATGAGACCTAGCTTGTTACGCAAATTGGGCTATTTGTCCTTTGTTGGGCAAGGGTAGTCCATGATATGTATCATTGCAAGGACCTTCGACACTCAAATTGTTAATTGTAGAGTTTGTGTTTAGGTATTTGGGACATTTGTCCTTCTTTGGGCAAGACTAGTCCTAATATCTATTCTCACATGTTGCTTGTGATTGTATGCTATTTGTTGTGTATTTTGGGCTTCTAGTCCTATTATTGGGTAGTAGTAGTCCTCGTGTGATGTTTCTAACATAGGTATTGTGCAGTGGATGAATCTTGGGTTAGTTGTCTTATAGTGAGTTGGGAAAAACTAATCCCTGAGGAGGCCATTCATCTTAGTTGCATTTGTGTTTTGTTGTGTGGTTGACTTTTGGGCATTGTGTCCTATTTTGGGCAGTATATGTCCTAAATAAAAGCTCACTACTGTGTTATTATTTTTTGAATCATGTGTATCTTGTATTGTTAGGCTTGTGTTGCAGTCTGCGTGCATGTATTTTTCAATAATAATTTTTATATAGGACCACATGTGAAGACAATAGAGAGGCTTTCAAATTATACATTGGTAACTCCAGAGAGAAGATTATTGACTACTACTAGGTCTCAGGTATAAAAAAGCTTACATTTTTTAAATTTTGCAATGTTTTAATTATTTAGAGTAAATTTTGCAATGTTTTAATTATTTATAGTATTTAGAGTTTAGTATTTCATTGTTGCATGTTCATACTGTAAACTCTATGAAATATGAGTTAATTGCTTAAACGTGTTCATGGAAAATTATGTGATAAAGGTTGATGTAAAAGATGTAGAATCCTTAGTCATTAGTACAAGTTAGAAGTTATTGACTCTCGTGAGGGATTTGTGATAATTAGGCCTTATACTAGAACAAAGGAGTCAATGGAAGATGGTATAGATCCTAGTTTAGTGCAAGTTAGTTGGCCATGCTCATCACAAGGCTCTACACCACAAGCAACGGTTACAAAGTCTAATCCTAGTCAAAAAATGCAAAGCAAAAAGTTGCCTCGTGCTGAGTGGCAATTTGTCCATAACTTAAATGGCAATTATTATGACTGGGTGTGCAAATACTATAAAGTGCAGAAGAGTGGTAGAGCCCCACATATTAGAGATCACTTCTTTGGCAATAATCTCAAGTCAATAGGAAAATGCACCTATGCTAATAGGTAGAGACTGGCTACAAGGCTTAAGGAAGAAATAGCTAAGGAAGAAAAGAAGAAAGTGCGTCATCGAGGAACAAGGCTTAGCATTGCTTTTGCATGCACAAACACATCATGTGATAATGTGGCTAGTGGGATGCACATTGATGTAGATAGAATAGATCTAGAAATAGAGACTAAATCAAATGTTTCACAGCCCAATATACATGTCACTAAAAGGATGCATGAAAATAAAAATCCGAGTTCATCTCAAACACCTTCTTCAATGATGAGGCAAACATCCTTGCATGAAAGCTTTCGAGGGCCTTTGTTGGAAGATGCGTAGTATGCACTTGCAGAGGCAATATTTTTCATAGGATCATGATTGTCGATGGTAGACAAGCAACCATGGAAACATGCATGGAAGAAGATTGGTGAATTCGGTCCTAGTTTCACTCCTCCATCTTATCACAATACCAGGCATTCTTTGCTAGACAAATGCTATGAGGACGTGAAAGAGAGAGTCAACCGAGTAGTCTTAAATAATCTTGATCTTTTGGGATGTACAATTGTGAGTGACGATTGGTCAAATGTACAGCGTCCCCCTCTCATCAACATAATGGTTGTCTCACCTCATGGCGAACACTTTTTAAGAGCTGTTGATAGCTCTGGTCAAATTAAGACAGGCACTTACATAGCACAGGTTATTGTTGATGTTATTAATAGTGTGGGAGCAGCAAATGTGGTACAAGTGGTGATGGACAATGCAAAAAATTATCAAGCTACAAGTAAAGAAATCATAGGATTTACCCATGTATATATGCTACTGGTTGCAATACCCATAGCTTGAATTTGGTCCTGCTGAATTGGCACAAGAGTAATGATACATAGTGGTTCAAGGAGCCTATCAAAGATGCTCGCAGAATAGCAAAATTTGTGCTTAATAGACAACAAGTCCTTGACATCTTTCAACCACATATGAATTCGATGTTAAAGCTACCGGTAGAAACAAGATTTGCTATGCACTTTTCCATTCTTGAGGCTTTGTTGAAAAACAATGATTCTATTAAAGAGACATTCTCATGCACCCTCTATAGAAGGTGGGAAGAGGTTCAAAAAGAGAGCGTACAAAATAAGAGTGCTAAGTTGAAAAAATTAGTTGAGACGGACTTGTTCTGGAAGAACGTGGGAGATGCATACCATGTAATGATGCTTGTGATGTATGCTATCAGAGCTCTTGACACAAAAATGCCTAATGTGGGGAAGGTATGAATGACTTGGTGGGGTGTGCAACAGAGCCTACAAGACCCAAAAATACTGAAAGAATTGGTTGTGTCCACATGGAGAATACCATACACTAGGAGAAAACACAATGTGCTGTTGAAATATTTCCATCGAAGGTGGGTATCTGCCCATAGTCCGTTGCATAGTGTAGGATATCTTTTGGACCTTGAGTACTGGAATATGCAGCTTGAGACTGAACAAGAAGTCATGGATGACTTCTATCGAGTAGTCAATACGTTCTACCTTGATAGAGATCAAGCTGCTCAGTGTATTTTGGAGTTTACCAAATATAGATTGAAAGAGGGTAGGTTCAGTGACACTTTTGTATAGGAAATAGCCAAACAACAACCAGCATGGATGTGGTAGATGTTGAATGGTATAGGTTGTGAGCATTTGAGGCCATTGGCAATGTGCATACTTGCTCAATGTGCTTCAAAATCTAGTTCGGAGAGAAATTTGAGCATGTATAAGTATGTGCATAGTAGTATTTGAAATCGATTGTTGGTCGATCGAGCTAAGAAACTAGTATATATGTATTGCAATAATCGTATCGTGTTGGTCATTGAGTCTGATGCCTATGAAGAGCAAGCTCCACAGTGGTCCTATGACTGTCAAGCCGATGAACAGTTGGATGATGATGTGGAGATTCAAAGCGGTTGTAACGGAGCAAGAGATTGAAGACAATTTGGAATTGGAAGTTAATGAAAGAGATGCTCTGCTTAATGTCCAAGCAGAAACAATCGACAGAGAAGAGGAATAGAATTTGTAGTCATTTCCAACATATGTCCACACTTTAAAACAAGACTTTATTCAAAATGTTGTAGGCTTCAAACAAACTTTAATTATCTTTAAACAAGACTTTATAAAACATCATAAAATTTTTGTGAAACAAGCTTTAAGGCAGAGTAAATATCGCTTATATATTTCATGAAATCAAACTACACGCTTGTCAATATTACATATCAAATTTGTATTTTGTAATGTCACTGAGGAGGATCATTACGGCTTCCTTCCCCATAACCCTGAAAAAGGTCACGAATAAAACCTGATGTGGCTGGTGTAGTTCTTGCTTGCATATCATGGTATCTCTCAAGGCCAAATAGCTTGAACAGTGCATGAGATAGTGGAACAATACATATTGGACATACATGACTTACTTTCATATGCTTTATCAAGCATGAGAGGTGCAAATAGTGCAGACATGGCAAATTGTAATGCCCCGACCATGGATGATTTTTTCCTCTTAGTTTTGTTAAGTAGTGAAACTTTTGTACTAGAGTCGAAAGTTTGTATGTCCTATTTAAATAAAGGTTTGAAACATTTGCCAAGATTTGAAACTTTTAAGGGAAAAAATTTAAAGTTTCACTAGGATTTATAGCTTTTTCTTCAAATTTCAAAAGAAAATATATAAAATTGTAATATTTTCTTATGATATTATGAAACTTAAAGAACTAACTCGATAAACTTTTGCTAGTATTTTATATTACTATATAAGTATAGCTTCAAAAAAAACATTGCTGGCCCTGACCATGAGTCAAATGAGTTGTTGCAGGTAGGACATTCATTACAATCTTCAATGCCCTTGCCTACTTCAGTTTGGATATCCGTCGGATGTTTCACAGTGATAGAGTTAGGAGTTGAGTCATTTTGATGCTTCAGTGACTCTATAAGCTGGTTCACCAACTGCTTTAGCTCAGCCATGTCTCGCACCATGCCTTCATGTCCAACTTGAGGTTACACTGGACAAGGTGGCATTTGACTTTGTGCAAACTAATGCCACCTCTTCATTTCTATCTCCTATGGCTCAACCTCTCGAGCAGAGAATCTACATGTACCTTCAACTCTGAGGCAGTTCCTTGAAGCACTAACTTCAGCTCTTCCCATGTGAATGTGATAGTCTCCCTCCTGATATCATGTACATTATGAACAACCTCTTTAGAGTTGAAGTGCATGCTCTCGCCTCGGACAAATTGCATGTATAACATTTTCGCAAATAATAACGGGCAATTGACGTGATGAAGGGGATGTCCAAACACTTCGAGGTAGATCCTCTCAGTGTTTGCCTTTATGTCATCATTCATGCACTTGTCCACCTTCCATCGTCCCTTTCAAGATTCACTCAATGACACTGGCCATATTGAACGCACATCTTCAATGGAAACCTACTTCTTGATTTCCTTCCACTGAAGGCCCACTTGCTAGTTCTGGCAGTATCACCAGCCACTCCTGTTGGATCCATCCCCACTGCTAAGACTCGCATTCACTCAAATGCCTTTCAAGCTCTCTCCTTTGTTGCAACCTCCTCTTCCAATTCCTCTCTAGTCAATGGTATTTTTCCCCTACCTCTATTACGATCGGGGTCCTGTTCTTCAACCATGGAACTATGCATGTACACTGTATTCTGATGACAGGTGTCTATAGAACAAAAGGACATGATGTTCAGTACACAAGCAAATATGTGATAAAAATTAAACAATAGAAATTTAAACAATTAAATATCAATTATTCGTAAAACAATGAGCATCCATTTAAATAATTTAATTTAAGCAATACAAATTTAAAACAATTGGATACCAACAATTAATCTTAAAAAAATGAACATCCATTTGAATACCATTTAAACCATTTAATTTAAACAATAGAAATTTAAAACAATTGGATACCCTGAAGAGGTTCAAGTAGTTACATAATCATGGGTCTTTTTTACATTAATTATAGCATGTGTTAATAACAACTTCACATCATCACGTTATTAAGATCTTGGTAACAAGCCAGTTGCAGTGACCTGATAACCTGCAAAAACCCCGACGAGATTTTGCAAAATCCCACCGGGGCCCGTTTGGAAATATGCTTTTCCCGTCGGGCCCGGCGAGAAAACTCAAAAGCCTGCAAAAATCCCGATGAGCTATATATTATATATATGGCGGGTTCCTAACCTACAAATGGGGGAGTTCCTCTAAAGAAGTCCTATTTATTCCCTGAATACTCTAAGAAAGTAGGTTACGAGCTAACTCCGAGGACTTTCAGCATGTTGTCAATCATCTTATTGTGATAATATGTATTATACTACCCTCATAAACAATGTATCCCGCCTTCACATTCTCTTCTCTCATAGACTTTGTAAAGGTTTTAATGCATTAGAATACATGGTTGCAATATTAGCTAGAGCAACGGATGCATTAAATTTTATGGAGGAACTGGCTAGAGGGTTTTGGACCTCGAAGTGTGTAGAGACATCCATGATACGAGAAACAAAAGTTGCAAGGAGGAAAAGAAGGCTTGTTCGTGTAAGGATTGCAAGGTGTAAGTAAGAGTCTAAGAAGTCAGGAGGAGAGGAGTGTGTACAAGGCTTGTAGAGAGAGGCACAAAAGTTGCAAAAAGTAAAAAAAGGCTTGCAATGTGAGAGGATTGCAAGGCATAGGCAAGACTGCAAGGAATAACCAAGAGTAAACTATGTGTTAGGCTTGCAGGGAGAGGCAAGATGGATGAGATGAAAGGGAATGATGATGGTGCATCTCTAATTCTACCCTGGAACATTATTCTACAGCTATAGTGGAGGAAGTTGATCATCATTCTTGTTCACTTTTGACATTCGATTTGATTAATGTGGCATCTTTAAGAACATAAAAAATTACAAGAAATAGGCTTCCACAATGGTACATTATTCTACACATCATAGTAGGAAATCAACCAACTAGTATCATCGGTGGGTTCCAAGGGGGGTCGATAATAGCTATTAGGCCCCCCTTATTGGGGATTTGGGAGCAGCACCCCCGAAGCTAAAATACATGAAGATTAGTGCATGAATTGTGTGGTCAAATTTTATAAAAGGTGTGTGGCTCAATAGCAGGAGAGCATTGGATATCGTGCTTGCGGGAGAGTATTAGATATAGTGCTTGTATCTTGGTATCTTCTCACTGGTTGAATAAGAAAAATGCAGGACTGGCTTTTGCTCTGTGGACACAACCCACATTGGGTAAACCACGTATATCAAGGTGTCTCTCTTTCTCTTCCATTCTCTGCACTTTCTTTGCTCCGTTATCATGTTGCTCTTAACAATTGGTATCATAGCGCTTGTATTGAGAAATAACCATTTGACTCATTTGGAATGCGGTTCTTGGTTCAAGTGGGAGCAATGAGGGAATAAGGCAAGCTCAAACTTGAGAAGTGAAATGGAAAGAACTACCAAAAATGGAAGATGGAGATTGAGGATTATTTATCACTACTACACACGGGACCTATTCCGACGCTTAAGCACCGATGTTATGTGTGCGGGGTGCTAATCATCGGTAATTAAAGTAGGATTAGTTAAGTGTCGGTATATAGCGACTTTAGATAAGTGTCGCTATATAGCAACCTTTAAAGAGAGTCGCTATATAGTGACACTTACTAGACTTGGGAATGGTCGTTATATAGCGACACTGAGATAGTTTCCTATAGCGGTGTTTTATAGAGAGTGTTTTTTCCCATACCGACCTTTAAAGATAGTTTTTCCCAATTATAATTTTTTTTCCTTTTTGATACATGTTTGATCCCTTGAGAGAATAAAAGTACAGGAGCATGTACATCAAGTTTGAAGCTCATTTATTCATGTTCAAGTTTGAGATGAAAAAAATCAATGAAGGGCATTTACATCAACGGGCCAAGTCTAACGTGCCAAACAAGTCTATCTCTAACTCTATAACAAGTTGATCTCCTATTATATCATCATTGTACTCTAGCATCATACGTTCACCTAAGACTTGATCATCTTCTTCAATAACGTGTGGTGATTCTTGATGATCGTCATCTTCTTCCTCAATATCGTGATCTCCATCTTTCTCTTGTATGATGTCATTATGCGCATCTTCCTCTTGGCTCATATTGTGATCTTCATCTTCTTTGCTAGATCCATCTGGATCAATTGGATCTGGCATTGGTAGTGGCATCTCCATATCCACATCTCTATCTTCAAAAATTTGCTTACTTCGTGGTGCAACTTTGATCACATACCACCATCTTGGATCAGAACGATCCGGATGAAAAACCACCTATATTGAAGATGGGTGCCAAATGCCATCAATTATATATCAGAAATTATGCTTAAGTACATGTATCAATGGATCTTTAAAAACAAAATCTTCGATTAATTAAATCATTAGTATGCACCTGCTCACAATGCTCAGGAAGAACAAAAGTATCACTTTCATCGGTCCAAAGTTTGGTGGAGTGTATTGCAAAGAAATTGCTACCGTCTTTCCTCACTGTCGCATGAGGACCATTGTAAATAGTTCTAAACCATTTTACATCAAGAATGAAAATACTAAATCGTCTGAAATTAATTTCATAGATTTTTTGTATGGTCCCACAATAATCCAACTGCGAGGAGAGAAGATTGGATCCGAAGCACTTGCTCGACTATCTTGTGTGAAGTTAGCCATGACTCCACAATCATACGTGACTCTCTTTGAATCAATGTGTTCCACGTGAAAATGTCATCCATATGACCATAATGCACTGTCTTTTTGTACTGCAAAAGAGCATTATTAAAACAATGAAGATGCATCTATTTTATAGCATATATTGCCACAAATAATTACTTAATTATGTCAAGAGGTAAGAAACTTACATGCATCATACATCCAGATGATAACTCTAGCTCGCACTCATATATTGTCTCTCCATCACGTTCGGATTTACGTAAAGCCAGTTGTGGCCAATCAAGTGACACGTGAGTGGGGAGACGGGCAACATCCAATGGATATGGTTGCGATCACCTGTAAATTACTCTGAATCTCTTCTTTGCAACTATTCTTTCTGCTTTGGCCATTTCATATCTCTCAATCCACTTCTGCATCTCCTTACTATTGAGGATACCAAACTTATTGAATTTCTCCATTTGCTCTTTGCTCATCTTTCTTTCCATCCCTTTTCCTTGGGGAACCTCGCCAATGATGTGATCATCATCCTTGTTATGCCAAGCCTGCGGCATATCGAGATCCGTGGATGCAAGAAACTCCATGATAAATACTAATGACTCTTGCACAAGCCATCCCTCTACCATGCTTACTTATGGTCTTGCTCTTTGTCTTAGAAATCCCTTCAAAGTTTTCATAAACCACTTGTGAAAAAACATCCATCGATTATGAACGGTACCTGCAATGCCCACCTCATCAATTATGTGCACAAGCAAGTACACTTGAGTTGTCATAATGCTCGAGGGAAACATGAGTTGCAAGGAAATCTATTAAGAGCCAAAAAATAGCCACCCATGAGCTCCTTTCCTCTCTTCTAACAATAAGTGCCCTAAACCGTCACTATATAGTGACGCTTTTAGGATATAAACATCACTATATAGCAACTGATGAGCGTCGCTATATAGCGACGCTTTTAGGATATAAACATCGCTCTATAGCGACTGACCAGCATCGCTATATAGCGACGTTGGGGGGCTAAAACCCAAAACCTCGTGTGACACCGTCTTTCACATCTTTATTGCGGGAAAAGCAAAAATCTCTCCTTCTACCTTATATTCGATGACCTCACTTTTCTCCTCTCTATTCCGCACACTCCTCACCCCTATCCAGCCCCTCTCCCAACACTTGTGTGCCCTCTCCACCCTTCTTCCTCTCCGCTTGTGTGAAATGAAGTTTTTCAAGAAGGTGTGTCTCTTTAAGCAATGTAGGTTCATTTTTTGTGAGATTTTGTTTTGTGAGTGTTGAAGCATATGTCTCCTCCTTTCCTTCTTTTCTTTTCCCCTCTCCTTCAATCTCTTTTTCTCCTATTTTCATAAGCATATGTATTTGCCTATGCTTATGCTTATGCTTATGGATGAGCATATGCTCATATGCTTATGCATAAGCACAAGCATATGCTTTCTCTCTTTTTCTCTTATGCTCATATGCTCATGCATAAGCATAAGCATATGCTTTCTTTCTTTTTCTCTTATGCTCTTTTCCCCCCTTCTTTTTCCCCTCTTTCAATCTCTTTTCCCCTCTTCCTTCTCTGATGCTTATGCTCTTTTTCCCTCTTCCTTATCTTCTTTTCATAAGCATATGCCTATGCCTATGCTTATGCTTATGTATGAGCATATGCTCATATGCTCATGCATAAGCATAAGCGTATGTCTCCTTCTCCTTCTCCTTCTCCTTTCCTTCTCTTCTTTTCCTCTCTCTTTCAATCTCTCTTTCTCCTCTTTTTCTCCTCTTATGCTCTTCTCCCCTCTTTCAATCTCCTTTTTCCCTCTTCTTTCTCTTCTTTTCCCCTCTTCTTTTTCCCCTCTTTTCAATCTCTTTTTCCCCTCTTTCAATCTCTTTTCCCCTCTTCCTTCTCTTATGCTTATGCTCTTTTCCTCTTGTATTGTCCTCCTTCTCCTTCTCCTTCTCCTTCTCCTTTCTTATCTTCTTTTCCCCTCTTTTCAATCTCTTTTTTCCCTCTTTCAATCTCTTTTCCCCTCTTCCTTTTCTTATTCTTATGCTCTTTTTCCCTCTTCCTTCTCTTATGCTTATGCTCTTTTCCTCTCATATTGTTCCCCTCTTTCTCGTTCTCCTTCTCCTTCTCCTTTCTTTCTCTTGTTTTCCCCTCTCCTTCAATCTCTTTTTCTCCTCTTTTCATAAGCATATGTATTTGCCTATGCTTATGCTTATGCATGAGGGTGGTAGCAAGCTAAGGTTGTCTAGTTCCGGACTACTTTCGGGTGAGTGTGACACCCGCTCGAGTGAAAATACAAAGATTTTTCTTCAGTCTGCAATACCTCGATCGAGGTATTATCTCCAATGAAAATCACACACGAGGACAACCGAGCCAAGCCGATACCTCGATCAAGGTGTTGGGCTTTTTTCACCAAACCGAGCCTATACCTCGATCGAGGTTTGCTAGCATGCCACATATACCTCGTTCGAGGTATCGTGGCAATCCAGCTACACCTCGATCGAGGTAGTGTGGCATGTCGAGCTATACCTCGATCGAGGTATGTGCCATCCGACAGGGCAGCTGACATACCTCGATCGAGGTATGTTGGACTGATGACTTGGCCGCATGTCGAATACGTCAATCGAGACATGTGGCATCCGGCTACTGCTGACATACCTCGATCGAGGTATCGTGGCATGTCAATACCTCGATCGAGGTACATGTACCGATATGTATGGGCATGTCAAAATACCTCGATCGAGATATCATGGCATGTCTATACCTCGATCGAGGTATGATGGAGCGATATGTATGTTGAATGTGAAATACCTCGATCGAGGTAGGGAAACCCTAAATTTTCTTATAAAAGGAGAGCAACCCCCCTCATTCTTCATACCTCGATCGAGCTCCTCCTCATCGACCGATTTTGGATTTGCGAGACGTCGACGGAATTGCAACAGCAACGGAGAGCGACCGACAGACATCGACGGAGATGGACGGAGCAGGAGAGTCCAGGTAGGGTTTTTTTTATGTAGCTTTTTTTTTTTGCTAAAATTTATTTAAATTTTAGTTTATAGGAATAATTATAAAATATTTCTAAATTTCAAATGCATTTTAAAGTTTTTTTTAAAATTTTGAATTACGACATTTTTTATTTAAAATGTGAAAATGTAAAAATTTTGTTTTTTAAAATCATCTTAGAAAAAAAAGAGATTAAAGTTATTTTTTAAATTAGAGCTATTTTTATTTAAATAATAAAACGTTTAAATTCTAGTTCATAGGAATAATTATACAATATTTCTAAATTTCAAATGCATTTTAAAATTTTTTTAAAATTTTTGAATTACGACATTTTTTATTTAAAATGTGAATCTCTTTTTTTCAAAGATGATTTTAAAAAACAAAATTTTAACATTTTAAAGTTATTTTTTAAATTAGAGCTACTTTTACTTAAATTAACAAACGTTTAAATTTTAATTCATAGGAATAATTATAAAATTTCAAATGCATTTTAAAGTTTTTTTTAAAATTTTGAGTTACGACATTTTTTATTTAAAATGTGAAAATGTAAAAATTTTGCTTTTTAAAATCATCTTTGAAAAAAAAGAGATTAAAGTTATTTTTTAAATTAGAGCTATTTTTATTTAAATAAAAAACGTTTAAATTATAGTTCATAGCAATAATTATAAAATATTTCTAAATTTCAAATGCATTTTAAAGTTTTTTTTTTTTAATTACGACATTTTTATTTAAAATGTGAAAATGTAAAAAAAAAAATAAATTTAATCATCTTTGAAAAAAAAGAATTTAAAGTTATTCTTTAAATTAGAGCTATTTTTATTTAAATAAAAAAACGTTTAAATCTTAGTTTATAGGAATAATTATAAAATATTTATAAATTTGAAATGCATTTTAAAGTTTTTTTAAATTATTTTTGGAATTATGTAATTTTTTTTTAAAATGTGAAAATGCAAATTCTTTGTTTTTAAAATCATCTTTTTAAAAAAAGAGATTAAAGTTATCTTTTAAATTAGTGCTATTTTTATTTAAATAAAAAAACATTTAAATTCTAGTTCATAGGAATAATTATAGAATATTTTGAAATGCATTTTAAAGTTTTTTTAAATTATTTTTGAAATTACGTAATTTTTTATTTAAAATGTGAAAATGTATATATTTTGTTTTTTGAAATCATCTTTTAAAAAAAAGAGATTAAAGATATGTTTTTAATTAGTGTTATTTATATTTAAATAAAAAATGTTTAAATTTTATTTTTAAAAATGATCTTTAAGAAAAAAAGAAAATAAGAGTTTAAGTTAGTGAAATTTTTATTTAAATGTCAAAAAGTATATAATTTGTTTTTTAAAATCATCTATTAAAAAAATTTATAACTGAAGTTTACAAATTATTGAAGTTTTGAATTTAATATAACGTTTAAATTTTATTTTTAGAAATCATGTATTAAGAACAAGAAAATAAGAGTTTAAAGTAGCTTTTTTATTATTTTAGTTTATAGGAATATGTGAAATTATAAAATATTTCAAAATTTCAAATGCATTTTAAAGTTTTTTAAAATATTTTTTTAATTACGTAATTTTTTACTTAAATGTGAAAATGTATATATTTTGTTTTCTAAATTCATCTATTTAAAAAAAGAGAGATTAAAGTAGGTTTTATGTTATTTTTGAAATTGGTGCTATTTTTATTTAAATTAAAAAACATTTAAATTTTAGTCTTCAAAATCATCTTTTTAAAAAAAAGAAAATAAGAGTTTAAGGTAGCGGTGTGCGTTTATCAATCTTTATGTGGAATATTATAGATTATATAGTTGGTTAAGAGTTGTTTCATGATTTAGGTAGAGTAAGTAGGCTGTATAAAACACCACATGGGCATTATCCCTAAAACACCACACCACATGGGCAAAGACCCCAACACTAGAGTGGTTAGATGCATAAGCGCATGGCTAATTGGATCTTCTAAATGCATCAGCGCATGGAAACCAAGTGATGTCCAAAGGTCTCCTCTCTCCCCAGGCATGGGAACCAAGTGATGTCTAAATGTCCAAAGGTCTCCTCTCTCCCCAGGCATGGGAACCAAGTGCTGTCTAAATGTCCAAAGGTCTCCTCTCTCCCCAGGCATGGGAACCAAGTGATGATCTATAGGAATGGCCACTAGTTGAGGTGGATTGCCCAACCAAAATAGATAATATTGAAAAGGCCTAATTATTTTCTCAAAGTTCTCGCTTTAAAAGGTCTGTAGTGTCAACCCGCTCTCTTTTTTAATGTGTAGTCCGAGAAATACTAGATGCACCTTGCTTGTGTATCGTTCAAAGTAATGTATTAGATATCCTTCTATCTCCTCCATATATCTATTGTAAACCCAAGGAAAACACTTATTTCATTAATTTTGGACTTGTCAATGTACAAATTCATTTTTACATATACTTTTGGACTAGTTTTCAGATAAAATTTAAGAAAAACCCAAAGTTCAAAGCACATATAAAAACATAAAAACAAGCATTTTTTTATATATTTTTTAAGGACATGAAACTAAAATTATAAAATTTAACGTAGCCTAGATAAGTTACATGAAAAAATAAGATTCGGTTGTTGTAAACTCTCTTAATATTTAATGGTGTTAATAAACACCTTCAAAAGTTAAGCCTGAGATAATTTACACAAAAAAGAGTGGTTCATTAATTGTAAACTCTCTTTGTATTTATAATAGTGTTTAGGAAACACTTTCAAAAGTTACAAGTGGAAGTAGCAAACTCTCACAATATTTATAATTTAGGTCTTAAAAAACACCAAAATTTTTCAATAAGACTCTCATTGGAAGGCAAATTACACCAAAAGTTACAATAAGACTCTCACTAGAAGGCAAATTTATTTTCAAGACTACAGCCATTCAATTTGATGAATTTTCTATTTTCAAGTCTTTAGGCTCATCTCATCCTCATCGATGTAGTTAAAATTATAGAAGAGAAGTAAGGATTGATGAATTTTCTCCTGCATAACACTTTGTTTATTCCGAATGGCTTGCGCTTCCTCGGGGGAAAATCTTCCATAACGAGCCACACGCGAAGATATCTCACTTTGAAAGTCTATCAACTCTCTCCTATATGACTGCAATTTATCTATTTCAGTAGTAGCCATACTTATTTTTCTTTCCTCTTCCTTCTCTAAGCCCTTCTGACAAGCAAAGTCATCCTTCTGGTACTGGGTTAATGGAGCTGGATTTTGCTTTCTCTCCTCTCTCTTTCCTTGGTTCTCGGCAATCCATTCTTTGAGGCTGCTAATGGCTTGCTCGACAGAATCGATTACCTTAAAAAGATCCATAATGGCTGCAAGATGAAAGGAGTATGCTTGAGAAGAGGAGGTAAGGCTGCGGGCAAGATGGAAGGAGCAAGCTTGAGGAGAGGAGTAAGGTAAGAAGAGTAAAGTGGAAGAAGTGTGGAGAGGAGTAAGGTAAGAAGAGTAAAGTGGAAGAAGTTTTTGGTGCGGGTGAGATATAGAAGACGAACGAGGTGAGGAAGGTAACGAGAGTGAGGAAAGATATAGAAGACGAACGAGGTGAGGAAGGTAATGAGAGTGAGGAAGGTAACTAGAGGAGGTAAGGCAAGATGAAAGGAGTATGCTTGAGAAGAGGAGGCAAGGCTACGGGCAAGATGGAAGGAGCAAGCTTAAGGAGAGGAAGGAGCAAGCTTGAGGAGAGGAGTAAGGTAAGAAGAGCAAAGTGAAAGAAGTGTCTGCTACGGGTGAGATATAGAAGATGAATGACTACTAGGGAATTTATAGAACTACAGACTCATAATGTGGGATGAAAGATTTAGAATAAAGAATTGGTAGAGGCTGAGATGACTAGATGCAAGACCGTAATGCGAGACATTATAAAATAAAATGATGGTATGCAAGACCGTAATGGGAGACATTTGAGACATGTAAGATAGTGATAGTACATTGAAATCTATAAAATAAAATGATGGAACACAAGAATGATATAATTAATAGAATCTCATCATGAGATATTCTTTTAATATAATATAAGTTAGTAATTATTAGAATCTCATCATGAGATATTCTTTTAATATAATATAAGTTAGACTTGCTGTACATAATAAATGATAGATTTTGAGTACATTGAAATCTATAAAATAAAGTGATGGAACATGAGAATGATATAATTATTAGATTCTCATCATAAGATATTTATTGTACATAATAAATTAGACTTTCAAAAAAGTAAAACCTAATGTATTGTAATGAATAAATATCATAAAATATCCTAATGTATTGCAACATTTAACATAAGTTTAAAAAACACTATCATTAATCAATACAAACAATATAAAAATCTTCAAGGACTCATGTTTCTTTCTACATGTTTTACAACTGAATAGAGTCTGATGAGTCCTCTTGAGGCTGTGATTCTCTAAGAGTACATTGAGTCTCTACTTGTGTGGATGGTGTACATTGAGATTCTACTTCTGGTGCAATCGGGATAGACTTAATCTCTTCCTCCTTTACAAGATGTGATGTTGTAGATGCACATTGAGTCTCCACTTCTTGTGTGTAGGAAGAATGCATTGAGTCTCTAATTCAAGTGTAGACTGTAATGCTTCTACTTGAGGCTGTGAGATACAGAAGGAGACTGAATTGTCTCTTCTTTTTCTTTGGCTCCCTCAGGTTCTTCATTGAGTCCATCATGTTGTTTCCCAATGGTAGCAGTTTGATAGTGAACAGTCTTAGCCACAAAATCTTGTAGCTCGAGCTTGGTATATGCTTCTATTGAGACGTGTTCAAAAATTTCATTGAGATACAACATGAAGTTGTAGGCAATTCTCCACCCACCACTAAACATGTCTTTCTGCTCCACTACTGCGAGGCGTGTTTGGAAATTTGGTTGGTCTTGATGCTCCCTGATTTTCATAATCGCAGAAACTAACTTGTTTGCAGACCTGTCCATCATGACATATGACAAAGTGAATTTGTGTAGTAAATAGTAAGATGCATGTTCATAATGATATGATAAAAGAACACTTACCTGAACACCCCGTGAAAGCCTGTAAATGAGTTGACAAACCAACAATGGTTGTCATCAAGATCCCATACTATCAGGCTCCAATGTGAACTACATCACCAATAAAGAGCGATAAGATTTATCACAATATTAAGTATTAATTGACACAATATTATAAATAAGAGAGTAAAAGAAAGATTGAGACCATACTTACTTCTCATAGTATGGCATAAAGACAAGTAATATGCCATCCAAGTCTAAAGGTTGTAGAATTGAACAAACATCATCTACTGTCTTCTTGGTATCACTAAGTACAGCTGAAAGAAGAGAATCGAGCATACAGACGCGATTCTGTACTGATCTAGGAAAGTGAGATATAACCGTACTGTAGCAATAAATAAACAAATGTTAGAAGCAGATTGAATCAAATGATTGAAGTATCAAGCCAAGAGATGTTCATATCAAACCTGAGGATGGCCATCATGACTTTGTCATTAGCCTCTTTCAAAGGGTCGGAGAGGATTGTAACTTCCTCGCTACCAAAAGTCAAAACACGAGGTTGCTTGCTAATGATGACCCTAACCTCAGAAGAGCTCCCCATTTCGTCCAATACAACTTACATTAGGACAACTTATGGGCGTAGCAACCAATGTTTCCTCTGGATGCTCCACCATGTTATCAATAAATGCCTTAATGATAGATGACATAAATGCATATAGATGCAAGTCTGTATATGTCGACAATGAGGTTTCACCACCTCTCAAATTAAAAATTTGAGCAAGGAGCAAAAAGTAGTTATATCCGACTCTCCACCCACAACTGTGGTCATCATTCTGCTTCACTGCAGGGCATGTTACATACTCTATTTGATCTTCCAAGTCACCCTCCATTTGCATAAGTGCATCTATAGCACCTACCAACTTTCGAGCAGATCTACACATCAAAATAGAAAACATAAATGAATGTGCGCATTGCATAGGATGCATCTCATTGACATAATTATGACACAAGTAGGTTATACTTACTCTGACACACTGCCATGGATAGATGCTATTGAATTGACAAAGAAGCATTGCTTGGCTAAGATGTCCACAATTACCAAGCTCCAATGCAAGCTGCATTATCAATTAAGAATAATTATTATTTGATATAATCCTCCACAATGTAAGAGATAAGCTAGGTAGGGATTGATACTCACTCCTCGTGATATGCGGTAAAGATAACTCATGCCGCAGTCAAATCAATAGGTTGCAACCACTTAAAAACATCATCTATGGTCTTCTGCTTATTGCTAAGTACACTAGAAACAAGAGGATCGACCATATATGCACATCTTTGTATATATAGGGGAAGCTATTGTAAAACCATACTGCAATAAAAAGAAAAGAATATTAGTTCATTTGATCCAATGGAAATACAAAAGCATAAAGTCAGTAAAAAGTTTGTGTCAAACCTGAGGATGGCTATTATGACCTTGTCATTAACCTCTTTCTTGAAGTTTATGAGGATTGAAATGTCCTCTTCATCGAATAGAAAAGTAAGAGGTTGTTCTCGAACTTGAAACCTAACTTGAAATGACTTCTCCATTTGCTGCAATGTATGATTATTTTCTAGAGTCAACCATAGCCAGAGTAGCTTTGCTTTCTTGAGATGAGCTTTCTATATTCTCTACTCCAGCTATGTCCTCCTCATCCTCCTCCTCTCCCTTCTCGTATATTCCATCATACTAATTAAAAGATCAGCACTTTTTGCTGGCCTTTCATAGTGATTTGCATTGCGATGGAGGGGACTTGGAGCTTCATGCTCTTCCAGCAGTAGTTGCAATCTCTTTGCATTCCCTCTTATATTGTTTTGTAAGGAGTGATCATTGTAAGGGCTCTTCATGCACAAGAAAAAGGTTTCTAGACTCTGTATCTTGAGACCGCATTCTCTCTTGTCCCTTTTTCTTGAGTATATACCATTGTAAATCTTAAGCTCATTGCCATATTGTTTTTCTAGGGTAGCAGACATTTGTTCCTTGTCATCTTTATAAGCAAATATGACTATATTACATTGTCCCACTCTACCAATGGTGGTATGTAATATTCTATCAAGGAGTTGACGAATGTCATTTGGTGATATTTCATAGACAAAGAAAAGCTGAGGTCTCTCCCAAGCAGTGTCGTCGGACAAAAAATCATTCAATGAAACTCCCTTGCACTCAACACTCTTTCCAGACTCTGAAATGATTTCATGTATGAAAAAAAAGCCCTTGTTCAAAGTTTTTTCTTTTCTGAGAGTGTGCTTATTGATGACTTTTTGTGCATATGCATACACATTTTCCGGAATGTCACTTCTCATAGAGGGAGTAATTTCAGATCCATCATCTTCTACCTTCACCCATTTATGTGCCCAAGCCTTCTGTTTAGCTGACAGTAAAGCTGATGCCATCTGCCTCACAATGTTATGATCAATTTTACATTGGCTAATTGGAATATTTTTTTCTCCCAATAAATATTCAATTGCACTCTTTACTGCATCACGCTTGACCTGTTGGATGATGCAATCTTCCATGCAATGATCTTTATCCTTTTTGCCAAAAAACCATTCTTTGGACATTAATTTCTCTGCAACAAGACTTGCGTATTTGTCTGGTAGGTTTCTTAAAGGCCTCCACATCCGAGCTATCATCTCTTTTTTCTCAATCTTCTTTGCCTTCTCTTTAATCAATGATGGAGCCTCATATGTGACATCTCCTTTCTCACATGCAAGACACACGTCTTTGATCTGATGAAAAACTTCATCACTATGGAAAAGTATGCTTGTGTAGTCTTGATACCTATCCCTTACTGTCTTAAAGCTTGTAATCACCTCTGCTCTTTCCTGCTTTCCCCTTGGTACAATGGCACTCAAGCATGTGTAGAAGTCAACAAGATTATCCGCTTCCACTTTAGTTGCAGTTCTTTTGAGAGTGGTCAAAGGAGAATTAAAAGTTTTCCATATGGTCCTAGCTTTGAGCAACATCTCTGAAGTGGAGGTGATTTTTCGTAGTGCATAAATGTCATGATTAAGTCTTTTCGACTCAATCAAATATAATTTCTCGTTCTTGAAGATACAAATGCATGCAGAATAGTAGTGAAATTGAGGCACACTCGCGAAGGTTTGATAAGTAATTTCTCCTTTCTTGTATGCATCTCTAGAGCGCTCATTACAAGCATAGGCATAGTGCTGACCATCTATTGCCTCAAATGTACAATGAGCTAAGAAATTTCTCTTGGCATCCCTTATATGTCGTTCTGGATCATTCACTGAACTCTGTCCTTCTCGAAGTGAGGGAACTTGTTTTTCGAGGAACTTAGTGAATTGCATCTCAAAATGTATAGGCTGAGAGAAATTGATGGATTGACTATAATCTCCCATGACTGGCCAAAATGTTCTTGGACGGAGTACCAAATTAGAAACAACTGGTTTTTTTCCATCAATCAAAGCCTGAAAAATCTTTTCAGCATAGGCTGTATCTAAGGTCCTGCTGTTGGTGAAGACACTTGCTTTGACCACTGTTGAAGCATGTATAACTTGAGTCTTCTGGCCCCATATATATCCTGGATCCTCAGGATCTGCTGTCACAGCCTCATTCAAGCAAAGATTTAGGTTCTTCATTGATAACATTTTTGCTTCTAGATCTGACTCCATTTCAAGACCCTCCGCATCCTCTTCATGTTCTTCCTCTTCTCTTCTTTGCCCTTTCTTTGTATATGAACGACCTCTTTTTCTAGTTATAGGACTTGGAACTGTAGCTCATGAAGTACTTGCCTTTTGCATTTGACGTCGAGGTTTATTTTTTAGGGGCTCAATGTGAACTGCTTTAGATCACCCTACTTCTTCTTCTATTGCCTCAACTTAAGGGCTTCACTTGTTCTGTTATTCCATCAACTTCATGAGTTACACCATCTAAGTGAGTAATACCATGAACAAGAGATGTGTGTGCATGTCCTGTCTTATCTGATGCATGTCGTGTCTCACTCAATTCAATTTTTGTCTGAGATGCATGTGCATGTCCGGTCTCCACCAATTCAATTTTTGTCTGAGATGCATGTGCATGTCCGGTCTCCACCAATTCAATTCCTGTCTCCACCAATTCAATTCCTGTCTCAGATGTAGATCCCTTGTAAGCATCCACGTGTACAAGACCCTCATCCATTGCTACAATGTGTTCTGTCTCATCCACTCCACTTCCTCTCTCATTTGTATTACCATGAACTAGGTCTACATGGCGTGTCTCATCACTTCCTTTCTCATGTGTGGATTCTTGCACCTTAGGTCCCTCCAATGAAGTTGAACCTTGTTCGATGACACCCTGAAAGTATTCAAGGATAATCTTTGACTGCATTTTTCTTACTTCCTCAATGGGAAATTCCTCCCACACATGTTGAAGGATCTCCAATGCAAAAACCAATTTAGAAAATCTAGGTGCTTTTGGCGATGGCATCACAAAGTGCATTGCATCTTTCTTAGAAAGAAGAAATGATCTTTCAAGCACAACACAAATTTTAAGTACTTTGACAAACTACAATTACTTTGAAAAATCAAAAGTACAATGAGTCCCATTAATACACCTCAAGTTTTTATTCTTCCCAATCATATAAGTATCAATTTCATGCTTTGGGAATAGCCTAAAAGGCTTTACAAGGCTTAGAGCATAAATGCTTTGGGAATAGCCTAAAAGGCTTTACAAGGCTTAGAGCATAAATGTGAAAAAAAAAAAGGATTTACAATGATCTCTGAATACAAATTTGAAGTCTGTCATATAAAAGTGCAAAATGCTCTGTCAACTCCTGCAACTGATATAAGTGTAAAATGCTCTGTCAACTTCCACAACTGTAATCTGTCATGTCCACTGATACAACTTTCAATCATCTTGAAAGTTTAAAACCCTTAATCGTTGCTTAAATGGTAGGGTTGTTGTGACTATGAAACCAAATGTGAACGAATGGACTGACTCCGATTAGGAACTAGTCGGGAAATTTTGAGCATGGCTTTGATTGGTTTTTTTGGAGTTCTCTCCTCTAAGGACAAACTAATCTATGCTAATCTAGACTATACCACCGTTGAAGCGAAGAAAAGCAAGAAATAATTTCTTTTCCATTGTTCTTTTTAATATCCTTAGGTTGCGAATTAAAAGCAAAAAATAATATATTTTCCATTATTCTTTTTAATACACTAAGGTTGTGAGTTTAAAAAAGATAAAATTTATATTTTCAAAAACTAATTTACTTACAACTCATAAGAATTGAACATTCACATTAATAAGAAGTTAAAATCGTAATAAATTTGAATTTAAATAATAAAAACTATAAAGTAGTTTAACTTAAAGTTTATGAAAAAATAACGTAAAATAAAGAAAATAAGACTTAAAATTAAAAATTTAATATTTACCTAGAAGAATATATTAATTCTCCCTAAAAAGAAATAAATTAAAGTAATAATAACGAATGTAAGTTAAACTACTTTTAAAATTTTAATTTAAAATGTAATAAAATTAAAATTATACTTTTTATATTCCAAAACAAAATGCATTATAGTCTAAATTAAACTAGTAAATTGAAAATGAAAGTGAAACTCATTTTAAATTCAAAAACAAAGAAAAATTTAAAATTCAAGTTTCTACAAGTTTTGCTTTTAGCATACATTTGTCTTTTCACATCCACGCATTTGTCTTTTCAAACACAAGGTTGTCTTTTATCACAATTTTCAAGTTTTCACATGTTTATCTTTTCAAACACAAGGATTCATAGTTTAAAAAAAGGCAAGAAATTTGAAATTCTAGTTTCCACACGTTTCTCTTTTCAAACACCAAGGTTTATAGTTTTGTTTGTTTAAGTTTCGACTAAATCACACACCAATCTCCTCTAATATGCCTCATTGATCGTAGCTCCCAAATTCTTCCATCAAAACATCTCTCCTTTATCTCTTCTTGATCGTCGCCCACTCATTTTTTCTCCTCATTGGTAAGATTTTTTATCTCAATCGTACTTTCTCTTGTGCCCTTCCTCTCTAAATTTTCATCAAACACCAAGGTTTATAGTTTTTTTTGTTTAAGTTTCGACTAAATCACACACCAATCTCCTCTCATATGCCTCATTGATCGTAGCTCCCAAATTCTTCCATCAAAACATCTCTCCTTTGTCTTTTCTCGATCGTCGCCCACTCATTTCTCCTCTTCATTGGTAAGATTTTCTATCTCGATCGTACTTTCTCTTGTGTCCTCCCTCTCTAAATTTTCATCTCTCGTCCATCTCTCTCACTCTTCTCTCTCTCTCTTTCCTCTCCGCTCTAGTCTACGTTTCCTCTCATCTTAGTCTACTCTCTCCCTCCTCTTCATTTCCCCTCTCTCTCTCTCTCTCCCACTCTCTCCTCACCTTTTCTCTCTCTCTCACTTGCGCTCCCCACTCTCTCTCTCACTTGCCGTGGCCTCCCCCCTCTCTCTCTCTCCCCTCCCCTCTCTCTCTCTCCCCCCCTCTCTCCCTCTCGCTGCCGCAGCAGCGGCCTCCCCCCCCTCTCTCTCTCTCCCTCTCTCTCTCTCCCCCCTCCCTCTCTTTCGCTACTGTGGCAGCGGCCCCCCCTCTCTTTCTCTCTCCCCCCTCTCTCTCGCTGCCGTGCCTCCCCCCCCTTCTCTCTCTCTCTCCCCCTTCTCTCTCGTTGCCGTGGCAGCGGCCCCCCCTCTCTCTCTCTCCCTCCCCCTCTCTCTCGCTACCGTGCCCCCTCCTTCTCTCTCCCCCCCTCCTCTCTCGCTGCCGCGGCAGTGGCCCCCCCTCCCCTTCTCTCTCTGCTGCCCCCCTCCTCTCCCACCCCCTTCTCTCTCTCTCCCCCCCTTCTCTCTCGCTGCCGCAGCAGCGGCCCCCCCCTTCTCTCTCTCTCCCTCCCCCTCTCTCTCGCTGCCGCGCCCCCCTCCCGCCCTTCTCTCTCTCTCCCCCCCTTCTCTCTCGCTGCCGTGGTAGCGGCCCCCCCTTCTCTCTCTCTCCCTCCCCCTCTCTCTCGCTGCCGCACCCCCCCTCTCTCTCTCCCCCCCTCCTCTCTCGCTGCCGTGGCAGCGGCCCCCCCCCTCTCTCTCTCCCCTCCCCTCCCCTCCCTCTCCCCCCCCCTCCCTCTCCTCCCCCTCTCTCCGCTGCCGGGCAGTGGCCTCCCCCCCTCTCTCTCTCCCCTCCCCCCCTTTCTCTCCCCCCCTCCTCTCTAGCTGCCACGGCAGCGGCCCCCCCTCCTCTCTCTCTCTCTCTCCCTCCCCCTCTCTCTCGCTGCCGCATCCCCCCCCTTCTCTCTCTCCCCCCCTCCTCTCTCGTTGTTGCGGCAGCGGCCCCCCCCTCTCTCTCTCCCCTTCCCTCCCCTCCCTCTCCCCCCTCTCTCTCTCTCCCCCCCCTCTCTCTCGCTACCCCCCCTTCTCTCTCTCCCCCCCCTCCTCTCTCGCTGCCGTAGCAGTGGCCCCCCCCTCTCTCTCTCTCCCTCCCCTCTCTCGGTGCCGCGCCCCCCCTTCTCTCTCTCCCCCCCTCCTCTCTCGCTGCTGTGGTAGCCCCCCCCTCCTCTCTCTCCCCCCCCTCCTCTCTCGCTGTCGCGGCAGCGGCCCCCCCTCTCTCTTCCCTCTCCCCCCCCTCCTCTCTCGCTGCCGTGGCAGTGGCCCCCCCTCTCTCTCTCCCCTCCCGTCTCCTCCCTCTCCCCCCTCTCTCTCTCTCCCCCCTCTCTCTCGCTGCCCCCTTCTCTCTCTCCCCCCCTCCTCTCTCGTTGTCGCGGCAGCGGCCCCCCCCTCTCTCTCTCTCCCTCCCCTCTCTCTCGCTGCCGCGCCCCCCCTCCTCTCTCACTGCCGTGGCAGCCCCCCCTCCTCTCTCTCCCCCCCCTCCTCTCTCACTGCCGTGGCAGTGGCCCCCCCCTCTCTCTTCTCTCTCCCCCCCTCCCTCTCCCCCCCTCTCTCCGCTGCCGCGGCAGTGGCCTCCCCCCCTCTCTCTCTCTGCCCCCCCTCTCTCGCGCTGTCGCGCCCCCCCTTCTCTCTCTCCCCCCCTCCTCTCTTGCTGCCGTGGCAGCTGCCCCCCCTCTCTCTCTCTCTCCCTCCCCCTCTCTCTCGCTGCCGCGCCCCCTCCCCTTCTCTTTCCCCCCCTCCTCTCTCGCTGTCGCGGCAGCGGCCCCCCCTCTCTCTCTCCCCTCCCCTCCCCTCCCTCTCCCCCCCTTCTCTCCACTGCCGCGGCAGTGGCCTCCCCCCCTTTCTCTCGCTGCCCCCCCTTCTCTCTCTCCCCCCTCCTCCTCTCTCGCTGTCGCGGTAGTGGCCCCCCCCTCTCTCTCTCTCCCTCCCCCTCTCTCTCGTTGCCGTGCCCCCCCTTCTCTCTCTCCCCCCCTCCTCTCTCGCTGCCGCCTCTCTCTCTCCCCTCCCCTCCCCTCCCTCCCCCCCCTCCCTCTCCCCCCCTCTCTCCGCTGCCGCGGCAGCGGCCTCCCCCCCCTCTATCTCTCTCCCCCCCCTTGCGGCTTCCCCCCTCTCTCCCCTCTCTTGCCCCCCCTCCCCCTTCTCTCCCCCCTCCCTTTCTCTCCCCTCTCTTTCCCCCCCTTTCTCTCCTCTCTCTCCCTCTCTCTTTCTCTCTCTCTCTTTTGCTGCCGAGGCAGCAAGACTCTCTCTCTTATAATCTCTCTCTAAAAATCTTTCCTTCACTTTTCTCTCTCTAAGTTCTCTCTCTATAATAAAATTTCAAAGAATACAAATTTTTAAAAAAGTACCTAGAAAAAAGTTGAAATCTATGCTTGTGCTTACTTGTGCTTGCTTTTGCTCTTCCTCCTCTTTTTGCTTCTCCTCTTGCTCTTCCTTGTTGAAATGAGAGAAACAATGAGAGAAGGAGAGTATATATAAGAAAAACTAGGGTTTTAAGTGCTTCTCTTTCATTGGTCCTTCTATAACATTATCTCCTCTCCCATTGGCCTCTCTATTAGATTATCTTCTCTCTCTCTCCCACCCACTCCCATCCTCCCACCCCATTCCCACTCCCACCCCCATCCTCCCACCCCATTCCCACTCCCACTCCCACCCCCATCCTCCCACCCCACCTCCCCCATTCTCACTCCCACGCCCACGCCCATTCTTTCACCTTCCCCATTCCCACTCCCTCTCCCACTCCCATCCTCCCACCCCACCCCTCCCACTCCCACCCTCACCCCACCCCCACCTCCCCCATTCCCACTCCCACTCCCACTCCCATTCTCCCACCCACTCCCATCCTCCCACCTCCACCTCTCACTCCCACTCCCATCCTCCCACCCCCACCCCTCCCCCCCCATTCCCACTCCCATTCCCACTCCCACTCCCATTCTCCCACCCTTATCCTCCCACCTCACCCATCCCACTCCCATCCTCCCACTCCCTCTCCCACTCCCACTCCCATTTTCCCACCCCCACACCTCTCCCATTCCCACTCCCTCTCCCACTCCCACTTCCATTTTTCCACCCCCCCCACCTCCCCCATTCCCACTCCCTCCCCCATCCTCCCACCCCACCCCTCCCACTTCCACCCCCACCTCCCCCATTCCCACTCCCATCCTCCCACCTCACCCCTCCCACTTCCACCCCCACCTCTCCCATTCCCACTCCCTCTCCCACTCCCACTCCCCACCCCTCCCACTCCCACTCCCATCCTCCCACCCTCACCCCACCCCCACCTCCCCCATTCCCACTCCCTCTCCCACTCCCACTCCCATTCTCCCACCCCCACCTCCCCCATTCCCACTCCCTCTCCCACTCCCACTCCCATCCTCCCACCCCCACCCCCACCCCCACCCCCACCGCCCCCATTCCCACTCCCTCTCCCACTCTCCCTTTCTCCCACTACCACCCTCCCACACTCCCTTTCTCCACTTTCCCACTCTCCCTTTCTCCCACTACCACCCTCCCAACTATCAATTCCACTATTACTTATGAATTCTAATTAAAACTATTACTTAAATAAATGATATTACTTGAAAACACTCATAGGATTTAAGGTATAGGATTTCGTGGTTTGGGTTTAGGATTTAGGGTTTGGTGAGTTAGGGTTTAGGGTTTAGGGTTTAGGGTTTGTGAGTTAGGAATTAGGGTTTGTGAGTTAGGGTTAGGGTTTAGGGTTTGTGAGTTAGGGTTTAGGGTTTGGTGGTTTGGATTTAGGGTTTGGGGGGTAGGGTTTAGGGTTTAGGGTTTAAGATTTGGGAGCTAGGGTTTAGAGTTCAAGGTTTGAGGGTTAGTGTTTGGGGGTTAGGGTTTCGAGTTTGGTGGTTTGGGTTTAGGGGGTAGGGTTTAGGGTTTAGGGTTTGGGGGTTAGGGTTTAGGATTTAGGGTTTAGGGTTTAGGGTTTGGCGATTAGGGTTTAGGGTTTAGGGTCTGGGGGTTAGGGTTTAGGGTTTGGGAGTTAGAGTTTAAGGTTTAGGGTTTAGGGTTTGGGAGTTAGGGTTTAGGGTTTAGGGTTTAGGGTTTGGGTGTTAGGGTTTAGGGTTTAGGGGTTAGGGTTTAGAGTTTAGGGTTTGGGGGTTAGGGTTAAGGGTTTAGGGTTTAGGGTTTAGGATTTAGGAGATAGGGTTTAGAGTTTAGGGTTTGGGGATTAGGGTTTAGGGTTTAGGGTTTAGGGTTTAGGAGTTAGGGTTTAGGGTTTAGGGTTTGGGAGTTAGGGTTTAGGGTTTGGGGGTTAGGGTTTAGGGTTTAGGGTTTGGGGGTCAGGGTTAAGGGTTTAGGGTTTAGGGTTTAGGAGTTAGGATTTAGGGTTTTGGGTTTTGGGTTTTGGAGTTAGGGTTCAGGGTTTAGGAGATACTGTTTAGGGTTTGGGGTTTAGGGTTTGGGGTTTAGGGTTTGGGAGTTAGGGTTTGGGGTTTGGGGGTTAGGGTTTAGGGTTTAGGGTTTGGGGTTTAGGGTTTAGGGTTTAAGGTTTGGGAGTTAGGGTTTAGGGTTGTTATTGGTTAGGGTTGAGGGTTGAGGGTTTAGGGTTTAGGGTTGTTTTGGTTTACGGTTTAGGGTTTAGGGTTTAGGGTTGTTATTGGTTAGTGTCTAATTAAATTTTCAAACAAGTTCTAGATTTTTAAATCATTAATAAAGTAGATTATTGAGAAGAGACTAATGTTCTTTATAATGGTTGTTACAGCTTGTTTGCAAAGGAAACTCACAAAGGAGATGGCTACAAAATTTATTCCGGGGATGGAGGCGATTTTATGTTGCAAAAGAGAAGTAGTTGCGTTTGCTACAATCCATGAAAGTGATCCAAATTCTATTTGTCACTTTAGAAGACTTGGCGAAGATAAGGTGGCGGTTATCGTATCAAGGATTCTTAGTGCACATGTTGAGCTAAAGCATAAGTGTGGGGATATGGAAATCCTTGGAGATGTTATGCCCTATAATACTTCCAACAAAGCATTTATTGCATGGGACAGAGATGAGACTTATCCAACACATGTCATCAGGAATACAAAGTGCATATCTTTGGATTTTAGAGTGGGAGATATTTTACAAATGTTATCATTTGCAAATAAGTATGTAGCAGAAGGTCAAGTCTTGGGATTTGAACAAGTTGAACACTGGACATTTGCGCGGCTGAGAATTCAAAAAGTTATTGATGATGGTATGGATGATAACTCAATGTCATTGGATGGTCCCTACTATGAGGTAGGTAAGGACTTGAAATGGAGCATGCAATTTTTAAAGATTGGAAAGACTCGGCATGTGGTTTTTAATGATAAACATAATGTATACTACAACATCAAAGAATTGAAAGAATATGCCAATGTACCAAGCTCTATTCCTTCAGAGATGGATGATTCCAATGCACTCAACTATAGCACTGACGTCTTATTAGAAGTCGATGAGTTCATTGGTACCGAGAAAGAAAAATATTTCACAAGTGATGCCTTATCCGGGGTGGATGAGCTCATGCACATTGAGAACTTGGGCAAAGATGTCAAAAGTGTTATATTTTCAAGCATGGATGGCTTCATGGATACTCATAAAGTTCTTGGAGTCAAAGCAGGTAACTATGGAATTATGGAAATCATGCACGATAGTATAATGAGTGATGTTCTCTCTGGAGTAGAGGAGTTTCACGACTATGGAGTTATGAAATCCATAGAAAGTGCATCAATGAGCAATGTTCTCTCAGGAATAGATGAGTTTGAAGATCATTCTGGACACTCTATCACCACTGACTATGGAGTTATGAAATCCATAGAAAGTGCATCAATGAGTGATGTTCTCTCAGGAATAGATCAGTTTGAAGATCATTCGGGACACTCTAATGCCATTGTGACAAGTGGTTCTACGATTGTATCAAAAGTAGGGATGAGATCAACAAAGGACTATTCGGTGTTTGACTTTGATTGTGAACTTGTAAATGTTATAAATGGTTTGACGAATGTATCAAAAGCAAGGATGACATCAACAAAGGAATATTCAGTATTTGATTGTCAGAGTGATAAGATCAAGGATGCAACATCTCATGAAAACAATGTGACAAATAAATCTTACAAGGAGAACTACACAAATCCAAATAAGAATGTACAGAAGGTCCCAAAACGGACATACAGATGCATGAAAAGACAACGAGTGCAGGCAGATCCAAAAAAGCAACCAAAGAGAATAAGAGTAATGAATGAAGATGTTATGCTAAAAGCAATGCGATCTACATGCTGTAAGCATACATGTATGCGATCCATTAACTTACATGACATCAAGGGTTGTAGAGAACATGTCTGGCAAAGGAAAGGAAGTAGAAGAAATGAATACCTACTCACGAGATTGTCTTGCTTTCTTGTAAATGATAAGAGAAGGCGAAGTTCAGGACATCAAATAAGGCCTCTTATAAATGGAAAAAGTATATGCAATAATGCATATCGCATTATTACAGGATTATCACATGGCACATATTGGAATTTGGCTAATAAAGCAAAGTATGGAGTTAAATTTAACATTCATGGAAACATAGGAAGGCCCAAAACAAGAGCCTCAACGGTTGTGGCAACAGCAATTTTGAAAGATTACATTTATGAAAATGCTTTACCGCAACCCCACCTATTAGAAATGCATCTTCCGATAGGTTTGACCAAAAAAGAAGTATTTAACTCTATTAGAGAAACACAGAGGCAAAGAGGGCATGCACCGGCATCTTTTCATACTTTGTATACTCTTTGGAAAAAAAGCTTTGGACATGTTAAAATCCCAAAGAGGCAAAAAATGTCAAAGTGCAACGACTCTAATGATCTAAAGCGAGCACTTGAGAGTGCAACATCTCCAGAACAAAAAGAAGCTTACAAAAGAAAGAGAGAATTTCATCATGGACTTGTTCGACATTCTAGAATAAAATATGCATTTTGGAAGGAGCAAGCTATTTCTCACCCAAATGAGTACATGTGCATTATTATAGATGGTATGGATCAAAATACAACAACATTACCTCGATTCGTTAACACTCCACCTAAGCTACAAGGCAAATACTTTTTAAAGACACATCTATGTGGAGTGTTAGTGCACGGATTTAAGTTTTTTGTAGACACATGGATTGATTCCTTGCATCTACACGATAGCAATCAAGTCGTAACATCCGTTATGAAGGCAATTCACAATGTACATGCAGAAAAAGGTCGCCTACCAGCAACTTTGAGAGTACAAGCAGACAATTGCGGATGAGAGAATAAGAATGTACTCTTCTTTGAATTTTGCTCAATGCTAATCGCTCATAGAATCTTCAATGAGATTGAAGTTGGGTTTTTGTTCGTTGGGCACGTGTACACATGAGGATATCGATCAGGTATTTAGCATAGTTTCAAGAGAACTAAAACACAAGGACATGGAGAGAATGAATGACTTGATAAGAAAATGTGGGAGGCAAGTTGGTGGCCATAAGGAAGGAACAATATGCTCAATGGTTGAGAGGATCTATGATTGGAAGAGCTTTATTCTACCTTTCATACAAAAAGGTGGTGATGCCCTGATTGGTCATAGCGCTCCACACTATTTTCGATTTTTCTTAAAGGATGAAAAACCAGTGATGCAATGGCAACACTATTCTCTTGATACAAAATGGGAACCTGAAGAACCTTACTCTCTCTTAACTTCAATCCCGAGCAAAGAAATGCATCCAACATGGGCTCCTATAAAAGAATTCAGCGAGAAATCCAAAGGTGAAATAGAAGGCTTAAAAGCTTTTATTGCATACAAAGAGGAAATGCTCCGGAGATTTCCTGATTGGAAGCCCTCTTGGAAGGAACACACTACTGTTGTAATTAGCAAGACCTACCAATTGACAAAGGACCTTGCAAAAATGCGAGAAGATGATATTAAGGCAGAACGGCCTTTATTTTGGCCAAATGTTGGTAATGACTTGCGTCCAGCATGTGGTCTCTTTGAAAATGAGTTTGAATCGTTGCTCCCACATCCATATTGTGGACCCAAGAAGAGAGAGTTTATGCCACAAATAGACATAGATGTCCATTGTTTTGTTGCAGTTCGACCATCGGATGATGAACATGAGAACGTGAAGTTTTGGGTTGCGAAAGTAGTTGACGTGAGCATGGATGACCGGGGGAGAGCTACAACATTTACAGCGGTATGGTATGAGCCAAGGGGCAGGAAGGAGAACCAAGATAACAGTACATTGTATAGTAGTTGTTTGAAAAAGGAATGGGTCCCAAACCATGAAGCAATTTCAAGACTTTCCACAGAGACAGTCATAGTATCCTGGAAATCAAGGTCAAAGAAAACAAAGAAGCACATGGGGTATGATGTAGAAGACAAAATAAAATTACCGCAACCAATTATTACGCACATTACAGAGTTCACAAAGATGCTCGCCCGGGAGGAAGTAGAAGGAGATAGCGCAAATGAAGAATGCCCATGATAACACCATTCAAATATCGAGAAAGAGTGAAGGTGGTGGTGGTTGTCAGATGAGAGTGAATGAAGATGGCACCCAAGCAACAAGTGACGACAGAAAGGACATTCTGAACAAGCAAATGTTTGGATCGCTCATTTCTGTGATCATGATAGAAAAGGACATTCAAACAAGCAAATGTTTGGATCGCCCATTTGTACTAAACTCATTGTAAAGGAAAAATTAAATTATTGAAAAGGCCACAGGAGATCCTTTGTACAAAGACTCATCCAGAGCAATATTTGTTGTAAAACTTATGACATGATAATGTAAAATTGCAAGCATAGCTATTGCTATTTTTTGGAGTACAAAAGAGGCTTCCATCATGTCTCATGTCTATATAAACCTTTTAATTTCTTGAATATTCAAGAGTGTTATAGTTTTCTGCATTGAAAGTAAAAAGAGTCTTACAGGTCTCTTATGTATACATTTTTAAAATGTTGTGAATCCTCAATAGCATGGTTTTTCATGGATTTAAACTAATAACTCGGATTTTTTATTTTAAGAATATGATTCTTATAAACAAGAAATACAAATTTAGGATTTAATATTAGTTTTTGCATTATTTGTACAACATTGTAGAGAGATATTTTGAAATGTCTTATGTGAAAATGATAGTGCCAGAAAGTAAACTTTTGATTCTCGAATGACAGTTTTATAAAGTAAACTTTTCATTTGGGAAGGATTTTAAGGAATAGTCCAAAAGTAGACATATGAGTCCAAAATTAATGAAATAATTGTTGGTAGTAAAGCATTCAAAGAAGGTCTTATAAACCAAACCTCTCCACTATTTGTCCTTAGTATAGGGGCCATAAGTGGACAATGTGGTCCTTACACCACATGTGGAAAAGTTTCATATTGGATAAAAAGTAAAAAAAGGGAAACATATAAGGAAAAAATATTTGAGACATCTAATTTTAAAAATGCAACAACTAGAGTTTGAAAAAATTTTAATCAAAATTAAGAATTTTTAATAATATTGAGTTTGATAAACATAATATTGAGCCACACATTTGGCCCATAGAATATTAATTTCCATGTGTTTTTTTTGTGCATGCGCTAGCCAGTGCACAGGTTCTGGCACCACTATTCGTATGCAGATAGAGATTCTGAGAGCTGAGATGAGGGCACTGCAGGATGCTAGGGCACCCCCTCACTTGGTTGCGAGTCTAGATTCAGTTATTGAGGCTCTGGGTTGATTGGACACAGTTGAGGACGTTGTGGATAGCTTTCAGACACAGGCTGAGGTAGAGATCACTGGTGATGGCTTGGATTGGAGAGCCATTCGACAGTTGTTTAAGCGTGAGTCACATCACAGGCAGGCCTTAGAGGATATGTTTTGGGATGGTCACACTGAGGCGATGCGACCACGATCAGGGCTGCCCTTGCATATTTTACGTTGTAGGCACCCCATCATAGCAGCACACATTTATCCGAGATATCTCGCTATGAATGGTAGTCGATTGCCTCACAACCGTCAGAAAGCCAGGTCATTTGCCATGCAGCTATACGCTGAGTTTGTGCTTGGTCATCGGGTAGACTACCTTAGTACCCATCCAGGATCAAGAGGGGACATGGTAGGATGGGGCATCAGGAGCGTCAGACTGTAGGTGTTCGGCGTCGACGCGAGGCACCAGAGTTGCATACCATCCCTACACCGGCATTGTGAGCTATTGGAGGATGGATTAGGGGGGATGTTCATTCAGTGGCATCATCCTTGCAGCACATGGTCTCTGCCCTATCGAGATCACTTTTGATTCCACCTCCCCCACCTCGATCATCAATGGAGCCTCCCACATCTACACCACCTCCCACATCTACATCGCCTCAGCATGAGTTGGAGGCTCGAGACGCACAGATTGCAGAGTTGGAGGCATTGTTGGCCGAGTCTAGGGACGAGGTTAGTTATTCTGATTATGTTAGTTTATTTTTTTGTAGCATGTTTTGAACTGAAGTTTTTTGGTTAATTCTCACCATGTATGCGACATGTTTGCATTGCAGGCACATCTATTGCGACAGGATATGGAGTCTCATGTATGACTATTGGAGGCAAATTTGGAGGAGCAGAGGATTCGGACATGCATAGCATATCATCGTGCGGAGCACTATATTTTGCAGTTGAGGTATATTAGTCGTGATCCATCTCGCCATAGGATCGACCCCAGCGTGGCCCTATACCCCGCTCCTCCTGTAAATGTGCCGACTAGGACACCCATAGATGCAGCAGTCATAGCCAGGCTTCATCTCGGGGGGGTCACTATGTATAAACCCTCTATATCACGTGCGTTCAAGGCCTATATTTAAAGTCCCTTATCTGTAAAAAATTTCATTAATAAAATGTATCCCTTTTCTATACAAATCTGTAAATTTTTTCCAAAACTATTTTAAATAGTCCCTTATGTATATTTATTTCTGTAACTTTTAGAAATAAAAAAAATCCTTCTGTTGAACTCACGTGATAGGGTTACATATGATGAGTGACCCCCCCGAGGGCTTCGTACTGCCACTTGCGTCCTTTGCCACAAGGAGTTTGACACCGTAGGGTGGTTTGGACTAGGGTGCGGCCACATCGCACATCTCCATTGCATGACCCGCCACATGGTGGCACGATCAGTGTGCCCTCTATGCTTTGTTGACATTGATGTGGCCACATACAAAGGACTGACAAAACATGTGTGCCTCAGGATCTATGGACACTCTAAGGTGGATGGAACCTGTGTGAAAACATGATGAAGAGAGTGCTCATGACATGTATCTCAAGTCAATTAGGTTCCAAGATAGATTAGCTTGGACTCATAAAGAGAATCTTGAGATAGTGCAAAGTGCTTGATTTATTTCCTTCAAATGAACCTCCCTTTTATAGGTGAGGGTACTTACATCCATTTTGCTTACTCACATGTGGGATATCTCCTCCATGCCATGTGGCAGCTTACCCTTTGCTCATACCTTTGCTCTACATGTGCTCATGGCACCACAACTCTCAACACCTCCCCTTGGTGCCATGATCCTTTGGCTACTGCAAGGTGGTCAGATGTGAGTTACAAATCCATCACCTCCCCTTAGTGCATACATTGCTACTTAAGGTGGTCAAGTGTGGCTTCTACATGTCAATACCTCCCCTGGGTGCTTTCATAGCTACTCTCAGGTGGTCAGGTTTGATTACAAAACATAGGCAAGGTTGGCAAGGTTTTTGCTTTTCAATACATTCCATTGATGTCACCTTTTGGCTCATAGCTTGATGACAATGCGATTGCTTCTTTGCTTGGTGTAGCTTCATGCATGATGCTTTCTTCTTCCATGTGCCTTGATGCTTTGTGTGTGGATGCCATGCTTTCTGCTATGGTCATCTCATGCACTTGTGCTTTTGGCATGCTTATGACAATAATGTGTGCATTCATGCTTTGCTTTTCCATTTGTTGCAAAGGTCTTACCAATTGAATTCTTTCAATATTGGCAGTGTCTAATTGCATACAATGATTCTGACATGACAGGCGGGTAGAGCTTGAAAAGACGATCACTTTTCCTTTTTGGAGCGTGTGCAAATTCTTCCTAGATTGCAAGTTATGGCTTGTTGAAGCTTTTGTGAAGAAGAGGGGCCTTTGATGATGTGGCACAAGGATTCATATGTAGAATTCAAACTGTGCTTACAAAGGGACTGTGCTTGGGTGACACTATGCCATGTGGCAGTTTTCTAACCAGACTGAGTTAACTCAAGTCTAAGAAAACTTAACCATGGTCCAAGTAACTGAACCTAACCATAAACTTAACCAAGGTTAAACTTAACCATAGTTAAAGCCTTATCTGCCACGTGTAGTAAGGTCTAGCCCTTGAGTGTGGCTAACCAAGCATGTACTAACCACAGTTGTGTTAGCCACGTGGCGTTGTCTTCCTCAGAATCTGGTGATCCAGAATGAGATGGCGACGACACGATTGCCGTATTCTTCTGATAGAGCTCGCATCAAGCTCCAACTCCGGCTCATTTCTCCATTGTCCTCGTACTAGGTACTCAACAGCTCCGTTCTACTATCTGCAGTGGCTGCTCCATGCCCTGCTTCGTTGATGGCCATCGTGCGGCAGAGACAAGGTCGAGGCAGCCGGGATGACGAGCTGCTGGTCATGCAAGGAGCCCTCATTGACAGCGGTGGCCTAGCTGGGCGCTTGGCTATAGCTGTTCGTGCAGGGTCAGGCCTGCATGTGAGGCTTGGAGTTGCAGAGTTTTAGGAGCTGGCTGCGCTGTTGGACGGGGCTTGCAGTTGGACATAGAGGCAGAGCTGTGGGAGTTGTTCGGGCTGAGCATCAGAGCTTGTGTGAACTCTCAACAAGGACTAGGCATGGATGATCTGTATTCTGGTCATCGTCAGGCCATTGATCCATTCGCCCGCATGGTCTTGATAGAGCACTACAGGGAGGAGGCACAGAGAGCGTTGCTGATGCAGGAGGGTGCTGATACATCTGTGGTTGCAGCGTGTGTTCCACGACACTTTTCATATGGTGATTTCATGCCAGGTGACGAGGCACGAGCAGAGGAGGCATGCCGTATGGAGCGAGAGGCAGAGCTGCAGACATCATTGCAGCAGTGGGTGGAGTAGCAGCTTGGGCAGGGCTAAGACCAGTGTCTTCTACATGTAGAGACGATTACTCGTGCTGGATTTGAGGCACGAGTATTTGCAGATCCACGACTATGGGAGCTGAGATGCGCACACATAGAGGAGGCGAGGGAGGCACAGATGGCAGCAGTGGCTCATGCAGCATGCCCTCCTCTTCATCAGGATGAGGCTCGCCCATCTCATGCAGGTGATGAGGCTGGCCCATCTGATTCGGCTTTGCCTGAGGGCACACAGCAGACGGTTGGGTAGCGGGTCATACAGGAGCCACGTCAGAGGATGACTAGAGGATCATATGTGGAGTTATCAGATTCTGATTTAGGATGATTGTTTAGGCTTCACACATTTCTTGTTTAGGGATGCACTTCTGCACGATGATGATGATGATGTACACATTCATTTTGGTACTTTCATGATATTGTTCTTATTTTTATGATGTATGAGCATTTTCGTACTTTCATGATGTTCTTCACACTTTGTTTATCTCAGTTTATAGTTTGTTCAAATCTAACATAAACATTTAAAATTAGGAGTATGATTTTGAATTTCGAATATCTCAATTCAAACATCTAAGACATAAGGTATTTAAAAAAGAATGCCATGTGAAGTAATTGTAAACATTAAGCATTGAAAAAGTGTTCAAGTATAAACTTTATCATTTTGAATATCATATTGAATTTCATATATATCAATGCTTGCAATTATTACACTAAACCTAAGAGCCGTGCGAAGTTTCATCCCCATGTGTGTATTTAAAATTAAGAGTATGATTTTGAATTTCAGATATCTCAATTCACACATCTAATACATAATGTATTTTAAAAATAATGCCGTGTGTCGTAATTGTAAACATTAAGCATTGAAAAGGTGCTTGCAAAAATGTATGCATTATACCTTCCACGTGGTGCATACCAAATCAGTTGGAGACCAACTCTTGCGTGGATGTATGTCTAGGGTAGCCTAAGAGCCATGTGAAGTTTCATCCCCAACAGGGTTTAGGATTTAGGATTCAGGGTTTAGGGTTTAGGGTTTAGTCGTGCTAGTAGGAATTGTAAAAATGTACGCATTATACCTTCTACATGGCACAAACCAAATCAGTTAGAGACCAAATCTTGCGTGGATGTACGTCTAGGGTAGCCTAAGAGCCGTGTGAAGTTTCATCCCCAACAGGGTTTAGGATTTAGGGTTCAGGGTTTTGCTTTTAGGGTTTAGTCGTGCTAGTAGGGATTGTAAAAATGTACGCATTATACCTTCCATGTGGCACAAACCAAATCAATTGGAGACCAAATCTTGCATGGATGTATGTCTAGGGTAGCCTAAGAGCCGTGTGAAGTTTCATCCCCAACAAGGTTTAGGATTTAGGGTTCAGGGTTTAGGGTTTAGGGTTTAGTTGTGCAAGTAGGGATTGTAAAAATGTATGCATTATACCTTTCACGTGGTGCAAACCAAATCAATTGGAGACCAAATCTTGCGTGGATGTACATCTAAGGTAGCCTAAGAGCCGTGTGAAGTTTCATCCCCAACAGGGTTTAGGATTTAGGGTTCAGGGTTTAGGGTTTAGGGTTTAGTCGTGCTAGTAGGAATTGTAAAAATGTACGCATTATACCATCTATGTGACGCAAATCAAATCAGTGGGAGACCAAATATTGCGTGGATGTACGTCTAGGGTAGCCTAAGAGCCGTGTGAAGTTTCATCCCCAACAGGGTTTAGGGTTCGGGGTTCAGGGTTTAGAGTTTAGGGTTTAGTCGTGCTAGTAGGGATTGTAAAAATGCACGCATTATACCTTCCACGTGGCACATACCAAATCAGTTGGACACCAAATCTTATGTGGATGTACATATAGGTAGCCTAAGAGCCATGTGAAGTTTCATCCCCAACAGGGTTTAGAGTTTAGTTGTGCTAGTACGGATTGTAAAAATGTATGCATTATACCTTCTACGTGGCGCAAACCAAATCAGTTGGAGACCAAATCTTGCATGGATGTACGTCTAGGGTAGCCTAAGAGCTGTGTGAAGTTTCATCCCCAACAGGGTTTAGGGTTTAGGGTTCAGGGTTTAGGGTTTAGGGTTTAGTCGTGCTAGTAAGGATTGTAAAAATGTATGCATTATACCTTCCACGTGGCGCATACCGAATCAGTTGGACACCAAATCTTGCATGGATGTACGTCTAGGGTAGCCTAAGAGCTGTGTGAAGTTTCATCCCCAACAGGGTTTAGGGTTTAGTCATGCTAGTAGGGATTGTAAAAATGTATGCATTATACCTTCTACGTGGTGCAAACCAAATCAGTTGGAGACCAAATCTTGTGTGGATGTACGTCTAGGGTAGCCTAAGAGCCGTGTGAAGTTTCATCTCCAACAGGGTTTAGGATTTAGGGTTCAGGGTTTAGGGTTTAGGGTTAAGTCGTGCTAGTAGGGATTGTAAAAATGTATGCATTATACCTTCTACGTGGCACAAACCAAATCAGTTGGAGACCAAATCTTGCATGGCTGCATGTCTAGGATAGCCTAAGAGCCATGTGAAGTTTCATCCCCAACAGGGTTTAGGATTTAGGGTTCAGGGTTTAGGGTTTAGGGTTTAGTCATGCTAGTAGGGATTGTAAAAATGTACGCATTATACCTTCTATGTGGCGTAAACCAAATCAGTTGGAGACCAAATCTTGCATGGATGTACGTCTAGGGTAGCCTAAGAGCCATGTGAAGTTTCATCCCCAACAGGGTTTAGGATTTAGGGTTCAGGGTTTAGGGTTTAGTCATGCTAGTAGGGATTGTAAAAATGTACGCATTATACCTTCTACGTGGCGCAAACCAAATCAGTTGGAGACCAAATCTTGCGTGGATGTATGTCTAGGGTGGCCTAAGAGTCGTGCGAAGTTTCATTCCCAACAAATAAGTCCACATGCGTATTTCATTAGTACGTGTGCCATAGCTTTGCCACAGTCGTGCTAGTAGGGATTGTAAAAATGTACGCATTGTACCTTCCACGTGGCACATACCAAATCAGTTCGAGACCAAATCTTGCGTGGATGTACATCTAGGGTATTCTAAGAGTCATGTGAAGTTTCATCCCCAACAGATAAGTCCACGTGCATATTTCATTAGTATGTGCGCCATTTTTCATACGTAGTCATGCTAGTAGGGATTGTAAAAATGCATGCATTATACCTTCCACGTGGTGCATACCAAATCAGTTGGGCACCAAATCTTGCGTGGATGTATGTCTACGGTAGCCTAAGAGCCGTGCAAAGTTTAATCTCTAACAGATAAGTCCACATGCATATTTCGTTAGTATGTGCGCCATTTTTCACACGTAGTCGTGCTAGTAGGGATTGAAAAAATGTACGCATTATACCTTCCACATGGTGCATACCAAATCAGTTCGAGACCAAATCTTGCATGGATGTATGTCTAGGGAGTCTAAGAGCCGTGTGAAGTTTCATCCCCAACAGATAAGTCCATGTGTGTATTTCATTAGCACGTGTGCCATTTTTCATACGTAGTCATGCTAGTAGGGATTGTAAAAATGTACGCATTATACCTTCCACATGGTGCATACCAAATCAGTTGGACACCAAATCTTGCGTGGATGTACATCTATGGTAGCCTAAGAGCCGTGCAAAGTTTAATCTCCAACAGATAAGTCCACATGCATATTTCGTTAGTACGTGCACCATTTTTCACACGTAGTCATGCTATTAGGGATTGTTTCTTTGTACGCATTATACCTACCAGGTGGCGCATACCAAATCAGTTGGAGACCAAATCTTGCATGGATGTATGTCTAGGGTGGCCTAAGACTCGTGCAAAGTTTCATTCCCAACAGATAAGTCCACACGTGTATTTCGTTAGTACGTGCGCCATAGCTTTGCTGCAGTCGTGCTAGTAGGGATTGTAAAAATGTACGCATTGTATCTTCTATTTCGTTAGTACATGCACGAATTTTCTTAGTCACGTTTTTAAAATGTCCTAAAGCACAAAACAAATTACAACATTACTACTAATAAACAATTTTTTGTTTTACAAACACAACAAATCCCATTGAGAAGACATCGGACATCATGTATAAAATAGAATCTAATACAATGATGTGTATGAACGTGTATACAGCCATCAGAGTGAAATACAAAATATGAGTCCATGAAAATTACAATGGTACGGTCACACAGTGAGCCTATACATATCGAATACAAAAATGTGTAATCAACTAGTGATACCCAATAAAAATCAATCTGATCAACTGATGATCCCAAAAAATATGATATGTAATGTGCTACTCCTCAGAATCAGCTCTCATGCCAATAGTTGCAAGTATGCTCTCGTGATCCGCCACTGCAAGGCACCATCGTGGAGTGGACGTCGCCTTGCGAGTGCGAACACGACTCAAAGTAATCTTGATCCCAACAACAAGATGAGAATACATGTATGCCTCCTGATCCGCCATGTACTCTTGGAACTCAATGTAGCGACCATGCCTCTGTATCTGCTGAAAATAGTGGCCACCTACGATCATGCTATGAGCATTGAAGTGCATCCCATGCCCATCCACTGTATCCTCATTCAGCACACTCTTCAGCATAGAGCATCGCAACAAGTAATAATCCACACCCTCCTCATTGCCCTCCAAAGCAATAACCGCGAAGATATCACCAATACACAAAATATCTGTAAGCTGGTCATAATCTCTAGAGGAACTGAATCCCGCATCTTGATCATCATGTACCTCCTCCCAAGGTTGGAAGGGAGAAAGCACTCGCCGTACCCATGGATCGCCCCATGGTATCATGGAGCACCCTCCCCAATCATCATCAATGCATGCAGAGCAAAAACATGCAAACCATCGAGAAAAGATCGCGGGGTGAGACTCACCTACGCTCCTGATGGAATGGAAATCAAGAGTGCCAGGCACAGAACGACAATCAAAAGGCCTGGACCGATCAAGACTCCCAATGTCCACGCACCAAAAATACCGGCTCACCACCCTATCGTCACGCGACTGAAACAAGGAGATAGCACTAGTGGATAAGTGATGGCTGCACCACCGCACCACATCATGTGCATCCTTGAAGCGATCGGCACTGTGACGCAACTGGTATCGATGCAAAGCACACTTCATGCAAGCACCTGCACCATCATGCTCTCCCTTACCGTGCCCTGTCTCAAAGTAGCTCCATGTGATTGGAATGCCTGTCTCATGGTGCCATCTGCAAAACCAATAAAACTATCTAGCGGATTTGAACTGGCCACCGCAGCCGTCTGACGAGATGCAACGCCGTTGCCATGTGACACCATGATCCCTCAAGAAACTATCATGCAAAGTGAAGCAATGCTACACAAAATGGGCATCATGCGATCGATCATCACTAATGTAGAAGTGATACTCTCGCACAATAACGCATGAGTCCATGGTGCTATCAATGCCATCCACATGAGCCTGTGCATGACGATAGCTAATGTGCACAAATATAGCAACCTGCAATATGGCATTGAAAAAAAATATGACTATTGAAATAATTCAATATAATGAGGCGGGGAAAAAATCAATACTCAATCACACGTCACCTGTTCGGAGAAATAATACTCCGATTGGATCTCATGCTGTGGTGCAAAGGTGTAATTCTCCGCAAAGTCCACCACTGAGACAACCACCCCTATAGGAAATGTCCTCAAACATGCACGGAACTGACGATCCTCCCATTTCGCAGTGTGCGAGTGGCGTATGTAGCAGTACAGCTTCCCTCGAAAACTGTCAATGAATACAACACGTGGTGTCTCCTTCCCCACAAGCTACAACCTCCTTGACTATGCACCACCATCTAATGTCAAGGTACTCATCACAAGTATCTAGTGCAACTCGTGGCACTCTAGCAAAGTCACCACACAAAGTACACGTGCCTTCCACACAATCAAGGGAGTGGAATAAAGCATCACCATCTCGTGTACACAATATGGAATGAATGAAGTCGCGAGGGCTAGTAATATACCTCGATCGAGGTATTGTATGCCTCACGTAGGTCATATACCTTGATCAAGGTATTCTATGCCTCGCACATCATGATGTGTATACATGTGGCTGATGTGGCACCATGCATGGTCATGATGTGGCAATATAGTCTCTTCCATGACGTGGAAAGGTGATGTGGCATGATGAGTTGGCATTCATGAGGTGGTAGATTGACATGGCAAATTCAGGTGGAGGGATTGGTGACGTGGCAAGGTTGATGAGGTATGCCAAGGTGGCAAGGTGTGATGACATGGCTCATGATGTGGAATGATGAGGTGGCACATGTGGCAGCACGTGTGGCAATGTAAGGTGACATGGCAAGGAGTGATGTCACATCTCCTTGATGACATGGCACCACGTGGTCTAACAACGTGGCATGGTTTTGATGACTCAGCCTTCCGCATGGGCAGCATGCACACTCCAAAGGCTTGCCACTAG
Source organism: Dipteris shenzhenensis (assembly GCF_047967505.1). Lineage (NCBI taxonomy): Eukaryota > Viridiplantae > Streptophyta > Polypodiopsida > Gleicheniales > Dipteridaceae > Dipteris > Dipteris shenzhenensis. Next base: position 35,650,303 of record NC_141598.1, on the reverse strand, counting down.
GGTCGGTGATGCTCCTAGCCTACCTCACCAAGCCTAATACCAAGCCTACCTTGTCTTGGTATTAGGCTTGGGTGGCCCTTTTTCCCCCACAAAAGGGAGATTTCACTCTTGGAGGCCATATCGTATGTTTCCCTTACTCAAATTTAACCAAAATTTTTTCCTCTTATTCATCATTAGAGGACTAAAAATATTGACATTTTTGAAATGTTTGGTCATGTTTGAGAATTACTAGATTTATTTTTAATATTCTTTGTTGATCCTCTAAGGAGTAAAAGTAAAAATTAAACTTCAATCTTTCTAAATCTAACCGTTGGATTTGGGATTTGATGATTCAACCACACACCCTTATGTGCCTACTAACCTTCCACCGAATTGGATTTGCTTAATTATTCAAAATACTTAAAAAATGTGGTGTGCTACTAAAATGCATGTATTTTATGACTTTGTTTATTATAAATAATTATTTATAATTAGATAAATCATTCAAAAAATTACCAATAAATCAAGTTAAGCTCTACATAATGCAAAGAGACCACTTACAAAGTTTCAATAATGTTTAATCTAAAATGAGTGAGAAATTTAGAATTTAATATGACACTCTCTGTTCGTGACAAACGTGTGACCATCTTGGAACCATGCCGTGTGACACAAATAAATTTTTTGTGTGTGCATCAAATTTTCAATCAGACTATACGATTGTGTGCGCAATAGCAAGTGTGATGTTGTGTTAGAAGACTTCAAAGACTAGATCCATAGGGAAGTAGGTGAGATTTGCATTTTTGTGTGCTAAAAAGCTTGTTTTTCCACCTCCTAAGTATTGGGGAGTGAACAAAAAGTGGACACCCTTAGCTTGCTACTTCCCATGAGCATATGCTCATATGCTCATGGATAAGCACAAGCATATGCTTTCTCTCTTTTTCTCTTATGCTCATATGCTCATGCATAAGCATAAGCATATGATTTCTTTCTTTCTTTCTTATGCTCTTTTCCCTGCTTTCAATCTCTTTTCCCCTCTTCCTTCTCTTATGCTTATGCTTATGCTTCTCTTTTCTCTTATGCTTCTCTTATGCTTATGTTTTTGCTTATGCTTCTCTTTTTTTTCCCTCTTCTTAGTCGTAATCAGTTCTTTTTTCACATGCTTCTTAGCTGTATTTGGTTCTTTTTTTTCCAAAATCATTATAAATGGAACAACCATTTCCTCACCCACGGGTGTCCTCCCTAAACCCCAACCCGGTTCCCCATGTTGCAGGGATTATAGACATAGCTTCACTACTAGCTCATGTAAAAGAGAAGATTGCACAAGAGAGTGACTGGGTGAGATACAACGTGGGGGTGTGTGCTTCTGGGTGGGATCCAAGCCGAAGGGTAGTGGAGCAAGGCCGACTGAGGAACGCACGACACAACCTATGGGATCTCTGTAGGTTGTGGAGAGACCGCCACGATTAGTGGAGTCTGAAATATGATTGTGTAAAGGACATAATGGATTGTGTGGAGGCATTCATGGATTACAAGTACATAATCACTGAAGAGCATGACTGCATATTAGAAGAGGTGGAGGATGAGGTCCCCAGTGACCCGCCGAGCAGTGCGGAGGAGGAAAGTACCTCAGACAGTAACGCAGAGCAGTAAACCTATATTGAAGACAAATTTTTCTTAAGCATACTTTTGGAGACATATGTTTTTTATATACATAATTTTGGAGACATACTTTTGGTCTCTATTTTATATATATATATATATAAATCTTATTGGATTCCACTTGTCTTTCATAAATATTTCTCATTTCAAAATTGGCTTTTCATAATTGTCTTAAGTTAATAATTGTCCTTTCATATTTATCCTTTATGCATTGATGTCATTTCATAATTTTCACTAGTGATTAATTGCCTTTTCATAATTTCTTGAGTTTGAATTTCATAATTGTCTTAAGTAATTAATTGTCTATCCACTTCTTACCCACTCTTGTTTTTTATTTTTTGTTTTTTTTCTTCGTGTTTGTGTCTACATTTGTCCAATCCCCCCAAATTAGACATGGGATCACGTTGCACGTCCGACGAGTACAAAAACCCTCGTAGGCGGAGACATCATGATCTCTACTCTCCAAATGACTTTGAATCCACTCAGAAGACACCTGGGGGTCTACCCCTGGCTCGACCCCTTTTGGACGTAGCACTGTGACTATCCCTTGGGGAACTCCTTCACTAGCAGCCCATGGCTTTGTTGGGAGTCCCGACGAGTCTGTCGCATAGATGATCGATGCGGAGGCAGCGAGATTCTTCTCTCTGCTATCCTAGAGGACCTCAGCAAATCCCTCTCCTACATGGACAGCAGCTGGACCTACTATCCAGCCATCCCCTCTAGCCCCTTTGACTGAGGGGTCATCACCTGGGCGTGCCCATTGTAAGGGAAGGAAGAGTAGAAAGGGTCGCTTATGTTGTGCTGACTCGACAGATGTAGACAAGTTAGCACACTCACATCCCTACAGGTCTCCACTTGGTCCTGAGACCCAGTACTAGTCAGGTCCCTTGCCCTCTCCTACTCCCACTTCTACTCCTGGCTCCATAAGCACTCGCAGTAACACCACTCGCTCTGACTCTACCACTACGATGAGTCCTCCTTACCCGGTCGAGGACCTATCCTATGAAATCACAGTTGCTAGAGAGATAATAGAAAATAAAAAGGGCTCAACAATGATGGCCACCATGAGGTGGTTGATGAGCCACTAGTTCAGGAGCAGCATAGCTACTGACTGGCGGTACCAAGATGACCAAAAGAAGCAGGCAGTCATCGATGAATTGAAAAGACAATATCCTAACCTCCCAAATTGGGAGTTCAATTCGGATTACATGAAAGAGCGCATGGGGGTCATCTTGAAGCATTATAGGTCAACCTTACATACTTCCATCGCAAAGGGGAAGGCTAAACCCTTAGCTGGGCAGATAAAGCTGACTGGAAGTTTTTCAAGAAGCAGTACAGGGACCATCCCAAACTGTTCGAGGGTTAGAGGAGGGTTGCAAGGAGACGGCTGGACTCTGTAGGTACTTTGCACTTTGGTGCAGGCGGACGGTTGGCGTTCGAGGCAACCGTGATAAGTCTACTTCTTCTCATTTAATGTATTGTTCTATTTGTTTTACTACATATTGCATGCACTTTATTTAACTCTCATAAATTGGGCCCACAGCAAGCTGTGATGGGTCGCCTTCCCACAGACACAAAGATGAGATGCGGGTTTTGCATAGAAACAAGCCGTATTGAGCAGGAGGCGCTAGGAGCAATGGTCCATTGGGATGAGGTGGCTGCTCACACGGTATAAGTCTACTCCTACTTATAATCTCACTTTTTAAACTATTTTATTCTTTAAGTTCCAATCTAATTTCCAATTAATATGGTTTCACTCTTAGAATCAAAGCTTGAACGTCCCATCAATGGAGGTGAGCAGTGATGATGAGGGATTAGGCTTACACAGCTTCGACGAGGGCCAAGGGGATTAGGTGTAGCTCACGAGGGCCAAGGATTAGGCACAACTCACAAGGGCCAGGGATCAAGCCAGTGCGATGAGGATGAGGACGAGGACGAGGATGACGATTTGGATGAGCAGTAGTAGTAGTATTAGTAGTAGTTTGCATATACTTCACCATGTATATGCTTCTGTATGTCGGCTCATTTGAGCGATTTTGTATCACTCTTTTCGAAAGTCGTCGCTATATAGTGACGTTTACCAGTGTCGTTATATAGTGACATTTACCAATGTCACTATATAGCGATACTAATATAGTGACCGTTCTTTTTTTATGCTAATAGTGATGTACATATCGACCTTTGCACCCGTCAAACAAAAAACTTTTTAGTGTAAAAAAGATCAATATTTCCATCAAAAAAGGGCCTATGCCTTGTAGTGTATGCCACAAGGACCTCTTGTTGCCACCAGGCAAGATATCAAAGAAGCCAATGAGTATGTCAATTAAAGACTAGGAGGTTCTCGACAGAAAGGCACTAGGAATGCTATGAGTGTGCTTGGTATTGTCAATGTATTTCAACATCCTTGACCAGAAGACAACAAAGGACTTGATGATGAGTACATTGGATACATTGTATGAAAAACTATTAGCTTCTAACAAGTATTTCTTATGAAGAATTTATTCAATTTGAAGATGGCAGAAGGTGGGTCTATAGCTGATCATTTGAATCAGTTCAATACGAATGCTAGCCAACTAAGGTCTATAGGAGTAAACTCTAATAATGAGGTTTGATCTTTCCTAACTTTGTGCTCATTGTTGCCAAAAATTTTGGATGGCTTGGTCATGGTTGTGAGTATCTCTATTTGTGGGTCAAAGACTTTAAAAATTGATGATGTTGGTGGTGTTCTCCTTAGCAAGGAAATGTGACAAAAGAGCACATGTGAAATATCAAGTGATTCTTTAACACTTGAGAATAGGGGAAGACAAAGGGAGGGAGGAAAGAGCCTAGAACATCGTGACAAGTCAAGAAGAAAAGTATCCAAATCCAAAGGGAACCTAGAGTGCTGGTGCATTGTGGGAAGAAAGCACGCGTGAAGAAAGAATGTTGGTTGTGAAAGAAAAAGAAGGAGATGGACAATAAGAGAATATGCAAGAAGCAAATGTAGTAGGTATTGTGTTGCAAGATGCCTCAATTCTTTCGTTGGATACTATCACTGATGCATGGGTAGTAGACTCAAAGGCTTCATTTCATGCTACACCTCATAGGAAATATTTTCAAGACTATGTTCAAGATGATTTTGGAGAAGTTCATTTAGGTGATGATAAAGCTTGTAAGGCTGTTGGAAAGGGCAAGGAGCTGATAAAATTGTTGAATGGAAATCAGTTGTTGTTGAAGGAGGTAAGGCATGCTACTGATTTAAGAAGAAACCAATTGGATGATGAAGTTTGCACAACCACATTTATAGCAAATTTGTGGAAGGTCACTAAAGGATCAATGGTAATAGAAAAAGGAACCAAGGTAGCTATTTTGTATTTAAGTATTGGGAATACTTACTCTTCTATTTCTTTAGCTTCTACACGAGAAAATATGGCTTTGTGGCATCCACAACAAGACAAAGCACCCATAGACGTGCACACAGATGCGTTTACTGAACTAAATTAAAAACTTACGGGTGCGTCTATCAGTGCGTCTATAAATGTGTCTGGAGACCCGCATCTAACAGTGCGTCTATATAGCAGACACACACGTGTATAGACGCGCATTTAGATGCTTAAATAGACGCTCTTATAAACGTGTTTATAGATGCAAAAATAGACGCTTGCCGAACAGACAGACGCATATATAGATGCGTTTATAGATGCACTGATAGACGCGCTTTATAATATTTTTTTTAAAATTTACAGAATGCTGTGTATGTTGTGTATGCTATATAGTTACAAGAATCCCATTTCCACATTATGTAATTCAATTCTTATAGCCAACTACATTTTAATTACAATTCCAAATAAAACATTACAACTCCAAAATGCAATAAAATTGAAAGCTCAAAAAGTGCTTGTATGTACATATAGCACAAAGCTAAGCCACGTCATGTGGCTTCAAGTACAAAAAATAAGGAAGCTAAGCCACATCATGTGGCTTCAAGTACAAAAAATAAGAGGAGTGTATATACAAGAGGCATGAAGCCAAGCCAATGGCTTTAAGTACAAAAAAGAGTAGCTAGCACTACTTCTACGACTAATCCTCATTGCCTTCCATGCTCCCTTTTGCACTCCCTTCTGTGCCTTCTTTCTCGTCTTCTTCCTCGTCGTCTTGTGCATGGGCCTGTAAACAAGGGACAACATATATCAATGTATGAAAAATCAAATCTTTACTTATAACGTTGGCATTATTTAATTACTTTCAAATACCTCGGGGGCTGCTCCAGTAGCCCAGATACACTACTCCTCAGTAATCAACCCGTCATCATAGAAGTGCCTCCATGTATCTCCTCTATGATGGTGGCGGTGCTAGGCTATCTCGATAGGAGTAGGGTAGCTGCCCACGATCTCAAGCTGCAAGATGACACAATTTGCGGAGGGATTAGTACAAAGAAACAACCTCCTAATAAACTACATAAGCAATATAATTTGAGATCGATACTTACAAATTGGGCCTCCCATGATTCAACACCCCCTGCTCCAAAATGCGTGCTTCCATATTGCTCCATCTGGATCCTTCATGCCTCCATGTGTTGCAAACTGGGGTCCTCCCTCGCTAACTTCATTGCTTTCTTCCACTCATGCTTGTGAGCGGTGTGGGGTGGGCCCCTTGGTGGTTGACCTCCCTCGAGCCTGCGGGCAAGATCCGCTAGTGCCTGCCTCTTAAGCGAAGATCTTTTATTGCCAAGTATCGTAACAATCTTTGACTTGGCCCATTTATCTGTGAACTGGCGATTGGGGGGGTTAGGATACCTAGAGCGAACAGCAGCGAGGGTCTCATCAGCCAACCTCTTTGGCTAGTCTTTGAAGTGGATAAAGCAATCTCTGTAATTGTTAGCAATTACAGAGCGCATGAAGGCCATGATGTCCTTCCCCCGCGCATCCATCAAGATGCCTCCTATCTGAGTGATGTCATAGAATATCGTACCATCACCCGGAGGCACATCTAAATCATCTGAATCATCATCGTCCCCACCACCACCCCTCCCAAAGGACTGTGCCATGCATCCCCCATCACTCTCCTTGCTACTACGTCTACTACCGTGTCGTGTCGAGCTCGTACGCTGGCCACTCGTAGCTGGAGACTGCACGGGACTACGCTGACCACTCGTAGCTGGAGAACCGAGTCTCGACTGCATAGGAGTATGCCGATGGCTCTGCGAGACAGGACCTCCTGACGGCATGGGGGAAGGGGCATAAGACGGCATGGCAGAAGGGGCATAAGACGGCATGGGGGAAGGGGCATAAGACGGCATGGGAGATGGGCCTGCGCTGTGTAGCCGACTGGGCTATGCTGACTCCGCTGGGGTGATCTTAGCTGGTGTGGGGTGGTTTGGAGTCTATAGTGCCGACTCTTAGGGGGTGTTTAGAGTACCCGTCATATACCCGTATAACTCTGCAGGACTAGGAGGGTGCCTTAAAAGGTTATATAAGTCCGTAAAAATAGAATCCCAGGGATCAGGTGAGCTGAAAGCGCTTCGTGGCCACATGATGAACTGGAAAAAAGAAAAAAAATCTATTACTGATGAGCTGAGAAGAAAGGGGAAGGGAAGAGAGGATTACTGCCGGAGCGCATGTATAGATGCGTCTGATTAGCGCGTCTATTTTTACGTATAACAGCGTGTCTATAAACGCGGCTATCTGTGTCTGCAAACAGGCTAGATGTGCCTATAGACGCGCTTGTAGACACGGTCTGAGACGTGCCTATAGACGTGCTCCGACAGACGGACTTTTCTAAAAAGTAGAAAAGGACATGCATCCGACACACCAACGTAACACTAATACCCAAATCATGTGTTTTTTGGATACGAGAAAGTACAAATCCAAAGAGAGCAAACTTTCAAAAAAGATCAACTGCAATAAGACTTACCTTGGATAGAGGTATGGAAGGTTCTTCTCCTTTTTCAAAGTTGCTTCTCCTCCTTGTTCACCCTCCTCTCCTTTAAGCTTGGAAGTAAGTGTGGGTGCCTTCCTCTTAAGTGTAAGCTTGGAAGTAAGTGTGGGTGCCTTCCTCTTAAGCGTCAAAACTGTGGATCTGCTAATAACAAATCAAGCAAGCCGCGCGAAGTATAAGTAATGTGAAGAAAAGCGAAGCGAGCATGCTAAAAGCAGGTTTAAAAGCCGCGTCTATAATCGCGTCTAATAGCGCATCTATAGGCACGTCTAAATACACAGGGTAGACGCAGTTTTAGACGCGCTTTTAGACATGCACCATAGAATAGATAGATGCAATTTTAGACGCGCACCACAGAACAAACGGACGTGCTTTTAGACGCGCCATAGAGTTCAAATTTAAACATTTGAAGAAGAGCAATTTTTTTGGGGTTGTTTGTTTGTAGGATGTCTTCATCTTCAACAAGTAGCTCCAGTGAGGATGAATCCCTTCGTATCCACCATCGCGACATGTGGTTGGAGCAAAAAATCAAATGTATGTGTGATCGATGTCGAGGAAACATGTATCGTGCATGCAGGATTACACTCAATCACATCTCAAAGTATGGAGAATGGGATGCGGCCATAAACATGGTAAGGGTTTGTAAGTTAAGGTTAATTGAGATACCTATGGGTGTTCATATGTTTGAGTTATGATCCTGTTTTAATTTGATATAGGATGCAGTGCCACACCCACATATGTTGCCCTATGCTCGCCGTGACGAGGCGAAGCATCGGCAATATGAGGTGGGATCTTCAGGAGGGACCGTTACAGATGCATGGAGTGATGGTGATAGTAGCCCTCCGCCATTACCTCATGAAGCTGTGGAGGAGGAGGTGTTTGATAATATGGTGCGAGATTTATATGTCCATCAAGGGAGGGATGATAGCATGGAGCAGGATGATCTTTTTACTGCAGCATCGACTCCACTGTTTGAGGGGTGCACATTCTCTGTTCTACGTGCCTCCCTTGAGTTACTAAACTTGCAAACCATCTATGGATGGAGCAATGCAAGTTTGAATGCATTACTCAAGTAAGCTTTAAAGTCTATTTTGCAAACATGGTGAATTATGCTAATGGGTCAATTACTCAAATGCTTTTCCTCATTTATGGTCTTCACGTGCAGGCTATTGTGTAAAATGCTTCCAAGGGAGAATAAATTACCGACCTCAAGAGATATGGCAAGGCAACATGTGACCTCTCTTGGAGGATTAGATTACAAGCGCATCCATGCATGTGTCAACGATTGCGTTTTGTTTCGTGGACTACATAAGGATGCAAGAGAGTGTCCTACTTGTGGAGAGGCAAGATATAGAGCAGATCTCAAAACTTTGGACGTGCCTCATAAGGTTCTACGACATTTTCCCATAATCCCTCGCATCCAACATATGTTCAAGTGCAAATCTATTGCAGAGCTCATGTCATGGCATTCCTCCCACCGATCAACCGATGGCAAGTGGAGAACTCCTGTGGACTCTCTTGCGTGGAAGCATATTGAAGACACATGGCCAAGCTTCAAGGAAGAACCTAGGAGCTTGTAACTTGGATTGGGTAAGGATGGTGTGAACCCATTTGGTCTCAAAAGCACGTCTTACAGTGTATGGCCAGTGATATTGGTGAATTATAATCTTCCACCCTCTATGACTATTAAGAAAGGACATGTTATGCTGTCCCTTCTAATTCCAGGGAAACATAAAGTCAAAAACCCTGATGTTTATTTGGAGCCTTTGATTGACGAGGTAGAGATACTTTGGAGAGGTATCGAGGTGGATGATGTGAGCAGGCCTCCCTCATCACGAGACTTCAACTGCAAAGTAGTCTTGATGTGGATGATGCATGACTTCCCAGGCTATGGCGAGTGTTCAGGTAAGCATTGCACTTCTAATTATGAATAGGCAAAGGATGTGGCACCCTAAACCCACCTTCAACTCTTAATTGTGTCTATTGTTCAGGTCTCACTACATCGGGTTACCATGCATGTCCTATTTGTGGTCCTTCACTAGTTGCCTCACGGGCAGATGCATTGAATAAGGTCATCTATGAGAATCACCATCGAGTTCTCCCACCTGATCATCCTAGATATGTTGCCCCTTGGAATGAAGTCCTCCCACAATCACTCACCATGGGAGATTGGATGAGAATTTGGGACGGTTCCATGACTCCTGCACCACTTGGCATGAGCCGGTAAGGGTTTATAACTATTGTGTACTATCTTGGCTGGAAATAAAGATTGCCCGCTAACACCAACTTTTGTTTAGATACTCCATCTTTTATCGTTTACCATATTGGTCCCACCTCAAGATCAATCACCTGCTTGATCCCATGCATATATTCAAGAATGTGGCATCTACCATTTGGGAGCATTTGAATGGGACACGAGATTCCGCAGGCATAAGGGAGGATCTACGTACCACAGGGAGGATGTGTGAAGCTTGGCCACAAGAGAGACCAAATGGGCATGTTTTTTTACCTCGTGCACCGTGGATGTTATCAAAGCTAGAGATGGCGACGGTGAAGCACGCTATTACTACAATTTGTACTCCCACTGGATGCATGAGGTGTTTGAAGGGAGCCTTTACAAAGAGCAAGAAAAGAGGACACAAGGGAAAGGACGCAACAAAGTAATAGACACGGAGTTGCATAATAGTATCAACCTCTGTTGCGTGCTTAATAGTGATGTGATGAAAAGATGGGTGACAAGATACGAGGATGCAAAGGCAAGAAGACAAGAAGAAAGGGCCCTCTTTCGTGTGCCATACCCTCAGTATCTAAGAGCACTTCCAAAGGATATTCATGTGGACTGGCTTCTTGATGAAATGGAGAAAGCAGAGAAAGACGAGGGGATGCATATCACAATGGAAGAATGGGAGTATGCTAGGGGATGCATGAGCAAGGTCGGTATATAGAATGTTATGCATAAGTTAGGAGCTTTCAATAATTTAGATTGCTTATTTAATTGATTTTGTCTTGGTGTAGTGCACTATGTTCAATGCTATATGGTGTGAGGGCAAGCATTTTCGAACACAACGGATTGATGATAAGAGAAACACACAAGATTGTGGCGTCATTGCTAGCTTTGAGGGAGCCAATGGAGCCATGGATGATTATTGTGGCATAATCCAAGATATTATTAAGTTTGACTTTCGACGCTTTTTTGTGTATGTTTTGGATGTAAAGTGGTTTAAGGACGTGGTGGAAAGAGGCCCTAATCCAACAATCAAATTCCATGCAAGTGGCTTTGTAACTATTGACTCCACAAAGTTTTGGCAAAGTAGGAAGGACACACTAGTACTACCGCAACAATGTGAACAGGTACTATGCCCACATATAAAAATACTCGCTTTTAAATATTTGATGCAATAAAAATAACATGATTGTATTTGTGTTTGAATTAGGTTGTCTATCAACCAACGGTGGATAATAATAGATGGTGGCATGTCATACCTATTATGCCATGTTCCAAAGTGATGTATAGTACATTTACTAATATGGAGCGTATGGAGGATGATCATGGCCATGGACGTGATGATGACCGTGATACGAGAGAGGAGGATGATCATGACATAGGAGATACAGATATTGAAGCCATTACCCGTGAGGATGAGCCTACCACTGGTGATGCTGATTTCAATGAGCACATGAGTAGCCACAACAAGACAAAGCACCCATAGACGCGCGCACAGACGCGTTTCATGAACTAAATAAAAAACTTACGGGCGCGTCTATTTGCGCATCAGGAGACCCGCGTCTAATTGCGCGTCTATATATCAGACTTATGCGCGTATAGACGCGCACAGACACGCATAAATAGACGCACTTATACATGCTTTCATAGACGCACGTATAGACGCAAATCGAACAGACAGATGCGAATATAAACGCGTTTTTAAACGCACTGATAGATGCGCCTTTTTTTTTAAAAAAAAATTTACAGAATACTGTGTATGTTGTGTATGCTATATAGTTACAAGAATCCCATATCCACATTCTGTAATTCAATTCTTACAGCCAACCGCATTTTTATTACAATTCCAAATAAAATATTACAACTCCAAAACGCAATAAAATTGAAAGCTATAAAAGTGCTTGTATATACATATAGCACGAAGCTAAGCCACGTCATGTGGCTCCAAGTACAAAAAATAAGGAAGCTAAGCCATGTCATGTAGCTTCAAGTACAAAAAATAAGAGGAGTCTATATACAAGAGGCACGAAGCCAAGCCAATGGCTTTAAGTACAAAAAAGAATAGTAGCACTACTTCTACGACTAATCCTCGCTGCCTTCCACGCTCCCTTCTGCGCTGCCTTCTGCGCTCCCTTCTGCACCTCCTTCCTCGTCTTGTGCAGGGGCGGCCTGTAAACAAGGGACAACATATATCAATGTATGAAAAATCAAATCTTTACTTATAATTTTGGCATTATTTAATTACTTTCAAATACCTGGGGGGCCTGTCCGGTAGCTCGGGTATACTGCTCCTCAGTAATCAACCCGTCATCATAGAAGTGCCTCCATGTATCTCCTCTGCGATGGTGGCAGTGGTAGGTTGTCTCCACTGGAGTAGGGTATCTGCCCACGATCTCAAGCTGCATGACCGCGATACACTTTGTGGAGGGATTAGTACAAAGAAACAACCAACCTCCTAATAAACTACATAAGCAATATAATTTGAGATCGATACTTACAAATTGGGCCTCCCATGATTCAACACCCCCTACTCCAAAATGCGCGCTCCCATATTCCTCCATTTGGATCCTCCGTGCCTCCACGTGCTGCAGACTGGGCTCCTCCCTCGCTGACTTCATTGCCTTCTTCCACTCACGCTTCTGAGCGGTGTGGGGCGGGCCCCTTGGAGGTTGACCTGCCTCAAGTCTGGCAAGCTCCGCTAGTGCCTGCCTCTTAAGGGAAGATCTTTTATTGCTAAGTATCGTAACAATCTTTGACTTCCCCCATTTATCTGTGAACTGGCGATTGGGGGGGTTAGGATACCTAGAGTGAATAGTAGCGAGGGTCTCATCAGCCAACCTCTTTGGGTGGTCTTTATAGTGGATAAAGCAATCTCTGTAATTGTTAGCAATTACAGAGCGCATGAAGGCCATGATGTCCTTCCCCCGCGCATCCATCAAGATGCCTCCTGTCTGAGTGATGTCATAATAAATCGTACCATCACCCAGAGGCACGTCTAAATCATCTGAATCATCATCCTCCTCACCGCCACATGGCCCAAAGCACTGTGCCATGCATCCGCCACCGCTCTCCCTGCTACTACGCCTGCCACCCTGTCGTGTCGAGCTCGTACGCTGGCCACTCGTAGCTGGGGACTGCACGGGACTACGCTGACCACTCGTAGCTGGAGAACCGAGTCTCGACGGCTGGGGAGTACGTCGACGGCTCGCCGAGGCAGAAGGACCTCCTGACGGCATGGGGGAAGGGGCATAAGACGGGATGGCAGAAGGGACATAAGACGACATGGGGGAAGGGGCATAAGACGGTACGGGGGAAGGGGCATAAGACGGGGCATAAGACGGCTGTGTGGACTCCGCTGGGGTGATCTCAGCTGGTGTGGGGTGGCTCGGAGTTTATAGTGCCGACTCCTGGGGAGTGTTAAGGGTACCCGTCATGTACCCGTATAACTCCGCAGGACTAGGAGGGTGCCCTAAAATGTTATATAAATCCTTCCATATCGATTCCCGCGGATCAGGTGAGCTAGAAGCACTTCCTTCCCACATGTTAAACTGGAAAAAAATAAACAAATCTATTACTTTGGGAGCTGAGAAGAAAGGGGGAAAAAAAAAGGGGAAAAAAAAAAAGGCTCTGTCAGAGCGCATCTATAGACCCGTCTAATCTTCGCGTCTATAAACGCGTCTAATAGAGCGTTTAACAATCCAAGTAAAAGCACATCTAACAGTCCGTTCATCAATCCGTCTAACAGTGCGTTAAAAAGCACGTCTACCAGTGCGTCTAACAGTCCGTCCAAACATCCGTCTAACAACGCGTCTAAAAGCGCATCTAACAATTCGTTTAAAACTCTGTCTGACAGAGCGTCTGTGTGAGCGTCTACATACGTGTCTGTGTGTGTCTGTAACAACCCAGACGTGCATATAGACGCGCCTGTAGATGCGCGTTTAGACGCGCCCTCAGACGCCTCTATACACGCGCTCCGACAGTCGAGAATACTAAAAAGTCGAAAAGGACGTTTCGCCCGACAAAAGAACGTGTCGCTCATACCTAGATGCTGCATTTCGTGGATGCGAGAAAGTACAAAACTGGAAAGAGCAAGCAAGAACAACTTCAAAAGAACTTACTTGGAAAAAGGTATGGAAGGATCTTTCTTTTCCAAACTTGTTTCTTCTCCTTGTTCGTACTCCTCCTCTTCTTTAGGCTTGGAAGCAAGCTGTGTAGGTACGGTCCCTTTGTCTTGAGTGAAAGCTTGGAACTGTGTATGGGAGGCTCTCTCTTAAGCTTCGAATCTATAGAACTGCTAATAAAGAAGGAAGAAAGCTGCTCGCGAAGTTTAAGTAGTCAAAAGAAAAGCAAAGCGAGCGGCGCGCCGAAAAGCAGGTTTAAAAGTCGCGTCTATAGTTGTGTCTATTAGCGCGTCTATAGTCACGTCTGAATACACAGAGTAGATGCGTCTATAGTCGCGTTTATTAGCGCGTCTACAGGTGCGTTTAAATACACAGAGTAGACGCGAATATAAACGCGCAGTTAGACGCGATGATAGACGCGGCGATAGATGCAACACAAAGTTTTTAAGTTAAGCATTTGAAGAAGAGCAAATTTGTTGGGTTGTTTGTTTGTAGGATGTCTCCATCTTCAACAAGCAGCTCCAGTGAGGATGAATCCCTCCATATCCACCATCGCGAAATGTGGTTGGAGCAAAAAATCAAATGTCTGTGTGATCGATGTCGAGGAAACATGTATCGTGCACGCAGGATTACGCTCAATCATATCTCAAAGTATGGAGAATGGGATGTGACCGTAAATAGGGTAAGGGTTTGTAAGTTAAGGTTGATTGAGATACCTATGGGTGTTCATATGTTTGAGTTATAATGATCCCGTTTTAATTTGATACAGGATGCAGTGCCACACCCGCACATGTTACCCTATGCCCGTCGTGAGGAGGCGAAGCGTCGGCGATATGAGGTGGGATCTTCAGGAGGGACCGTTACGGATGCATGGAGTGATGGTGATAGTAGCCCTCCACCATTACCTCATGAAGCCATCGAGGAGGAGGTGTTTGATGATATGGTGCGGGATTTATATGTCCATCAAGGGAGGGATAATAGCATGGAGCAGGATGATCTTTTTACCGCAGCATCGACTCCACTGTTTGAGGGGTGCACATTCTCTGTTCTAGGTGCCTCCCTTGAGTTACTAAACTTGCAAACCATCTATGGATGGAGCAATGCAAGTTTGAATGCATTACTCAAGTAAGCTTTAAAGTCGATTTTGCAAACATGGTGAATTATGCTAGTGGGTCAATTACTCGAATGCTTTTCCTCATTTATGGTCTTCACGTGCAGGCTATTGTGTAAAATGCTTCCAAGGGAGAATAAATTACCGACCTCAAGAGATATGGCAAGGCAACATGTGACCTCTCTTGGAGGATTAGATTACAAGCGCATCCATGCTACATGTGTCAATGATTGCGTTTTGTTTCGTGGACTACATAAGGATGCAAGAGAGTGTCCTACTTGTGGAGAGGCAAGATATAGAGCAGATCTCAAAACCTTGGACGTGCCTCGTAAGGTATTGCGACATTTTCCCATAATCCCTCGCATCCAACATATGTTCAAGTGCAAATCTATTGCAGAGCTCATGTCATGGCATTCCTCCCATCGATCAACCGATGGCAAGTGGAGAACTCCCGCGGACTCTCCTGCGTGGAAGCATATTGAAGGCACATGGCCAAGCTTCAAGGAAGAACCTAGGAGCTTGAGACTTGGATTGGGTATGGACGGTGTGAACCCATTTGGTCTCAAAAGCACATCTTACAGTGTATGGCTAGTGGTATTGGTGAATTACAATCTTCCACCCTCTATGGCTATTAAGAAAGAACATGTCATGCTGTCCCTTCTAATTCCAGGGAAACATAAAGTCAAAAACCCTGATGTTTATTTGGAGCCTTTGATTGATGAGCTAGAGATACTTTGGAGAGGTATTGAGGTGCATGATGTGAGCAGGCCTCCCTCGTCACGAGACTTCAACTGCAAAGCAGTCTTGATGTGGATGATGCATGACTTCCCAGGCTATGGCGAGTGTTCAGGTAAGCATTGCATTTTTTAATTATGAATAGGCAAGGACGTGGCATCCTAAACCCACCTTCCACTCTTAATTGCATCTATTGTTTCAGGTCTCACTACATCGGGTTACCATGCATGTCCTGTTTGTGGTCCTTTGCTAGTTGCCTCACGCGCAGACGCATTGAATAAGGTCATCTATGAGAATCACCATCGATTTCTCCCACCTGATCATCCTAGATATGTTGCCCCTTGGAATGAAGTCCTCCCACAATCACTCACCGCGGGAGATTGGATGAGAATTTGGGACGGTTCCACGACGACTCCTCCACCACTTGGCATGAGCCGGTAAGGATTTGTAACTATTGGCTGGAAGTAAAGATTGGCTATATTGGTTGAAAGTGAAGATTGCATGCTAACACTTTATTTTGTTTAGATACTCCATCTTTTATCGTTTACCATATTGGTCCCACCTCAAGATCAATCACCTGCTCGATCCCATGCATATCTTCAAGAATGTGGCATCTACCATTTGGGAGCATTTGAATGGGACACGAGATTCGGCAGGCATAAGAAAGGATCTACGTAGCACAGGGAAGATGCGTGAAGCTTGGCCTCAAGAGAGACCAAATGGGCGTGTTTTTTTACCTCCTGCACCGTGGATGTTATCAAAGCTAGAGATGGCGACGGTGAAGCGCGCTATTACTACAATTCGTACTACCACTGGATGCATGAGGTGTTTGAAGGGAGCCTTTACAAAGAGCAAGAAAAGAGGTGTAGAGCATCTATATGGCTTGAAATCTCATGATTGGCACAAGATGCTCCAAGTAAGTATTTTATATGCATAATATCTTTTTCCTTTCAAATTTGTGAGTGAATAGCTATAAGCAACTAATCAACCACCTCCTCGCGGGTTCAGTTCATACTACCTACTAGCATTTCACGTAGTGCATAAAAGGACGTGAAAGATTGTATTTACAAGATGGGCGAGCTTGTGAGGTATGTGAGCTCAAAGGAAATAGATCCCACCACGCTTGAGAATCACAACAACACAAAGCAACTATAGACGCGCTTGATAGACGCGCAAAATAGCGGGCGCGTCTATAGGCGTTGCTCTAGTAGAGAAATTACGGGTGCATCTATTAGCGCAGCTAAATGCTTGTCTATTTGTGCGTCAATCACCGCGTTTATTTGCGCATTAGACCTGAGAAAATACGGGCCCGTCTACCATCCCGTTTATTAGCGCGTCTATTTACGCGTGTATTTGCGCATTTATTTGCGCGTTTACACTGAGAATCAGACGCGTTGTTAGACACGCTCCAGAGAATACAGAAAGTGAGATTTTGGTGTACATCATTGCTTTCCAAACATTGCCCATGATTACCAAAGCACATAATTTTTTGCAAGCCCACATATACAAGAATTAAGGGAAATGAGGAGAATGAGACAATATGTAAAATAGTTTTGCCAATATCAATTGTGGGGCTATGGTTCAATCTCATCCTCAATGAGATCAACCCTTGCCAAACTATCTACTTCAAAATCCAAACAAGTGTTTAGATCTACAAATACATTCAACCCACTACTACTTGTGCCACTCATGTGCTCATCGAAATCAAGATCTCCAATGGTAGGCTCGTCCTCACGGGTAATGCCGGCCTCAATATCTATATCTCCTATCTCATGATCATCCTCCTCTCTTGTATCACGGTCATCATCATGTCCATGGCCATGATCATCCTCCATACGCTCCATATTAGTAAATGTACTATATATCACTTTGGAATGTGGCATAATAGGTATGACATGCCACCACCTATTATTATCCATCATTGGTTGATAGACAACCTAATTCAAACACAAATACAATCATGTTACTTTTCTTGCATCAAATATTTAAAAGCGAGTATTTTTATGTGTGTGCACAGTACCTGTTCACATTGTTGTGGTAGTATTAGTGTGTCCTTCCTACTTTGCCAAAACTTTGTGGAGTCAATAGTTACAAAGCCACTTGCATGGCGTTTGATTGTTGCATTAGGGCCTCTTTCTACCACGTCCTTAAACCACTTTACATCCAAAACATACACAAAGAAGCGTCGAAAGTCAAGCATAATGATATCTTGGATTATGCCACAATAATCATCCATGACTCCATTGGCTCCCTCAAAGCTAGCAATGACGCCGCAATCTTGTGTGTTTCTCTTATCATCAATCCGTTGTGTTCGAAAATGCTTGCCCTCACACCATATAGCATTGAACATAGTGCACTACACCAAGAAAAAATCAATTAAATAAGCAATCTAAATTATAAAAACCTCCTAACTTATGCATAACATTCTATATACCGACCTTGCTCATGCATCCCCTAGCATACTCCCATTCTTCCATTGTGATATGCATCCCCTCGTCTTTCTCTGCTTTCTCCATTTCATCAAGTAGCCAATCCACATGAATATCCTTTGGAAGTGCTCTTAGACGCTGAGGGTATGGCACACGAGATCCGTGGTGTGTACGAAAGAGGGCCCTTTCTTCTTGTCTTCTTGCCTTTGCATCCTCGTATCTTGTCACCCATCTTTTCATCACATCACTATTAAGCATGCAAAAGAGGTTGATACTATTACGCAACTCCGTGTCTATTACTTTGTTGCGTCCTTTTCCTTGAGGCACAATAGAGGTCATCCTTAGGTCTTCATCATCTCTCCATAGTCGTGGGAGAGAGCTATCCACATCAACAAGAAACTCAGAAATATATACAAGTGACTCTTGTACCAACCAACCCTCAGCCATGCTACCTTCGGGTCTTGCATTTTGTCTCACGAAGCCCTTCAAGGTCTTCATGAAGCGCTCAAGGAAGAACAACCATCGTGCATGTATAGTACCGCATATAGCAATCTCATCCACCAAATGCACCATGAGATGTAGTTGGCTTGTGAGAATAGAACGTGGAAATGTCTCCTCCACTAAACAAACCGCCTCCACTGACATAACTCGAGCATTCTCAAGCGTGGTGGGATCTATTTCCTTTGAGCTCACATACCTCACAAGCTCTCCCATCTTGTAAATACAATCTTTCACGTCCTTTGATGCACTACGTGAAATGCTAGTAGGTAGTATGAACTGAACCCGCGAGGAGGTGGTTGATTAGTTGCTTATAGCTATTCACTCACAAATTTGAAAGGAAAAAGATATTATGCATATAAAATACTTACTTGGAGCATCTTGTGCCAATCATGAGATTTCAAGCCATATAATTGCTCTACACCTCTGTTCTTGCTCTTTGTAAAGGCTCCCCTCAAACACCTCATGCATCCAGTGGGAGTACGAATTGTAGTAATAGCGCGCTTCACCGTCGCCATCTCTAGCTTTGATAACATCCACGGTGCACGAGGTAAAAAAACACGCCCATTTGGTCTCTCTTGAGGCCAAGCTTCATGCATCCTCCCTGTGGTACGTAGATCCTCCCTTATGCCTGCCGAATCTCGTGTCCCATTTAAATGCTCCCAAATGGTAGATGCCACATTCTTGAAGATATACATGGGATCGAGCAGGTGATTGATCTTGAGGTGGGACCAATATCATAAACGATAAAAGATATAGTATCTAAACAAAATAAAGTGTTAGCATGCAATCCTCACTTTCAACCAATATAGCCAATCTTTACTTCCAGCCAATAGTTACAAATCCTTACCGGCTCATGCCAAGTGGTGGAGGAGTCGTGGAACCGTCCCAAATTCTCATCCAATCTCCCGCGGTGAGTGATTGTGGGAGGACTTCATTCCAAGGGGCAACATATCTAGGATGATCAGGTGGGAGAAATCGATAGTGATTCTCATAGATGACCTTATTCAATGCGTCTACCCGTGAGGCAACTAGCGAAGGACCACAAACAGGACATGCATGGTAACCCGATGTAGTGAGACCTAAAACAATAGATGCAATTAAGAGTGGAAGGTGGGTTTAGGGTGCCACGTCCTTGCCTATTCATAATTAAAAAATGCAATGCTTACCTGAACACTCACCATAGCCTGGGAAGTCATGCATCGTCCACATCAAGACTGCTTTGCAGTTGAAGTCTCGTGACGAGGGAGGCCTGCTCACATCATGCACCTCGATACCTCTCCAAAGTATCTCTAGCTCATCAATCAAAGGCTCCAAATAAACATCAGGGTTTTTGACTTTATGTTTCCCTGGAATTAGAAGGGACAGCATGACATGTCCTTTCTTAATAGCCATAGAGGGTGGAAGATTGTAATTCACCAATACCACTGGCCATACACTGTAAGACGTGCTTTTGAGACCAAATGGGTTCACACCGTCCATACCCAATCCAAGTCTCAAGCTCCTAGGTTCTTCCTTGAAGCTTGGCCATGTGTCTTCAATATGCTTCCACGCAGGAGAGTCCGCGAGAGTTCTCCACTTGCCATCGGTTGATCGATGGGAGGAATGCCATGACATGAGCTCTGCAATAGATTTGCACTTGAACATATGTTCGATGCGAGGGATTATGGGAAAATGTCGCAATACCTTACGAGGCACGTCCAAGGTTTTGAGATCTGCTCTATATCTTGCCTCTCCACAAGTAGGACACTCTCTTGCATCCTTATGTAGTCCACGAAACAAAACGCAATGGTTGACACATGCATGGATGCGCTTGTAATCTAATCCTCCAAGAGAGGTCACATGTTGCCTTGCCATATCTCTTAAGGTCGGTAATTTATTCTCCCTTGGAAGCATTTTACACAATAGCCTGCACGTGAAGACCATAAATGAGGAAAAGCATTCGAGTAATTGACCCACTAGCATAATTCACCATGTTTGCAAAATCGACTTTAAAGCTTACTTGAGTAATGCATTCAAACTTGCATTGCTCCATCCATAGATGGTTTGCAAGTTTAGTAACTCAAGGGAGGCACATAGAACAGAGAATGTGCACCCCTCAAACAGTGGAGTCAATGCTGCGGTAAAAAGATCATCCTGCTCCATGCTATTATCCCTCCCTTGATGGACATATAAATCCCGCACCATATCATCAAACACCTCCTCCTCCACGGCTTCATGAGGTAATGGTGGAGGGCTACTATCACCATCACTCCATGCATCCGTAACGGTCCCTCCTGAAGATCCCACCTCATATCGCCGACGCTTTGCCTCCTCACGATAGGCATAGGGTAACATGTGCGGGTGTGGCACTGCATCCTGTATCAAATTAAAACGGGATCATTATAACTCAAACATATGAACACCCATAGGTATCTCAATCAACCTTAACTTACAAATCCTTACCCTGTTTACGGTCACATCCCATTCTCCATACTTTGAGATATGATTGAGCGTAATCCTGCGTGCACGATACATGTTTCCTCGACATCGATCACACAGACATTTGATTTTTTGCTCCAACCACATTTCGCGATGGTGGATACGGAGGGATTCATCCTCACTAGAGCTGCTTGTTGAAGATGGAGACATCCTACAAACAAACAACCCACCAAATTTGCTCTTCTTCAAATGCTTAACTTAAAAACTCTGTGTTGCGTCTATCGCCGCGTCTATCGTCGCGTCTAATGTTGTGTCTAACTGCGCGTCTAAATGCCCGTCTACTCTGTGTATTTGAACGCGCCTGTAGACACACTAATAGACGCGACTATAGACGCATCTACTCTGTGTATTCAGACGCGACTATAGACGCGCTAATAGACGCGACTATACCCGCGACTTTTAAACCTGCTTTTCGGCGCACCGCTCGCTTTGCTTTTCTTTTGACTACTTAAACTTCGCGAGTGGCTCTCTTCCTTCTTTATTAGCAGTTCTATAGATTCGAAGCTTAAGAGAGAGTCTCCCATACACAGTTCCAAGCTTTCACTCAAGACAAAGGGACCGTACCTACACAGCTTGCTTCCAAGCCTAAAGAAGAGGAGGAGTACGAACAAGGAGAAGAAACAAGTTTGGAAAAGAAAGATCCTTCCATACCTTTTTCCAAGTAAGTCCTTTTGAAGTTGTTCTTGCTTGCTCTAATTTCCAGTTTTGTACTTTTTCGCATCCACGAAACGCAGCATCTAGGTATGAGCAACACGTTCTTTTGTCGGGCGAAACGTCCTTTTCGACTTTTGAGTATTCTCGACTGTCAGAGCGCGTGTATAGAGGCGTCTGAGGGCGCATCTAAACGCCCATCTACAGGCGCGTCTATATGCGCATCTGGCTTGTTACAGACACACACAAACGCGTATATAGACGCCCACATAGACGCTCTGTTAAACGGAGTTTTAAACGAATTGTTAGACGTGCTTTTAGACGCACTGTTAGACGGATTGATGAACGGACTGTTAGACGCGCTTTTACTTGAATTGTTAAACGCTCTATTAGACGCGTTTATAGACGCGAAGATTAGACGGGTCTATAGACGCGCTCTGACGAAGCCTCTTTTTTTTTTTCCCCTTTCTTCTCAGCTCCCAAAGTAATAGATTTGTTTATTTTATTCCAGTTTAACATGTGGAAAGGAAGTGCTTCTAGCTCACCTGATCCACGTGAATCGATATGGAAGGATTTATATAATATTTTAGGGCACCCTCCTAGTCCTGCGGAGTTATACGGGTACATGACGGGTACCCTTAACACTCCCCAGGAGTCGGCACTACAGACTCCGAGCCACCCCACACCGCCTGAGATCACCCCAGTGGAGTCCGCACAGCCGTCTTATGCCCCATCTTATGCCCCTTCCCCCGTACTGTCTTATGCCCCTTCCCCCATGCCGTCTTATGTCCCTTCTGCCATCCCGTCTTATGCCTCTTCCCCCATGCCTTCAGGAGGTCCTTCTGCCTCAGCGAGCCGTCGACGTTAGACGCGACTGTTAGACTGTTAGACGCGACTGTTTGGACGGACTGTTAGACGCGGTGGTAGACGCGCTTTTTAACGCACTGTTAGACGGATTGATGAACGGACTGTTAGACGCGCTTTTACTTGAATTGTTAAACGCTCTGTTAGACGCGTTTATAGATGCGAAGATTAGACGGGTCTATAGACGCACTCTGACAGAGCCTCTTTTTTTTTTTTCCCCTTTCTTCTCAGCTCCCAAAGTAATAGATTTGTTTATTTTTTTCCAGTTTAACATGTGGGGAGGAAGTGCTTCTAGCTCACCTGATCCGCGTGAATCGATATGGAAGGATTTATATAATATTTTAGGGCACCCTCCTAGTCCTGCGGAGTTATACGGGTACATGACGGGTACCCTTAGCACTCCCCAGGAGTCGGCACTACAGACTCTGAGCCACCCCACACCGCCTGAGATCACCCCAGTGGAGTCCACACAGCCGTCTTATGCCTCGTCTTATGCCCCTTCCCCTGTACCGTCTTATGCCCCTTCCCCCATGCCGTCTTATGTCCCTTCTGCCATCCCGTCTTATGCCCCTTCCCCCATGCCTTCAGGAGGTCCTTCTGCCTCAGCGAGCCGTCGAGACTCGGTTCTCCAGCTACGAGTGCTCAGCGTAGTCCTGCGCAGTCCCCAGCTACGAGTGGCCAGCGTACGAGCTCGACACGACAGGGTGGCAGGCGTAGTAGCAGGGAGAGTGGTGGCGGATGCATGGCACAGTGCTTTGGGCCATGTGGCGATGAGGAGGATGATGATTCCGATGATTTAGACGTGCCTCTGGGTGATGGTACGATTTATTATGACATCACCCACACAAGAGGCATCTTGATGGATGTGCGGGGGAAGGACATAATGGCCTTCATGCGCTCTGTAATTGCTAACAATTACAGAGATTGCTTTATCCACTATAAAGACCACCCAAAGAGGTTGGCTGATGAGACCCTCGCTACTATTCGCTCTAGGTATCCTAACCCCCCCAATCGCCAGTTCACAGATAAATGGGGGAAGTCAAAGATTGTTACGATACTTAGCAATAAAAGATCTTCCCTTAAGAGGCAGGCACTAGCGGAGCTTGCCAGACTTGAGGCAGGTCAACCTCCAAGGGGCCCGCCCCACACCGCTCAGAAGCGTGAGTGGAAGAAGGCAATGAAGTCAGCGAGGGAGGAGCCCAGTCTGCAGCATGTGGAGGCATGGAGGATCCAGATGGAGGAGTATGGGAGCGCGCATTTTGGAGCAGGGGGTGTTGAATCATGGGAGGCCCAATTTGTAAGTATCGATCTCAAATTATATTGCTTATGTAGTTTATTAGGAGGTTGGTTGTTTCTTTGTACTAATCCCTCCACAAAGTGTATCGCGGTCATGCAGCTTGAGATCGTGGGCAGATACCCTACTCCAGTGGAGACAGCCTACCACCACCACCATCGCAGAGGAGATACATGGAGGCACTTCTATGATGACGGGTTGATTACTGAGGAGCAGTATACCCGAGCTACTGGACAAGCCCCCCAGGTATTTGAAAGTAATTAAATAATGCCAAAATTATAAGTAAAGATTTGATTTTTCATACATTGATATATGTTGTCCCTTGTTTACAGGCCGCCCCTGCACAAGACGACGAGGAAGACGAGGAAGGAGATGCAGAAGGGAGCGCAGAAGGGAGCGTGGAAGGCAGCGAGGATTAGTCGTAGAAGTAGTGCTACTATTCTTTTTTGTACTTAAAGCCATTGGCTTGGCTTCGTGCCTCTTGTATATAGACTCCTCTTATTTTTTGTACTTGAAGCCACATGACATGGCTTAGCTTCCTTATTTTTTGTACTTGGAGCCACATGACGTGGCTTAGCTTCATGCTATATGTATATACAAGCACTTTTTGAGCTTTCAATTTTATTGCATTTTGGAGTTGTAATATTTTATTTGGAATTGTAATTAAAATGCGGTTGGCTGTAAGAATTGAATTACAGAATGTGGATATGGGATTCTTGTAACTATATAGCATACACAACATACACAGTATTCTGTAAAATTTTTTTTTAAAAAAAAGGCGCGTCTATCAGTGCGTTTAAAAACGCGTTTATATTCGCGTCTGTCTGTTCGACTTGCGTCTATACGTGCGTCTATCAAAGCGTTTATATGCGCATCTATTTACGCGTGTATGAGTGTGTCTATACACGCGTAAGTCTGATATATAGACGTGCAATTAGATGCGGGTCTCCTGATGCGCAAATAGACGCGCAAATAGAGGCGCCCGTAAGTTTTTTATTTAGTTCATGAAACGCGTCTGTGCGCGCGTCTATAGGTGCTTTGTCTTGTTGTGAATGCTTGAGTTATGTCAGTGGAGGCGGTTTGTTTAGTGGAGGAGACATTTCCACGTTCTTTTCTCACAAGCCAACTACATCTCATAGTACATTTGGTGGATGAGATTGCTATATGCAGTACTATACATGCACGATGGTTGTTCTTCCTCGAGCGCTTCATGAAGACCTTGAAGGGCTTCGTGAGACAAAATGCAAGACCCGAAGGTAGCATGGCCGAGGGTTGGTTGGTACAAGAGTCACTTGTATATATTTCTGAGTTTCTTGTTGATGTGGATAGCTCTCTCCCACGACTATGGAGAGATGATGAAGACCTAAGGATGACCTCTATTGTGCCTCAGGGAAAAGGACGCAACAAAGTAATAGACACGGAGTTGCATAATAGTATCAACCTCTTTTGCGTGCTTAATAGTGATGTGATGAAAAGATGGGTGACAAGATACGAGGATGCAAAGGCAAGAAGACAAGAAGAAAGGGCCCTCTTTCGTACACACCACGGATCTCGTGTGCCATACCCTCAGCGTCTAAGAGCACTTCCAAAGGATATTCATGTGGATTGGCTACTTGATGAAATGAAGAAAGCAGAGAAAGACGAGGGGATGCATATCACAATGGAAGAATGGGAGTATGCTAGGGGATGCATGAGCAAGGTCGGTATATAGAATGTTATGCATAAGTTAGGAGGTTTTTATAATTTAGATTGCTTATTTAATTGATTTTTTCTTGGTGTAGTGCACTATGTTCAATGCTATATGGTGTGAGGGCAAGCATTTTCGAACACAACGGATTGATGATAAGAGAAACACACAAGATTGCGGCGTCATTGCTAGCTTTGAGGGAGCCAATGGAGCCATGGATGATTATTGTGGCATAATCCAAAATATCATTATGCTTGACTTTCGATGCTTCTTTGTGTATGTTTTGGATGTAAAGTGGTTTAAGGACGTGGTGGAAAGAGGCCCTAATGCAACAATCAAACGCCATGCAAGTGGCTTTGTAACTATTGACTCCACAAAGTTTTGGCA
Source organism: Dipteris shenzhenensis (assembly GCF_047967505.1). Classification (NCBI taxonomy): domain Eukaryota; kingdom Viridiplantae; phylum Streptophyta; class Polypodiopsida; order Gleicheniales; family Dipteridaceae; genus Dipteris; species Dipteris shenzhenensis. Next base: position 35,624,267 of record NC_141598.1, on the reverse strand, counting down.
AAGTAGGAAGGACACACTAATACTACCGCAACAATGTGAACAGGTACTGTGCACACACATAAAAATACTCGCTTTTAAATATTTGATGCAAGAAAAGTAACATGATTGTATTTGTGTTTGAATTAGGTTGTCTATCAACCAATGGTGGATAATAATAGGTGGTGGCATGTCATACCTATTATGCCACGTTCCAAAGTGATGTATAGTACATTTACTAATATGGAGCGTATGGAGGATGATCATGGCCATGGACGTGATGATGACCGTGATACAAGAGAGGAGGATGATCATGAGATAGGAGATATAGATATAGAGGCCGGCATTACCCGTGAGGACGAGCCTACCATTGGAGATCTTGATGTCGATGAGCACATGAGTGGCACAAGTAGTAGTGGGTTGAATGTATTTGTAGATCTAAACACTTGTTTGGATTTTGAAGTAGATAGTTTGGCAAGGGTTGATCTCATTGAGGATGAGATTGAACCGTAGCCCCACAATTGATATTGGCAAAACTATTTTACATATTGTCTCATTCTCCTCATTTTCCTTAATTCTTGTATATGTGGGCTTGCAAAAAATTATGTGCTTTGGTAATCATGGGCAATGTTTGGAAAGCAATGATGTACACCAAAATCTCACTTTCTGTATTCTCTGGAGCGCGTCTATTTACGTGTCTAAATGCGCGTCTGAGTCTCAGTGTAAACGCGCAAATAAACGCGCAAATACACGCGCAAATAGACGCTCTAATAAACGGGATGTTAGACGGACCCGTATTTTCTCAGATTTAACGCGCAAATAAACGCGGTGATTTATGCATAAATAGACGAGCGTTTAGCCGTGCCTATAGACGTGCCTGTAATTTCTCTACTAGAGCAACGCCTATAGACGCGCCCGCTATTTTGCGCGTCTACCAAGCGCGTCTATAGTTGCTTTGTGTTGTTGTGAGCACAAGTAGTAGTGGGTTGAATGTATTTGTAGATCTAAACACTTGTTTGGATTTTGAAGTAAATAGTTTGGCAAGGGTTGATCTCATTGAGGATGATATTGAACCGTAGCCCATCATTGATATTGGCAAAACTATTTTACATATTGTCTCATTCTCCTCACCTCACTTAATTCTTGTATATGTGGTCTTGCAAAAAAGCATTGATGTTTTTGTTAAAATTATGTGCTTTGGTAATCATGGGAAATCTTTGGAAAGCAATGATGTACACCAAAATCTCACTTTCTGTATTCTCTGGTTTGCATCTATATATGCGTCTAAATACGCGTCTAATTCCTAGTGTAAACGCGCAAATAAACGCGCTAATACATGCGCAGATAGACGCGCTGATAAACGCCATGTTAGACGGGCCAATATTTTCTCAGTTTAGACATGTTAATACATGTGCAAATAGACGTGCTGATAAACGCAATGTTAGACGGGCCCGTATTTTCTTAGTTTAAACGCGCAAATAAACGTGTTAATACATGCGCAAATAGATGAGTTATTAGACGTGCTTTTAGACGCGCCCGTAATTCCTCTACTCAAGCAATGCCTATAGACGCGCCCGCTATTTTGCACATCTACCAAGCGCGTCTATAGTTGCTTTGTGTTGTTGTGATCAACTTGGGTTTAATGCATTCAAAGAAAATCTGATGTCTTTGAGCTTTTAAGAAATGGAAAGATTTGGCTGAGAATGAGGCAAGAAAGAAGTTGAAGGGTCTCAGATCGGATAACAGAGGCAAATACTACAACAAAGAATTTGATAGTTACTATTCATACAATTGAATTCATAGAGAGAAGACAACTCCAATAACACCATAAGAAAATCCTATGTCAGAGAGGATGAATAGAACAATAATGGAGAATGCAAGAGAGCATGAAACTACATGCAAGCTTTGGAATGAAGCATTGAATATAGCTATTTATTTGATAAACAGATCGCCTTTAAGTTCCTTGGATGGTGGCATTCATGGACAGGTAAAAAGGTTAACTATTCTTTTTTGCAGGTTCATTTTTCCATGTTGATAAGGAATTGAGAACAAAGCTAGTTGAGCCAAAGTCCAAGCAGTGCATCTTTATTGGATATGACGGTAGTGAGTTTGGTTATGGTCTATTGGATTATGAAAGTAACAAAATCCTTAGGAGCATAGATGTTGTATTCAATGAGACTGTTAGCTATAAAGATCACTTGCAAAAAAGGAAGAAAGAAAATGCAAACACAGAGTACACAACTCTTGATGAAATCACAGGAAATTCCAAAGGACGTTGTAGAAATTAACGAGAATTTGTTACAGTAGCAAGAACCTCAAATTCCCACAGGTGCACTCAAAAGGTCTACAAGGGTATGTAGACCACTTGAGCGATTTTCTCCTTCTTTGCAATTATATTCTATTGTGACTGATTCTGGTGAAGCAAAAAAATATGAAGAAGCAATGTAGGTAGAATCCAAAAAGGAATGGGAGCGAGACATGAAAGAGGTCAAAATGGGCTCTTTGCTATACAAAACCAGACTTGGGATTTGGTTCACTTACCTATGGGAAAATAAGATTTGCAGAATAAATGGGTTTACAGGAAGATGGAGGAAAAAGGAGGCACAAGGCAAGGCTTGCTGTAAAGGGAATTGCACTAAAGAAAGGTATAGACTTTGATGAAATATAAGTCTCTCCCGTTGTTAAAATGACTTCCATCAAAACTATTTTCAGTCGTGTGGTTGTAGAAGACTTGCACCTTCAACAATTAGGTATGAAGATATATTTTCTTCATGGGGATTTAGAGCAAGAGATTTATATGTGGCAATCACAGGGATATGAGGTCAAAGGAAAGGAGAAATTGGTATCCAAGTTGAAGAAAAGTCTTCTTGATAGGTTTATGGCAAATCAAGATTACACTTACATGAATCTTACTCAAATTGAGGCCTCTAAAAAGTATCATATTATAGGTACTAAGATAAATTTTCCAATTCAAGAACATAAATTCTAGGTTCTTTAATGAAAGCAAAATAATTCCATTTAAGTGCCAACATATAACATCATCATCAGTATTTAGCATACATCATACATCATGAAATTTTAATAATCATGTACAAACATTAATTCAGCTCATCATATGATTTAGGATAGAAACTAAACATTCCTCCTCAACATTAATGCTTTCTATTTTATCAAACTAACAATTCGAGCATCAATTCTCTTCATTAATTACCCTTTCAAATCATAGGTTCAACCATTGAGATCTTATCATAAGTCTACTAAAGTAACCCATCTTTAGAAAACATTTAGGGTCAAAATAATAAAGAGAAACAACAAAGAGAATGCTCATACCCAAAGGGCCCATTGTCACCTATATAAGAAAGACTCAAGAAAGAGCACACAAGTATCCATAAAAGAGCAAAAAAGGCAAAACAAAGTTGATCCATTAGTATACTTAACACTAGTTTGGTAGCATAATGGGACATAAAAGTGTCGTTTTGATGAATTTGAAACAAATCCAAACTTGATGTAGATGTGTTTTTTAACGATTCACAAAGGACTATTTTAAAAAATTGAAGGAGCACAAACAACCATTGCATGTGATTACAAAATGTTCACAAATCTATGGTAACCCAATTTTTTTTACCAAGATAGTACTCAAATTTGAAACTTTGACTAGCATGCTTTTTTTAAAAATGATTTCAACGAGCTAGCATTTTTTACAAAGTCTTGATAAGTATATCAAAGACATAAGAGTGAAAAAAGTTTGTTAAAAAGTAATATTGGCAAGACTTATTCAGCAATTAACGAGAGTGGTTAGCCTAGTGGTTCGCATTGTAAGTCACATTTAATAAAAAAACATATTTACATATTACTACAGATATTAGCCACAAATGGCATGCCATTAAAGATTGTATGGTGTAGAACTCTTACAACCACCTTGATCTCTACCTACAAGGATTGATTTGACTCAACCATAATGTCTTTTTTAAATAAATAGTTATCCTTAGACTCAAGGACTTATAAACTCTAAAAAAACTCATTCTAATTAAGAAGTATGGCCATCTTATCTAAAAGATCAAAAAATAGATTGTTCCAGTGTTAGACCGACCTTAAAGCTTTAAGTAGAACTCAAAGTAATAAGTGCAAGCTCCAACTGATAATAATTCCAAGTTTTTTTCAGGAGCATAAGCTATTATGAAAAATCATCAAAGCCCTAAAATACCTTATAATTTCCTTTGATTAAGTCTAGAAAGTGGCTAAGTTTAGGATATAAAAGTGTCCTAGGACTTTTTTTTTCCCTTATTCCAAACTAGTGTTAATAGAAGAATTAGTAAGACATTTGGTGTTTACAAAGTATGAGTGACATGTAAGATATACTAAAAGCAACAAGGCTTGGCTGCATAGATTATCGTAGAATTGTAGCTTATATATTTTTGCACCCATTGGGAGAATGATTGTTGAAGGATTGTCCTATGTCTAGATATCGCTAACTTTTCTCCAATCTATGGAGGATGCATCTTTGTAAAGAAATTATAATCAATCCAATAGTGTTAAGGATTTCCAAGGGATTTAAATCATCTGATTTAAAATGGTGAGTCCAATTTATTTAATTGATTTTTTTTAATAAAAACCTTTTTAAAAAAGTGATCAATAAAGGATTTTTTTGCGCATGAGTGTGTGGGCGTTATCTCCAAGTATACTGCAAAATATTTTGAGCATTTGATCATAAACCAAAAAGCTAAAGATGGACTTGTTGTATTCTCCACAAAAGACACTAAGAAAGCATTGAGCTTTTTCACAAAAGAAATCATGCTTTTAGCCATAATTATAAAAAAAACTTACACATGGAAATTCATGAAGGAGGATCTAATTCCCTACCATAGTACTACCTCATAGAAGGTAGAGTCCAGATAAAGGGAGAATGTGTGGGGGCAACGTGCAAAGATAAAGGAACGACTAGAGACTAAATTAGGAGAAATAACTTGTCATTGGGTTGCTTTTTTCCATCAAAGAATGGGACTAATAAGCGCAATGACTATATGTGCATAGTTTACATGTGTGGGGGCAACGTGCAAAGATAAAGGGATGACTAACTATAGACTAAATTAGAAGAAATAACTTGTCATTGGGTTGCTTTTTTCCATCAAAGAATGGGACATTTTAGCTCAAGAGTCAATGACTATATGTGCATAGTTCATTTGGGTTTTTTTCCCCATTCACCAATGAAAAAGTATGTCAAGTGTAGAGAAAGGATTATATAGGACTTTTTGGAGCAATAACTATATTGATTTTCTTAGGGGTCTTGCTAAAATTCTAGTCCATGGGCCCGCACTCCCAAGAAAGTGAGACCTGTCACCCACCAAGGATGACCAGGTCATAGGTCCGTCAGCTACCCTGTGGAGACAGTAAGGCAAATCGAAATCAGCCCTAATATATTACCTACGGTTCTGTCCTTATTGTCTAAGTAGTTACCACGTTAAGGTAGAATCGAATGATCCAATGTCCATCTTCATTCGTGTAGTTTATCACTGTACGTGCTACGATCAACGAGTTACGAACATACGGCACGATAGCCGGCTTTTTGGGTGACGCTAACGAAACACGCTCAATAATCGTCAGCCCTGAGCCCGACCTGACTCGGGCACCCCAATAATTATCGTTTCGCCAAATTCACCGACCTACGCCCTACAGTACATTTCTAGAAGCTGCCTTCAATGATGACCTTCTCGGAATTTTACACGACAAATCTGCTCCTCCGATATTGGATCGTGAATTTGTTTGGGACTTTGAAGTTCGAAGGTCCAACGGTTCAAGTTCCAACTTGGAATTACACTTAAGAAAATTACGTTTTCTCAGGCTTCACGGAATAGTCACCACCAGTCTAATTCTACTGCAGTTTTGCTGCTTCTCGCCTTGCATATGGATATGATCATACCGAGTCTTTGGAGTAGTAGCTGTCCATGAAAACGGCCGCCAAACAAATCTATTAGCCCTAATCCTGTAGATCATCAGTCTACATGAATACCGTTCCTTGAACTTCCTTCCCACAAACCCGGAGACACACAGACTAGACAACAAACTCTCAAGAAATGTAGCTGGAACAACTGTTAAAATTTCTCGAGTGCACACTCCAAAAAGTATTTCAAGGAGAACCAAACATGTACAACACAATGTGAATATATGCTGATCGGCAACGGTGTACTGTGTATTCCAACATGAAATTTGCAACTGAATAAAAAATCCGTGTACACAGCACATTATACCTTAGCAATTAAGCGAAGCTATTAAAAATTCGAAACAAAAAGAGTTCTTGAAAATTCATGTACAACGTATACAGAGCTCAATCGGACGTCATTAGTCTAAGACCAAAACTGACGACATCCCTCTATGAGAAATTGGAACACACAATGACTCTGAGATCAGAAGACCTTTTCTTCAGACACGTGACAAGTTCTTATTACCGAAAGAATAAGTCTCGCCTCGACCACAATAACCTGTAAGATAAGCAATATCAACCCTAATTTGGGCCAACAAATAATTAAATCCGGATCTGCAAGGAGAGATACCCGACGACAAGAAACAGGAGACGGCAGAGTGGATGACATCAGGTTGTTTCTGCAGAAAAGGATCACTTGCCGATATTGATGATACCGATCAGATCAATGACTGTTGCTGCAAAAGGAATGACAAATCCACGCTGGTGCTCACTGCTAAGTATAGTGGCCATTGCTGCAAAAGGGACGGCAAGCCCACGATGATCATCCTAGCTGGTTGCTGCTGTAAGAACGGATCTCAAATAACTCAGGGTAGCCTTAAGAGAGAGGATCTTGGTCCGCCAACTGTGGTGATCGATGAAAGAAAGCAAACTCGGAAGAACATCGTGCAGAAGTACTCTCAGATGCTAAAACCTTACATTTTGAGAGTCATTGCGAGCTGGTGGGATCATCGTCGCTGTCGCCGGCCTGGCCGGGGCGCTGGGGCGGGTGGTGGTGGTGGTGGGAGCTGGCGGAGGGGTGAAGCTGCATCTGTGGCGGATGATCGAGCATGTGGCCATACTGCGCATATTGGCTGCCCTGGAAGTCCAAAGCCATTCCGCCGGAGAGGTTGAGGGTGGGCATGAAGGTGAGGCCGCCGAGGGGGACCATGGTGGTGGTGGAGGAGGAGGCAGCGACGGAAACTCCGGCGGAGGAGGCTCCTGCGCCGGCAGCGCCGCCCAGGTGAATAGAAGCGCCAGGAGGAGGAGCAGCGGCCATGCGGTAGACAGTAGCGCCGCCAGGGGCGGGGGGAGGGAAGGTCCAGATTTGTTCGGAGGGAGTGGCGACGACGCCGCCGGGAGTCGAAGCGGAGCCGGGGGTGGTGACGGGGAGCATCCAGAAGGCGGAGGGAACAGCGGCGGCGCTGCTGGGGAGGCCGGCGGGGGGGGCGGCGACCGCCCACATGGCGGCGGCGGGAAGAAGAGAACCTCGGCGAGGTTCGTCCTTGAGGGGATGAGTTCCGCCGGAGGAGGAGGCGGAGCGGAGGCGTTTATGGTCACCACCGCCGAGTTCCGTCGCTGCCCCGCCGCTCAGAAGGCTTTCGTGGTGGAATCCGGCAAGCATCGACGCCGCCTCCTCCGGCTGTCCGGCGGCCAGCGCCAGCCCCATACGTCTCTGGTGCTCCTCCCATTCGTATTTTCTGGCTTGCTCCGCCATCGCCGCCACCCTCTCTCCCTGCTCCGCCGCCTCCCGTTGCCCCATCGCCGCCAGCCCCAGACTCCCATGAAACGATCCCCCCCCCGCCCGCTGCACCCCCGCACTCATGCTCGCCGACGTCGATCTTTGTGACCCTCCGCTCGTCTGAAACGCCGCCGGCACCGTCCCCCTCCCCGTCGCCGCTATCACCGCCGCCTCCGCATGCCGTAGCAGCCACTCCACCGTCTCCCCGTCCGACTTATGCCCCAGCTCCCTCGTCAGCTGAAATATCCGCGCCGCGCACGTCGCCGGCATCCGGATCCTCCTTCCCCTCCCGTCCACCTTCGTGTGCCTGTCCTTCGTCGATGATCGCTTCGGAGGAGGCTTCTTCGCCACCATCTGCCCTCCCCCCTCCGACGACGGGCCTGCTAGCGAGTCCTGCTGCCCGCTCGTACCGCTCGTAGCCACCCCCAACGTACCCAGACCTCCTCCTCCTCCTCCTCCCCCATGCGCCATCGCTAGTGATACTCCCACCTGTGACTCCCCTATTCCTCCCCCACCCCCCATCGCTGCCATCGCTTGCGCTAGGGACCCCCCGCTCATGTGCTGCTGGTAGCCCGGCATGCTCCTTTCTTCCGTTGGATACTGGACTAGCTGTAAAGGCAAATTCCTTTCCGGACTACCACCTGCTCCAGAATCCCTTTCTGTTTTCGCCTGCACAAGTTCACCAGAGTCCATGCTACACCCGAAATGCGCCCAGATCTTTAGCACGCTTCCGGTCAAAGTCTGCCCTCGACATTCAGATGGTAGTTGAAGCTTATGTGCTGCTGTCGATCGAGCTGAGACCTTATCATGTGACGGTGAGCCACGACTTAAGGGGACTACTGCGATTACTAAAGTACAGCCTTTTACAGCCGTCAAAGGATAGAAATTACAAATCCAACCTATGAACATAACTTCAATGCCATCCGACCGCATGCGGAGTGAGCGGCTTTGCAACCTGACACCCATCACCTATGATCCTCATGCAGCCCGTGCCTGTTTCCAGGCCGAGAAGAACAACCTACATAGGTTGGGTATGGAAGCCTTTTATCCACAACACTGGCAATCGGGAGAACATCACAAGCCGGCGGAAGCGAGGCAAGCATCAGGAGCAACGGAAAATTTAATGGGCTGCAGGGAAATTGCAGCATGCGATCTGGCGGGGCAAAGGGGTGATAATTACGCACCAACGATGAGCGAGAGGTGCGGCCGGAAAGCCAAAAGAGAATGGGGGGGGGGGGTTTGAGATGCAGATTCGCAAAGGGGGTTGGAGAAGCAGCTGGTGAAGACAAGGTAAAACGATATTCTTAGGGAAGGCAGTGCTGGAAAGCACGATTGCAAGTTGGGCGATAGGGGAGGGGCGGCAACAATAAGGAAAGGAGGAAGGGGGATGGTTGTCTGTGAGCAGGAGAAATATGAGACGGCGATAAGAGCTAGAGAATCTGGGAGGAGACAGAGACAAGCGCGCAGAGAGAGAGAGAGAGAGAGAGAGAGAGAGAGAGAGCTGAAGCAGAACTTGTGAGGTTGGCCGCTGAGAGAAAAGCTTTGGATGAGATGGTTTTAGATGGATTAATACAGATTAAGATTCTTGATTAACCCATAACTTGAATTCTCATCGACACGACCGAATCCAACTACGTCGCGGGCCCCACCCCCACCACCGTCCCACGTCACCCTGCTCATCGTCTAGGCCCCACCTACCTCCCCGTATCCGTATCCCCACCTCCTTTCTACGTATCCGCTCTCCACGAGAATCTAGGCTACCCGCGCAATCCCCATTTGCCACGTCATCCTTCCTGCCCCAATTATTTTCTTTTTTTTGTAAAGCTTCCCCCCCCCTTTAAACCCTTTCCTCCTTTCCCTAATCAAAAACTGTATTTTTTCCCCTGCTCTTATTTTCTCTTATGTGAACGTAAAGCTTTTTCCCTTTCTTGCTAATAAGAACCCTTTTTCCTTGCCTTTATTTGTTTTGAAAAAAAACATGTTGCCTCCACCACATGTGGGATCCAACCTGGCCCCCATCCTCCCCTTTTCTTCCACATGGAGCTCAAATGCATCACTATGGTAGTTGAGGCCTTTTGTTTCATGTCCTTTTCACAATCATCCAAGGCCCTAATGTTTTTAACCCCCTTTGTTCCCTACCCCAATACTTGTAGGCCCCTTTCTTAACTTTTGGATCTTTATAGAGGAAAAGGCTTGTGCCTAAAGCATGCCTCCCCCATCATTATTGCCACTATGAAACACTTCACCTTTGGAACATGGTCCTGAGCCATGAGCTTTCTCCTTATCAAGATGCCTAGATGAGGAATGTACACCATGAATCAACATATCAAAGCAAGTAATCTAGGATATTTTCTTTCTGAATTAGCAAATTTGTTGGATCATTGTATTCATGGATGATTTAACTTCAATGATTGATTGGTTGTATCCTTTACTAGGATTAGCCAAGAAATAAAAGAAGGGAAAGGAAGGGGCATTAAGTGCACTGTGTGTGTGTGTTTTCACACCCACACGTACTACGTGTGGGGGGGATGCATGCTTAATGCCTCTTCCTTCCACTTCTTTTGTTTGTTAGCTAATCCCAATAATGGATACAACCAATCAATCATTGAAGTTAAGTATAGCGGCATTAATACATAGATCTAATGAATTTTCTCCAGTCAATCATTGAAGTTAAGTATAGTGGCATTAATACATAGGTCTGATAAATTTGCTCGACCAGCATACACGAGTGCTTGCATAGTTGCACATGCATGTGTGCGGCTGTCTGTATGCATGTGATACCACACATGAACATGTACACTAACACCTATATATGTACACATCCATGAACAAATGCAAGCGTGACACAATCATTCAGTACACCTTTTTCCAATGTTAGATGTGCAAAAGAGTGTACTACCATATCCTATCTTTTGGAGTGAACCCCTACACCTAAATAAATTTCCATCTCATTTTTGGGCCATTTTACATATGCAATTTGATGCCACTCACTTCGTCCATTTGTAACTATCTTTTCAACGTATTAAGTCTATTCAAGCTTTATGATAGCAATACGGAGGTGGTTCTAACCTTTAGTATATGCAAGCAAACTATCCTGCTTCAAAGTCCAAAATTGATAGTGATGCATAACCATCCTCATGCCTATGCTATCACAATTTGTTTCAAAAAATGTAACTGGTAATAGAGTGCTTGCTTATAAAAAATGTTTTAATTACATATGACTTGGTGCTACTTTGTAATATCATTATTTAGAAAAAACTTGCACTATTTGCCTTTAATAAAAGTTTTATCACTTCTAGTTTGCGAGAGAAAAGCATTATGGTGAGTATCTCAATCAGAGCATCGTGTATGGAGAACAAATGAATCTCTAGACTTCTCTTACGTGATGGATATGTTTGAGAAAATGAAATCTATTAATTCACTAGTCAGATTAGTACAATTTGGTAAAGATATCTCCAAAGGTGATTGTACCCTAGTGTATAAGGGGCTTTAATTTTTATTGGTGCATGATAAACAGCATTGTCTTAGAAGTCGTTATCTTAAAAGATGACTCTTTCTCAAGAACCCTCTGTGATGTATTTCTGACTAAATATTAATGCCTCCCATAGAGGATAACTATGCACTACATTATAATATTTCATAATATCCCGTGTCGGGATGTTTTTATTGAAGCTATAGTTATATATTAATATAAAATCTTGGCGAAAGTTTATTGAGCTAGTTTCTTTACTTTCACAATATTTGTATAACATATTACAAATTTACATTTTTTCTTTTCAATTTTAAAGAAAAAGTTCTATATCCTGGCTAAACTTTAAAATTTTTATCATCAGAGTGTCAAATCTTGGTAAATTTTTCAAGCCTTTATTAGCGCATACAAACTTTCAACACAAATATAAAAGTTATGCTTCTTAATGAAACTAATAGGAAAAAATCATCCATGAGCTGCCCATGTGAAGGTTTCCTACCATCCTATTATTTCATTAAGATTACAATAAAATGGTTCATATGGTAGGATTATGTTTCATTTCTTAGGGTGGTTAGTCTTTTAAAACCCATTTATCATGGTGCAACAAGCAGACATTAGAAATACCACTATTTTTAATTTTCACATTTACATAATTGGAATATTAATTTTTTACTGACCTTCGATAGATATTCATGTTTGGATTTATCAAAGGTCCCCTAGCCTTGGACATTCACATGAATTAAGGTTACATTGGATAAAAATTTCTTTGATCCCCTAGTCCCTTGGGTCTATGTATATTGGAAGGTAAGCACCACAATTGAACAAAATGCTCGTGTTGACAAACTTTATCTGTTACATGTTTATAAGGTAAGCCCTTGGGTGTCAAAGGTTCATGAATTTGTGACAACGGAGCTTTGACAGACAAATATTTATTTTTGCATTTATGAATGTCTATGGAGGATACAAGTGGTTGTTTCTTTTAAAGGTGCATAAATTGTATTTAGGCTAGGAAACGTGTTCACCAAAGATAAGGATGATCATGTGATGGCATGATCATGTACATAATCAATGAATTCCAAGGTCAAGAAAATAACCATGGTTATGCTAGCAGATGATTGTAATACTGAAAGTATATTGCATGTATATTTATATGATTTGTCATTGATAATATTAGATGTAGTCATGATGTGACATACTATATAGATGTTGTCATCATGTGTACCTATAATAACATGTATTTTATTATCAATAAAAGTGGCTATATTTTTTTAGTCTTTGTGGTTGAGGATGACTCCTTTTCCTTTTTTTGTGAATACGGGTGTGAATAACTCTAAAGGACATTGTGGGTGACATATATGCTATTATGCTATCTCTATTTCTTGGATTATCAATATTTTGTTGTTTCACAACCATTTAGTGTGTCAAAATTTCCAAGGTAGACATTTGGTAAAATGGAGCTTGCAGGTGCCATATATGCTATTATGTTGTCTATGGGATTGTTAGTTTCTTTGCTATTTCATGAGAATTGGGGCCATGGATTTTTTTCCCATGCTAGTTTCATTAATAAGTGCACATTCTATACACACATGATAGTTTATATGCTTCTCTAAAAATAAAACTATCGAATATCCGACAAGGTTTGAAATTAAAATCTTGAAAACAATTTCTATAAGCCTTTTAACTTTATAAATAATAAAACTATAAATACATTCATCAAAATTTATCATGTATATATAGTAAATATGTTTCCTAAGATTTTTTGCCATATGTATCCACTCACATAGTATAATTCCACCTCCCCCCTAAATTTTGATACTATACCTTTAATCACCCCACTGCTTCATTGCCCCAGCCTCCACTAATGTTTGTGGTCGTCTCAATCATGAGTCCCCAATCTACTCTTCTCCTCATGATGCTTTGTCCATGAACCATGATTTATGTTATCATTATTTATGGGGTTGGTCTACCACTTGCACATTTGAGCCTATAAAATCATAACTACCTATTGCAATTATTTAATGTAAGAAGGACCTTTCTCAATAGATTCAAATATTTCTTACTCAAGTTACTTAAGCATGCATCTCTCTCTCTCTCTCTCTCTCTCTCTCTCTCTCTCTCTCTCGCTCTCTCTTACACACACACACACACACACACACACACACACACACACACACACACACACACACACACACACACACACACACACACACACACACACACACACACACACACACACACACAAACACAAACACACACACACACACACACACACACACACATGCACGCGCATGCACACACACACTCCTCCCCTCATATAAGACAATAATAAGTATAGAGAGGTAGATTAGAGCCCATTATGGTAGGAAAGAATACCTTAGGCTATACACCCATGACTACAAACTATTATCGACTTGAAAAGGGATTACCTTAGAAAAAGATGACCTCTGGAGATAGGTGTCAACCAACGGATTTGTTATACCAAGAGAAACCCCTTAAAGCTTACTTATATATGCATGGGCTGGGACATAAAAATATCAATGAGAACTATACCTCAAATGTAATGGCCCCAAAGGAAAACCTAAAACAAAGAAAGAAGAAACACTTTAATTGACTCTTAATTTAGGTATGTATATTAAATTAGAAATTATAATTGTAACCCCTATATTTGAGAAATTATAATTGCAACCCCATAACCTGGAAATAATAATACAATTGGATTATTATGAGATGATACGGGATGATAATTGTAGATTTACGATCTACTCATTTGAGAGCAGTCGACGAATAGAGATATGTGCACACCGACCTATAGAAAACCCTCTAACATTCTAGTGCATATTACTTATGTGGATGATGAACCTTTATGTCCTATATGCCAAGACCATTTTAATACGATGATCAAGACCGGTTACTATATGCTCTCATGTCACCATCGGTGAAACCTGGCATGCCTAGTAAATACTTTAAAGGTTAGGAGTGCATTCCAACCTACAATGCTCCTCAGGCCCATCAATTGTATGAAGTTATTGGCATCGGAGCATTCACTGGATCCTCGGTTGTGAAGATTGTAATTCCCATAGAAGTTGAATGACATATATTGTAATGACATATATCAAATTTGTTAATGGATTTTGGAGATGATGCAAGAAATTATAATATGTTCCCATGCTGTATTTTGTATTTGCAAGTTACTATCTATTTCAACAGTTTTGAGTGCTGTATTTTAAATGTTACGATATTCTTAAATGTTGAGTGAATTTAATCATTGAGTTTTTACAAATCGATATTCTTCAGACACTCACCCATCTTGCAAGCATGTTGGTGATCTTGCTCTCCATCTTGGCTACCCTTGTACTGATGGTGTTGCTATGTGGCTTGTTCACTGTTTTGTTGAACAATTGCCGCCAATGCAACTATTCTTGTGGACCACCAAATCGACTCTACTTTGTGGCATAACTTTTTTTGTACTTTAAATTCATATGGGATTACTTTTGATACTTGGCCACATCCTACGTAAAAGTAATTTTTGCAAAATGGGCATCCCTTGTATTTTTTTGGGCACATCCAATTTACCTAAACTTTATTAAAATGAGCACTCCCTGTACTTTGCTCATATTGAATTTGGATAACAATGTATACTTTGGCCAAATTCTATGTGGCTAACTATGTATACTTCGAACTTATATAATATGGTGACAAGCTATTGCCATGTTTGGTAAAATGTTGGTTAATGTAAATCGGCATGGTTACTTAACCTACACTTTAAAAATACACGCTGATTTTGTTTTACAAATTGTTTGAGAATCTGCAAATTAGCCTTTCATGAAATTATAAATCTATCACATACACTTTCATGAGGTAGAAGCTCCCTGAGTAAAGTGTGCTGGGAAAGATTTATAAGTCCATCAACAGCTAGAACACAATGCTCCACCACCTGCTATTTGTAACGTCATGATGTGCATGTTAAATGAATTGCACCTTAGATCAACTGAATCATTAAACAATGATTTAGAAGAATTCCATTTTAAATGAATAGCATTTTAAATGAATTGCATTTTAGAAGAATTGCAAAATTTAATTTGAATAGATGATAAAAAGAAGTATGAATTGCAATATTTCATTTGCATTTTTTCCTGAATTACAACATTAATCAAACACACTCATGTACATCACGACGGCACCTCTACTTTCGAGTCGCTAGAATTTGGTTCAAGATGTGTAAGTATAGCAGCATCATGCAAGGGACCTGGAAGATCTGTGAGTACCCACTTTGGCACATCACCATCACTACACACTCCTTTTACATCGTCTAGCACTCTACCATTTGCATAGAGGTATGCCAGCTTCTTTGATATCTCTGATGTCAAGCGATTCCTTGTGATGAAATGTACAAACTTGTAGTTACTCCAGTTTCATTCACTAGAGGAGTTGCTACAAGGTTGTGATAATATTTTCATGGCCAAGGCTTGCAAATGAGTCATAGATGCTCCAAACTCTTCCCACCATCTCCATGTTGGCATATCTTTGGCTAATTCTTTGATTCTTGGGTAGGCAAACAATCCTTCTCTATTTCAAAAAGTGCAGAGTTCCTTAACGGTAGATACTCTATCCTATCCTCAAAGAAACGTTCAAGATCATGCCATGATTGCATAATCTATACATATATTCCCACCATTACGTATCTAATATATGGGCAACATAGTGCAGAGAGTTGTGAGCTTGATTCCATCATTTTTTCACCATCTTTTGCAATAGGGTTCCTCGAGTCAAACTATAACCACCTTCATCGGGCCTTGCATCTTCCTCTTCAAACATTGCTCTCAATAGCCCACCAAGCCATATAAGCACTTTCCATGCTTGGCCCTTTCACAACTAGCCTAAGGATTGCAAACCAGATTGGCTTCATCGCTTCCACCGCATTAGATACTCTCTTTCAAAATGCAAGATTATTACAAATCATCTTTAACTCGGTGAATTTGGCAAGGGTGTTACTCAAGCATGGCTCTAATATCCATTTTGCAGGCTCTCTACTGAATAACATTTTGGTTACAAGCCCCTGCTACTTCAACAACTGCTCCATCATTATAAAGTTTGTGCCAAAATGTGTTTAACCTAGCTTCAAGAGCTCTAGCAATTCATTCGTAGGCTGGTGATTCCTGAATATAGCAATTAATTGCTTGTGGTTGAGAAATTATAACACGACTTTTTAAGCCTCATCGCAACAGCAACTTTGAAGAACTAGGTCTCAGGTGTTTTCTACCAATCCTCCAAGATAAGGTCTAGGTAGTGGCATGAGCATGTCGATGCCCAAATACACCAATATCTGCGATTATTAATTTTTCCAGCCTTTTGACAATTCTTAGCATTATCAGTAATCAGTTGAATAACATTATCGGGACCAATATCTTCAATACATCTACTTAAAAAAAAATCTCTCGTCTTGGTCTCACTATCTCTATCAATCGATTGATAAAAGGCCTTGCCTTTGAACATCACAACCATGACATTTCTCAAGGGCCTCTTGCTAACATTCTTCCATCCATCAGCTACCATGGAGCAAGCCATTTTGTAAGTGTGCTAGACCTTGAGACATAGCAACCATCCGTCAATTCCATCCATTCTATAAGTGCGCTCGATCTTGAGATAGAGCAACCATCCAATCGTCTTGCCCCCTCCTAACATAATTGGATAGTTAGAGATGTGGTAATCTGCCTATGCACATAGGCGTGGGATGGTAAATTGCCTTTTCCCACATCCTTCTCTCTCCGGAATAAGAATCTACTTGCACTATGGTCATTTGTGGCATCATGCTCTGTATGCGAACATCGGTATTTCACACACGCTAGTGCATTGTTACATTACATTGGCATAGTTTCAACTGTTAAACTTTCAATCATTTACATCTTTAGGCTTTGCATGGTTAATGCCTCATAGGATGGTAGTAACAAATTCGACACTTGGTCCCTCACATCTCTTTATTTGTTTTTCTTCATCGCCCATCAAATGTTTTCTTATCTGCCTTGAGGATAAGAAAACATTTGTGGTTGTCATTTTGTGAACATTTGGTTGCAAAATTTTCACATCCACTTCTGACAACCTAACATTGTAACAAAATCTTGTGGTTTCATAAGATTTTTCCCTTGTTCTATGGTTGATGTTGTCCTACACTATCTTCTCTGTCCGCCATGATTGATGTCCAATGTAAAAGCAATAAACCATCTCATATCATTAATAAAAAAAATGTAAGCATGCTAGACCTCGAGATAGAACAACCACACAATCGTCTTGACTCCTCCCGACATAATTGGATGGTTATAGACGTGGTAATATGCCTATGGAAATAGGTGTGCGATGGCGAATTTCTTTTACCCACGTCCCACTCTCTCCCGAGTAAGCATCTATCTACACTATGATTATTTGTGACATCATGCTCTTTACATGAATGTCGATATTTTTAACACACGCTAGTGCAGTAGCCAGCAAAACTTACATGTGCACTTATCATGATTCTTTGTTTGGATCTATAGAGTAAAGGAAACCTAGCTAGGTTAGACATACATAACAAGCCTAACATAAGTTTAACTAATTATTATGAAAAAAACATATTACAAACTACACATAAATGCATGGTATACTATGCCACAAATTTCATCTTACTAGTAACTAACCAAGTGTGGTCCATATCATTCTCTAGCATGTAATTTGCAGGTTGGTACAAGCTAGCAATTGCGAGCTACACAACTGGCTAGACTTTCAATGGGTTGTTATCAGCTGGCGAATGCGAGCCACAAAGGCCAAAGTCAAGTATTTCTCTTTTCCTAATAAGTACTTATAAACTATAATATATTATTTAAAATTTCATAGCCATGTGCGAGTAGTTACCTGTTAGCATACATGGACCCCACTGGCACATGTGACATAGATATTTTGTATCCATATGCAAGTAGTTACGAGTCAACATATGCTGACTCCCCATTGGCACGTACATACCTTCTTTCAAAACCATATATCTTTTTTACTATTTTTGTAAACTATACTACTAAACATATGATTTTTTACAAATTTATAAATACTAAAAACTATATGATTTGTGGCTACCAAAAACATCTTCTTTTTTCACTAATATTTAAAAACTATATAGTTGATGCCTATTAAAAACATCCTTCCTTTTAAATTTTTCATGAAAGTAACTTCAAATTTCCTCGGGGGGGTCACTCATCATATGTAACCCTATCACGTGAGTTCAACAGAAGGATATTTTTTAATTCTAGAATTTACAGAAATAAATATACATAAGGGACTATTTAAAATAGTTTTGGGAAAAATTTACAAATTTGTATAGAAAAGGGGTACATTTTATTAATGAAAAATTTACAGATAAGGGATTTTAGAAATAGGCCTTGAACGCACGTGGTATAGAGGGTTTATACATAGTGACCCCCCTGAGCAAATTTCTTACAAAAAAAATGCTCTTTTTCATAAAACAATCCTTTCAAATCTTAAATGATAAACTATAAACCAAGAGCTTTGCATTTATCCATTTTTCATCCTAGCATGGGTAGATATCAACTAGCCTAAGCGAACCCACCACCGACACTGAACAATTTTTTAAAAGGATACAAAAACTTATAAATTTGTTTGGAAGATTTATTTATCCTGTTTGCTTGTCCTT
Source organism: Dipteris shenzhenensis (assembly GCF_047967505.1). NCBI lineage: Eukaryota > Viridiplantae > Streptophyta > Polypodiopsida > Gleicheniales > Dipteridaceae > Dipteris > Dipteris shenzhenensis. The sequence goes on along the minus strand of NC_141598.1, from coordinate 35,605,453 downwards.
CTTTGTTTTTTAAGACTCCAAGTAGAGCTAGATTCTTGGGAATCCAAATAGTATGAGGTGGGTTACTAATATAAGGTACTATACCGTACAGATATTAATAATACCATGTGGTAGTTAAGCTAACCCTATGCGGTATCTAAACTTTACTGTCTGGTATGCATAGTATAACATGGTATGAAGAAAATTAATACCATGTAGTATTGTCACTTTCTTATTGCATGGTGTGTCGTTTTAAGTTAATGTTTTGCTCAGTGCATGCAAGCAAGGTTGGAAGCAAATCACAAAAGTAAGATTGAATATATCTCCTCATAGAAGCCTCTCTCCTAGCATATTTAGCTATTCTTGGAGGATGCTTCTTTGCAAGTTCAACAACAACCTTTTTCCTAGTCTAGCCACAATTTCTTCAACTTCAAACTCCTCTAGCAATTGCAAGCCTTGCCCCTAGCTCATAGTAGCCATCTAAGACTTTATGTTCTTTCCACCACTTCCAACAACCTTCATTAAGAAAGCATATGTTATAATTAAGAAGGCAATACCCTTTAGAGTGCAAAAGAAATTAGCACTTCAAGCTCTACTAAGAAATAGGTAAATTAAAGCCATTCACATAGCATTGCAAGTAAAACAAAATTATATACATGTTATGAGGTCAAAGAAAAATAGAAACTATATGTCACCTCCTACATACCTTGTTTTGCATGTGAATCCATCTTGAAACATAGCATCTTCAACCTAGAATTGATACTATATTCAAGCCAAACATGTGAAAGAATGATTGGACCCCCATTTCCAAAGTGTGCCCATCCCTGGGCATTGGCACAAAGGGTGCCACTTGATGTGGCCCACCCACCCTAAATAAATAGGTTTAGCATAGATCAAATATTATTGCTCAATGAACAATATCCAGGACTACTAACTGCCATACCAATCCATATGTTGTTGCATATTTATCATGAAGTACAATTTAGAAAGTAAAAATCAAATGGTTGCCTTTTTACAAAGAACTCTCAACACTTCTATATTTAAAAATTGCTCAAGGTCAAGGTCTTTTTATTGCTTGTCCTATGCCAAAAGTTCTTTATCATCGTCATTGTTATACAACTTCTCTCGAGCTTCCTCTTGTAGTAGCAAGTGCCCAAGCTCTTCAAATGTCAAATGCTTGGTCCTTTGATGTACTATTAGAGTGTGACAAAGCCCTTGAAACTATGCAATAAACTCCCGAGGTCCATCAATCATACATACACATTTTCTAGAAGTATGTCGATGCATATCAATACTCATGCAGGATGCATAGTAACAATTTTTAAAATACACATACCCGGCCGACCATGAAAATGATACTTGATCCACATATTACTTTTCAAGAAAAAGAGATTGCTCTCAATAAGGCCTTTTCAAAGTATCATACCCATTATACACACATGCATATGCTAGAAGCACACCAATGGATATTTTTACACTCATGCATGATGCATGGTAAGAATTGTAGCTTCCACACATGCCCAAACCATGCAAACAATATCTAATTCACATAAAAATGTGCAAAAACATAGGCGTGCCTCTCATTAATTATGCCTACACAAAATATCATACTAATCAAACTCACACGCGTATGATGGAAGCACACCAATGCATATTTTGACACTTATACACGATGCATCATATGGATTGTGAAAATTCTCATGCCCGACCATGCAAATGATACCTACTTCACATAAAACTTGGCAAGAAAAAGTGCGTTTCTTGCATTAAGTCTTCTGGAAAGTACCAAATTCATCAGATACATTCACACATATTCTAGAAGCATGTCAATGCATAGTTTTGAACACTCATGCATGATGCATGGTAAGAATTGTGGACATATGCATGCCTGACCCTGCAAATGATACTCGATCCACATCAAAATTTACAAGAACAAGGATCTTACTCTCATTACTCATATGCTACTGTCATTGGTCCAAGAAATAGGAAAGAGGTATACTAGAATGACAAGAGAACATGACATACTCCCTCTTTATCAAAGGAGGAGCTAATAAGAATTAAGACTTACCTCCTCTGGAACATGCACCTTATGGGATTCAATTGATCCCCACTTTGGTGCAACTTAAACCTTTTCTAGTTTGAATATAACTTCACCATTAGATTCGGCAACCTTAAGGAGAAACAAGCATTGAAGGAATTCAAACTCTTTGCACAATACATGGATGAAATCCTTTTAATAAATGTAGTAACCCGAGGTGGTTTTCAACCCATCTTCACCAAGGGGGTGTAACCCCTATTGGGTTTACCCCTTAGATTTTTGGAGATCAAGAAAAGTACAAAGTCTTATTCACTATACACACTTGATGAGCCATTAGGGACAAAAGTTTCCTTCCTTAATATAACCATTATTGTCGTACATCCCCAAAATGGCATTGCGGCAAACAAGTAAAATTTGATAAATTGGAGAACCTTGATTACAAAATATGGCAATATATCTTGAAAATTAGAAATAGACCAAAATATTTCCCTGAAAAGGTCATATGCTCCCAAGCTATGCCTTTACTTTATACACAAAGAGTGGGAATTTCAGTGCCTTCATACAAATTATGAAGCTAATGGAAATTTTTGAGAGCAATACATTCAACATGAAGGAGCAAGGCATCATCCTAAAGTACCTAGAGAAAGATTTCCCAAGTAGCACCTTGGACACCCGACCGATAGCACGATGTATTGGTACACACTACAAGACAAAGGGTAGTCCTAAAGGGCATCCAATGTATTGACCGCCCTTTTGTGAGGCTTAAAGGGTAATAAAAATGACGTTGATATGATGAAAGGGTGGCCAAAACTTTATCCACCCTTTTTATCTTTAAAAATAACACAAAAATCGTGGCCAAACAAGTCCTCCCTTTTCTTTTCAACCAAAAAAGGGCGAAAAATGTTGGCTGCCCTTTTTTTAACTTAAATTTTGTCAAAAAAGGGCATCCAATAAAGGCTACCCTTTTTTGCAACAAAAGAAGGGCACAAAAAGGGCATCCAATTAGGCCCTCCCTTTTTGGGCAAACAAAAAGGGAAAAATATGGAACATGCACATAATGATAATATCCTTTTGAAATGCCCAATTGGTGAGTGTAGGTGTTTCATGAATAAAAGGGCATTTTTTGGGCAATGGCAAAAATTGTATCAATAAGTGTGCAAGGCTCGGTGCAAAAGAAATTGTAGTACCATTGTATCAACTGTAATGCCACCATTGCAGATCATTGAACTATCAATTGAATTGCAAGATTATTAGATGATATCCAACCATTGGTTGCAAGAATGGGGAGATTTAAGAAGCAAATGTCAATTTGCTTATGGGAGGGTTTCTTCCAGAAGCACATGATCATAGTCTCCTTGAGATTTAGCTCCAAGGTTCCCGTGTTTGTGTTACCAATGTAATTTATTGTTTTGAATTGGATTCTCGATCCATACCCAAGAAGATCATGCATGGAATACATTGCATTTAGTGAGGACCTGAAGTCTCAAGTCAAAGCCTTAATCCGTCATTAGGTTAATCAAGTCCAAAACCCAAAATTCCAATCTAGCTTAAGGTAACATCACAAACATATTGTTGATTAGTTACTTGAAAGAGAAAATTTGATTTAAGAACCCTCAAGATAGAGTACAATAATGTTGACAGTATGAACTGTATCTCACCCAATGGTATTTTACGGTTCATGGTTTTGATTCTTTGCACCTATACACCATGTACGTGCACAAATTGGGAAGTTTGCATGCCCATCCACCAAAATCGTCTCAAATGGATATGAAATTTTGTGAGGATAAAACATTAGTCAAGAAAATACCCATCCAAATTTGTATTCCCATCTGATAGTTAACCATCCCATCATGGTCCACATATGGGATTTTTTTACACCCATGCAACATAGATGTGCAAAAATTGGGAAATTTTGCATGCCTATCCACCCAAACCATCTACAATGAACTTGAAACTATACAAGGACATTAGAAAATTCCAAATCAATAGCTATGCAAATTTTCATTCCCATTCAACACTTGACCGACCACGATTGCAATTTTTTGCACCTATGCACCATGCATGTGTACAAATTGGGAATTTTGCATGCACATTCATCCAAATGGTCTTTGATACACATGAAACCTTACAATGATACTAAAATTAGTCAAATTAGGATCCAGGACAAATTTCATGTCCATCTAACATGCAACCATTCCCTAATAGCCCACGAATGGGATTTTTTTGCACCTATGCACCACACATGCCAACAAATTGGAAATTTTGCATTCCCCTCTATCCAAAAGATCTCCTATGGACATGAAAATTAGTCAAATTAATAATCATGGAAATTTTATGCCCATATGACATTCGGCCATTCCATGACAGACCATGAATGGGATTTTTTGGCACTTATGCACCATAGAGGTCAACACATTGGGAATTTCGCATGCCCATCCACCCAAACAGTCTCCAATTGAAATGAAGCTTTTCAAGTACACAAAACATATTTGTTTTAATACCCATGCAAAGTTTCATTCCCACCTAACACTTAATCACTCCATGACATTCCATGGTTCATATTTTTTTGCACCTACGCATCACTCATGTGCACAAATTGGGAATTTCTCATGACCATCCACACAAAGGGTCTCTGGGACATGGAGCCTTGTAGGATTTAAAAATTATCGAAATTAGGACTTGTGAAAATTTTCCTATCCATCTGCAACTTAACCGTTCCATGATGGTCCACGATTGGGATTTTTTTGCATCTATGCACCGCACATGTGAACAAATTTGAAATTTTGCATGTTGATCCACCTAAAAGATTTTTGATGGACATGAAACTTTGCAAGGGAATAATAATTAGTTAAATTAATACCCATACAAAGATACATTCCCATCTAGCACCCATGATGGTGTACTAATGGGATTTTTTTGAATCTATGCACCATACATGTGCAAATGTGCATGCTCATCTACCCAAATAGTCTCCAACCAACATGAAACTTTGTGACAACACAAGACATAGTAAAATTAATACCCATACAAATTTGCATGCCCATCTAGTACTTGACCATTCCATGATAATCCATAGTTTTATGACTTTTGCATTTATAGGCATGCATGTGCACAAATTGGGAATTTTGAATGCCCAGGCACTCAAATGGCATCCAATCGACATGACTTTGAGAATACATTAAAAAAATTCAAATTAATACCTATGCAAAATTTCCCACCCATCTGATACTTGACCATTCCATGATGGTCCATAATTGTGATATTTTGCACCTATACACCAAGCATGTGCAACATGCCCATCCACCCAAATAGTCTCCAATCAACATGAAAATGTGAGGTGACAAAAAACATAATCAAATTGAAGCATGTGCAAAGGTGCATGCCCATCTGATACTTGACCATTCCATGATGGTCCTTTTTGCACCTAAACAACACCATTGTGAACAAATTGGGAATTTCCCATGCCCATCCACCCAAAGGCCTCTGATGGACATGAAACTTTGTAAGGAGAAAAAAATAAACTCGTGAAAAGTTGCATTCCCATGTGTCATTTGACCATCCCATGGCATTCCACGAATGGATTTTTTCCACATCTATGCAACACAAATGTGGAGAAATTGGGAGTTTTGCATGCACATCTAGCAAAAAGGCCTCCGATGGAAATGAAACTTTGTAAGGATGAAAAAAAAAAGTCCAAGTTATATCCATGAAAAATTGCACTCCCATCAGACACGATCATTCCATGACTATCCATGTTTCTTATTTTTTTGCACCTATGTACCATCCATGTGTAAAAATTGGAAATTTGTTATGCCCATGCATCCAAATACTTTTTGATGGACATGAAACTTGATATTGCACAAAATTTAGTCAAATTATTACCCATGCAAGTTGCATGCCCATCTAAAATGTGACCATTCCACAAACCACTGATAACCATCTATGCATTATTTCCATAATAAGAATGAAAGCTTTCCAAGAAGAACCATTCAAGCTTGAATGTGAGACATTCAAGCTTCCTTCTACATCGGTATGCTGCTGGGTTTATATCAGGGAGGGTGTGTGCTTGGCTATGTGGTTGACCCATAACATGCTATTGTTTAAGTGTCAAGTTCTATTTAAGCTCAAGGCTGATTTGATTTTAGAGGAGCTCACGCAAGTGTTGCTTGATTGTGCTAATTTGCTACTAAGGAAAAACTCCTTATTGGGGTCTAGTTTGCTAGATGTTCATTAGGCATTGTAGCTTGTGTTGACTACTTAGCAGTGTAGACCATGGGTGGTTGCCCTGTTGTTTAGGCCATGGGTGGTTGCCTTGCTGTTTAGCGACGTTTTTGTATCTGGGTCTTTTTCCTTTGGGACTTACCATCACCTAATGCAAGCTGGGTTTTAGGAAAAAGAAAAAAACTATGATGATCCACAAAATTTGGGATTTTTTTGCTCCTATGCACCGTGTGGACAATTGGGTATTCAACTATCAAGGAAGAAGCCCTAGGGATAGTGTATAGTGTACAAAAATTTCGGCACTACCAATTGGGTAGTCCCTTCATATTCTATGTGGATCATCGAGCATTGATGTGTACTTGGTCAACAAGACAATCATGAAGCCTTGCTTGGTTCAATGGATGTTGCTACTAGACTAGGAGCTTGACTTCAAGGTCATCCACAAGCCAAGATTTTTTTGTCCCATTATGGAGCCAATTATCTATCTTGCATTGAGGGACCAAATTCAGGCATAGGGAGCAATGATAGTCAAGTAAATGCCAACCTACTCATGGTGACCATGTATGAAGAATGGCATAAGGAGATTATCAAGTACTTCTCAATGGGAACATTGCTTGGAGTGGCAAGCAAAGAAGAAAGGAAAAAGATTGCCTTCAAGTCATGGAAGAACTCATTAATGGGTGGCTACTTGCTCAAGAATGGGAGGATATGATCCTCTAGCAATGCGTCTTCCTACACAAAAGAGATTATCAAGTACTGCTCAATGGGAACATTGCTTGGAGTGGCAAGAAAAGAAGAAAGGAAAAAGATTGCCTTGAAGTCATGGAAGAACTCATTAATAGGTGGCTACTTGCTCAAGAATGGGGGGATATGATCCTCTAGCAATGCATCTTCCTACACAAAAGAGAACTTGTCATGGAAGAAGTGCATCAAGGGGTTGCTAATGGACACTTCTCCATTTAATTCATTTTGAAGAAGATCCTGAGAAGAGGGCTATGGTGGAGCATGTGATCTTTACCAATGTGGCAAAAAACTACAAAATTTGTGATGCTGAATATTGAAACAAAAGGCCAACGTCCAAGATCCATGCCACTATACCCAACCCATGGGAGCCATTCTAGAATTGGGTACTAGACTTTATTGGTCCATCTAGTGTATTAATGCATCTAGGATTAAATGAATATATTGTGGTGGTGACTGACAATGTCACTCAATCCACCAAAATAAATGCCCTCAAGGACAACACAGTCCATATCATAGCACAGTTCTTGTATGAGAACAGGATGAGAACATCATCAACCAATTTGGGTGTCCCATTGAAATCATATACAACCAAGGAGTTCATAACTTTGGTTATAGAAGTGATGATGAAGGAATTCCTCATTCAATACAACAAGACAACCACGTACTACTCCCATGAAAAGGGTCAAGCCAAAGCTACCCAAAAAAATGATCTTGCACAAGATGGTGATGAATGAAAATAAAAATGGCTGGGATAACAAGCTCCAGATGGCACTATAGGTTTATCAAACAATGTTTAAAGACAAAACAATGCACACTACCTTCTAGGTGGCATTTAGGCTTGAAGCAATTGTACCTGTAAGTTCCTTGTGCTAAGTCTTTGATGGTTGTATAGCATATGAATGGTCAAAAAGAGGCCATTGCAAAGTGATTGAATGAATTGACCCGATATGACAAAGTTAATCTTTGAGCAATTCGGGACACATGACATGATCTAACAAAGGAGAAAAGCATGGCATGATCACCACATTAGAAGCAAGTACTCAAAGGTGGCATTTTGGTTCTCTTATAAGATGATATGTTGGGGGAATGAAGCAAAAGATCCAATTTCATCAGGCATGGGTCAGACTCTACTATATCAAAATTGCTTGACAATGGGATGGTCATCATGAGGATTTGGAAGGAAACAAATTACCAAAGTGAATCAACAGGATGAAAGTCAAGTGGAATCTAGCCCCAAGACAAATTTTCACATGAAAAAGTCATATTAGAGTGCCCCAAAAGGAATTAATATCCAAGGTCAACACTTGACCATCATTACACATCAACTCGAGAGGTTGCTTAAAAAGAATCCACTTGGAGATCGACGCTGGGACTAGGTACTGACTATCAAAAACACATAATTTCAAGGGCAAGAAATCTTGGATGGGATTAATTAATTATGCCAAGGAGAAATGGAAAGGATAGCAGGCAAGATAATTGATGGTGGTGCGAAAGCAGGTGCTAGAATCACGATAAGAAATGTGATATGAAGGGAAAATCAACTAGACAGGGATGAAATTGCCTTCCTTAGCCTTGTGCTTATATAGACATCTAGGGGGAGGAGAAACCATTCCACAAATCACCCAGCCTCACTATCCATGCATCAAAGCATGAATCGTGTGACATGAGCCTGTTAGATATGCTCAATGCCCCAACCTCCTAGTAACCACCAATGGTCCAAGGTGCTCAAGTTGTAAGGCCCCAATATGAGGAGAAGCCATCTATGAGCCCGGGACACTGGATGGATCCTGATTTGCATGTCAAATGAGGTCTATCAATGAGACTGTTGATGGTAGAAAGGTGATTGTGTGGGAGCCCCTTATTCTTGCTGGGGCCTAGGGGCTAGCTAGCCCCCAGCTAGGGGGTCCCAGGGGGACCAGCGGCTCCTCTAGTGGGGTTTCGAGAGCGGGAGCCCCCAAGGTGATGGTATAGGGAATATTCCATGGATGACTAGTTGGTTCCACCGACTAGGTTGACTAGTCAGCTCCACCGACTAAGTCGACTGATCGACTCCACCGACTACGTTGATCCAACTACTGCCCTCATAGCTATAAAGAGGTGACCTCCCCACTCCATTGTATCAAATCAGTTCAGATCATATCAGATCTTCCAGCTAGTAGCTCTTCACCTAGTATCTGTCTAGATCGCCATCTAAGCTCCACTTTGGGAGTGCATAGGTGGACGGAGCCATCATCTGTACTACATCAGTATTGAAGGAAAGTTTGTTCCTCTCTAGTTTGCTATGTACTCTCTATTCTTTGTTTAGTTTCTGTTCTGCTGTGCCGTGTAATTTAACAGAGCCATGAGCCACTTGTTCCCTAATCTAATGCCCTCCCATCTATAATTCAATCCCCCTACAAGAACACCCTAACCCAAAAATCCAACCAATAGAGGAACCAGAAAAGTTGTTTTTCTTGGGTACCCATCCTTTCAAAGCCAACAAGGATGGTTACCCAATGTAAAGAAAAGGGTGTGCCAATAGACCAGATGAAAGGGACTTCTAAGACCATATGCCCAACAAACTGCCCCACCATGATAGGGCACATAGAGGCACCACTACAAAGAGCAAACCCAATCAAGCTAACTGTAGTGGGTAAGTGTTGAATTCCAAAGCTAAGGAGCAAGGGTTCAATAAGTGATGAAGAAGAGCTCACTAATAAGGAGCTCAAAAAATTCAAGCAAAGGAAGTGCCTCAACAAGGGGTATAGGGCACTGGGAGTTGAAAATCCTAAGGGAGGAAAGAGAATCCCAAGGCTAGACATTTTGGGCCAAGTTATAGGAGGGTGGTTATGAAATATCCTTGTTAGGAGCCATGCAATAACGGAGCAACAATGCAAGAAGCAGAATGCACAAAATACACAATACAAAGAGCACACAAAATTGAAGAGAAAGAGAGACACCAATATATGTGTTTCACCCAGTGTGTGCTATGTCCATGGAGAAACATCTAGTCCTACATTTTCCTTATCCAGCTAGCAAAATGAGAAGATATAAGATGGAAGAAGTATATCCATTGATCTCCTTATATGTGATCTAGATACCTTTTAATAATTTTTTACCACACAATCATACTCCAGTTTTCAAGTATTTTTGGCTTTGAGGGCATTGCGCTCGAACCCCTCTAGCCCCCTTGGAACCCCCCAGTGACAGTAGTAGGGGGGAGTTGCCCCCCTACACCCCCATAAACATGCATGGGTCCAAAGAATGGCTAAAATACCTCTAAAAAGGATTAGGCTCCACATATAACAATCTCCCACTTCGAGACTAATCATTGTAACTCCACTCTTACTATACTTGCTAAAATTATTTGGATTTGCAGCATTTTGGCTAGTGTGTATCTATTCGAGCTTTCAACTGTCCATCCTCCAAAACTGATCAAATGAAATGATATCTGAGATGTGTATGTTTGGTTCTTGAATGGAAGGCTAAATTCTTTACGATTGGTTGCTAGGGCGTTTAAAATTCTTGCGTCTCCTCTTCCTATGAAGGATTCTTTGAATTTGGTGTGAGACCACATCTCAATTTCTCCTACATGAGCATGTCTAACATGAGTTGAAATGATGGTGCATCTTGGGTGACTAATGCAGTCACAAATTGCCCATCATCTCATCCAAGCCCATTGATTGCAAGATAGACTAGTCTCCCATATTTGACCTCTTGTCCAATTGATGTGACTTCATTGCCAAGGTCCTTTAATTTGAGTAAGAAATCAGGACCTAATTCATTTGGAAGAATTAGGTTGTTGTTCACTTGATTCTCCAACAAGAGAATACGTGACATGTTGTTGGCACTGTACCTTCTTTCCAAAATCTTCTATGCAAGTACAAATGAGTTCTGTCCATAAAGAAGAGGGATCATCGTATCCTTCACATGGAAGTTGATGATATTTAAGGCAAGTCGAGCCTTGGCATCCCATTCTTTTTATTGTTTTGTGAGCTCTAGCTATTGATCTATGGTAAGAGGAGTGGTTGAGGTAGGCTTGGGTCTCTTTTCATCTTTTGTGACAATGTCCCAAAAGCCCTTCAGTTGAAAAATGTTCAACATTTTGAGCTTCCAATTGCCATAGTTGTTATCATTAAGCTTGCTACTTTGATCAAGAAATATGACATCATCATGTGATTTTTCCATGGTGCACCAAGAATCAAAACCTGTATAAAAATAGAAACCAGGTGCTAGTGATAGCCAGAGGCTTTACAGGGCTTGAAGTAGTGTAGGAACTAATGCCAAATATTCTAGTGACTTTACAAGGTGGCATGTGAGTGCAAATAGGTTCAACTATCCTGAATCAGTGTCCCAAACTACCAAGTGACTCAACGAGAGTGAATCTTCCCTCTATCAAAGAATGGAACAGGTATCAATATATGTGACATGAATACCAATGGTAGTTTTTGTAGGGGCTAACACTAGTCCTGAACTAATCGGGAATTTTTGGGCATGGCTTTAGTTGGCTTGTTTTGGAGTTCTCTCCTCTAAGGTAGCTAGTTCTATAACTAGACTACTACACATCAATCAAGATGAAAAGTAGCAAAATAAATTTTATTTTGATTTGTTTTAAGTGTTGGGTTTGGAGAGGATTGCAATCTGATTAGGAGGGGTTCTGATGAAGAGTTTTCAAAAAATTCTGCACAGTGAAAATTCCAAATGTGAAATCTGAGGTGACATCTATGTAGAGCATGAGATGGGAAGCAATTTTTCTTCTTGGAGCTCCTCCAAATTCCATCTAGATCAAAATAAAAGAGGGCCCAAAAATGATGATGTGGACTGTGAGTGCATATGGTGAAGCATAGTGTGCCTATGAAGCACTGATGTTGAGGTGGCACTATGAGTTGGCACTACCATGTGTCAGGTGAGGTGGTAGGAAATGGTGATGTGGCACCTATGGCTGATGTGGCCAATCATTGACAACATGATAGATCTAATGGATAAGGTTGCCGTGTGGCAAAACCTTGACCAAGCCCCTTGACTCAAGGCTAATTGAACTTGACCCAAGTTAACTCCTATCTAGCATGTGTCATGCAAAGGTGCAGCTAAGGGTTAGCTTCACCTAACCATAGGATTGGCTTATCTACCATGCGGCATGCAAGCGACGAAGATGTGATGGAGACCTAGAGAAGATGATGGTGAGAAGCCCCAAGAGAAGTAGCTTGGGTGTAAAATCTTGGAGAGGAGCTATAAAGAGCATTGTAGGGTGTTGAGAAGGGGTCGTGGGAGGTGGTCTATTGCATTGGTCATTGGTGCTGGGTTGTGATCGTGAGTCATTGGAGGTTGATGTAGAGGTCGATGGAGGCATTTTTTGGAGGCACGTTCTCATTGGTTGTTGATGGCTGTAGCACATATGGAGCTCATAGAAGATGATTGTAAAAGCATTTCCAAAGTCTAGGAGGCACTATTGCTGAACTCTATTTTTGAGTTGAGGTCACCATTTGAGGCTCTGGAGGATGGAATGGGCCACCGCTATTGAATACACTCATTGCTCAAGGTGTAATGCAAGTTGATTCACTGGTGAGCATTGATGCTAGCTTGCCGTGCAAAGGGTATTTGTGCAGAGTGGGCATCCTTGGACTGCTCATTGGTCAATCGTCGAGTTGTAGAGGTGCTGCAGTTGCTACTTTGTTGCATGGATCGTTGTCTATCATCTAGAGCATCCTGGGTTGTTGTGTAGTGCATAGCTAATGGTTGTTTGTAGATGCTAACTCATTGTAGATCTATGCTACTAGTCGACTGTCGCAGGTGCTCCTTGGTCATGTAGTATGCCATTGGGGTAGCCTTAGTTGTTGTTGTCTCTGTTGCTACTGTGCCATAGCCATGTAGGCGCTTTGTGGTGTGTTGATGAAGCTCTTACGGTATAGTTGGTTGTAGAGCTTTGTAGCAAGAGTTCTCTCCTATTGAATAGGGAGTAGAAACTCTCTCTCTCTCCCACAATGAAGTGAGCTGAACACTGAATCTCACTCACTTAGTTGTCAATAGAATTGTCATAAGAAATATCTCAAGGAGAATAGTCTCTCTCATTAGAAATCTCTCAAGGAAAATAGTCTCTCTCTCTCTCTCAACCAAAAAATGGGTTCTTCTTGTGAAAGAATGAACACAAGATAGGACCTTACAAACTCTCCATCACTCTTATTCTCGCTCAAGGAAAAAGGAAGAAGAGAATGATTACTCTCTCATAATACCTTGAAGAATGAACACAAAATAGGACCTTACAAACTCTTAACGGATCACTCTCATTCTCGCTCAAGGAAACAAGGAAGAAGAGAATGACCTCTCACACACAATACCTTGAAGAATCAAAGAAGAACTCTCTCAAAGGAAACTAAAGAACACTCTCAAGAAGAAAACTCACAAATATCTCACAATATTAATGGAGTGGAGGATGACTCAAGGAAGGGCTTATTGTCTTGACAACATGCAAGGGCTTGTGAGCACCATTGGCTCTAATAATGGAGATGTGAGTGAGAGAGAGAGACAGGAGTGCACACAAGATTGACTAATTGTACACTAAGTTGTATTCCATGGAAAGTGGTAATATATACATGGACCCCTTAGGGCTAGGGTTCAGGTTTATCCCATAACTCTATGGTGCAATTTACACCATTCTCAACATAAGCCTCCTTGCCCACTACTCTTTGAAGCACATGTTTCATGAATGGAAGTGAGTAGTCCATCATGATGAGTGGCAACATTAACCTTTGAAGATCCACACACACTCAGATCTTGCCGTTATTTTAATCACAATAGCTATCATAGACACCACTTGGTATTCTTGATCTACTAAATGAATCCTATATTGACTACCTTTTGAATTACTTCCTTAACGATGGTAGTGTCAATGCATTAGAAATATAGGGTGTTTCCCGCAACTCTTGAAGGAGTGAGATCAATACTCCTTCTTGTTCCAGCATAAGACCATCAGTGATGTAAAATTGCTTAGGGTTTCATCAGATTCTGATAGATTAACCTCTTTGACCTTGGCAAGACAATCAAATCCTTGATGATTACCTTCTTTGGTAGTCCTCTTGGCTTGCTCAAAGAGTAGTTTATGGTCTTGGATTGTATATGCCTTGAAATGTGAGGGGACTTGACGTAGATCCACTTTATCATCTTTGTCACCTTCCAAGTCCTTCTTGGTAGGTTGTGTATCCTTATTGGGAGCATCTTTTCTTTTAGCCTTAATGGTCTTGGCCTTTCGGGGAAGCTCTTTCTCCACATTGAGGGATCCTAGAGGTACCTTGATTTGATTTAATCTAGAGCCACAATTAGACAAAATCTTGTGATGAGCAGTGGTCACTCCGATGTATCTAAGCCAATGAAAGTTTTCCTTTATGTTGACTTCACTTTTCCTCTCCTTAGATGCCCTTAGTATCATGATCATATTGAGTGGGACTATTACTTCTAGCATCTTTGGATTGGAGGTTGCAATTTGTGTTCCTCTTTTTTGGGCACATCTATGGTTGCAAGTATATGCATCCAATTATGAGAGAACTCGAGTTTTGGTAATGGTATAGACCATTGCTCATTTCATTCTTTGCGCACTACTTTCTTGTTGCAATCTTGGAACCTATTGACCACTATCTAGTATTCAAATCGGTTGCAAATAGGTCTCTTGACATAGGGCGCAACTTTAAAGTTTTAAGATCTACCCTTTGCACAAGTACAATCTATTAGAGTTGTAGACCAATCCTACGGTGTGCATGCAAGGTCTACCTAGTATGATGTTGCAGGAGTTGGGTTGGTTATGGAAGTCCATTACAACAAATCACATCTGGTAAGTAAAGCAAAAGGTTTTTATTTTTATATCTTTTTGTACTCTGACTAGTTGAGCCATAGCTCCATCAGCCAGTTTAACCCCACTAAAGATGTGTTGTCCATCTTATGCTGGTAGCACAACATTCAAGTGTCATCACTTTTTCTGTACTGATCCAACTTTTCAATAGGCAAATAAGTTCCTACAAAGAATAGGGTCACCTCTTAATAGTGTTGCAATGGGAATTTTTAGTTTGGTTGATGGCAATGTAGCCATTCCAACCACATCACAATGTTTTGTAATTGGTTCATAGAGCCGATCTACTATGGTTCTTCAAACCCATTAAAGGACATGTGTCATCTTCTTTTACTTGGTGCCAGGGTCTTTCTCAAACGTCTTATTCCAAACCCTCTTGCTGATGAGATCAATGCACCTTTCTCTTCAACTTGTCTAGCACATTAAAGCTAAGTAGAAAAATTCAAATTCGTGATTCAAAAAATGTGGAAAATTTGCACAAATGATTCGAATGAAGGAAAAAATTGGGCAAAAAAGGGTGACACATCACGTTTTTTCCATAAATTGACACATCATCCTTTCATATTCATGCGAATAGATTTTAATTGTACAAATAAACCTAGATTAGGACGATTATGTGGCTTTGTTCCTATATATAAGCTCACAGTTTGCTAGTTTCTCTCATCTCATGCTTGGTTCCCTAGCCGAGCATAAGAGATCAAACAAGGAAAAAGAAAGAAAAAAGGTCCTTCAAGGTTGCGAAAGCAATCTAGAAGGTTCGAAATAAGATGGATTTTGTTTGTGGGAGCTTTAGGATCTCTATTTGAGTTCCTAAGATCTCTTGTGAGATTTGTGGTTTTGGTCTTTGTGTCTTTGTTTGTGGGAGTTCTACGTTCTCTTTGTTGAGTGGCTTCGATCTCTTGTGAGAAATGTGCTTTTGGTGTTTTTGTGTCTATGAAATATGTTTATGGGAGTTCTAGGATCTCCTTATTGAGTTTCTTAGATCTCTTGTGAGAAATGTGCCTTTGGTGTTTTTGTGTCTATTTTGTGGGAGTTCTAGATCTCCTTGTTGAGTTCCTTGGATCTTTTGTGAGAAATATGATTTTAGTTTGTGTTTGTCTATGATGTTGAAGTGAATTTGTTTCTTTGTGTCTCAGTTTAATAGAACACCTAGAGTCTCATTCTCACACTCTCTTTGAATGAATACTTAATAAATGTGTATTGCAGTATGTTTCTTGCATACGTAAATTAATATTTTTGGATTTTGTTTTTTTTTCAACTACAAAAGCATGGTGCATGGCAAGATTTGATCATATATGATGGAGATACAAAAAGTGCATGCCTCCATCTCTTTCATGCAGTGTAAATATTGTGGACACAAGTTCATGGGCAGTTCTACTCGCATCATGCAACATTTTCTCGAAATTGGTATGATATTGAAGCTTGCTCATGCACTTTGTCTGATGTTCTTCCGTTATGCAATTGGTATTTAGAGAAAGTGAAGAAAGTGGTTAATTCAACCCTAATAAGGAATCGTCCAAGTCCTAATGTGAGCATTGAGGTTGATGAGACGGTTGAAGGAGAAGCACCAATACATGTGAGGGGTGTATCAATACATGAAGGTAATGTAGATTTGCTAGCAAGCAGGTCGTAGGTGAGTTTTGATGTGACTAATGTATGTCAGGTAAAGAAGAGAAAAAGGGAGAATAATCATCTATGGAGGATGGATTTCTTCGACAACAAGTGCATGAAGAGCACTTAAGATGTTATACCATTCAATGTCATGAGAGATGAGATGTTTCATAATGCCTTGAAGTCATGTGCTAGACCAGGATTTGTTTTGCCGGATTATAATAAAATGCGTACAGATCATCTTGATAGAGTTAAACAAACTGTGGTGGTGGACTGCTTGAAAAAATATATATTGGAGTTTATTCCTACATATGGGTGCACTCTTGCTTTTGACGGATGGATGAGCAAGTAGGCCAGACCCTTGATAAATGTAATGTGCATTACTCCCAAGGGAACAATGTTTTTGGAGAGTATTTTGATACATCTCTAAAAGAAAAAACTTCAGCATATATTGTAAAAATATATGAAAGATCAATTTGTAAAGTTGGTGGCAATGAAAATGTTATTGCATTAGTAATAGATAATGCATCAAATTACAAGACCATGGGTGAGATGATCATGGCAAAGTATCCCACTCTAACATGGGTGCCATGTGGTGCTCATACTCTCAACTTATTGTTGTTGGATGATATTGGACAATCACCATTTGTGCAACTAGTGCTACAAGATGCTAACATTATAGTGAGTTTTATAAAGTGCCATCAATATTTGCATGCAGTATTCAGAGAGCACTCTATAAAGCAACTAAGGCAATTTTGTCAAACTAGATTTGCCACTTCTTTTCTAGTTCTTGCTACATTGTTGGAAGTGCATCAAGCTTTAGTCGAGAAAGTTGCTAATAGGCGATGGGCAAATAGGCTCAAGAAAAAGATGCAATATGCAATACCAGGCAGTAAATGTGTACATCTTATACAATCATCATTGTTCTGGAAAAATGTAGAAAGAATAAAAGAAGGTGTGGAGCCATTTGTGACAATGTTGAGGATGGTCAACACTGATGCCTTTGTTATGGGTAAACTGTATTAGAAGATGTCCGAAGCAATACGACAGGTTAAAGAATTTGTGCGCTTTGCACCTAGGAAAAAGCAACAAGTGATATATTTGGTCGATAAGAGATGGAAGCAAATGCACACTCCTTTGCATGGAGCTGCATTTGTAATAGATCCACAATATCAAATGCATGCTCAATCATAGAATCTAGAAGTCATAACTAACTTTTGAGAGGTTTGTAAGAACTTGCTTCCAGGAGATCAAGGTAAATTGGCCTACCAACAACGAGTGAGGCATACGAACCATGAAGGCTCTTTTGGAGATCCCTAGAATCTTGATGCTATTAAGATGATGATCGCACCTACTTGGTGGAAGGAATATGGTGGAGAGACATTGGAGTTGCAACATGTTGCAACTCATGTGCTCTCTATTGCCACATCATTAGGTGCATGTGAGCAAAATTGGAGTGCATATGATTTTAATCATTCTAAGAGACCCAATCATTTAAAGCCATCAAGAGCTGCAGATTTAGTATTTTGCTTTGGGGATCTATGATTGTTGAAAGGGTTTGTCCTTATGACTAGGGCAGCAAGCACAGCCGCTGTAATGAGAATTGCTGGACAATGATTGACTACAGAATTAGTTGCTGAGGGTGCATTTAGTGAAGAAGAAGACAAGCTTGAGCTACTCAATGACAACAATGAAGTCGAAGGAAAAAGCAACAAGTGATATATTTGGCCGATAAGAGATGGAAGCAAATGCACACTCCTTTGCATGGAGCTGCATTTGCAATACATCCACAATATCAACTGCATGCTCAATCACAGAATCCAAAAGTCATAAGTAACTTTCAAGAGGTTTGTAAGAACTTGCTTTTGAGAGATAAAGGCAAATTGACCTACCAACAACGAGTGAGGCATACGAATCGTGAAGGCTCTTTTGGAGATCCCTAGAATCTTTATGCTATTAAGACGACGATTGCACCTACTTGGCAGAAGGAATTTGGCAGAAGGAATATGGTGGAGAGTCATTGGAGTTGCAACATGTTGCAAATCGTGTGCTCTCTGTTGCTACATCATTGGGTGCATGTGAGCAAAATTGAAGTGCATACGATTTTATTCATTCTAAGAGATGCAATCGTTTAAAGCCATCAAGAGCTGCAGATTTAGTATTTTGCTTTGGGGATCTATGATTGTTGAAAGGGTTTAATGTTACGGCTAGGGCAGCAAGCAAAGCCACTATAATGAGAATTGTTGGACAATGATTGGCTATAGAATTAGTTGCTGAGGGTGCATTTAGTGAAGAAGAAGATGAGCTTGAGCTACACAATGACAACAGTGAAGTCGAATAGATAGACAATATTGTACCTATGTTAAATGCAATATAGAGTGTTGTATGTTACACATGAGGGGATGGATAGGAGAATATGATAGGTGATGGAAGAGTCATGTGCCCATATCCATCTCATCTCATTTTGTACTTGGAAGCAGTGGATGAAGCTCTAAATATGTAGGATGGTATGTTGTACATGAGGGGATGGATGGGAGAATATGTCAAGCGATGGAAGAGCACATATGCTCGTATCCATCTTGTCTCATTTTGTACTTAAAGCTAGAACCTGATGCACTACAAGTAATGTTGTTGTGTTGTAATTATTCAGATTGTGGATGATTTGGTATACATAATAGCTAGAGCCAACCTTGTGACTTGGAAATACTTTCAAGGCAACATCAAGAAAAAGGGAAGAACAATCAAATATGCAAAATCAAAGTTTATATTTTCAAGTCGCAAGGGTTGATCTAGCTATCATGTGCACTAATTCACGTTGATATATTTCAACATTTCTGCATTAACTTTACAAGTCCACCTAATCCACTTAAATCGCTTATACCACTTAGTCCACTTAAACCATGTAGACCACTTGAACCACTTAAACCATGTAGCTCACTTAAACCACCCTGTCCACTTAACCCACTTATACCACTTAAACCACTTCATTTACTTATATCACTTAAACCACTTAATTCACATCAAATCACTTAATCAATTCTAACCAGTTAAACTACACTAATCCACAATATGCACTTAATCCACATTACACTTTATTAGCTCCACTTAATTCACATTAACTCACTTAACATTACATTAGCTCCACTTAGTCCATTTAATTCACATTAAATCACTTAACCCACTTAAACCACTTAATCAATTCCAACCACTTAATCCTCATCAATCCACATTATGCACTTAATCCATATCATTATATTAAAAGAAGAATATTACAAAGTTATGTATGAAGTTTACATAATTATGCACTAGGTCCCACATCTGCCATTCCCTGAGTGCTTGGTCCTGCAGGCCGCAAATCTATATTGGTAAGGTCCTCAAAACCAAATGTGTCAATATCCGCAGTGGCATCCAAGTCTCCAAAAGAATGTATGTAGCATGTAATCTCAGCCTCCAACATGTGTACACGTGCTTGCAAGTCCTCGATCTCTTTGGCTTGAGTTGCAAGACGAGCTTGTAACTCCTCAGCAATAACACCCTATTGACAGAGAGGTATGGCAGATGTTGCCAAGTCAACAAGATCACTATGTGCCTAGGGAGTTAGCACGTGAGGCCTCAGAGACATGGGCTCTCTGTTCTCTATTCTTGCTCCCTTGTGCTCTGCAAGACCTCCCTTTCCTGTTCCTAACAAGTGATGCTTGTCGTTCCAATCCACACGCCGATGCAGACGTCATGGACATACACATGCTGAATGAAGAACATGGGTATCTGTTGGTTGTTGGGGATTCTCCCTTCCACCTCTATGAATCACCGGAGAAGGATGTGGGCAAGGGTTTTGTGTCACAAGTCTGACAACTTGGGCTGTGCATATTTGTTTCTAGCTTTCTGGAACGAAGAAAGAAGGTGTTTCTTACGAACTCTGATGGACAAAGCCTTTGTACTTGCCAAAGAGAGAGCGGGTCGCCTTGCATGGTGTCATCATCCATTA
This sequence comes from Dipteris shenzhenensis, assembly GCF_047967505.1. Taxonomy (NCBI): domain Eukaryota; kingdom Viridiplantae; phylum Streptophyta; class Polypodiopsida; order Gleicheniales; family Dipteridaceae; genus Dipteris; species Dipteris shenzhenensis. The sequence goes on along the minus strand of NC_141598.1, from coordinate 35,585,059 downwards.
GACCAGTGGCAAAAATACCTAGCCCCTCCCTTCCCAACATCTCTCTTTGCTCCTGCAAGATAGCTTGAGAGCCTTGGCGTGATTTAGCTGGTTTGCTAAATGAGTCTCTTGAGGCACAAAACTAGCTTCTAGACCCTTGTGAAGTGTAGGTTCCTCTGGTTTGGGAGGATCCTATGGGAGAACATTCTCTATGTTCTTTCACTCCATGCTCATACTTAACCTAAAAAATGACAACAAGATAGAATTATTTTATAACCCTAAACAATATTAAACAATTATATTCAACATGGATACTTATTGCATCATTCACTTATACAAAAAATATTTAAACATTTATTATCGCATCATTTATCATATCAAGAAATTATACCATTATTTATTATCATATCATTCACTTATACAAACAATATTTAAACATCCTTAAGTTGTATGCCACATCTAGGAGCAATATCAAAAACCCCACAAAAATCAGTAATTCTTGGATGTCTGTTCGGTTGTGCTGACTTTCTTTGAACTGCAAATCATCATAGATGCCCAATTAGATCTTCTACGGGTCCAATGAGGGTCCAATACTAGTCGATGTGCCTTTCCTTGAACCAAAAATCATCGTAGATGCCCAATTAGAGCTTCTATGGGTCCAGTACTGGTCGATGGTACACAAATGTCTATGATCTTCAAGATGTGATGAGACATAGTGTACACATCTTGTGCAACTTCGAAATGTGGGGGATTGGTGCACAGACACTCAAGCAACATGGCAAAATTTTGCAATGGAACTCCGCACAGTGTTGCGGCTCTCACTGGGTAATGCTGGATAGTGCTTGCTAGTGCTTGTCAGAGTCATCATTCCCCAATCACAAATGCCCAGATACACTTCCTCATATAACTTGAAGAAGTGTAGCATAATGTTTTGCACATACAAATCATTATGCAGGACATTGTGTTAGCGCATGTAATGAATAGTGCGAACAAGTGTACTTAAAATATCAAATACATGTGGATGGACCCATGGAGCTCTAGTAGGCATTTCCGCATCATCTCTATGAAATACCGATGATGGTCACTCTTTCCATCATGTCCGAGGTAGGTTAGCCATCTTTCCAAATGCTTTCCATTCCAGAATGGAAATATTATCATTGGATTATCATAATGGACTAGACCTATAGCTTGGATGATGCCTAGATATATGACATCACCCAAGCACGTGGCTTCTTCCAAGGCTCTGTCCTTCAATGCATTGGTGGGCACAGAAAGCTTCAGCACCTTACATGCATAAATTATGTGCAGATCAAATGGAGCGACAAGAAGATTGCACATGCTAACTGTTCCATGTGTGCATGTGCCCACAACTGCACTAGGTGTGAATCGAACGTCTCATCACTAAAGTAGTATGAGCCACATGGATCTTTCCATTGGTGCATGTTCATGCAAGCCATGTGATGCGGGTGGTGCTTGTGCAGGCGAGAATGAAGGAGATGGAATTCTATCTTCTTGTGCAGATAGATTGTGCATTCTTGGTGTAGGCGAGTATGAAGGAGATGGAAATTGGTCTGCGTGTGTGGCAAGAGGCATAAACAGAGAAGCAAAAGAAGTTGCAAAACATGGGTGTGCATGTGATGGGAGACGTGGACCGGGTATGGAAGAACTTGGGAAAAAGGGATAAGGGGGAAGACAGGCTGTGGTGGATGCATTGGTGCATATGTGTGGCATGGCTATAGTGGTGCTTGTGGCTACAATGAATGCAATGCAGTTTGTGACTGGGCGTGTGGGTGCATTGATGCTTGTGGCTACGGTTGTGCTTGGGGATGTGGGTGCATTGATGGAAGGGAGGATGAGGTAACTCCCACTTTGTATCACAGGAGGTGATGTCTCGATCTATTTGATTGAGGCATCATTGACTCTTCAACGTGAAGTGGTGCATGATTGGATATTAGTCACGCAAGATCCTCCCTCCACACTCTACCATTGTCCCAATCAGATTCTGTACACCACTTTCAACATTGTTGAAAGCTGTCTTAATGATGTCCTGATTGACATTCATTAAGAAGCATACATTCTTAGTTTTCATCACCTTCCTCTGAGTCTTACTGAGATTAGGTTGCTGAAACTCCTCTTGTCACCTGCGTGAGCCACCTAATATGCATTAAGATGCAACACAGAATTCAAAAAAAATTCAGTGCAAGGTGCAATAAGAAGCTAATTAAGCCATAAGAATTAACAATGTGCCAAGTAGTCTCAAAACTGACCTAAAGATAACCTCTCATCTCAAGCTCACATCTCGTAATAGACTACAAAACACAAAAAATAAGCATGTAACCTGCACAAAAATGACCTAGGTATAACCCTAACTGTGGACTTCACCATCTAGCACTAGGCTCCAACTACAACACACAACTATCAAGTGACAGTTGAGTGCCAGACTAAGTGTCTAAGAGCACATCACATGATATCTAACTTAGACTACAACACACAACTACCAAGGGACAGTTGAGTGCCAGACTAAGTTTCTAAGAGCACATCACATGATATTGAGATGATATTTGACTTAGACTGCAACACACAACTATCAGGGATAGTTGAGTGCCAGACTAAGTGTGCTTGAACACATCTAGACTAAACTTAGACTGCAACACACAACTCTCAAAGGAAAGATGAGTGCCAGAATAAGCATCTATGAAAACATCACTAAGCTTGGACTGCAACACACAACTCTCTTAAGAGAGATGAGTGCCAGCCCAAGAGTTCCTACTAACAAATATGTCTATACAAACTGATATCGCAACACAAACCTCTCTTAAAAGAGATGAGTGCCATCCTCAAGTAAAAAACAATTATTTATATTAAAATTGAAACTACATCACACAACTCTCATAGGAGAGATGAGTGCCAGTCTCAAACATAAATGAAAACAAACATTAAAAAGACTACATTACAAAAAAAAACATTAATTAAAAAAATAGACTATCACACACAAATCTTGCAAGAGAGATGAGTGCCAGTCTGTCTACACACTAAAATACAATATAAAACAAACATTAAATAATTTAAAAAGACTGCAGCACACAACTCTCCTAAGAGAGACGAGTGCCTGTCTAAAACAAAACAAAACAAAATAAACATTAATTAACAACGAAAGACTGCAACACACATCTCTCGCAAGAGAGATGAGTGTCAGCCTTGCAAACAAGGGTGAAGAAGGTACCTATGAAAGGTGGGTGAGCTAGTAGGTACCGTAAGTGGCTGAGGTGGCAAGGAAGACAGGTGGTTGTATTCGTACGAATACCAAAAATGGCAGTGGCTGTATTTTTCTACTAGTTTTATTTGTATGAATAAATTGTGTTATTCAAACGAATAAAGTTATTCGTACGAATAACTTATTCGCACAAATAAAATGGAAAAAAGCGTTTGAAATGTTTTAAATTGTAAAAAAGGCATATTTGAGCATTTTTTTGAATTAAAAAAAACACGCAAATTAATGCAACTTAGCATTAAAGATTTTAGAGGACTAGTGGATGCTTGATAGTTAGGATGGATGGTATCCACTCCTCTATTATTCGGAGGCATTGATAAAATTTCTATTGGCATTTGCATACCAATTTTTGTGTCTTAGCAAGGCATTGTTTATCCACCACCATGATGGTATAGGGAAGGTATTGGGGTATCCCCTATGCCCCTTGGGTGTCGTAGGCCTTCTATCAGTCCAAAGTCCCTAGGTCTCCTCACTCTCCTTGGGTACTTGGTTGAAATTTTTCTTGACATTCGCATACCAATTGTTGTGTCTTAGCAAGGCATTGTTTATCCATGATGGTATAGGGAAGGTATTGGGGTATCCCCTATGTCCCTTGGGTGTCGTAGGCCTTCTATTAGCTAGAATTCCCTAGGTCTCCTCACTATCCTTGGGTACTTGGTTGATTAGGTTACCGCAGGGAGAGCCGCTAGGTAAGGTGACATGGCCAAGGTAGCCATGTCCTCATCTGTCCCATTTTGTATTATGACCTTATCAAGACTCCTTCCTACTTTAAAAGCACCTTTCTTAGTTGCCTCTCTAGGATGAAATGTGCTAGCCTTTTATATTTTGTCTTTCTTATGAAGCTCTTTACTGAAGGCCTTTGCATGGGTCCTTGTAATTACATTCAAGGATACCAAAGATACTTAGCCTCTCTCAAAGGGACCTTGACACATATAACTTTGAATAGGTGGCTTTCTCATCAAGGTATTCATATCCTTAGCCTTTTGGTAGACTGGTATGTAGGGATCATCTTGCATAACATAATGACTTATATAGCTGGACTGATTCATAGTATTATCATAATGGGAATGATCACTTCCATTGAGCTTCCACTAAGGGTGTGATCCAAGTCTTCCCAATCACTGGTGGGAAATTCCTCAACCAACACCTAGTTCATAAGAGTGATTTGCAGTGGAGGTGGTTGAGGTCCCAATATTAGTGAGGGTAATGGGACATTTCGAGCTCTAAATTGCCCTTGATTGTTGACAAGTGTGGCTCCTTGTATTGCTAACCATCTCTAATTGGATAGATTGAGAGGTGCAAGCAATATCAATGGTGGCTGTTGTTGGAACATGGTTGGGGAATTGCCTTAGGATATCAACATTATGATGTCACATGATTTTTCCAATGTACACAATGGGTAGAATAGAGTGCTAGCCTAGCCTTGAGACAAGGGCACTTATTAGTAGGATGAATTCCCCATACAAATCCCACACCACACATTATCATGCCTCAAAAATGGATGAGGATTACTATGGGATTTCTTTGTTGCTCACCCTTTGAGCTATTGGCTTAGCTGATTTAATATATTGGTAGCCAACTCCTCTATGTTCATGCCTTTAGCAATTGTGGCTTCCTCTTTAGCTTCACCCAAACCAGTGGCCTTCAAGGTTTTCAATACCTTAGACAAGGTGGATGATGACTTTTCCCCTTGAGCCTTTTCCTTCATATTATCACCTAAAAGGATGGCAATTGTATTGCATAGCTCAAACAACATGGGATTTATAGCAAGTATATGATCATAAAACTTTGAGTTCCATAAATCTATGAGAAAGCATGATAGTAGTTGTGTATCACTCATCTTATCATGAGTTTCATATCTTGAGTTTAAGTGCTTTATTTTAAGGATATAGTCACAAAGAGATTCAATCTCCTAGTTGACATCATACAACTGGTCAATTGGGCTCCACTCAGGGGGAAATTCCACTATAAATTATTAATATAGTGTATCCCAATTGATTTTCCTCTTTTGGATTTAGATCCCTAAACCACTATCTAGACATGTTGTTCAAACTCTAACCCAAAGGCATTGACTTTATCTAAGTATCCAATATCTCCAAATGTTTTACAAATCTTCTCAAATCTTTCCACATGGGATACTAGATATCCTTCACCTAAGAATGTAGTAATTAGCTTGGATATTGTGATTGGCTTACTCCTCAAAAGATTATTCTCATTCTTGCAAAGGTTGGTGGCATGCCCCTCCTTTTGAGTGCTTGCACTAGGATCCTAATGGCTTCATCTTAGAGTACAATCTATGTGGATGGAGGATTTGGAGGAAAAGGTGAACCTGCTCCATACATTGGTAGTATTGTGGGGGGGTTCCAAGAATTAGGTGGTAGAACAAATGTGGGATTTGTAGAACTCGACCCATTGGGCACTAAAATTGTGCCACGAGGCTAGCTAGGCCTTACAAGTTACATCAACAATGTCCCAGGGATTGGCATAATTGCATTGGACATAGGTCTATATTGAACCAATGATGGATATGGAGTACCTCTTGGCCTCCTCCCCAAGTTGGATATGGTGGGTATTGAAACATTAGGAATCTTGGAAGTGTATCTTACCTTGGCTCATTTGGATCATCTTCTTGCCTTACTGGACCCATTGCTCACTGGTATGGTGGGAATTGGTGCACTCTGCATGTCTTCCGACATAGGTGGTTTCTTTAGGGCATGCAACTCCACTGGCACTATACTTTGCATGGCAAGTTGGTTTACCATGTTTGTTGCTTTAGTGATCCCAAACCTCCCATCATATTAGAAAACATCTTTCGTGTATGAAATGTTATGGTGAAAGAAGTATGGGTCTAAGACTGAACCATGATATAGTTTTGAAGCCATTGGGCTCCAAAATTTGGGTCCATGTGAAACTCATGGAATATTTAGAGCTAGACATATCAGCTTAGGATGGTCCATGTGCTGAGTGTGAACCTATGACTGAATTCTTAGACTGGATTGATGCAAAGCTGGGTAGGTAGCTATATAGAATATTGCTCAAAGCACTATTCTCAAGTGTTCAAGCTTAGGATGGTCCATGTGCTGAGTGTGAACCTATGACTGAATTCTTAGACTGGATTGATGCAAAGCTGGGTAGGTAGCTATATAGAATATTGCTCAAAGCACTATTCTCAAGTGTTCAAGCACTCTACTAGTCCTTATGTGCATATAGGAGAAAGAAGGTATGTGAACACCCCAAATAGCTGTTGGCAATTTAAATATGCCCAACTATAGTTAATTGGCTAATTCAGTGTGGCATTAAATTAGCAACTACCACATGTACTGAATTAGCAATCCAACATGTTGAATTGGGTCCTATATTTTCATGGTGTTTAAATAGACATTAATTCAGGGTGATCTCCACTTCTTAGATTTTGAGGTCGCAAATGGATGTTTCCAAGTTTTGATGCTTAATTCTATATACACTAATCCTGGTAATTCTTAGAAGCACTTACGTGCAGGATTTATCTTAGTTCCACACAATGGAATGTTCATACCCTCTGTTTAATATTTGTTGAGACTAATTTTAGGGTTAGGTGTGAATGTTCCAGTTAAGTTTGATCAACTCATAGTCAATTATCTACCTCTCAATTTAAGATTCACCCTAATTCTACTAGCTAGTAATTCAAGATCATCCTAATTCTATTGACCAATTTAGTGCATTAGGATAGCCATTAATTCAATGAGGTGTTGAATCCCCAGTTTTGGGATGGGTGTTAATTTAGGGGGTGCTAAATTAGGTGGTAATCCCTTTATGCTGAATTGAGAGCTAACTCATCAGACATTGGATGAGGTGCTATCATCACAAGTGCATGAATAATGAGCTAACCCCTTAGCATTGAATTAGTAGTTGTCAGTGTAAGTGTGTCAAAGGCTAATTCACCACATTGAGTCATCTAATTCAAGGTGGCACTAAATTAGATAATTCATCCTAAAGCTAGTCCACATATTTGTTGAGGATCTTTGTAGCATTAGTGAGTCTCTTCTGTTCTTGGACCACCAAGATACAAAATCCAATTTTGGATTAGTATGCACTTGATCTATAAATTATTTCTAGCTATTGAAATAACACCTTTCTTAACCACAGATAGATAACCACTATGAGCTCACCTTACTTGTTCTATTGTTAATTCTAATATTTCAATATCTCTGCTATGCTATTCACAGTAGATATTCCCTAATTAGAAAGTTTCATAACTCCATGTGTGCAGATATGGTGATTACATGTAAAATATTTTGAATAATATATACTTGCCTTTTCTCCTTTTAAAAAAAATATAGATAATTTAGTGTGGCACTGAATTAGAAGCTTACCCTACAAGATCTTGACTGCACATGCCATCAATGAGTTTTTAGTGATTTTCTCAAGTTTTAGGATTTTGTCCCAAGTTTTTTGTGCTTGGAGGATGCTACACTACCTATTCCACCTGGGAAAACAAAGAAACAACAAAAAACAACACATTTACAAGCACATTGGGGGCTGTTTCCAAATATAATAGTTTTGTCACTTTAAAGTACTTCAAATTTCAAAAAAACATCATTTTCTTGTGTTTTTTATTGCATTTGATAGCAATTATGCCTTAGCAATCACCTCAAATAAATTTTCATTTGATTTGATAGCTAAAACAATTTAAAATCACTCAAAAACACTTCATAACTCCTCTTTTATTTCACACACCACCTATGATTCAAAACAATGTCTTTTCGTTACTCTACTAAGCATTTTGTCAATGGGAAGATAATGAGAGAGACAATGCAAGCAAATGCATACTTGACACCATCCTTGACAATGGCACCAAAAATGTGTGGTCTTCAATAATGAATCATGTGTCATAGGGATCTAGCCAATATGCCAATGAGGTACTCCCTCCAAGTGACTTTGCATGAAGAACAATGTGTGCAACATCATCTGCAAACTCAGTGTCACTCTACTGACTCAAGACTTGTTGCGCGATCATGAACCCATAAGAGGAGAAGGGGGAGGGGTGAGGCAAGTGGAGAAGGGTGAGGAAGTGTGCAAGGTGAAGGGTAAGGGGGGGGGGGGAAGAACATGGCATTCATGGAAGAAGGGTAAGGGGGGGGGGGGGAGAACCAGATTACTTCTACTACAGTGTGGCCATGGGGTGGCCATGGTATTTTCAACCTCCTTGCAAAGAGATACCCCCAAGGTTCAACCAATGTTTGCTAGTGTAGTTCTCTCTCGTGAATCAATTTGACAATTGACACTCTAGCACCATGATCTACCCAAGATGACCTATTTCAGTGGGCATGATAAAGAATTGACTTTCAACTATGTGGTTATTAACATGAATTTGGAGTGTGACATAACCCATAGTATGTAGAACCTAGCCGTTAATGGCTCGAATTCTTGTAAGAGTGGTAAGATGTACATGTTGAAGGATTTCTCATACCCAATGCATAATGAAGTTATGAAATGCACCTGGATTGACCAACACATCTATTATATTCAATGTTTAACCATGAGCCTATAACTTTATAAAAGCATCTTGGTAGGCTTGATGATTAGTCTATTAGAGGCATCATCAATCTTTGAGAATTGATTTATAAATGGCCATATATGTCTTTTGTTGAAGCTTTGCATTCCTAGCCTTGGCTTTCTCTTGGGCTATCTTTGTAAAAGCTTGAGCTCCTTCTTCTTTTCCTTATCTTGGTGAATTATTTGAGGGTCTGGAGGGTTAGTGGCCCATAATAACATTTGATTTTTCTATCATTTATGTATCCCTCCATTTCCACTCTATCCAAGGTTTTAATATGCATTGACCTTGTGGGGTAATCTCCACAAGTCGATAGGGACCCATGTTCCTATACTCAAAATTTTGTTTGGTGTTTCTTACACTATAAAACAGTGTAATATCTCCCTTGTTTAGGCCTTTTTTTTTCAAGTTGCGATCAAACCATTTGTTACATTGTAGTTTCCTCTACTTCCATACAATAGGTGTACCTAAGTCTAGTTTTATCAAGTTTTTCAATCTCAATTAACCATTTAGACAATGCCTCTTTTGTCAACCCTTCTTTTACTATACAACCCTCAAGTTTGGCACCAAGTACTCGTTGGGCATCACTATTTCCAACCCAAACATGAGATTGATAGATGTGCAATTGGTAGTGTCAACCTTGTATGCACTATGATATGCACATAGAATTGTAGCTTATGCTCCCAATCATTTTGACTAGCTTCCACCATGTGAGTCAAAGTGTTGCAAAAGGTCTTATTCTTGTCATAGCCATTGTATGGATGATCAATAATTCGCTCATTATGACCAAATTGTATGGATGATCAATAATTAGCTCATTATGACCAAATTGTCTCATTCATGAAATAAGATTCTCTATCACTAACAAGTTCCAGACGGCATCCAAACCATGATATGAAGTTTTCATACAAGAACTTGGCCATTGACCTAGCATCTACCTTTCTTGTTGCTTTAGCCTCTACCCAATTTGTGAAATGATTAGTAGCAACCATGATGCATGACACCTATGTGCCCTTGGTTGCTAGACTAAAAGGACTGATAAAATAAATACCCCACTTTGATTGGTGAGAACACTGGGGCAAGATGCATTCTATCCTTTTGTTATAGTGTAGCTACTCTCTGACAAGGATCACAATATTTGACAAGCTGAGTTGCATCTCCGAAGAGAGTAGGCCACCATAGGGTTGCTTGTAATTCCTTATGGACAATGATTTTGATAGCAAATTTGTCAGCAGTTAATCTAGAATATGCTTTCTTCAAAATTCATAAAAACTCTTCCTCATGCACACACCATTGCATAATGACATATTTTCCCCTTTAATAGAGTTTCTTGACAATTAATTCATATGGCATTGTGTCCTTGATTAGCTTTTGTTCTCTCCTTTCCTTCTTGAGAGGCTTGAATGGGAAGAGGATATTGGTCACTTCTTGACACGGGTCTTACCCTTGTGAACTGCAATAGTAAAATTGAATTCCAATAAATTCAACATTCATTGTGTTATTTAAAAAACACAGACTTGTTGGCCAACAAGTAGCAATGAAACTGCTTATAAACCATTGCAAGGCCTTCTCTTTCTATAGATGTATAATTCATTTCTAGTTCATCAAGTTGGTGACTTTCAAAGTAGATCAAATATTCCCAATTATGCTTGCTTAGCTCTGCCAGTATGCATCCTATGGCAAAGTCAAGGCATTAATGTGTGAACATGGAATATCATATCCCAATCTTGTGTCTTTAAGATTGGTGCAGATGCAAGTGCAAGTTTAAGGGTGGCAAAGGTGATCTAGCATTCTTTTGCCCAAATGAACACTACTTAGAGCTTGTACAAATGGTGAGCAATGTCCATGCAAAAGATTGTAGGTCTTTTAAAATAGCCTGCACACCTTGTAAACATGTAAACCTTTGGGATTCATGGAAAGTGGTAGCTCCAAAATGAGCTTGATCTTATTATAGTTAGTGGAGATCCCATTCTTGGACACAATATGTCCCAAAATCACTCCATGTTTCACCCAAATTTGGTATTTGAGGGGGTTGAGTGATATCCTATATAGTCTATTTCTCTAAAAAATAATCATAGGTATTCAAGATGCTCATCCCACTTTGATATAACACACAGACCATCAGGGAAACTTTCAAGCAATCCCTCAAATAGTCCTCAAATGCTATGCTCAGCAGTTGCAATGTGGTTTTAGCATTAGTGAGCCCAAAAGGCACCTCTTGATATGTGAATACTCCCCATTCACTTGCAAATGATGTTTTATATAAATCTTCAAGAGCAATAGACACCCAATTGTAGCCAATAGATCCATTAAGGAAGCTATATGCCTCCTTCCCACCTACTCTCTCTAAAACATATGTTGTAAATAAAAGTGGGTATTGATCTTGACAGGTGGCAAAATTTAATTCTTTAATATCTATCCACACTCTAATCTTACCATTTTTCTTGATTATGATCACTATAGGAGATATTCAATCCATAATCTTGATCCCATAGATGAATCCTACATCAATCAGCTTTAGATTTCTTTGTTTACAACCATGGCATATTTACGATTCATTGGGTCTTTTTTGGACAAGTTTTGCATTTTCCAAAATAGGAATGGTGTGCTACATGAAGTTTGATGGTACACCATTCATTTCAGTGTATTTCCATGCAAAATAGTCCTTGTATTCCAAGAGAAGTGAGATCAATGCCTCTTCTTATTCTGATGTGAGGTCATCATGGATGTAGATAGTTTAGAGTCTTCACCCCATCTGCCACTAGATTCACTTGCTTGGCCATGGTAGGTACATAAAATCCCTAATGATTGCCTTCCCTTACCATTCTCTTAGCTCCCTCAAAGAGTACTTTGAGATTTGGATTGTGTATGCCTTGTAATGGGGAGGGAGAGTGGCATAAATCTACCTTGTCATCTTCATCATATTTCGACACCTCTTTGGATGGCTATTTGTTTGTGGTCAAGGAAACCTTACTCCTAGCCTTGGTGGTCTTCGCCTTTGGGGTCTATTCTTTTTTCACATTGATGGATCCTACATGGGTAGTACCTCAGCTTTGTCTCGAAAACCCCATTTTGATGAAAATGTATGATGAGTTGTAGTGGCTCTGACATACATAAGCCAATACATGTCAAAATTTCACCTTGACTTCACCCCTCCTATCCTTAGAGGCATTAACAATGATGATCATATAGAGTGGTACGATCACATCTTGGCACCTTCAGATCGGGGGTAGCAATTTGTGTTCCCTCTTCTCGGGTATGCCTATGGTTACAAGTATATGCATAAAATTGTGAGAGAATTCAAGATTTGGTAGTAGATTATACCAATTATTGTCCCGTCCCTCACCCTTATTCCTTTCATTACATGCTTGGAAGACATAAATTTATGTCATCCATTGAGTAGTGTCAAACTAAATAGCTTCTTGGACAGGGTGAGGCTTCCATGTTTGGAGATCTACTCTCATGAATTGCTCATCCTTTTATAAATAAATGTTGTTTGAGTGCCAGTCATGAACCAATCATGCAACATGCAGCATGAAAGGTCTACCTAATATGATTTCATAAGAATCAAGTTGGTTTCAAAGGTCCATCACAACAAACCATACCCAATATGTGCTAAAGGTTTTAATTTCAATGTCCCTGAGTACCCCAATTCATTGAGACATGGCTCCTGTCAGCCAATTTAAGTACCAAGGAAGTACTCTCATGATTGGGTTTTTCCCATTTCTCCCAACACTATTTGGTGATAATGCTAACACACATACTCCTCCATCTAAGATTGTTGTAAATTTTTTATCATGGTAGGATTGGGTAGCACTGCATTCGTGTCATCACTCTCAAAATATTGGCCCGATTTGTTGATTGTTACCTCTTGAAATCTTGAGAATGATTTGGAGATCCGGTCATCTAGGATCTAAGGTCTCAGGTGCCATTTGTTGCCCATTCATCCAATCAGGTATGTCCCCCCAAAGGATGGGATTACCTTAAAGTAATGTCACAATGGTAATATTCACTTATGTGGATATAAATGAAGCCAATCCAGCAATGTCTCAAGGCCCTATGGCTAGTTCCAAGCTAACAAACTCAAGCTTTTCAAAATCAGAACAGGACATGTTGTCTTCCTCTTTTTAGTTATTGTAAGGTAGGATCCTCTTTGTACATCCACTGCATTAATGTGGATCCCTCGATTGAAGACCTTGAGGCTCCTTTTTCTTTCACTTTCTCAAGCACATGCAAGGATTTAAGGCTCAATTGGCTAGCTTGTGCCTTGGGTGCCATATTAGTTACCTTCCTCACCTTGATCTATTGCTCAAATTTCTCTTGGCATTTGCATACCAAGTTCTATGCTTTTGAGACGTGTTGTTTTTCTACAAGTGTTTTTTGGTCCTGGGGCACCAACTCCCTTTAGTAAGAAAACCTATCAAAATCTTGATATGAGATGAATTTAACAACATGCCATGCGTAGAAATTATTCAAATTCACATAGTTGGGTTCTAGACTAAAAGAGCTTCAAATATGTCTTTACACCTTGAAATTTGGGTAACACATGAAAAAGTTAAATTCATTTAAAAGGGGATGGGTTTTCATATTTTAGTGTATTTTTTGTTTTACCCCCCAGACCCCCCTCTTGGGCCTCACATATTATGAAAAATATGTACAAATCTTAAAATCTTGCATATTTTTCAAGTTATACACCTTATATTTTGTGGGAGGGGGGACATGAAAATTTCATATTTTTCCCTTGAATATTTGGATTTTTTAAAGGAAATTCATGCATATATTTATGGACCTTGTCCTCCCATACCCTAGATTTTGGACGAGGGTAGTAACATTATACATATTGAGTTGGCACCCCAGGGTTGTAGTATTCACCATGTCACTGGGTTTCATGGCCCTTCTAAAGGTTGGAGCCTTCATCATTTTGTCAACTTCTTCATACAAGTGATTGATCATGCCACCATTTAAGAAAGCACATGAGAGGAGTAGGGTGTTGACAAGGTGGCCATGTCCCCATTTGGACCACTGTAGATGACCACCTTATCATCTCCCTTTCCAATTTTAGGAGCACCCTTGGTATTTACTTGCACAAATTTAGTTGCCTCCGAAGGCTGTGCCACACTTGCCTTTTCACTTTTGGCTTGCAAGCGAAGCTGCCTATTAATGGATTTAGCCTATAACCTCATAATTGCATTCAAGGATACTGATGACACCTAGTCTCTTTCAATGCTTAACGAATTAAGGCTTGTGGTCTTAGGATCAACGGTAGGCGTTGATGGCTTTTGCATTGGACAATTGTTATAGACATGGTCAACTCCACTGGACCTATTGCAAAATGGTGCTGATGTGTTGGATATAGTTGTGGATGGGGTAGATTGATTTTCTTTCTAAGGGAAGTACTCCAAATAATAAGTCCCTTAAGACTTATGATGTTTGACTAGCTGATTAGTCACTCCCTTGAATGGACATTGTCGGCTCTCTGAGGACCTTGGTGCATGTAACACTGAATCAGTGGTTTCTTTGTCAAGCTATTCATATCTCTCACTTTCTAAGAGAGGGGAGCCATCTAGTAGACCAAAATCAATTGGTCATCTTGCACAACCAAATGTCTTAGGAAAGTAGTAAGATTCAAATTCTCATCAAAATGTGAGTAGTCATTCTTGCTGAGATCATGTGTGTGGCCTTCCCAGCCATTGGATAACTTTCCCACCCTCTCTTGATTCGTGGGAGTGATTCACGGTGGCAGTGGTTGAGGTCCCAATATTTGCAAGGGTAATGAGATATTTTGGAATCTATGCTGGTCTTGATTGGTAGGCATGGTTCCTTGTATTACCAATTGTGCGTGATTGGATGAATTTGGTGGTGCAGGCAAGGTCAACTATAGCTTTGATTGGTACATTGGTTGGTAACCACCTTGGGATAATGGCATTGCAATGTTCATGATTTCCCCAACATACAAAATGAGCTCAATAGAGTGTAGGTATTGCCCTAAGATGAAGACACTCATTAGTGGGATGATTTCTAGTGTAGACTCCACACCATACATTGTCACGAGGTCGATACAAATGAGGATTATTGGGTACTTCCCTTGATGCTCCCCCTTTCCAACCCTTGCTAGCTAAGCTGATTTATAACATATTTATCCCTTTATATCCCACGCTTGATTCTTTAGTTCCTCCTGAAGTAGTTCCAAATTCAAGGGTTGTGACACATCGGATGAAGTTGAAGAAGATTTTTGCCTTGGGGATTTCTCCATCATGTTGTCACTTACACAAATTGTCATTTTGCTACACAACTCAAACGATGTGAGATTCATTGCAAAAAAAGAAGTTTAGAGTCGCATAGTTCTATGAGAATGTGGCAGCAGTTGCACATCACTCATTCTACCATGAGGTTCAAGTTCAAGTTCTTTATCTTTGGTGGTATAATCGTCACAAAGGGAGTTGGATTTTGTTTTCTTTACCTCATACAAGTAGTTAATATAGCTCCACTTTGGCCCAATCGGAGCAAACCCCAATAGGTAGTACTTGCGCAAGATGGGCTAATTACTTTTCCTATGGGTTCAAAGCCCTAGACCATTGTCCAACCTTGTTGTAAAGGCTCAAGCCAAAAACCATGTCTAGGTCTCCAATATCACCCAATGTCTCACAAACTTTCTCAATCGTTCCACATGAGAGATTGGGTCCCTTTACCCAAGATTTTAGTGATTAGTTTGGATATTGTAACCGGTTTTCTTCTTAACAAATTGTGTTCCCTTTAATAATGAAGGCATGGACCCCCTTCCTAGGGCTTGCACTAGGATGCTCATGGCATTATCTATAATTATAGTATGTGAAATATGAGGGATTTGGAGATACAATGATCATGCTCTATACATAGGTGGTACATGCGGAAGATTCCAAGAATTAGGTGAATGGACAAATGCAAGGTTCGAAGGACCTGATCTACTAGGCATTTGCATTATGACTTGAAGTTGACTGGGCCTAGTGGGCAGAATTGAATGTCCCCCAGCAATTGGCATGTTCACCCCTGGCAATGGCCTATATATAGCGGTATTTGGGTATATAATGCTTCCAAGCTTCTTACCCAAGTTGGATAAGATGGGGCTTGAGGTATTGGGGACCTAGTTAGCAGGTGTTTTGATTTTTGATTTATCCTTCTTGGCTAGGAACTTGGTAGTCCTGTGGAAGTCTAGGGACGATATCACCCCTATATGGCTGACCTCCTTCAACGAATCGATTTTGTGGTGGCTGATTCCCTGTAGGTATGGTGTGACTTGGTTCCCTAAGAATTTCTTTCAACATATTTGGTTGGGTTGATAGTTGAGGCTCTTTTGGCACCCTAGTCTTCCTAGCAAATGGATTTACCATGTCTATTAGTTCAATCATCCCAAGGCTTCCCATCATATTGGAAAAGGAATCTCACAATCGAGCTGTTGTAGATGGGGTAGGGGACTGAGTTTCAATAGAGCTAGATTTTAGTGCCATTGAGACTCTAGCAGAGGGTTCTCCCATGTTTCCGTCAAAGCTCATGGATTCTTCCCAACTAGACACGTCACCTTGTGGTGGTCCATGCATGGAGTACGAGCTAAGGATTGAAACTCCTAATTGGGTGGATGTGAAGTTGGGTACGTAGCTAGACAAGATGTGGTTTGAGGCACTATCTTTAATCTCAAGTTCATCTTCTAGCACTGTGGATGATAATTGGGAGGGGAAGAGGAAGAAAAGAGAGGGAGGGATGCAAGCATGGAAATCACAAAAGGCATAACATGGAGGCAAGATCAAACACCATGAAAGAGCAAGAGAGCTTGAGCTCATATTCCAAAGATGTGTACAACAATTGAAGACCAAAGTCAAAGGTCCTTTCTTAATACAATCCACCTTTTGAAGGGAGGGCCAACCCTATGTTCTCTGTATCACTCTCTTAACGCATCTTTTACAATCCTCTTGGTCCCAATTGGCTCCAAGACACAATATGACTACCGACTCTAACTCAAATGTGGCATTGCTAACCAATGTGAGTAACATCTACTAAGATACCCATATGGGTAGAACTTCCCAAACTCCCATTGTCACTATGCAACCAAGCTGCTAATGTTTGTAGTAGATTGGGGGAGGTGCTTGATTAACCCCACACCCCCAAGTCTGCATTCAAATAGATTTGGTAGAGGAGTTTCTTGACACCATTGTGATCCTCAAGAGAAGTGGATAGGTTTATAGAGAGTAGCTTTCAAAAATCTTCTCAACGCACAGGTCCTCAGAAGCCGCAAGTCGTCTTCTGACACTCGGATTAATCTTTTGTAGTAATATACTCTCAAGCAAGTACAGTAGCTCATTGCTCATCAACATGAAGTATTGCTCTCGGTGACTATGCACTCGTACCTATAGACTACTACTACTTACTCCACCCACTTCTTCACTTGTTCTTGTAGTAGCAGATCCCCATCAAGATTACCAAATGTTGATGACCTTTTCCTCTCACCCCTCAGTTGACCCGTGACAACCTGATGCTAAGTGTGTTCACAATGCTCGATGCTTGTTGCTGATGTGCTTGGTTCATAAAGATGCCCTCTCTTGCACTCCGTGGGTTAGCTTTGCACATAGCAACGTATCGGTACTTGGTTGTGCAATCGTGGATAGAAATGTTTAAAGACATGTAAATGAGCAATGAATAGACAAAGCAAGCATTGGATAAATAACAATCCCTTGTATTACTATGAAGAAAAAGGACACAACAATCCATTACAAACAGTTGTAGATACAAAGAAAGTGCGCATGTGATAAGGTGTTTGTGTACTGTTATGGATAAAATTGTCTAAGGAAAAAAGCATTAATATGTGTGTGTGTTTGTATGTGTGGCAATAGTATAATAAAATATGGTGTGCATAGGGCCCAGGGTTGAGGTGGCAGGGCATGACCATGTGCCACCCTTCCACGTAAGAGGACCCATAAGGTGTGTTGTACATAATCCATGGTAGTAATATTATAAAATGTAAGGTGGCATGGCTCCTCCATGTGCCACCCCTCCACCTAGGCTGTATTTAGTGAGATATGGCTCAAAGTCCATGGGAGAAGTAATATAAAATAGGTGGAGATGGATATCACATTGGGTTATTCCCTCCATATAGGATAGGCCCATGTGGGGGAGGTATAGATAGTCCAAGAATGCAAGTTAAATAATGAGAAAAGTAGGATGAGGTGGCAAGATTCCTTGTGCCAACCCTCCACTTGTCCTCCTAGAGGTTTGAACATATTATAAAATTGGGAGAGACCAAGGGAGTATCATAGACTTGAGATATGGGGCTTGATTTATGTGGAAAAATGAGACAAAGGTTTGTCGCACACAATTGAGAGTGCATAACCGCCTAGCCCACATGGGAGACTTTTCCACACACACCATACATGTGGGAGGATGCATTTATTGGGAGAGAGCCCCTCTCTTGGCTATAAAAGGAGGGGGCTATTCCTTGATGAGACACGTTGATTCTTGTAAAGCCACCTAGCTAGTACTTTGATTTCTCCCTTCCCTTCCTTTTAAAATAAAGCATGGTCCTCTTCCCTTGATGTCTCCATCTTTACATTCCTCCTCCTATCATGTACATGCTTCTCTTCCCCTTCTCCCTTTCCCCTTGTGTCATAGTCTCCCTCTTCATTCCCTCCCCTTCTAATTCCCTTTCCCCTCCCATGATAACGTTGTGCCCTCACGTTCTTCTTTCCTCTATGGCCCTCGAGCGTCGCCATGCTTAGCCTCTAGCCTCTGGTCCTGATTTCTTTTCTAGCTAATAGTAGCAAATCCTCACACACACTCACCTCGTCTCAAAGCACAAGTCTATCTCTACCTTGAGCAATACTGACTTGATAATAAGTCTAGGACACTACTGATCTCATTCTACATAATGTTTTATACTTAAATAAAACTAAGAAAAATCTAGACTTGAGCTCGTGTTAACCTCCTTCCAATGTCTTTCCGAGAACATATGTGAACCATCCTCATCAACTAGCCCACCTGTATAGTTTGGTCATGCTCGTTTGTGTCGCCGACGCTTGGTCGGCGATGCCTTGGTGCTGTGTTACTCGACTACTCGGCTTGGGAAGTGAAACTGACTAAGGGTTGGAAAATATTGAGCGTGTAAACAGATATCTATGTCAAAATTGATTTATTTTAATATGGAAGGTTAAATCTGTTAGAGTCAAATTGCCTAAACATTGAAAGAACCATATTGTTATGAGGGACCATTCCTACCTCTCCCATTGAGAAAGATCGGCTAGAGACGATTGATTTTTCCTACTCAAATCAACTAGCATAAAGGATATTTGCAATAAGAAAGGTTGTTATTGAACATTTCATACGACTAGCGAAAAGTGAGAGAAGAAGATCTATTTTGTGCATATCTTATCTAGTTCTATAAAAAGGTTGGACAAATTACCTCTAATAATTTGTTTGTTGTTAGTTAAAGACAAATGTTTAACAATAGCAGAATTGTACGAGACCATTTAAACTTTTGAAATATTTCCATGGAATTTTCTACATCCCATGTTCTATTCATTATTATGTGAATATTGTTATGTTCAGTATTATGTGAGTTTTATTTGTTAGAGGACCATAGACACCATGCAACCACATTACAAATCCCATACTGGTTGCTTATTATTTGGTGGCGCCATTTGCACTAAGATCCATGTCTAGCACTTTGATGTCATCATAAGTGGATCTAGATTGCAAGGTGCTCCACATATACATGCACTGTTTGAAGTGCAACTTCATTCAACATTTGTATGTACCTTCCATAGAGCATAGAGATACATCCAATAACTAAAGACTCTAGTGGGGGAGGTGAACTGCATTCAAAATCCATTAGCTGTCCAATTAATTCTCTGAGAACTCTCTCTAAAAATGCCATGTGTGAATTTGTGAGTGGCCAAATTTCGTCAAATGTTCTTTTCTTATCTATGATGCGAGTTAACAATTTCATTAAGCGTTAAAAAAATAGCACCATAAACTAAAGGCAAGCAAGGACTCCTAAACCATGCACTACTAAGTCTTCCAAGTACATAAAGGCCAAAATAATAATAGCAACTGCTTTTTTAGCTGTAGGAAACGGGGGCATACTCTACAAGGAAACCAACACTAAACCATGCGAAAATTCAGAGGGGCGCTAAAAAGGTGGCACAAACGCCAAATTATCTACTAGATATTTAAGTGATGACCTAAATAAACCAAGTGTCTTATTGTTAGCTCACTTTTTCTGTTTGCATACTACTGGTGTCGAGCCATCATAGTGGAGTGGTAGGAAAACAAGAATTCAAACAAGAGGCTAACGTCTTCAGAAGCACAAGTTAAATCAACTGCCTTCTTGCAATTTAAAGTATCCTAAAACTGAGATCCCCACAGATTTACAACTGCTCTCATCATCCACAGCTGTGCAAAGTATATTTTCTTGAAAATATCAATGTAGATTCAAAGTCGTACAATTTGTTATCCTGCATAGAGCCTGAATCCAGTTGTAATCGCAGTAAAAAGACTACCTGAACTCAATTAACATTGCACTGCTACACAAGAGGGGTTCCTTTTCTGTACTTCATTATCATATTGTGGCCTCCAAGATATTTCTTTCCATTCCCACAGGATTTCACACAGCCGACAAGAAAATTTCCTGCTCATCCTGCTTTTATCCAGAATACTTTCTGACATAAAGTACCTGTGCATTTGTTACTGTATCCACAATTCGTGACAAGGCATCCATGCCTTCGCAATTCATAATCCATGGTAACCAACAATTCACCGCCCTAAAAACATTTCAGAGATCTTATGCCTCCACATCTCCAAACCACCCTGACCCTTTTCAGTGTGCAAACATTAGTCCATGCCATATCTGGATTTGGGATTAATCTTGTAAAAAATCATCCACCTTAAAATTTTGAAATTGTTTTCCCGTATAAAAGTATGTAAACAACTTCTTGGGGTGGAGAGCACTTTTTTGCAGTTAATACTTTCAAATTGGCAATGATCAATGTGATTGCCCTGGAGAAACGGAAGTGCCTTACAAGGCATGACAAAAAACAGAAACCAATGGACCACCAATCAAAATATGACAGGGCCTTATGCAATTTCCTCAATGATGGTAAAGTGATAAAATTTAACAAGTACACCATGGAGGGGTCAGAGGTGTTCTAAAAGCTAACATCTTCCAGTACAGTCATCTGTAATAGCTGAAGACTGTCAAAACAAGATATTTAATCAGATGCTTGCAGGTGATTCTTTAAAATTCCAAAATCTAGCTGCTTTACAAAGCACCCAAAAACTAGAGAGTATCAAATTGCAACCCAGACAGTCACGTGTATTACCTAGCAGACATCACAGCCATGCCAATGAACATTGCTGCGACAGCTTTACGGTGGCCAGCATACTCAAATGCTAAAGGAAGCATTTCGTGAAGGGTTAGGAAAGCCATCACTCCCCCAACTGCCATTACCAGTAGAATCCATTAGAAATATACAGCATAGATTAGCAAAAAAACAGAGAGAGATGATAGTTGCCAAAAACTTAGCTTCTTCACCTGCACCGAGCAGCCCTTCCAAGGTTTCTGTTGACAGGCTACTAGGAAAAAGATAGGCTAAGGAAAAACCAAGTAACGACATCAAAATTTCCAATCAAGCCACATTTAGCAGTTCATCAAATGCACCAAATTGTTAACAAACAACCCTAGATGCCAATTCATTTCAAAAGAAAGGCTCGTGCATACATAAAATGTCGCTATCAGCTCTTATGAGATGACAGCCACCTATGATAATAAATGATCATCTTACCCACAAGGATAACGCCAAGAGGTTCCGCAAGTCCAGACAAAGCAGCATATTTGAAAGCCTGCCATTTACTGCCCACAATATTTGTGAAATAAGCAGAATGTGAGCATATTCTTTTAGCAACTAGATACAAACGATACATCACCTTTGAACAGCTTTCAATCAAATAGGTATAACCTACCTCTCAGTTGCATAATAGACAGGCAATGCTACTGCAATCCCCTGTACAGAAAAAGCCTCTATAAGCCAATTACCCATCGTATGTGAGTTTTCAAGATATAGAAGGGCTTTCTTTTTTAGTGCTGATGAAAAGTGCTTATTGTATGGTGTGAACAGAAGATGCTAAAATTCATAGCCACAAAAGGCGAGTGACTCAATCATCAATAGTTACAATGAGTAGCCGATGTGTTCAGTGTATCACTGACTCTGAAGCCCTCCAATTCAAGCTCAACACATTCCCTGAAGCAACTGCCCCTGTAGTCCTCAGCTTGCTAGAAGCAAGGATGGATGCACTCATTCTACAGGGTGCAATTTCCTTCCCTTGATTTTGCTTCTAAATTGTGTGTAGTCGATACTGGTTCTGGGTTTGCCCTCTTTGACCTGGATATGGTCCATGCATTGTATAGGCCAAGTAATTCATCAGATAGATATGAATCCCTTTGGCCTGCCAAACTGCTACTAGACACCTGGCCTGCCCTGGTCAAGGGATGAAGCTTGAGAGGAATAAACAAATAAAGTTCGGGTTTACTCCCATACGAAGTAACATGATCCACGGAATTTAAGTTAAGATCTGTGCAACTATGCCCAATTGCTAAGCATCAAACCATAAATGCATTTCTTTCTTTCTTTCTTTCTTTTAAAACGTTGCATACATCAAGGGCAGCCATAGGTAAGGTGCTAATTACATGAGACTGACCATTTCTATGTTCATGAGATTAAACACATACTAACCTGGTGTGTTCCTGTTATTTCTCCAGCCGCAAAGCTCCAAGGCTCAGCGATCTGGACTTTAATGTGCTTTGCTCTTCCATGAAACACAAGATAGTTTGCCGAATATATATACAGCCTTTGTTGTCACAAACACACCTGTGCTCTCTCTCTATGGCATCCCGATTCCTCTCATTAGGGCCTTATTATATGGACTAGTTTAGGATGGGAATAGGATGGATTTGTAATTCCCACTATAAAACCATTCTAAACCAGCTGGTTTAACATAAGATAGAGTGGAATAAGCCATAGATCTTCCCATTCTGAACCAGGGATCCTGGACCCCAAGTACAGTGTGGTTTTATGGAATATAGGAGTAGCAGTAGCTATTTCCATCCTATTCCATCATACAAAGCACATGTCCTTTCGGTTTAAAATGGGTTAGGATGGGAAGAAATTGTCACTAGAAATCGGATGGATCCATTCCCATCCGATATCTCCTCAATGTGCTAACCTTAGAAGCTACATCTACATGGCTTCGCACACTGCCATGCTGGCTGCCTTATACTTTGTTTGAGTAGATGATAATGCAAATCTGTTGCTTTTAATTGCTTCATGTTATACATTTAACCTAGGAGAAAGCATGTACATTATGCTTGGGTTGATCTTTCATTTAACCTCCAAGAGAGCATGTACCTATGGTTGGTTGATCTTTCATCCATTAAGCCTGCCCAATCAGCATTACTAAAGCCAAGAAGATCTCTGTTTACATCTGGTGTAAACCATATCCATGTGCCATGGTACCATTAAGAGCCTCCACATTTTATCGGCTCCAGTGTAACTCGGCTACCGCATAAATTGATTCACCTTTTGGACTGCATATAAAATGCCAGGCCTAGTAATTGTAAAATAGGTAAGGCTGCTTACAAGCTCCTAGTATCGTGTGGGATCTACTGAAGCTGACCTGTCATAATCTGCCAGTTTATCACTGCCATCCACAGGAGTTTCAGAAGATTATGATTCTCCATGTTGAACATGTCTGAAATATACAGGGAGAAGATGAATCTTTCATGAAGCTGCCATAGTTCAAAGCTCAAACAATAATGCATTAACCTAAGATGTATTATCTCAAAATATTTGGACAGGTGCACCTAATGCATCACTATTCCCAAGGACAACTATGACATCCACATAAAGTACAACAACCAACAACTTTACTTCAGGCAGGTGTGAACCTGCAAAAATATTTCTCAAACCTTTCGAGGAACGTGTTGATCAATCCCTTCATTTTTCTTCTTCTTCATCTAGCCAACCCAACACAAGCCAGTTCCCTCCCTCCACATCAAACACCCTTTCACTCCCATCCTCTTCACACGAGTTATGCTTCAAGCACCTAGCCATCCACCTTCCCTCTTCTCCAACAATCCTCTCCCTCAAGTTTTCATTATCTTCCACAACCATCCCCCAAGCATCAACAGACTTTTAAGTCTTTTTGCTATTTTGACGGTGACCATCTCCCTGTTCTCCTTTTGGATTATTTCTGTCAAGTTTTTAATTCCATTCCCTTCCAAAAAAAAAAACTGGTCAATACACCCCCTTTTTCCGTCAACCCTTTGGACCCCCTCCCTTTCTCCCTCTCAATTTTTTTCTCCCCTCCCCTTTCCCTCTTCCTCCATCTCTCTCAAATTTTTATTTTTTACCCCACCATTTCCCTCTCTTCCTCCCCTCCTTTGTGGATTTTTCCCCTCCCATTTTTTCCCACCCCTTCTCCCTTCTCTGTTTTTTAAATAAACCCCACCCCCCCTCTCCCTCTCTTTTTTATACCCCCTTTTCCCTCTTTCCTTCCATGCCCTCTATTCTTTTTAAAAATTTCTCCCCTTCTCTCTGTTTCACCCCTTCCTCTCTATTGCCTCCCCCCCCCCCTTCCCGAGAGAGAGACAGAGAGAGAGAGAGAGAGAGAGAGAGAGAAAGAGAGAGAGAGAGAGACGATTCTCTTATTGAGACGATTCTATTATGTTACTAGATATTGACCTAGAGGATGCAGGCTTGTTGCGAGTCTCAGCAGATAGGTGGATCCCGGTCACAGCTTATGGTCAGGCATTGCTTGATTTCGGCGGGATGCACGATTTCATTATTTATAATGGTCTTGACAGATGGCCATCCTCGGGTGGTTTTACATGCTTCCCTCATGGAGGGGGCTCCAGCGTTGTTGATTATATCATGGGATCCCCTGCCTTTGCCTCCCACATCACCGACTTTTCCATCACGCCACTACCCCTTGGAGCTGACCATACCTATCTCTTCTTTAGTGTTTCTACACCTCGCCTCACTATACCCTTCACTCCTCCGATCACTCATAGCACTTTTCAGGACATACATTTCGATCGTAGTCTTTCACCTAGGTACTCAACACGCCTTTATACTCTCGTCACAAAATATTGACTTTATCCCCCTACTAGAGGATCGTGCTGCCCTGATCACCCATTCACTGCATGAGGCTGCACTTCACGCCTTCCCTCACACTACTCACTCTACCCGTCCTCTTGCCCCTTTCTTGTATTTATCTATGGCTGAAGCAATGAGCATATTTTTTAGATCAAAGATGGACATTATTGGGCTGAGACTTCCCGTGAGACTGGATGAGGAGCTCTTGGATATTGAGCTGGCCGACCACACTGCTGCTTTTTTGGATGCCACTACACAAAACCTCACATCCTTCAAGGCAACCTTGAATTTGTTTTGTAATGTAACTGGTGCACATATCCAATGGCTTTTGGACAAGGAGGCCTCCAACTTGGGGGGCTGATTTTGGTTTTACTTGGATCTCGAGGGTTGTTTCTGTCAGATACTTGGGCTGCCTCGTCGGTGTGGGCATATCTCCTTCATAGAATTTGACCCTATGTTGGAGAGCATCAAGAGGAAGCTTCTTTTTTGTGAGCACATCCAAACTCGACCTTGCTTTTAGGGGGAATGGAAATGGGAAAACGAGGAACAGGAACAAAAACAGAACGTTTCGGGTTTCTAGAAGGGCTGAAACGGGGAAATGCCACGTCATCAAGGGGGTTTAATGAAAAGTATTTTGAGTTGAGCACACTTAGATTTAGAATGCTACAGCCTATAGCATACCTGTAACTTAAAACATGGTGCATAATACATACCACAATCTACAAAATTACAACTTTGAAGATAGATTATAATATAGAACTTAGACCTGTCACCTTAGAGCAGTGAGGAATAACTGACAAATCTGAAATCAATGAGAAAGGCTAAATAGTAAAGATTGACAAGTTACAAAATGCCAATATTAAATATATGGCTCAAAGTTTCAAACTTCATATATGTAGAAACTTGAAAGTACAAAATTCAAAAAGCCTAGGCTATAAGCCTTCACGTCATCCGCTACATCAATGATGATATGATAAAGATTTAGAATCTAGAATCTAGATAGCTGTAGTGGGACCCAGGAGAGTGGGAGTGGATAGATCATGGGCATCGAGAGAGGGGGATTCCCTTCTTTCATTTCACGGTTGGTAATGCCGGGAGATTTCAGTTGAACAGTAGGGGTTGGATTCCCTCCAGAGCGCCCCATTGGAACAGCGTCTTCATCGCCATAGATTTACGTAGGAATTTCTAGAGGAGGCTCTGGAAATCCCTCAGAAATAGAAAGATCACTCTTTTCTTTTGGCTTTCTATTCATGGAGGGATTGCAGTGAACCTGTGGAGATCACGATTTGGGGCTGATCCCACTTGCCCTCGCTGTCATTTTGCAGAGGAGTTACTGCAACAATGCCTTTGGGAGTCAGTGCAACATTGCCTTAGGGACTCCAGTCAGGCGAGGACTGTTTGGAAAGGGGTTGCTCGGATACTCAGCATTTTTCATACTTTCCCTTTCTTCATGGCTTGGGGCTCGGTCGCAGGGTTATCCCTTACTGGGCCCCAGGTGTTTTATGAGGGTAAGCCTTCTTCTTGGGCACTCTCAGTCCACCGGTGATAGGGCCCTGCTCTCTTCAGGATGTACCACTTACTCCCTTCAGAGCTTCTCATGCTTCAGTGGACACCTCTTGGGAGATTTTGGCTAGCATTTCCTCTTGGCACATTTGGAGAGCCAGATGTACAGAGGCCTTGGATGGCACCCAGATACACCCATCACAGGTGTTCACATGTATTTGGACTGACACGGTTCACACTTTGATAGCCATATGGGCTAGCATGCAGGGCCCTTCAGGGGCAGCCTCTTCTAGAAGGACTGTATTTCTTCGAGTTTGGAGGGGTCTCCCTTTTTCTCGGAGGTTTCTACTGAATTGAGATGGCACTATCAGCCCCAATCCTTTCTTTTTGGCTCTTGAGCTTTTCATGCATTGCATGGTGTATCTCGTATGGAGCTTGCTCTAACGGTTTTCTTTAATACTTAATAGAAGTCTCTTTTTGCAAAAAAAAAAGAATCTAGATAGCTCAAACCCCTCCCCCTCCTCATCATCAGCCTCAGTAAGGGTGCATCGGGCTTATGAAAACCAATAACTTGTCATGCATGTACTCCTATCTCATCTTGTTAAGCAAACCCAAGTTTGCATTAACAAAGACAAGATCGTTTGCCCTTTGTGCTTTGAGACGGTTCCTCTTCTTTGTATGGATATGGGCAAAGCTACTCCATATGCGCTCACAAGAGGAGCTACAATCCTGGCTAAAAATCTGAATGGCAAGTAATTGCAGCTCAGGGGAATCACCTCCATACTCCTGCCACCATGTAATAGACCCAACTCGATACCTGAAATTGCAAAGCTCATAAAATTCACATGTATGGCAAAGCTCATAAAATCTGAAAATTATGAGTCACAACTCACTAGTGGCTAAATAGTATAATCTGAAATTTGAAACTAGTTAAGATTACATGTCATGCTGTGCATCTGGCCATCCAAATATGCCCTCCTTATTGCAGTAACTGGCGAGTTGGTCCTTCAAGTTCTGCCGAGCATCCAAAGTTGGTATTATCTTTTCAAGAGTCAAGTTCCAACCATGGACCACCACTTTTATCACTTTGTTGTGCAGTTCCCTTGTGTTGAAACTTTGGGTCCAACACAAACACAGCCGCATGAATGGGAGAGTAGAATTGGTTCCACAACTCACGGCCAAGTTCTCCAACTCTCTCAACCTGTGGGGAAATTTTCTCTAACACTCTGATGTTTTCTATCATGCAATCCATCCCCTCATATACTTTGCCAATATAAGGCTAATCTCCATCAATCTTTTTCAGCAACAACACAATCGGCTTACACAAAGCATAGATGTGTGATGCATCAGCCCAAAAGTCATCGCTGCCAGCACACAAGTCATAGACCAACATCCCAAGGGCCTGCCTTGAAGTGGACCATGCATCCCACTTTGGGCTTGCCACAACCTACTTAGGTGCAGGTCTCATTTCAATGGGTCTTCGAAGCATCAAATTATTGTATGCAAACCTTGTCTCCGAATACTTCAAGAGCTCCTTGCTTGCAAACTTGCGGTACAAGGAGAGAGAAAAATGATGGCACGTAATAAATGCAACTATCTCTCTTCCATTGTCAATAACAGTTTTTACCAAGGCAATTTGCCAATGTCTTTCAACAAATTATTTAAACAATGGGCAATACAAGAAAATATTGAAACTAACCCCATACAAGTTTAAAAAACGGGCCATGGTTGCATCTGCCTGTACCTTCCGTTATGGATGCCATGCTGTGTAAAGGGTGCTTTGCCTTCATGCAAGTGGGAGAGGTGAAGGAGGTACACTAGGAGTAGAACCTGTAGCTCCAAGAACATGTGCACTACCAAAAGAAGAAACTGTAGAAGAGGGAAGAGGAGTCCTTTTTGTAGTAGCCACATGAGATTCTGAAGTAGCTCCTCCACTAGTGGATGCAAGAAACTTTGGTCTCTTTGTGGGAGGAAATGCCTCAACCTCTCCTTCACCCTATCAGGGATCCCACCTCTTTTCAATCCACACCACCTGCACATGAACCTGCGAGCACCTCCTCTCTTGCTGTCGTAGGAGCCTAGTAGATCAACTTGACTCCACCAAAAATCTGCTTGAGTGAAGTCCGCCTCGGGATGAGCCTCAGGAATATGGCTTCTCGAAGCCATGGAAGCTTGAAAGAGGGATGAAACTAGAAAGAGGACTTAAGAGCTGAAAGAGGGGGCTGAAATTTGAACAAAGGGGGCTAAAAGAGGAGGGAATAGAGGGCTGACAAAGAGGGATGAAAGAGGGGGCTGAAGGAGGGTTGAAAGAGGGCTGAAAGAGAGGGCTGAAAGAGGGCTCTGAAGGAGTGGAGGATGAGCTATGAAGGAGGCCTGAAGGGGAGTGGATGATGGAGGGGGCTGAAGCAGCCTATAGGAGAGAAAGGACTCCCAGGGAGTGAATGGGGCTGAAGGAGGGCCAGAAAAGCTTCAAAACTCCAAGAGTGTGAGGCTGACGGGGTGGAGGGAGTGAAAGGTAGTAGTGGAGGCCAAAAATGAAAACAGAACAAGTGAAAACCCCCATCGGCGCAAATCACAAATTAGTGAGATCTTGTGTTACCTGAAACGGCGTGTTTCAAAGTCCTGGAAACACAATTTCAGGCTGGCTGAAACGTTTCAGCCAGCCGTTTCAGAAGGCTGAAACGTTTCAGCCCTAGAACAGCGTTTTTGGATTGGCCTTTCCCTAAAATGTTTCTGGATTAGCCCTAGAATAGCGTTTCAGAGCCCAGCTGAGCCCTAAAACGCGTTTCAACGTAACTATGTTTGGGAGACTTGCTCCTTCCCACGCGGAAAGGAGGCCTAAACATCATAGATATAGACTTACAGAATAGAGCCTTATTATGCAAGGTGGTGGTTAGAAAACTTTTGCCAGGACAGGAATCATGACAGGATTTTTTCATCCAATGCATATAGTCATGTTCTCCTTCCACATGTGCAGATTGGATGGATAATATCAAGTGAATCTTCGCCTGAATCCCATCTCAGGGTTCCGTCCTCACCTTTTATGGCTACCATCCTCAAAGCCTAGGCCAACTTCAGGAGTACTCGTTGAAGAGTCCTCCCTTCCTCTCAAGAATTTCTCCATGAGGTACAATCGAACCCAAAGCCGCCACGTAGGGAAATTAGAGCCATTGTACTTCTTCAAATCGGTTGATCCTTCATGCGAGGTCTCGATACCAAATAAAGGAGGATACTCAAAATCTACTACATACAATGATAGAGAAACTCAGATACTTAAAAGACCCCTCAATGGGATTCCCCAATGACTTGACAAGGTAAGGAGTTGAGTGGGTTTACTATGAGGCTAGAGACTTCTGCGAAAAAAGCACAAGACCCTATGACATAACCCACAACACTATGACTGTCCCCAAGAGGGCCACAAGTGTATCATTCTAACCACATCTGTGTGCACCATATAATCAGCTGTGGCCTGTGCATATGTCCAGTAACTTCTTGGGCAAGGAACAACGTTGCATGCAAAAGTAGAAAAGCGAGGTGAAAGCCAAGCAAGGGGCAACAAAATGGGCTATCATCTTAAGAAATAAACTTGCCCCTGATTATATAATTTGTTATTATTGAAGAAGTTCTGAAAACTGAAGAGCATAAAATATTAAATCAGCAAGATCATCACTAATTGTCATCTTCTCAAGATTGAATATTGAAGAAGGGCGTATTGATTAAGAGTGGCCAAGGGAAACCTAAGAAATGCAATATTCAAAGTGATACTTACTTCTGGAATATTGTGAAGTGCTATGGCCAATGCCAAGCTGATACCTACACGCAGACCCTGCACCGAAGTTGGGATTTTAGCTAACAAAGGCCTAAAAGGTGTACTAATTTTAAAAATTTTAAAGACTCGAGAGTTATTTTTTAAGATCCTGTGATAGTATAGCATACCTTCAATGAGCCAAGGAAAATTGCTACACCCTCTGGAAAATTATGTAGACTGATACCTGCATGAGTCAATACTTTAGGCATAACTTTGTGCATGTGTGCACACACGCGCGTGTGCATGCGTGTGTGTACGAGAGAGAGAGAGAGAGAGAGAGAGAGAGAGATGTATTACCATCTTCAAGAGGCCTCACGGGCCTACAAGACAGTATAATATTAGAGTGGCACATGCTCATATTTCCGCTATGGGCCAAGGCAAAGGGCTCAATAATGTAAGAAATCCTAGATTTACTATATTTAGAAATGTGCTAAGGAATAGACAGGAGACTGAAATAGTAGAGAACAAGGAATATTTGTATTGCTTGAGTGTCTGTAGTATCTGTAGTCATCCATACAATTGGGCCTCTCTTATATAGAGAGTGAAGAGTTACACATGAAAAGGTGTGTACTCCAAAGTGTATGTGCATGAAGAGGTGTGTACCCCTTGTGAAGGGTGTGACCCTTGATGAGAGGGTACATTACAATAGGAGTGTCTCTTCCATAGAATGTCTCTTGTGAAGGGTTGTGCCTCATAGGAAGTGTCCCGTCGAAAGGGCATACCCTTCCACAAGTGTCCATTCATCAAACCATCCATAAGTCTAAGATATAGAGAAAGGAATACGTCACAGATCGTGACATCCCCTCCCACTCAAAATACGACCCTGGTGGAGATAATGAGCTGATGT
The DNA here is from genome assembly GCF_047967505.1 of Dipteris shenzhenensis. Taxonomy (NCBI): domain Eukaryota; kingdom Viridiplantae; phylum Streptophyta; class Polypodiopsida; order Gleicheniales; family Dipteridaceae; genus Dipteris; species Dipteris shenzhenensis. The sequence goes on along the minus strand of NC_141598.1, from coordinate 35,553,946 downwards.
AGAAAATATCACGGTAAATTCTGAAAATACTGCTGTAAAATGTCAGGGTACTGCTGTAAGTCTTTATCAGATTGCCAAGTAGCGTCGGAGTCGTCCAGATCTCGCCAAAGAACAAGGAATTCCGTGATAAGTCGATGTTGAGTCTCTCGCTGTCGATGGTCCAGAATACGCTCAGGAATAAGGAGAACATAATCGTCTTCAATTTCTAGGACATAATCACCTGCAGGAGGAACTGCTTTATCGCCTGGAATGTATGTCTTTAGCCAAGAAATATGAAATGGCGGATGGATTTTAACCCATGATGGTGGTAATTCCAAGGTGTAACTTAAAGGTGAATTTTTCTTGACGATCCGAAAAGGTCCATAGTATCTTGGTCGCAACTTAGGAAACACAGACCGTCTTATAGCGATGTGGGGCTACAAATAATAGCACCATGTCACCAGTGTCAAATTCCAGGTGACGTCTATGTTTGTTGGTAGACCGTTGATACCGCTCTTGCGCTTTTCGCATATGATCCTTGACTTGGAGTAGAATATCTTGCATTTCTTGAACCAGTTGATCAGCTAGGGCCACTCGATGTTGAAGTACAAAATTCGTTGGTACAATCGGAGTGTGTCCATAAGCTGCTTGGAATGGAGTCATGCTGATGGCACTATGCAAAGAGTTATTATAAGCAAACTCAAGGAGTGGTAGATACTCTTCCCAAGCTGCTAGGCGTGACTGAATATAATGTCGAAGCATTTCTTCCAGAACTTGGTTGACTCTTTCAGTCTGGCCATCTGATTCTGGGTGGTAGGCTGAACTAAACAGTCCCAAAGATTCGAACAGTGAAATCCAAAAGTGACAGGTAAACTTAGGATCTCTGTCGGATACGATATTCTTGGGCAATCCATGATGTCGGAAGATGTGTTATATGAAGAGTTTGGCAATGTCCAGAGCCTGTGCACTGCTTTTGCAAGCAACAAAGTGTGCCATTTTGGATAGTCGATCAACAATTACCATAATCTGAGTATTACCTCGGGAGGATCGTGGTAGTGTTGTAATGAAATCCATGGAAATACTTTCCCACCTTTCAGTTGGAACTGAAAGAGGCTGAAGAAGTCCTACTGGAAGTCGTCGGCTTGCTTTCATTTGTTGACAAGATAAGCAAGATGTAACCATTTTGATGACATCGCTTTTCATCTGAGGCCAGTAGTATGTTGCACTGAGTAGCCTATAAGTCTTGTTGATGCCTGGATGGGCAGCATAAGGAACTACATGATGCTCTTTTAATAAAAGACGTCGAACATCCTTGTCATGTGGTACACAGACGCGATCTTGATAATACAGAAGGTCGTCCGTATAAGAATAGGATGAGAAAATCTTCTGTTCGGAAGTCGAAGGTTGATCTTTTGAAAGAACTTGTACTGCTGTGCCGAAGTCTTTATCATTAAAATACTTCCCTTTGAATGAATTCGGAACATCCACAGATAATGTAGAGATTACCATAGCTGATGCTAGAGTTAACCTGCTGAGAGCATCTGCAACTACATTGCGTAGTCCTGGAATGTACTCAATGGACATGTGAAAGTTGGCCAGAAACTCAACCCAGCGTGCTTGTCGAGCGTTCATGATTGGCTGAGTAAAGATATACTTGAGAGAGTGATGGTCTGTCTTGACCACCGAGTCGGCTCCCATGAGATAATGTTTCCAAGAGCGATAAGCATGTACAACGGCAAGAAACTCCTTATCATAAACCGGGTATCGGGTTTGGATATCGTAATGTTTATGGCTATCAAAAGCAATAACTCTGCCTTCTTGCATTAAGACTGCTCCTGTAGCGATGTCCGAAGCGTCGGTCATGACCTCAAATGGAAGGTTTGGGTCAGCAATAGCCATAACTGGTGTGGTAGTGAGTGCTTGCTTGAGTTGTTGGAAACTATACTCTGTTTCGGGAAGCCACTGAAAAACTGTTGTGCTTTTCAATAATTCGGACAAAGGAGCTACGATTTCGGAAAATTGATAGACCTTTGTATGGTAGAAGTTTGCCAATCCAAGAAAAGAGCGGACATCATGAACATTCTTAGGAGTAGGCCACTTTCGGATTACCTCGACCTTCTTGGGATCCACAGAGATGCCTTGAGCTGAAATAACATGTCCCAAATATTCAAGTTGGGTCTTGAAGAACTCACTCTTCTCAATGTTGATGTAGAGAGAATTTGCGCGGAGAACTTCAAAAACTTGGTGAAGATGTTGTTTGTGCTCATGTAGGGATCTGCTGAAAACGAGGATGTCATCGAGGTAAACGATGACGAACTTATCGAGGAAAGGCCTGAAGATGTCGTGTCATGAATGTGGCCGGGGCATTGTTTATCCCAAAAGGCATGACCAAACATTCATAATGTCCATACTTTGTTCGAAAAGCTGTCTTGTACTCATCGCCTTCTCGTATGCGAATTTGATGATAACCTGAACGAAGATCAATCTTTGAGAATTGTGTTGCGTGTAGAAGTTGATCGAAGAGATCATCGATGCGAGGCAATGGATACTTGTTTTTTATAGTGAGCTTGTTGATGGCTTGGTAGTCGATGCAGAGGCGCATTGACTTATTCTTTTTTTCCACTAGTACAGGAGATCCGAAAGGGCTACGACTGGGCCGAATGTGACCTTTGTCGAGTAGTTCGGTCACCTGTCTTTGGATTTTGAGTGTAAGAAACCCGATAAGGAGGTTTCGACGGTGGAATACTGTCGGGAATAAGTTCGATTGGGTGATCCACTGGTTGTTGAGGTGGTAACTGCTTTGGCAATTCCTGTGGAAAAATATCCAGGTAGGGCTGGAAAAAAGGTTGGTTGAGGTATTCAGGAGGATCCTTTGTTGGTGTCTCCTCTACTGCCGTAACCAACAGAAGTGAAGTCTTTACTTGACGTTTACGAACCCACTTCTTTACTTGTAGGGCAGAGGCAACTGGGGTTGAAGGAGAGTCCCTAGAACCAGTTAGCTCAATAAGTTTTCCCTGGTGGACAAACACGATAGTATGGCTGCGAAAACTGATTGATGGATCATAGTCGTAGAGCCACTATTGTCCGAGTATGACATCGTACCGAGAAAGAGGCATGATGTCGAAGTTCAACTTGTCTGTATAATGTTGGATGCGAAAAGACAAGTTTTTGATCCTGGCGTTGCACAAGAAGGTAGTTCCATTTGCGAGTTCAATCTGATAGTCCATGGGACTAGGATTGGTGGTCAACCGAAGTTTGTCGACCATAGAACTAGCTAGGAAGTTATGAGAGCAGCCACTGTCGATGAGGATAGTGACCATTGTTCCACGAATTGATCCTTGAACACAAAGTACTTAAGTGGCCACGGAAGGTTCGGGGTTGCTGGCAAGGCTCATGTGGATGGTATTTGCCATTCGAACAGCTTTGCCTTTCTTGTCTTGTGCTGGGGTAGCATCTTCTGTTTGGGAAGTGCTAGGTTCCATATTGGAATTTTGCTTTGGTCGCTTGGGACAATCAAACCATCTATGGTCGCCTGTACAGATGGTACAAAGTCCTTTTGTGCTGGATTTGTTCTTCTTATCAGTGGCCGCACCTTTATGTTGGGGATGACGGTGATGACTTTGTGAAGAAGAAGAGGCGCGATCCTTGGAGGAGTGCTTCTGTTGGAATCCAGCATACGATTTTAGAGACTAGGTCTATCGCTGACCTTGATTACCCGAGTCTTTTCTAAACTTGAGGTTATCTTGAGGGCGAGCACCTTTAGCCATAGTAGAGTTCTGTGTTCTACTAGCACTCTGCTCCCCTGTGTTTTGGAAATCTGTAATGCGCTCTGCGTAAGCAATAGCGCCAGCTGTGGTGGTGATGTTTGCTTTGAGGACATCAATGCGTAACGAGGGGTTTAGGCCTGAGATGAAAGCATGAAGGCAATCATCATCAGTTAAACCATCAATCTCCAGCACGAATGTGGTGAACTGAGAGATGTAGGAAGACAAGGAGCCTGTTTGCTCCAACTGTCTGAGTTTTGAACGTGCTTGGAAGTCCGCATTGGCAAGTATAAACTGCTTACGGAGCACATGTTCAAAACGTTCCCAAGTTAACACACTTTTGCCGTTTTTTAAGCGTCGTTGCCACCATAGGAAAGCTGTATCCTTGAGGAGGGAGGCTGCCAAGGCAATCTTTTTGCCTTTAGTGAGGTCAACAATATCAAAGTACATGCACAGTTTTGCAAGCCATTGGTCAACTGTTCGGCGATTTCGTTGACCAGTGTAGGCTTCCGAAAGTTTAATGTCAAGTCTTTTAGTTTTGGAAGCTTGGAGTAAGCGGTAGAGGGCACAGAGTTCGGTGTTTTCTACCTCAAGTGAAAATGAGTCCACATAGTCGTCATATGGCGTCACATCATCCTCTATATGTGTGGTACTGCGAGAATCTTGGAGTTGTTGGACTTTTTGGACCAAGTCGGAGATGCTGTCCTGAAGCTGGGAAATTTGAAGTTGAAGTACTGCTTCGCCTTGTAAGTTGACTTCAGGGGTCTTTTTTGGACTTGAGTCGCTTATCTCCAGAGAGGCTGCACATGAGCGTTGCGACATATCTGAGATCCCTGTGAGAAAAGCACGAACCTGCGCTCTAGTTTGTACCATTCCTGGAAGAAGATTCGGGCTGCTCCCTGAGGTTGCTCATGTTGGAGGGGGCAAGAGAAGCAGGATGGAACTAGCCGTGGAAATCTGGTAAAGGAGGTCCTGTCTAAGGTAACACTGGTGATGCCGAAATGGGTGTTACTGCTCGTGAGAGTACAGGGGTAGGTTGCAGAGTCCACGGATCTGAGAGGGAAATAGAGGGCAGCAAAGAGCCACTGTTCTCAGGATAGAAAGGTGGCGTGATGAGCAGCCGGGGTCTGGTTGGTTTGATTCAAGATGAAAAGGGCATCGAGGCTGCTGATCACAAGCAGGAGAGGCTTAGAAGAAATTCGCTGGCAAAGGCTTGAAAGAAATCGTTGCATCTGGCACTGTTCTTGCTTCCTGGCTGATTTGCGGGCAGCAAAGGCTGTTGATCGCAGGTAATCATGGCGATGAACCAACAAGAGCTGGCTGATGCAGGCAATCGAGAACTATGCAAGATGGAGGCCTGACGAAGGGCATGTGCTGGCTGGAAGAAGATGGCGCAATCACGTACGGCAGAAAATGGCGAAACAGAATTCTGGATTTTGCGTTTTGATTCATGCGCCTATTGCTGGGTGGTGGTTACCCAAAAATTAAAACGTTAGGAAATGCTCCTTCGTCTCTAGCTCCCCCAAAGTGCACAATCTACAATCTGTTGCTCCCTAAGTGTACCTGTGGCTCTCCCTGTCTCAATCCTCGACTAATGGGATGAGACCCACATCTGTCCAATGGCAATCTTGAGGGCATGTGAGACTCGTCTATCCTCTAGGTATTGGGGTCTAACGATCACTCCATCCTCTGACACACTCAAGAAATGGTCGTAGTAGAACAAGGTCTAGGTGGGGAGCTCTTGGTCCCCTTCCCAAGTCGTGACGTATACCCAGGGAATCAGGAGCATCCAAGCTGTACAGAAAGGGGGGGAGATGATCCATTTGGATAGCCTATCAATCAAACCATCTGGAAATGTGTGCATACCAGGGCATGCAGACCCCCCTCTCAACTAGTCGTATGGATGACTCCCGTGCCACCCTTGGTAGCCTCCCTCTAGGTAAGGCCCAAACCCTAGGAAGATAGGTGACCGCCTAGAAAATGGCATCAATCTCGAGTGGTGTCGTGGAGAAATCTGCCCGTGTGATTTGGTGGGGGATGATCTTGAATCCCATAGTCACCTGCAGCCTCTCGAAGAGTCCCCACTCAGTCCCAATCAAGTCACGCCCCCAGAAAGGTGTTGCCTACATAGCTATCAGCCTCACTAATGTGTCAAATAGCCACCCCTTCGTCTGGGGATCCCGAAAATGTGCCTGAAAGCATTACCGCTGCCCTTGTGTAAGCCGTGCCTTGGCTGCATGGGTCATTGTGCAGATTGGCCCCGCAAAGATTGCCTCTAAGTAGACATAGGACTGTAGGATCTCCACTAGCTCTCCTCGGTAAGTGAAGCTGTGTCGATGAAGTGTCGGGCGTGAGATGTTAAAAACCATGACCTTGGTCTTGCCAAGGTTAACTGTCAGGTCTCTCTCTCTACAAAACACCTCTAGGACACACGTCTTTGTAGGCCTGCCGTGCCGCCGCGGAGGAGGATAGGACTACGTCATCTGCATACAGCAATATCTGTATCATCAAGTCAGCCAATCGCAATCCCCTCACCTCCTAGGCGATCAATGAATGTCATGATCTCATCAATATATAGCTCAAATAGTGTTAGTGAGAGAGGGTTGCTTCACCCCTATCATGCTCTCGACCCAACCTCATAGGCCTCCAAGGGCACGTACTCTCCCTCTAACCGACTCATATAGACTCATCATCCCCTAAATCATAACATCTGGAATTGCATCTCTTGTAGACGCCTAATCATGCAAGCTCGTGGGACTGTGTCAAAGGCCTTCCGAAAGTCTACAAAGCAGGCATAGACTTTCTAGGAGCGAAGTGCTCAGTCTGTAACCCTCATGGTCATGAGCTCTTCAGTTATGGAGCCGGTGTAGGTGTAGCTCTCACATTCTGTGGAGTGATTAGAATGCAAGTGGTGAGCCTGGGAAGAGCGGACATATAAGGTGGTACCTACGTTATAGAGGAATGTCGCATAGTTGTGCCAAACATCTGGATCTGTGATAGATATAGGTGGCTTCCCTTTAGATCAAGCCCCCATGCAAAGGTGGAATCATCTCCACGAAAAAGATCAGATCACCTCATCCATCCTATGGGAGCGGAATGCTCACCTCTTACACCATGTCAGACGTCGTGAAGTCCGATGTGCCTCAGATCTCGTCAAGTGTCCCAAAGCCTACTCTTGATTGAGATAGGATCTCATCTACCGGCACTCATCGTCAAACCATGGGTTCTGTGGGCATCTTTCCAGCTAAGGGACAAGTAGTAGATCTAGTTGTAGGGAAATGATCTGGTGACGGCATCATGAATTGTTGACACTAGTGTATCTGAGGCAAGAGCGAGGTCGGCATCATCTCTCATGGGAGTCGCTAGCCCGCGGGATAAGTGACTCATGTATACTACATCAAGGGCATGATCAAAATGCACTCGGACCTGGGTGGGGGCAGGTGAATCACTATTACCATGTCTGGTAGTGTAATCATAACACCAAATCACAAGTATGAGTGGTCCACATCAAGAAGGGGGGGAGGAACTATGAAATCCTATACCCATGTCACAAAAGTCGATGAACCCATCAAGTAGTCTACAGTACTACTGCCCTCCATGTGGGAAATATGTAAGCCCTCCGAACAATGGCCATTGTTGAAGACCATTGTATATGATCAGGTTGTGCATGTATCGCTCCCATCTCCAATAGATTCCTCCCATACCCTGTCACATGCGGTGCATCCTCTGAGTGTCTCACTATCCCGAGCTCTACGGTGGAGGGGATCTGACTCAAAGTCAAGAAACTCCACCTGTTTGTTCCCCATGCACACATTGAAGTCACCAAGGAGGAGCATCTCTCCCTATGAAAAACTCCACAATTTCATATATCATCTCGTATGGGCTGTGACCCTTTATAGTGACCACATGAGCATGGGATGATGTGTCTAGGAGAAAATAGCGTACCACAATAAGAGTGATCGCGTGTTAGGTCGCTAAAATCGTATCCACATACGTCAAGTATGCTCATCCTTCCGCATCACAGAGACAAGCGGCCTCAAGTGTGATCTAAATAGGACTCCTACCCCTCCAGAACCTCGTCAGGCTGTTTACTAAAATGTTTCAGAGTATCATGATCCACATCCACATAAAACTCTGAACCATACAAATAATGCCTCCATGTTTTCAAAGCATGGATAACAGCATACAACTCCAATTCATGAGTTGGCCAATTCCTTTGAGAGGGAGAAAGCTTCTTGCTTTCAAAGGCTACTGGCCTTCCCTCTTGAAGGAGAACTGCTCCTACCGCAATGCCACTTGCATCGGTTTCTAGGAACAACGGTTTCTGGGGATCAACTATTTTTAACACCGGTCCTGTGACCACAGCTTGTTTTATGGTGTTAAATCTTTCTTGTTGATTCTGTCCCCATATAAAAGGTACTTTATCTGAGGTCAGATCAGTCAATGGCGATACTATTTCGGAATATCCTTTGATATGCCTTCTATAAAATTGGACAAATCCCAAGAATGATCGCAACGCGGTCAGACTCTGAGGGATTGGCCAAGTTAGTATCGCAGCCACTTTCTTCGGATCCATTTCTACCCCCTGTGTAGTAATTATGAACCCTAAATATTCAAGCCTAACCATACACAATATAGTTTTCTTTTTATTTACATAAAGACTGGCTTTCCTCAAAGTACTGAACACTATTCTCAAGTATTCACGATGCTCAGTAATACTTTTACTGAACACTAGAATATCGTCAATAAAATATACTACAAACTTTCCGATATACGGACGTAGTAAATCGTTCATAAGCATGACGAATGTCGCTGGAGCATTGGTAAGTCCAAAGGGCATTACCAAAAACTCGTAATGACCAAACCTGCTTCTAAAAGCGGTTTTATGCACATCCTCGGCTCTAATCCGGATTTGATGGTAGCCACACTTTAGATCTATCTTGCTGAAAATCACGGCTCCATGTAATGCATCTAGCAAATCATCAATCCGAGCCATCGGATACCTGTGCTTAACAGTGATATTATTCAATGCTCTGTAATCTATACCGAGGCGAAACGTATCATCCTTTTTCTTCTTTAATATCACTGGCGAAGCAAAAGGTAAGAAACTTGGTTGAATCTGCCCCAACTTGAGGTATTCTTCCAGTTGTCTACGCACCTCCGCCTCTTCAATGAAGCTCATTCTATAGGGAGGTCTATTTACAGGTTCTGCCCCCGGGATCAGCTCAATCTTATGCTGAACATTCCGCTCTGGAGGTAACCCATAAGGTAGTTCATCCCTAAAACGTTCAGAGAACTTCTCTGATATCTCTTTAGCCAACTCGGCCATTTTTCCATCTTGGGTAGCCTCAGTGCTAGTCGATGCATCATCAATCGACTCTACCGATGCTATACACAGACACAGAAACTCTTTCGGAGTCCTCCGAATTTCCATGGCTGAAATCAGTGGTCCTCGAGGTAAATCCTTTTCACCTCGCAAAACATATTCTACCCCGTTTCATCTTGAACTGGTAAATATGCTTTTTCCAATCAATGGCTGGATTTTTTCAAAAATGCCAAGCCATGCCTAGGGCTATATCTGCGTGCGCAAGTCTGGTCAATTCAAAGTCCAGCTTCTCAACATAGTCCTGAATTCGAAGTTCCAACTGGGTAACCCTTTGGTCCCATACTTCAGTTGAACTTCCGTCCGCCATCCTGACCGTATAAGCATAGTCAGACGGACTAGTTTTCAACTTGAGCCTCTTAATAAGCTTCGAGTTGATTACGTTGTGTGTTGACGCTGAGTCAAACAACACAATCACATCATGATTGGCTACTTGCCCTTTCATTTTAATCAACTCGGGCTCTTCGAAAACCGTATACCCGTTCCTGCGGGCTTTGAAAGGATGTTATCAGGTGCACCGCTTACTAACTTAGTAATAGACACACTTAACAACACAGGTACTAACCTCTGAGAAGGTCCCGCCAATTGCATCTGCATATGTTCCGCATTGGGACTCTCCTGCATTTCCGCGTCGCATTCAGATATTATCATATTGGCCATGCGACGGTCTTTATTCAGTGGACAATCTTTCCACTGATGTCGCTGAAGGCAGCCGAAGCACAATCCTTCTTTTCTAGCTTTCTCTTTTTGTTCAAGGGTCAACGAGGACTTTCACCAAGCCCGGGCTGCCATTGGAGTTATTTTCCTTTTCACCCCAACGGTGGTACTTGGTTTTGCTGGTCCCTCAACCGGCTTCACCTGCTTGGTTTGGCCACTTGGCTGCGAGACACTTGCCTTTGAAGTCCATTTCCTCTGAAATCCCCCTTTTCTTGGGTACTCATACTGAGTCCCTGCCTGCACAAATCCACTAGATCTGCCTCTGGCGTCCTCATAGTTCAGGGCTACTGCAATAGATTCATCTAATGTAGTCACATATTTAGCTCGAACTTTCATTTTAATCTTGTCATTCAGTCCATAGATATAGTCTTTCAACTGAACCGACATAGGGAGAGGGTCTGTTATCTTCATAACACATTCCCTGAACTTGTCAGTGTACTCTGCCACCGACAGAGTCCTCTGACGAAGGTTTCTATAAGCATCCCAAGCTCGGGACTCGTCGTCAGGTGGAAGAAAGTGTTTCTTAAAATCAGCTTTAAACCCTTCCCAGGTGGTAGGGGCAACTTGATCTTTCTGTTGCTTTATCCACCATCTATCCGCTGCCTCAATAAACAGGTGAGTGGCCTCACGGATTTTCTTTAGATCAGATCTGATTTCACAAATGGCGAAGGCTTCTTCCCACTTGTGTAACCAAACCTCGATCACATCAGAACTGCGCTCGGTCATCCGACCAGCATACTTCTCCGGTCTATAGTTGGCAATAATAGGCACCTTGACCTTCGCACGCTCTGATGAATGTATACTGGGCTCTGGCTCTGCTGGAGCTTTGCCCTTATCAATTCTAGATGGCCTAGCCGACAAGGCTTGCACCATCTCCCTAATCTCATTCTAACCAGCGTTCACTTGAAGCTGTTGGTTCATGATTTGCTGTAAAGCATCTTCTAATACCGAAATTCTACCCACCAGAGTAGGTGTCGTGTGATGGGACATTTGTTGTGTAGACCGTGCTCTAGAATCACTAGGGTTCACCCTGGAATCTTGTACTTCTGCCTCCGTTTCAAAAGGGAAAATAGTTTTTTTTTTTTTCAGATTCCCCTTTTGTTATACAGGAATAATAATAAACGGTAGCCTCTGCTGTACAGGAATAAATCACGTGCAACTAGAAACTAAAACTTGATACGGAAGAAAAGAAGTTCCGCTCCCTGGAGTAGTTCGTCGAAGACGGCGCTGGTTTTGAACCATAGGTACAAGTCACGGTGCTTCGAGGTCTTCCGGCCTGTGTAGAACGGGAATGTCTGGGTTTTTTTTTTTTTTTTCGTCTGCTATTACGCAGGTTATCGCCCCGCTCCACCTTCGCTTGACTCCACGCGGGCGCACGTCGATGCTCAGCAAAGCCGTAAGTCGCCAGGGAGGTCCAGGCCTGCAACTCGTTTCCTTGGAGAATACCGTCAGCCAATCACTGGTTCCTCCATAGACCACATCGATCCCGTCCGTCCATCGTAGGTCACAAATGGTCGAGTCGCTACACCTACGCTCCACGCCTGCTGTCCGTTCATCGAAGCCTCATCGAAATCTCCCGCAACCCGAACTCAGCCACCACGCGTCGTCACGGGCACCAACCCTTCCAATCCGTCGCACGTCACGAGCAGCCGCATTCCTTCTCTCCCGTTCGTCCAGCCTTTGATCTCTACCATATGCTCTAATACCAAAATGAAACGAACCTTTGCTAACTCTCTTCCTCAAATTCCTCAATCACGGGCCATGGCATCACGTATTTCCACCCAGCCACTTCGTGGATCACATGTTTCATCTAATACGTAATAATGTGTTAGCTTGCTTTTACTTCTTCCCATATTCTCGTTCATACTTTAACTCTTCATACTTCACCATGCATGCAACTGTATTAGCTTACGTACTATTCAAGGATAGTGGCAAATAAGATATGTTATACTGAAGCTTAGACTGAACAAAGAGGAATACAAGTCAAGACACCTAAAAAGGAGATTTAAAACACCAACACATTGTTCAAATTTATTTCAAGCTTTCAATGTTGATTCTCAAATTTCAACTTCAGATGAATCAATCTTTATGGATTGAAAAGCATGTGGATTCTAGAATCTAGATATATGAACATTAAATCATTGAAAACTGTTTTAGAAAATATTTTAGGATTTGGGTGAAATAGCACTTCGTGCAGAGCGTTTCGTCCTGTTTCAAAATGTTTCGTGTGACGAAACGTTTCGTCGCGTTACAGGACGAAACACGTCTTTATGTGACTATGGACACATGGGAGCTGCTCTTAATATTTCCTTTCTTATCAGTGTACTCAAGAGGCTGCTCTTTGAGACTTGCTCAAACCAAGCTTGCTGGGATATAAATCCACCCTGCCCAGAAAATAGAAGAAACAATGTGAATAGTATGTCACCTCTCCACGTTCTCACATACAAAGAATATATGTTTATCAACTAGCATAACATCGTACTACGGGGAAGGTCCATATTTTCTTGGAGCATGGCACATGAAATGGGTACATTGTTGTAATGCTGGGATATCTCCATTGTTACAAAACTGAACTCTGCATTCAAGACATACAACACATGAACTGAAATATTTGTAAAGGTGGGGGTACATCTGATATAAATCTTCGTTCCAACAATATCTTGGTCTATCATTACATAAAGGACATATACTTTTTACAGATGTAGACAAAGTAAGGGAACCAAACCTAGTAACTCTTTGGTGCTGTAGATCAGACGATAGGTCATAACATCTTCAGGTCAGCAATTGCATAAAGCTTGTTGCAGGTGCTTTAAAAAATCTATTATCTATGGTGCTAATGTGACTTTGCTTTGGGTGTGAAAAGGAGCTCTCAAATGGTCCTAGCGAGTCTCCAAACTCAAGTTCACTTCGTAAGCTTCAGGCCCAACGTGCGATCAAGTGGGTAGATTGTATGTTTTAGGTAGATGACTGCATAGATTTTTAACTAGACCCCTTACCACTCTAAGGTATGCTAGAAAGAATAGGTGATCTAGTGGAGGAGGCTTGGTGATCGGTGTCTACAGAAGGCTGAAAGCTTGCAGCAGAAAGGTACGACAATAGGCAAAAGTTTTTACTGGCAAGGAGAAAATAGGTTAGTTTTTGAATGTGGATCGATGCTCAGGTTATTTGCAGGGAGAACACTGTAGAGGTGTGGAGATGCAGCTAGCTAGTACAAGGAGGGTGGCCTGATTTTATTAAAAGTCAGAGGGACCAGAATGACAACTATGATTAGTATGGATGTACACATCGAGAATGGATCCCTGAATGCTTCTGTTTAAAAAAGTGGCCCTCGGAAGGTAGTTGAGGTTTCCCATTAAGAGGCTTAGTTGTCTGGCTGTCATATGTAGTTGGGAACCACACTCCCTGTCACTAGGACATGAACTTGTGACAGAGGTGCAAATTTTACGAGTGAATACCCTTAGCCCACTTGTGTGCAAGGATTTGGAATCCTAGTGGGCATTTTGGTGGGCAAGGTCTTAAGGTCTTGGAAAAATCTAGGGGCCAAAGGCCCCCCCTTGGCATTAATTGTGTTGGCCTTGGAGATCTAAGTGCCAAGGGCCCCTTGGTATAATTGTTTGTGCTTTGGAGTGGTCCAAAGAGGGGGCAAGGGCAAATTGTTGAATCGTGGATTGCCATGGGGAACCTTCTAATTCCAAAGGCCTTCGTGCATGCAAAGCAAAAGGCAGGGGGTTCTAGAATTGCATGTGTTATGCTCTAGCCGAGATAGCATGACCTCGGAAAGATCAGTGGGCATTTTCTCTTAGATGACCGACTTCTGTAATATTTAATGTGCGTAAATAAAATGGTCAAGAGAAGTAACTGCCAAGGTCCTAGGTGAGGGTGTAATGGCATTGACTAGGTGGTTCTGAGTGCTAAGGCCTAGGTGCACCTAAATGTGTAATAATGCCAAGGGGCAAATGGTTTAATTGTGCCCCAAGAGAGGGGTAAATGGTGTACCAAGTAAAAAGGGCTAAAATGTATCTAAAAGTGGCACGAATGCAACAACATGGACTTAAATCAATGAAAGAAAAAGTGTCACACAGCATGCTCAAATAACAAAAAAAAGCATTAGATTTTGTTCATCACAATGGACCTTACATAATCTTATCCTGCCTAAGATTCTTGCAAACTTTTTTTCCCCTGGAGAAAAGAACCTTCTATTAATGCTTGAAAAACACCATACAAGTCAGCTTCCAATAAGAGCTAATGATGGTAAGTACAAGAACAGAAACTAGCAGTCAACCAAACCTGTTTCCAAGGAGCCTAGCTTACTGCGTAGGTCTCTCCAAAACAAGGGCTAACAGCCAAGGGTGGCCGTCTAAACATCCAATGGAAACCATTTGGAGAGAGTGTGTAAAAGATGCCCCCGTAGGCCAAGCCTTGCAGAAACACTCCTGCCTTTTTACAGTCGCACGTGAACCTGGAGTACCATGCTCCCACATGGCACGCAAGGTGAAAATGATGTCCTGCCAAAAGGCGACTAAGGTAGCTGTCGGAGGGACCTGCTGGCCTCCTATCACATGACTACACCGGGTGACCCAGATCTTCTAGGCAGTGATGCTAGACAGTCTCCCATACACTATCCTCTGGCAACAACATTGTTCGTGCATGGGAAGGAGGTGTTGCATCATAAATCTCAATCTGGGAGACCTACTAGCCTCGATTCCTGTAGGCACGCGAGACTAGATCAATAGAGAAGGCATGCCCTCCCTCTGTGAGCCACACCATCATCCCCCAAGTGAAGTCCCATTGCATCCATTGAGTGCTGGCCACAATCTTAAAGGCTTCTAACCATATACTTTACACAGCTGTACATACAATGTGGTATCATCTCTAGCACTCCCTCTGCACAAGGAAGCGGGCCATAACCACATGGGGGACATCCTGCTCCAGCCACTGTTGCTCCCTTGATGGGGTCCAGGCGGCTGCCTCTAACTAGATGGCCGTCCAATGCCGGTCGTGTAGGAAAGAAGGGTACCTCCTCCACCCGATTTGAGATTCCTACACGAGCTGCTGTAATCGCTAGCTCTCTCGTGGAACCTCACGCTCATAATTTACTGCAGAAATACTCATAAGAGCTCTCTCTCTCTCTCTCTCTCTCTCTCTCTCTCTCTCTCTCTTTCTCCACACTGCTAGGGCCCAGGACAACATGTCGGGCTGGACCCCCCCGAAGGTATTTTATTTCTTGAAGAGAGAATCTGTTACAAGAGTTCAGCGTAGAGCTACCTGATACATATCCAACGTGAATCCATATTACAAGAGCTTCAAGCTCATTTCAAATTGGCAACATGCCACTCGTCTAAAATCTAGACTAAGTCCTATTACATGCCACTAAGGGCCACTCTGGAGTCTTCAAAGCACTTGGTCACGCGAACTGCCTACTAGATGCTTGTTAGGCTCCCGTAGCGCTTAGGAAAATAACTCTTCCTAGTACCTGCAACAATTAATTAATGCGCACCACCATGGCACCCATTAATTGTTAGCGCTTTGCATGCAAATAACACATTGTGGACTAATTCTAGTCACGGTGGGCATCCCCACTGAACACATGTGCACACATAACAAATATAAAAAAATATATTTATTCTCTGGTTGACCGAAGTCAACGCTCTTGATCATAATTAAGGAGCTTTGACCAAGGGTCGAGGCGCCTTAATTATAGCCAAGTCTCTCCAACCGAAGTTGGCACATCTTGGTTAACCGTGGTTAACCCTCTTGGCGCATGCCAAGTCTTGTTGACCGAAGTCAACACTCTCTGACCGTAGTCAGCTCTGTAGTTCTCTGGTTAACCATAGTTAACCCTCTTGGTAATAAACCAAGTCTCCCCGATCGAGGTCAGGTTTACTTGATCAGAGTCAAGTATCTTTGACCGTAGTCAATTCTTTGACCATTAAAAGAACTCTTTGACCATAATTAACACATATAAAACTCTTTAATTATGATCAAATAAATGGTCAACTGTACTTTGACTTAGGATATTTACATTGTGGTGACATCCCCTCGGCTTCTATTCAGTTGACCTCAACTGAAAAGCTTCCTTGTAAACATCCAAAAGCTGTGGATGATCGGATAACATGTCTTCGTCCATCCACTTGGCATCTAATGCCATATAATTCTTGAATTTTACAAGATACCAGTAAAACTCCTTGCCCTGAGGGCCTTTGCGTACAATATGGTACACAATTTGCTCTGGCTGAAGGACCTCCTCTAGCTCATCCACTTCTGGTGGATCCTCTGATACTGGTTCTGTAGGCTCTGGCCCCTGGAATTTCTTTAGATGACTCACATGGAATGCATTGTGAATCCTCCAATGCTCTGGCAATGCTAAGCTGTATGCAACCTCATTTATTCTTTCTGTAACCTTGAAAGGGCCATAGTAGCTGGGAGATAACTTTGCATACACTTTCTGTTTGCCTTTAAACTTGCGGAGCCTAGCTTTTTCAAAATTCAAAAGTACCCTTCCTTGAGATCTAACTGTCTCCTATGCTTATCTGTAGCTGTTTTATGTTTCTCTTGAGACCTTTCGATTGCTGTCCTGATTTGGCTGTAAGCTGTTTGTAGGTCTCTCACAAACTGATCAGCTGCAAATATTTCATCCTTGGTCCTCAGGATAGGTGGCAAAATCACCTTCCCATAAATGACCTCAAAGGGGGCTTTCCCTGTAGAGCTGTGTACTGTATTATTGTAAGCAAACTCTACTAATGGTAGGTACTTTTCCCAGTATGAACCTTGGTCACCCACGTAGCATTTCAGCATATCCAATGCTGTAGAATTTGCTACTTCACTTTGACCATCTGTCTGGGGATGGAAAGAAGAAGAAAAATTCAGATTCGTCCCCATGTTATCAAATAAAGCTCTCCAGAATAGATTGGTCATTCTGGGATCTCGATCACTGACAATGGACTTAAGCATACTATGGTGCTTAAAGATCTGTGCCATGAAAAGCTTAGCCATATGATCTGCCTTTACGGTGTTGCGAACCGGAATGAAATGAGTTTGCTTGCTGAATCTATCAATGATAGTCCAAATACCATCACTTCCTGACTTTGATCTTGGCAAATCAAAAATAAAGTCCATTGTAATACTTTCCCATGGTGCCTGAGGCACGGGAAGAGGCATAAGTAGGCCAGGTGCCTTCCGTCTATCATACTTCACTCAGACCAAGCTTTCCGAGAAGAATATGAAATGGGCAAACATGTTGTCAATGTATCATTTTCAGATTGTCCATACCCCAGGAATTCGGAACAGAGTGGCAGATGCCTTGTCCCGAAGACCCCAGGTCAATAATGTGACTATTGCTTATCATCAGGACCTAGAAGGCATGAGGGAGCAATATGCTAGTGATGCAGATTTTGGTGAGATTTTACAGCAAATGCAAGAGGGGCAATCCACCAGTCACTATTCCCTGAAAGATGGGTATCTAATGAAAGATGATTACCTATGCATCACCCAGGAGATGAGGAAAAAGATTTTGGAGGAATGCCATGCACCTCCCTATGCTGGACATAGAGGAATTACAGCAACAACTCTAGCACTAGAGAGGTATTTCTTTTGGCCAGGGATGCGGAAAGATATACATCAATTTGTTACTGTATGCAACTGATGCACACTGCCTTTGCTTTTCAAAGAGAAAAATTACCTCAACAAGGGGTGTCTTGCATTCACAATCTCTGCCAGTACCGGGCTGTCAACTCAAGGCATATACCCACAAAGTTACCAAGGCATCAACAACTATATTGCCCCTTTTCTGGCTGTTGCAGAAAACACTCAGAATGCATCTGATTCCCTTTTTCTGAGCACAAAGGCATGCATTTTCTCTTTTTCGGCAAATCTCTGATTTTTCCTCTGATTTCTGATGTTTCTGACAGTAGATACTTTCTCAGATAAGTGAAAATTGCTAGCAGAAACAGTCTCTGCAACTGTCCTTTTTTTTTTTTTGGGAACAGTAACCAGATGAAGTAACTGACTGGTTACTCTAACCAGACTAACTAGCTCTAGTCTGGTTAGATGAACAGACTAGTTAGTCTATGACTAAACCGGATGAACTAAATACAGTTAGGTAGACCAAGACTACACCAACCAGTTTGGCTTGGTTTGCCCACTAACTGAACATCTAACCAGAGTCGAGCTAACCAGGGTTAGTCTAACCATTGGTTTGCCATCTCAGCAGTCCAGCTGGCTGCCACATCAGCAGCTGCCTATCTGCCACGTGTCAGTGCCACATCAGCTTCCTGTCAGCCCTGCCACATCAGCACCTACCACGTGTCAAGGCCACGTCAGCTGCATGCGCTGCCACGTCAGCATCGCACGTGTGGACGCCACGTCAGCTGGACCTGTTGGCTGCCACGTGAGCTGTTTGTCAGGCCTGCCACGTCAGCACCACGTGTCAGATCCCTCTACCACGTGTCCTCCTGCGCCACGTCAGCCTAAGGTTCCAAACCTTGGCTGACTGATGCGCGTCGCGCGTCGCGCGTCTCACCCATTTGGGCGCCTCAATTTGTCCGTCAGTGCCCGTCGGTGTCTCCGCCATTCGTCTACAGATTTTCACACGAGACTTTGAAAATAGTTCATGCGATCGGAACTAAGCGAGGCGCAGATCTGTAGTCATCTTCTGATACCGCTGGTGGAGGCAATGAAAAAGTCACTACGCGTGAGGGCGTCTCCCTCTGCGTGGTAATTGCCGGTGCTTGCAAGAGGCTTCCAATAGCATAATCCCTATGAGTAGGCACAGGCCCAACGCTTGTGATATGCACGGCATTTGCAGTAATCACGACGCCCAATTAGCGCTCGAGATAGACAAACACCTACACCTTACTTTTCCTTGCTTGCCCTCCCTCTTCACGCAAGTGCATCTCGGTTCTTCGCCTGCAGGGCTCTTCAGCTAAACACCGATCAAAATCATGCTACTCTCCCAAGCGTCACTTATCATCTTGAGAAACTCTCTTGCACTTGGATCGTCACAATTTGGGAAAACTATGAGACCAGGCTCTGATACCAATGTAATCGCTAGCTCTCTCGTGGAACCTCACGCTCATAATTTACTGCAGAAATACTCATAAGAGCTCTCTCTCTCTCTCTCTCTCTACACACTGCTAGGGCCCAGGACAACATGTCGGGCTGGACCCCCCCGAAGGTATTTTATTTCTTGAAGAGAGAATCTGTTACAAGAGTTCAGCGTAGAGCTGCCTGATACATATCCAACGTGAATCCATATTACAAGAGCTTCAAGCTCATTTCAAATTGGCAACATGCCACTTGTCTAAAATCTAGACTAAGTCCTATTACATGCCACGAAGGGCCACTCTACAGTCTTCAAAGCACTTGGTCACGCGAACTGTCTCCTAGATGCTTGTTAGGCTCCCGTAGCGCTTAGGAAAATAACTCTTCCTAGTACCTGCAACAATTAATTAAAGCGCACCACCATGGCATCCATTAATTGTTAGCTCTTTGCATGCAAATAACACACTGTGGACTAATTCTAGTCATGGTGGGTGTCCCCACTGAACACATGTGCACACATAACAAATATAAAAATATATATTTATTCTCTGGTTGACCAAAGTCAACGCTCTTGATCATAATTAAGAAGCTTTGACCAAGGGTCGAGGCGCCTTAATTATAGCCAAGTCTCTCCAACCGAAGTTGGCACATCTTGGTTAACCGTGGTTAACCCTCTTGGCGCATGCCAAGTCTCGTTGACTGAAGTCAACACTCTCTGACCGTAGTCAGCTCTGTAGTTCTCTGGTTAACCGTAGTTAACCCTCTTGGTAATAAACCAAGTCTCCCCGATCGAGGTTAGGTCTACTTGACCAAAGTCAAGTATCTTTGACCGTAGTCAATTCTTTGACCATTAAAAGAACTCTTTGACCATAATTAACACATATAAAACTCTTTAATTATGATCAAATAAATGGTCAACTGTACTTTGACTTAGGATATATACATTGTGGTGACAGCTGCCCAGAACCACTCCCCTGGGTTCCATTGAATATCTTGGAGAGGCTGATCTTCCGAAAGACAAAGGCAAAAGATTGTATTTGCAGTATTCTGAGAGGGTGATCATCGACAATGTCCATCTCTATCTAAAAGATTCCTACCTTGATTTATGATGACATAAATCCTTTAAGGGAGGAATAAGGTCATGTACGAGCTAACCCCTATCAGCTTTGTAATGAAGGGGAAAAGGGGGTTAATTTAGGGATGCTTTAGTGAGGGTTAGAGGGGATTATGGAGGGGACTATATAAGTCCAAGCCCTCCACTCTTGCAGCAAACTATTGATGTGACATCTAATCTATCGACTTTCCCTCCTCCTTCCTCCTACTTGCAGCCCTCTCTCTCTCTCTCTCTCTCTCTCTCTCTCTCTCTCTCTCTCTCTCGTACCGCTTCTCCTTCCTTCTCTCCCTTCCTCTCTCTCTATTCCTCTCCTCAATCCCCCTTTCTCTAATCGCCTCTGCCTGCAAACAAAAGACACTACTTCATTGGGTCTTGCCTACAGGCAGCTGCCACCCTAGGATCAGCTCGAAACCCAACTAATAATGGGAGTTGCTAAATTTGCATTTGACAAGAGCTTCAATTCACTGAAACAGGGGTGGCCAAGACAATCGCCATCATCGGAGGTGCAACTACTAGGTCTTGCACCCGTGGAAATTGGGCCTGTGCGCGTGCAACGAAGACCACTATGAAGTAGTCCACGCCAAAGAAACTACTTTCAGAGCTCAATTACTAGTCAAGAATGCATAGTCTTGGTGTCCTCCCCATGCCAAACCACATGGATGCATCGTCGGGCTGCCTTCTCCACCTGCGCCTAACTGTAGCCGCTCGGTTGCGCCCAATTGGCCATCTGTACACGCGACACCCACAAGCCATGCAGCAAAACGGCTTCATCCATCAGCAAGAAGGGGCAATCCATATGCGATGCCCACGAGCAGCTAATTCCACCGCATCGCCACTTGCACCAAATTCCAGCTGCCCTGCCACACCTCCTGCCGCCGGCAAGCAGTACAAGGTGTGAGGCTTTGGTCAATTAACCAGGATTAAGATAGATTAGCTAGGTTAGGTTAGTTAGGTTAGGGTTGGTTAATGTGGGGTTAGGTTAGATCAATCTAACTAAGGTTGGGTTAAGTCATGGTTAGGTTATGTCATACTAATTACTGGTGGTCTAATTGTCCTAGTGGTCTCGAGGTCAACGTCCTAACAATCCTAGGTGACCTAGGACATACCCCCCAAAAAAGAATTTTAAGGCCCTTTACCAGCCCCTTTTGAGGTCCTTATTCGAACCCGATTAAACCTACCTAGGTCCCATTTCACAGCCTCGTCTTCGGCTGTTACCTTGAGCATCTCCATTCACTATTTTGGGCAACCTTACCTTCCATCACTGTTTGAGGTGTGAGATAGGCAAGAGTTCAAAACCAGCACATGTGCATGCATTTGGTGTAGGAGGATAGCAGCAATACTTTATTACAAGCCATGGGACAACCAAATACCTATGGATGGAACATGAGGCAACATGACTCTAGTTTTGGGCAGCTCATACAAGGATTTGAGCAGCAAGCAAAACGCTTCGGGCAGCTTCAACATGAGGAAGATTCACGCCCCCAATGTAACAGATTGCTGATGGTAATCAGGTACTTTCTCTTTTGGGCTTATTGAGAGGATTGTCATGCATCAGAGTTCAGGAGGTCTCCGAGCTGAAATGCACTTTGCCTCACGGGCTAGTGCATTGCAAGCACCAAACGTGTTGCATGGTCGAGATATAGATGATGGTTGTTGACCTTACATATCCAACTATTAGATTTGACAGAGATGTCCTCTATGCTACATGTGGAGATACAAATACCTTAGAGCAGCCACTTGTTGTTGGAGCTATGATGCCTAGAGCAGTTATGACAAACACTCAGGAGGCCTATGAAAATAGATGCCAAACTACTTAGGAGAATGCATTTCTGCCAATGCTTGTAATGCAGTCCAGTCATGTTATGCCACTCCTTGGCATGCATCCAAATGATGCTTCAAAGCCATGGATGACGCCTTTGGATGCAGGACAAAAATCTGGTTGTTGTCAAGTGATTCCAGCTGAAAATACTAAAGGATGTTGTGGGAAGAAGTGTTCTATAGCATCTTAAATTGCTATGAACAGCAAGAACCCAATGCTGTCATTTCGGGAGCACCCAAGGGTATACCTCCTAGTTGCAATGCACACGCTTGATGGCACAAGGCCTAAATTCATGGATGCTTTATCGGTGATGCTTCAGAGCATGACCCAAGCCGAAGCAGAAAAGTAGATGAGCCAGCCAATCAGTGAACAAATTTGTGAGAAGGTTGGAGAGGTTGTGCACATTGCAATGCAGTAAATGGGAAAGCAGCCCATGCTTCCTTCTATGCACCAAAACGATGGAGATGGGAAGGATGTTGATCCACCCAAAGAATCTCCTAGACTCCCACAAGGTTGTCAAAGACAAACATGCATGCTTCCTCCTATGCACCAAAACAATGGGGATGGGAAGGATATTGATCCACCCAAAGAGTCTCCCAGACTTCCACAAGGTTGTCAAAGATGAGCCTACATGAAAAGGGAATCGCAATCTGAGATGCTCAGCTTACATGCCACGCTCCTGAGGCACACAAAAGTGATGCATTCATCTAGGACTGAACTTAATGGAGGGGATGGAAACCAGGCCAAGCATACAGATTTCAAGGGTAATACCAAAGGGCAGAGCCCTAAAGCCAATTCTGATATGTTCATGGCCACTGCCGATGAAAGCAGCATCTACACAGTACAACCTGAAAATCACAGCCAAAATTATGAAGACAATGGACAACAAGAGAAAGATGGCTGTTATGACCGTTTTGAAAATTGGCATAATAATACAGCCCTTGCACAACCATATTGGTATAAATAGTTAGTGTCCCTAGCAGCACATTAGTGCACAGCAGCAAGGTAAGGCAAGCATGCAACTTGATGGAAAAGATGCTCATGAAAATGCTATTGCACGAGACCAAGGTAAGCCTATAGTTGGGGGTGAGGCAAACTTACCACAACAAAAAGTTGAGGATCATGAAGGACAAAGGCCATCAGCTTCTTTCCAATGAGGGTGATCTCGTGGGGCATGATAATGCTACATCCTTGTCAGTGGAGCACAAAGGTACACTAATGCATGTGGATTTTATTGCAAACACACACATTTTGGGCAGCAGGTAGAGTATTCATTACACAACCAGGCAGATCCTTCCATATGTGGGAAGCCTATGAAGGAGCAATCCACTATGATCTTGCCCATGGGAAATTTCAGCCAGAGACATCCACAAGTGACTCTTTGAAGGGGTGATACCCTTGAGTTACGTGCAGGGGATAGAGGCCGGTCTTCACTACTGCCATTTGGCACATCCCAGCCTCGTGTGGATGCTTTTGGGAGAGCCTTGTGTTTCAGCACAATGCCTCAATCTCAATCAGACGGAGGCTCTAAATGGAGTCTACACCTTGCAAATGCAGCCTGGACAGATTTTTGTGGAAGGACACCATATGCCCATACGCACATGGGTTTACGGGGTGAGTGGGACATTGATGTTCCCTTGTCAAATCTGCACCATGCTTAAATGTGCCTACCATCTGTGGTCAGAGATAACTTGTCTCTCTTACATTATGGCAGGAGCATGGTTGGACAAGAGTGTGGTAGACACTTAACAGATATTTTGATAGACCACAGATTCGAAGGAGAAACCAAGAATCCTAATAAGTGGAAAGAATGGCTCTAAGCTTTGGAAAGATATTGCAGATTCAATCCAATGAATGATGAGGGCAAGATTCTTTACGATGGCATGCACCATGCCCACAAAGGATTTCATCTTGGAAGCCCTACACATGGCCAGCTTTCAAAGACCTCACGGGTGTCATGGCTAGAAGGAAATTACTGTTAGAGACTCACTGTGCCCACCTGTGAGCCCCTGATTTGAGGGGACAAGGGGCAGTAGAGGTAGGAGGGCTGGGAAAGAGAGACCCAGGCCGACATCATAGGCAACCAGCACACGGGCTGGTTGCTGCCTGCAACAGCAAAGAAATAAGGGGGCCCTGTGCCTCCCTTGGAGGCGTCTACAGTCCCATGGACTGGCTGCACAGGGCACCCTTTTATAGGGGCTTGTGGCAGGGCCACCGACCAGGGCCAACCCTGGTCGGATTTCCAGGGCAGTCTGGTCGGCCACCAGACAGGGTACCGACCCTGCTGGTCGGCCAACCCAGAGGGCCTGGGCAGTGCCTATAAAAGGCCCACTCCTTGTTTCATTCCAACATCCAGTGCAGGATAGAAAGCCTCCTTCCTAGGCTGTGCTGTGCACTCAGAGCTGGTTCAGTTTGACAGAGAGAGTTCCATCAGTTCTCCTCAGCACTTGGCTGAGTTTTGTATGCTCCCTTGGAGCCAGTTTCTGCCCACCATCCGGTGGATGAATATACTCTTTCTCTCTCTCCGTTTAAGTTATCTCTGAGTGAGTGTTTATTGCATCTGTGATCAGTTATCTGAGTTGAGTGTGTGGAAGAGTGGGAGAGATCTTGGGTGGAGGTTTGAGTGATTCATTCCCTCCTATTCTCCAACATGGTATCAGAGCCATAGGCTCTCAACTCTTCCTCATCAAAGCACTCTCTGAAGGAAGGAGTCCCTTGGCAGTAAGGCGATTCTGTTTTCAGCTCAAGCTAGCACGGGAGGTCAGTACATTTATTTCTGTTTCAGTTATTCAGTTTTGCTATTCACCGAGATGGATCAGCGTTCAGAATCCTCTACACCCATTGCTCGTCCTTCCTCCTTCTCCAGTCATCTTCCTTCTTCATTTATCCCCAATTTCGGTGAAGCTGGAAAGCTCGATGGGACGAACTATCCAATCTGGAAAGTCAAGATCCGAAGCCATCTGTTGGCACGGAAGTTGTGGAAGATTGTGAATGGGACCGAAGAGAAGCCGGAGGACATTGTGGACAAAAGAGGTGAAGTTTTAGTTGAAGCAAATGCAGATGAACTCTGTGCATGGGAGGAGAGGGATGCTCAAGCCTTAGCAATGCTTATTGGCACGACAGCAGATGCTGTGATTCCTCATATCCAGTTGGCAGAGACGTCTTCAAAGGCGTGGGCCATACTGAAGGAGCTATATGAAACCGATAATATAGCCCGTATCATTACACTTCAGCATCAGCTTTATAATCTTGATATGAATGAGGGTGATAGTGTGCATGATCATCTGACAAAGGTGAAAGTCGTGCAGGACCAGCTCGCAGCGGTTGGTCAGAAGGTGGACACGAGTCAATTGGCATCGCTCACACTCCACAAGTTGCCACGGAGTTTCAAAAGTTTTGTGACTACGGTCACTGCGGGTCAACGGACTAAGCCAATCACCTTTGAGGAGCTTGGTCCACTCCTGCTTCAAGAGGAGGCTCGAGAGAAACTCTTTACGCAAACCGACGAGAAGGCATTAGTGGCCAAAGACAAGCCTGGAAAAGGCAAGCCAAAGGATTCCAAGAAGTCAGAGGACGTTGAACGCAAGAAGAAAATGAAGTGCTATTACTGTGAAAAGCTTGGCCACTCCGCCAAAGAATGCCGAAAGAAGAAGGCGGATCAAAAGCGGAAGAGAGAAGCCAAGAACAAAGAAGAGCCTAAGAATGATTCTGCCAATGTGACGACTGGACAGTTATTTTTACTCAGTGAACATTGTTCAGCATATGCAGTTAGTGAAGGTAAAGAGGGTTGGTATGTTGACAGCGGTGCTTCCAAGCACATGTCCAACAGAAGGACTTGGTTCAAAACCATGGAAAGTACACACCCGGATTCCAAAGTTTCTGTGGGGATAGCTGGACGTGTCCTGTGAAGGGCATCGGTAGCATTCCTTTCATTACAACGGCGGGTGAGGAGAAGGATATCTCTGGAGTACTTTATGTACCCAACCTTTGCAAGAATTTACTGTCTGTAAGTCAGATGGACAAAAACAACATGGCAGTTCTCTTTCAAGATGGCAAGGTCGCCGTGACATCCAAAGGAAATGGGCAGATGGTGGCTCAAGGGATTCTCGGAGCAGAAAATGTATCTTTGTTGGGTATAGCGAAGAATCCAAGGCCTACCGCCTCTTCGACCCAGTAAAGAAGCAAATCCTTATCAGTCGGGATGTTGTCTTCGATGAAAAGGAACCTGAATCCCAGGAGAAGCCTCAGATTGAGGAGGAGGAGATTGTTCAACCCCCGAATCCACCCCGCCCCAAGTTGACCATCCAAGAGGTGGCAAAATCAGAAGCTGATGTCCACAAGATACTCAGGTAGAGCAGGATGTTCCAGAAGAAGTTCCCATTCCTCCTCCCATAGAGAAGCAGAAAAGGTTGCCCCAATGGTACCCACGGACATTGGAAGAGTCTCGGGTCACCGAATTACCTGAGAGTAGCAGTTCCGGATTGCGGCGGTCTCAACGTCTTCAAAAGACCCCATCCGTGAATTTTGTGTTGGTGGCTCAGCATGATGAGCCAAGGACCTTCGAGGAGGCGAAGGACAATCCAGAATGGCAGGCTGCCATGAAGGCAGAGATGGATGCTATCCTGAAGAACAATACATGGGACTTAGTGGCCAGGGCCCCGCGACGGAAAGTCATCGGCACTAAGTGGGTATACAAACTTAAATACAAATCAGACGGCAGCTTGGATAAGTATAAAGCAAGGTTAGTGGTGAAAGGTTTTGCTCAAACTGAAGGCATGGATTTTGATGAAACTTTTGCTCCCACAGCCCGCATGGTTACTATCCGGACAGTGATTGCCCTTGCTGCTCAATTCCAGTGGCCTATTTTTCAAATGGATGTGAAGTCCGCATTCCTTAATGGAACCCTGGAGGAGGAGGTATACGTGGAGCAGCCACCGGGCTTTCAAGATCCAGGGTCCCCATTAAAGGTCTGCAGGTTGAAGAAGGCGTTATACGGGCTGAAACAGGCCCCCAGAGCTTGGTACCAAAGGATTGATATATTCTTTCAGAAGATAGGGCTTAGTCGGAGTCCTTCTGAGGCAAACCTTTACTTGTTCAGTGAGAAGGGATTGCAATTGGTACTCATCCTCTATGTTGATGATCTTATCTTGACAGGTGATCATGTCGAGAAGATTTCACAGGTCAAGGAGCTACTCATGTCTGAGTTTGAGATGACTAACCTTGGGTTATTACATTACTTCCTTGGGATTGAAGTAAAGCAAGCCAAAGACAGGATTCAGAGTTGCATAGCCATTGCCAAGAATCCAGTGTACCACGCGCGGACCAAGCACATCGAAGTTCATTACCACTTTGTTCGAGAGCTCATCATTGACGACGTGATCGAGCTTATCTACTGCCCGACTGCCGACAACTTGTCCGACCTCTTCACGAAGGCACTCCCTCGAGAACAGATGGAGCACTTCATCAAACGCATGGGGATTGGCCCACAGTTGTGACATTGAGGGGGGGTGTTAGAGACTCACTGTGCCCACCTGTGAGCCCCCGATTTGAGGGGACAAGGGGCAGTGAGAGGTAGGAGGGCTGGGAAAGAGAGACCCACGCTGACATCATAGGCAACCAGCACACGGGCTGGTTGCTGCCTGCAACAGCAGAGAAATAGGGGGGCCCTGTGCCTCCCTTGGAGGCGTCTACAGTCCCATGGACTGGCTGCACAGGGCACCCTTTTATAGGGGCTTGTGGTAGGGCCAGTCGGCCCAACCAGGGCCACCGACCAGGGCCAACCCTGGTCGGATTTCCAGGGCAGTCTGGTCGGCCACCAGACGGTACCGACCCTGCTGGTCGGCCAACCCAGAGGGCCTGGGCAGTGCCTATAAAAGGCCCACTCCTTGTTTCATTCCAGCATCCAGTGCAGGACAGAAAGCCTCCTTCCTAGGCTGTGCTGTGCACTCAGAGCTGGTTCAGTTTGACAGAGAGAGTTCCATCAGTTCTCCTCAGCACTTGGCTGAGTTTTGTATTGCTCCCTTGGAGCCAGTTCCTGCCCACCATCCGGTGGATGAATATACTCTCTCTCTCTCTCCGTTTAAGTTATCTCTGAGTGAGTGTTTATTGCATCTGTGATCAGTTATCTGAGTTGAGTGTGTGGAAGAGTGGGAGAGATCTTGGGTGGAGGTTTGAGTGATTCATTCCCTCCTATTCTCCAACAATTACAACGGTACAGCACAGGGTTGAAGGCCTTACATGTGAGGACTAAAGATCCCTGGAATATTGAGGAAGCACAACAACTTCTGGAACTGTTTGAGCCTGAATATAGCATCTATAATGAAGATAATTTTCACTTTTTCAAAATTGGTAAGAACGGCATAACCAGAGATGCAATGCAAAGACAGCTTATTGAAGCACTTATTAAAGCTGGGGTATATGGCAAAGCAATAAATGCTTCCGATGTGGAGAAAAGTGGACGGCAAAACACAATGCATTTTGCAGAACAAAAACCATGGGGACAGCCAAAACTTATGTGATTATGCAGCTTTGTGATGATCTTGCCAGGATGGATTACCAGCACATGACCCCAGAGGTGCCACAACACCCAAGGCAAAGGAATATATCACATTTCCTTTTGATCCTGGTGGCATGCATGATAATATCCTTTTTACAGCAGGGGACCTTGGTGCCTAACTGTCACCTGCAATTTTGAGGACAAAATTATTTTTGAGGAGGGGGAAAGGGGGTTTAATTTAGGGATGTTTTAGTGAGGGTTAGAGGGGATAATGGAGGGGACTATATAAGTCCAAGCCCTCCCCTCTTGTAGAGAACTTTTGATGTGACATCTAATCTATCGACTCTCCCTCCTCCTTCCTCCTACTTGCAGCCTACTCTCTCTCTCTCTCTCTCTCTCTCTCTCTCTCTCACCCCTTCTCCTTCCTTCTCTCCCTTCCTCTCTCTCCTCAATCCCCCCCCTTCCCACCTCTTCCTCTCTCTCCTACCCCTTCTCCTGCCTTCCTCTCTCTCCATTCCTCTCCTCAATCAAAGTATCAAAAGGGGTGGGGGACAGATTAGAGAAAGGGGGATTGAGGAGAGGAATGGAGAGAGAGGAAGGTAGGAGAAGGGGTAGGAGAGAGAGGAAGAGGTGGGAAGGGGGGGGGGGGGGGGGGGAGAGTAGGCAGCAAGTAGCAGGAAGGAAAGAGGAGCGTAGATAGGATTAGATGTCACATCAAAAGTTTGATACAAGAGTGGAGGGCTTGGGGACTTATATAATCCCCTCCATTATCCCCTCTAACTCTCACTAAAGCATCCCTAAATTAAACCCCTTTTCCCCTTCATTACAAGCTTGTACCTAACCTAGGGTTATGTATTACTTCACATGTAATAGATATTAGCTATTTCAATAACCCTCGATGCTAAGGACTATGGTCTAGCCCCATAAGAACTAGGCTCTAGATTGAGTTGGGATGTATGCAAGATTAATACTGATCTACAAGTATATGAGCCTAGTCTAAGCAAGGGTTAGAAATAGCCAGAGATAGACTGAAGCTAGCAATGGATGAGGTCTTGATCCTCTGGATAGAGTTATTCCAAGAAAAGTAACACTAATACAGGAAAGGTAGGATAAGCTTAGCTTTGAGAAAAAGTAGGCTATTTAGGGTATGACTTCTATAGTTGGAGATGGATGCCAGAGATAGCGAGAGCTTGGCTTACAAATTCAAGCCAAGGGCTGAGTTCACAGGTGTCCTGGGTGACGGATTTCCAAAAAACCGTACGACTTCTTAGACTTAGGAGTATTAGGCTGGTGACTGGGGCATGTCGGGGTGCACGACCTCTTAGTCAAGACTATCTTCCTCGTGGTCTAGACTACGCTTGGGTGGTGAGCCACTAGCTCTCCTCCTTATGGTTTTCTATGACAGAGCATTTACTCTGATAGATGTGCTTTCGGCTCCTGTGTGGGCTTTGGCAAGGTATGGGTAAGCTGTGGAGCAGCATGGTCTGATTCTTACTCAAGGTAGTCACTCCAGCTATGGCACGTTAACAGTCCTGCCTATAAGAAAATTTAGGAGGACAAGAGAAAGTACTCCCAAGTGCCGTGCCTTGAGGGGCGAATGAGAGCGTTATCAAGCCTTCTTGTCTTCCAGCTACTCCATAAGATGGGAATCCCATCTGAAGGAGTCCTCCAACAGTCCATGTGCAGTGGAAGGATAGACCAATGCAATATGAATCCAAAGCCCAAGCCATTGAACGCAACAGCAGACAATCTCTCCTCGATCCTGCAAATGTGGAAACCATCCAGGCCTTGGCTAGCGACTGTTAAAAAAGAACATTAACATTCCTCTTATTCTTGAAAAGCAATATATCTAGAGAGAGACGACTGTTTTTACATAAGGGAATAAAACATGAATCATGACGCAACCTTAGCTGTTGGTTTTTTATTGTTGTGGAATCTTAAAGATATGGTCTTTAGCTTGGATGATAATCGGTTGAAGTTCCTAGAACCCTTGTAGCAATTCAGATCCAGCTCCAAGGTGTTCGCTGTCTTTGTTGTGTTCGTACGGTTGAGATAGTCTGCTTGAGTTTCCAAATTCATTAAAACCACCCGACACAGTCCAGAAAATACTAAGGCATTCAACCAAACCAACTACACAAAACGCACATCGGTAAGGTTGTACAGAAGAATAACACGCCTGGCAATTACTAGACGAGTCGCATTTTACTTGCGTGGTCAATTGTGTCCTCTTCTTTGTGCTAACTCTTTTCAACCCCAAAGTGAGAGAATCAGAGCATAAAGGAAAAACACAAGTACCAATAGCTGTAATGATGCCACTGAAAAGAACTTGCTTCCTCCTCTTCTTCGTCAGATCTTTGCCTTCATCCTTCTTGTCCTGCAAACAAACATGCAATTTGGGGTTGTCGATAACACAATTGCCAAAGCCTGTCCTAACGCCTGGCAGAAACATTCGTATGCTCACCTGAGCCTTCTTCGCAGTCGCACGGGGTTGAGTAGGTCCAAGGGTTGGTTCGGGAATGAAGGTGACTATTACTGCGAATGCGATGACACCACTGAAAAACTGCAGAAGCACCATGTCAAGGATCATTTAAAGACCCTAGGATGTAGAGCAGACATGCAGCTTGAGTAAGTAGGCAACCTCACCCAGACATTAGCTTTAAAAAACCCGATGGCATTGATCGCGTTGTGAGCAAGGTCCATGAAAGAAATGCAAAGCATAAGCCCACCTGCAAAGCCCTAGAAAGACGAAGAACAGAGACTCGTCAAGGGCCAATCAAAGAGCGTCACAAAAATGCATGCAATTAGAGGCAGCCTCAAAAAGGAGCAGATAACCTGTAGGATTCCTAGTCTGTTGAGCTTTGGGGTGGGTGCAAGGACAACGAGAAGGGCACCTGAGACAGGAAAAGGATGAGGAAATGGCAACTGATAAAGGAATGCTTGTAGAAAAGAAGTTTTCAAACGATCGAGATGCTGAATAGTTGAACGAGGATGAGGGGGGAAAGCACGTACCGAGAGCCGTGCTTAAACCGCCAACCATGGACAGGGCGAGAGCGACTAAAACCTCCGATCCCATGACGATGAAGCTGCTTCACTATGATGAAAATTTCGAGGACGATACGTGATAAATCGTGTAGCAGCAAACATACACTTTGTAGGGGTGAATCTCCGGCCAGATTCCCCCAGACGAATCTCGAATTAGATTCTGGCACCCCCCCCCAACCAACCAAAAGTCGCGGTCCAAACCGTTTGCCCACCTGAGCTGGTTGCCATCGTTCGAATCCTGCTTGCGATGCTCCTCTCCCCTCGGAACCGAACCCATAGCTTGTTGGTCCTCCCCGTTGGCCACATGTGTGTGCACGCATGGGTTTGTGCATGTGGGGGGCGAGATCCTAGCCTCCCATTGAAAATATTGCGGCCAAATGTCAGAGCATGTGGTTGGAAAATCACATCAAAGCACATTTTCACGCTTGGAATGGCTTTTACGATCCTGGCCTCCGCTCAAAAATATTTCAGCCACATATTAGAGCACATTCCCACGCTCGGAACTATACCCAGTTGGCAGCCTGAGTAAATGGGTGTATGCTTGATATACAATGAATTGAAAAAATCAAGCAAAAAACACTTTTTTACTATTTGGAGACTCCCCATGTCAGCCAAGTAATGAGAAATTCTTTGGTTTGGATGGCCATAGCAAAGAGCTGCAAGCGCTTCTTGTTATTGTTGAACCCCCAAAACGAAGGTGCCCAAGAATGAAGTAAAGGGCAAAGCAAAGGCCAAGGCGAAGCATGAAATTAAGGGCAGACCCAACTGCACCTAGAGGTTCGAGTAGAATGGACATAACTACAATAAGCCCTAAGACCAATAGAGTCAACAACAGAGGCACGCCAAACAAGAGGAAAGTTACGAAGTGATTCCACCAACAGTTTTCGTAAGGATCCGTGCTAGGGATCTCCACCAATGATTTTGGCTATACCAATGACAAGATACCTGATGTGGGGGATACACCAATGTTAAGGGGGAGAAGTACTTAAGGAATCAGCAGTTATTTGTGTAGAGGTGGTGGTTGTTATAGAGTTACGTAGAGTATGTACTGTGTTGTAGCGTAGTCAATTGTGTTAGATGTGTAGATAGGTGTTGGATGAGTGGGAGATGTACGTGAGAATGTTTGTAGTAGCAACATCAGGATAGGTTTGCAATGTGTGTTCATGAGTGAGTGGGAAGAAGGAAAAGGAACGGGTGTGCCGTGTGCAGCAATGCCTATTGAAGTGCTTCTCACAAATGAATGAGAAATTAAAGAAGTACTTTTCAAACTCTCTTAAGCCGGGATGGCTTGCAGTTTCTTCTTGAAGAGGGGGAAGGCTTCTAGCCACAAAACTTCTAGTGGTATAGGGAGGGGCTTGGGGAGAAGTCTATTTTGGACTTGGCAAGCCTTGGATTTCTAGTGAGGAGGCACTAAAGGACATTCTTGCTCAACTTGGATTGAGGGCCATGGTGATTTAGAGAGTCAAATGGCGACTCAAGGTCATGGTGACTCACATTGGATTGAGGGCCATGGTGACCCAGGGTCCCTGTCCAAGATGACAATGGTGATTGAGGATCCATAATCTCCCAAGGCAACAAGCGTAGTAGGCACCTGATGTTTGAAGCCAATCAAGGCTGGCTCTACTTCTGTGTGGTAACCTAGAGAGAAGGAGTTGTGGGTTTTGAGGCAACAAACTAGTGGCCGTATTGGTCGATATCATCTTCTAAACCCTGAGGGTCAAAGCATTAGGATAGGTTGGATGGGTGCTTATTGGGGAGGCAGAATGGTCTCAATACGTAAGTCTTGAACTTGGGACAACCTCCATGCCTAGTACTCCTTGTCCTATTCCTTTGATGCCTAGTACTCCTTGTCCTATTCCTTCGAAGCATTGTGCTTCAATGAGAGCCATGAGGTTTGAAAGATTTGGTTGTTTGGCTACCCTACCCTCAAGTGCATGGATCTTCTTGTTTTGCATTTTACATGGTGCAAAAGCACATGACCTCTACTTTGGGTTGCTAATTTTGAGACTTTGTTGTCGCTTCAAGCTCTTTCCATTCTACTACTACTACTACTACTTCCTTGATGGCCATGTCTCTTTAGGTCTCACTGGCTTAGTGGCAGGCCCAAAGCTCCTCTTGTTGGCTTATAAGGCCTCCAATTCCTCTTGGAGAGTGCCTAGCTAATGATGAACGCATTGTTGATGGAGTGTGTGCCTTGGTCATTCACAAACTTGATGTAGCACCCATACCAACAAATGATTTTTTTGTAAATGAATTTGGTAATGTATTGAGCCAAGTTGTCTCTCAAGGCCGCGGCTTTTGCCCACTTCGTTGTGTAATGTATTAAAATTATAATGTACTTGTCCTATGTGTGTGGCTAACTTTTTGAAAGCTCCCATAAAGTCCAAGCCCCATCTTTGAAAAGCTTGCCAATGGTGAGCTCAGTTAGAGAGGCATGTGGCGTTGAGGTAGGAGTCTCCTTGTTCTTTCATAATTCACACTCCATGCATAATTTGTGGGCATGCTTGAAAAGTTTTCTCCACCATAATTCCACTTGAAGAACCTTTCTTCGGATCACTACACCACTACTTGAAAAGTCTACTCCACCATAATCCCACTTGAAGAACCTTTCTTCGGATCAAAACACCACTATATTCGGAAAATCCTTTGCGTGCCTCAGTCAACACTACAGATTGTTCATGGGGTAGCATCCATCTTCAAGGGACCTTTTCTGTGCCTTTTTTATTAAAGAATTCCCCCATATTGGGCAAAGGGACTAATCATAGTTTAACAAAGTATAGAATTAGGGCTACATTGACTAAGAATTTAGTATTTAAGAATAACCACAGGGATGGTGTTGTGACTAGAGGCACAACAATCTAATCGACGGTTAGAGATAACCTATTGTTGAGGCAGAAGCTAGCAGGGATGAGATCTAGATCCCTCAATGAGGCTATTATAGGAAATCATGGCTATTCGAGAAAAGCAACCTATTGAGGCTAGCTGCCTCCATTTGTTTCTTCGCGTGTCTCTCGAGAAATTTTCATTGGACAAGATACTAGGGCATGTCTTCAAATTCCTTCTAGGGAATATCAATAGCAAACAAGTGGGTGTTTAGTAGCTTAGTGTAGACTCTCCTTTCTTCTTTTAGTGTCAAAAGTCTAGAGAGACAATTTTCTCCAACATGGGACTTCCTTGGCTTGTGTATAATGCGAAACTTGAATTCTTGTACAACTCCTTTAGCATATCAAGATCTTTGAGATACTACTTTCAATTCGCGCACAATAGAGTACCCTTATGTTGATCGTATATATATCTATTGCCTTGAGGCTTATGAAATACAACAAGGGTAGGGTGGATGCTTGAGGTATTGAGCATTGAGGTATATGTATATATTTTACCGTTTGAAATAATACAACTCACATTCTCTCCCATACAAGTAAGAGGGGACCTATTCCTTTCAATTGAAAATATAGATAAAAAATTTTGGAAGTTGGTATTTTGGAGACATCTCCTTTTGGATCTTAGAAAATTCATCAAGTGAGTGCCTTTCATAATTCTAGGCATTTATGAAGCCAATATTGAACATGATGATTTGCTCTTTCTAGCACTAAAACCTAGACATTGGATAGTTTCTCTCATTCAAAATATAAATGGCAACCTCCTCTTTTCTACTTCCTATCTATTCTCTATACTTAGATCGGTGGTATAGACTACTTTGCTTTTTGACTCCGTGAGGCATAATGCACTCTTCCTTGACCAAACTTGTATAAACTTATCTATTTTCTTTACTTAGATAAGTGGTATAAACTGCTTTCCTTTTTGACTCCTTCAGGCATAAATGCACTCTTCCTTGACAAAATTTGTAACATCGATTTGATGCATTGCCTCAATATGTTTTCTAAGTGTGGTTTATGATATGAATTTGCCTTTCTTGGAGAAAATTTCTAGTTTGCTTCTAGTATGTCTCACTACTCAAAAAACATAATTCAAAGTCCCATATTTTTTAAGGTGAAAAAGAAAGGGGGCATTGCGTTGATTGATGTAAGTCTAATGAGTGGTTCGGAGGGTGACTCTAGATTGCATTTCTTCTTCCATCACCTCGCTCTCTCTCTCTCTCTCTCTCTCTCTCTCTCTCTCTCTCGCTGTGTGTGTGTGTGTGTGTCTCCCTCTTCAACTCTTTTTGTCTCTGTATCTATGCTTCTATGCATTGCTTCAATGCCCTCACCCATTCCCCATCACCTCAAAATTCAGCCAAAAGCTCCATCCATTTCCTCCTTTGTTGAGCCTACATCAATCCCCTATTCTTCCAATGCCCCTTCTCCAATCTCTTATGTTGTACCTCCTTCCATTTGTTAGCCCTTGGTCAAATGGGACCTGACCCAAGCATCATGTAGCCAAGTACCCTAGTCACCCCAATGAACAACCAAGCAATAGGCTTCTCCAAGTGGCGCGACTCCGAATTGCAAGGATGGGCATTAGGTTGACAAGAAAAAGATCCAATAGGAGACAGCGGTCCAAAGAGATTCTTGGGTAGAAAATAGGAAGGCGATTAGTAGAGTTTCCTAGTATAAGGGAATTTCTAAAGGAGAGTGTGAATTGGCAAGAGCAATAGGAGTCAAAACTAGAGGATTGATGAGTTTGGCGATCACATGTTCATGCTTGCACTTGAGGACACATTGTCAACACTTTCATGATGAAGAATGCTCGACGGAGCTTGAACTAGAAACAACCAAGCTGAAGAAAGCTACACCAAGCAAGATAAAATTCTAGGACTTTAAGGGTACTAATGATGAAGACCCATACAATCATCTGCATAGTTTATTAACAAGGCCAAGACCAAGGAGGAATATCCCTTGTACCTTGGTGAAAAGTGCTCAAAGGTGGTATAATATATTCCCAATTGGCTATTGTAGGGATTGGGAACACAGGATCGAAGCTTTTCTCAAACGCTTCAGCTAGGAAATTAATGAAGACGACGTTCGAACCCACCTCACCAAACTCAAGTAGAAAGAGGGTGAATCAATCCAGGATTTCATTTTGAGGATGGAAGCTCTTATTGATTAGCTAAGCATGCTTCCAAATGACAAGTCACCAGATGCTTGGCTTCTAACAGGTTGTCCGATAGACAGTCACTAAAAGTAGACAATCTGACCAAGACCTATGAGAATCTATTGAACTAGGCAGTGGAGTTCTAAAAGAGTGGTGGAACCAAGTCCAAGATCAATAAAAATGAGAGTACTAGTGATGACAAAACATCATCGTCAAAGAGAAACAACATATAAGCCACACTTAAAAAGGCTTTAAAGCAAATGGGCTTTTGGGAGAAGCCTGACTCAAATAAAAAATAATGTAACAAGAAGGGACATACTGAAGATAAATGTATGACAAAATATTGTAAAACATGTACCAAGTATGTCGTGATGAGTTTGGGTCCAGGTATGCCAAGAAGTTGACTGTAGATGTGAAGTAGGTGTCAACTAATGACACACCTAAACATGGGAAACCCTTGAGGCTTGAGCAAATAAATAACAAAGGAAAGAATGATAACAAAGGAAAAGAGCCAGTTCGATGTTATTTTTGTGATGGCAAACATACTAAGACTAAATGCCCTTATGGTAGGAGCATCTTAAAATGCTGCAAGACGACAAAGACTAACAAGAAATAGACCTAGGTTGCTGGGCTATACTCACCAAATGGACCTAGTGGGTATTAATAGAGTTAACCAATCTAAAGGTCTTGTCAGAAATATAGAGGAATACCCTTCCTCAGAAGGAGACCTTGAATGGAAATCTCAGAAAACATTGGCTACCAGGTTAGCAAAAGAATTAAAGGGGGAAAGCACTTGCTATTGATTGGCCATCTGAGCCAAGTACGATTCCACAGTCAACCAAGCTAGTTGAAGCTTCTACTAAGTAATTATTACAAGAAACGAGTGTCACTAATTTTATACACTAGAGATGATGAAGGCTTGGGAAATCTTCCACAACATGAAGGTTAGTTTGATAGTTGCCAAATTGTTTTGTAAGGGATTCTTTTTACAACAACTCCAACTAGAGGAAAAGCCAACCCCTACAAATGAAAGATGCCACTATTACTACACCTATAATGACCCAACTAGGCCAACATTAAGAGAAGATATGCTATGCATGTTCTACTTTTTACTCTCATGTATATTGGAATATTGTGGTTCTTATACATAGCTTATCAATGATAGTAATAAATTTATGACAGTCACCTATTTCTTTCTCAATCCCATACCACTAGTTGCATTTTTCTTATGTGAGTCGATGCAAGGGCATTTTCAAAAAGTTATGTCGGATCCGTGCATCCTATAGATGTAAATGCACCTTGATCACTCTTCCTGCACCTACGTAACGTAAGCTCTCCTTGTGCAACATGAGGAATGTAATGCTTTCATACCTTTCATAAATTTTTAATGTTTTAATCCTTCATCAATATTTTGCATGTTTTGGTGTTAAACATGTATTTCTATACATTGTTGGCTAAATATCTATAAGAGGCCCAATCCCCCCAAAAAAAATGTATGAAGGAGTCATGAACTCCCAGAAGAGAACTTATTTTCTAGAAGCCTTGTGATATTCTAGAGGCCAAGATTGATCCTTTAGAAGATCACTTTGAAATTTAATACTAACAACCTAATTCAACAATCAATCTATGATTTCATTAACACGAAGGATAATAAAATATCTCATAGAGTTGTATATAAATTCAAATAAGCATTTGCAAGTATGATATAGTATATCAAGGACTTGTATACGAGCGTGATGATTGAGATAGATGCTGAAGGACAAATTGATGTAATGGGATCTAGAGTCCTAAGGTCTAAGGTTGTGAGTGTGTGAACACATGGTGTGCCTGGATAGGTGTCAGTAGGTGTGATTGAGTGAATCTAGCTATGTGGTGTGTGATTGAGAGAATCATGGAACTGACTGAGAGATTTGTGAATCTAGATGCTCTACTGAGCTCACATGTGATGTCACTACTAGATGTAACTGGAGCCTATATATGGGGCTTGTATCTCTTGAATAAACACTCTCTCTTTTGTCTCACTTGCTGAATCCTTTTTGCAACTCCAACATGTGGTATCAGAGCCTTGGTTCACTCTCCTTGAGACCTCCTTGAGTGCCATGTCATCATCTTCTTTACCATGAAGTTTTTGAAGCTTTTCTTCCTCTTCTTCCCACGAAATTTCCAAGTGCTTGTTCTCCTTCATCTTTGAACCATTGCACCTGCCCTTTTAGTTGTAGTTTCCCCTAGTTAGGGCACACTTCTTGCTGGGAGGAATTGAATAAATAAGGCACTACCACCCGTGCTGAGACTCACTCCATTCTGTGCCATTTCTTCAAATTCAGCTTGCTGGAGCCACCAGTTAAAAATGGTCTAAGGTGCACTTAGGGACCCTATGGGCTACTTGCTGGTGAATTTTGAGGGCAAATGGTCAAGGGAATGAGGAGAAACTATGGAAAAACCAGTCAGGTTTTGAAGAAGACATGGTTTTTGGAGGTGGAGAAGATGCTGCTGCCCCCGGTGGTGTGAAGCTTCATTTGGTCTGAGACTTGCACTGAGTCTTCTACTTCCAAGTACCTTTGACTGCACAGTAAATTTCCTCTACTTGATGCTTTGTGGCATGAGGTAGCAATCCTCCAAGGTTCCTCTATTTTCTACAAGCATTTCTAGACTATTTTTGAAGTTTGATGCTACACTAAATGCTAAGGTGATGCTTGAGGAGTTAAAGCATAGTTCAGAGATTCAGAGATTGTGTTTTCAGTTGTGAGAATGCTCTTTGAAGTTCAGTTGAATGCATTTTTCATATATTATATTGAGGATTGAAGTTATGGTACTTTGAAGTGGATTTCAAGTCATACTATCTTGTTGACTAGTATGGGTTGACTATGACAAGAGCTTACATGAAGGAAGAATATATCATGACTTGCATGATGATTTCCAGTGGATATGATTGGAACAAAGGTTTCAACTACAACCATTATTATTCTTATTTTGAAGATGCCTTAGTTATGGTTTCAGTATCTTTCATGATGTATGAAATGTGCTTGCATTTGGTTGACCATACCTTGCCATACAATCATGACCACCTCTTGTGCAAGAGTAGACACTGCCCTTGCATGACAAGTGGTAAGACCCTCTTCAGTCCATATGATTCACAAAATGTTTTTAAGGCTTGGGCACTCAAAGAAGGTGAAGGACTACAAAGATCTTGTATTGTAGAATATGGACAAGATACATTAAAGAGTGTGGAGAAGGATAAAGAGCAAAGGAGTTACAAGATTGGCTACACCAAGAACCTCTCCAATGACAATGAATCTCACACTATGGTAGCTTGGAAGAGAAGGAGGAAAAGGACAAGATATGCCATGAAAGGGGGGTATTTCCCCATATCTTTAAATTAGGAATATTTTATGTGTGTGTGGTCAATAAAGGTTCTCTGCCTTCCTCAAATGATTGTTAGTCTTATGTGTTACCTCGTTGGATCTAAGGGTATTCCCATGCATAGTCATTGTCTATCTCCCAATTGCAAAATAACAAACAAAAGTAAGAGTGAGATCATGTTGGGATGAGGATGCCCAAATGAGTCTACTGCTCATGCAACTAGAGTGAGTACCAGGTTATGGATCATGTGTGTTGCCACTAGAGGTGGGCAAACCAGGAAGTTACCCATGGACTATTGCTAGGGTTGAGGTCATCAATTTGTGGGGGGGAAGGACAAATTGATGTAATGGGATCTAGAGTCCTAAGGTCTAAGGTTGTGAATGTGTGAACACATGGTGTGCCTGGATAGGTGTCAGTAGGTGTGATTGAGTATATCTAGGTGTGGTGTGTGATTGAGAGATTTGTGGATCTAGATGCTCTACTAAGCTCACACGTGATGTCACTATTAGATGTAACTGGATCCTATATATTGGGCCTGTCTCTCTTGAATAAACACTCTCTCTTTTGCCTCACTTGTTGAATCCTTTTTGCAACTCCAACAGACACACATTATCATTCTTGAATTCTCTTACTAGAGGTGTGAATTTAAAAATCAAGGGACACTTCCAGCTGATTTCTAGTCCAATTCCTCCCTCAAAACTCAAATGTCCATTGGGGAGAACATATAATAACTCTTATGATCATGTCATACAAATTTGATGTCCATGATATAGAAACCAAGTTTCCATCATTCCTTCAAATTGCCAAAGTGATATATCTAGAAGATTGTGAGCTATACGTAGCCTTTTCTAAAACTCTAGGTACATGCCATCAAGGTTGCTTAAAGTGATGATGAGAAGCAGCTTGCAATGCTACACCAACTCATACATTTGAGAGTTGTCAACCACATCATCTTGATAGAATTCTCTTCTCAGTGTGTGTGTGTGTCTAGGTCTTTTTGATTTCCTAGAGTGAGTACATACTCGAATGCTCCTCTAGGAAAAAGGAATATATTTGGGTGCATGGAGGTCTCATAAAAGACAAGAGAAAATGTGGAATGGAAGTGTGCATGACATAAAGATTGATTCCATGGAGGCAACATTTGCACAGAGTGATCCTCTTGGCCATTTATTTTGGATTACAAAGGTGATTGCTTTGATAATATTTGGAATTGGAGATATTATTTCTCTTTAGGTTTAATGGTTTAGAACCAAGAGTCATAATGCATATAATGGAAAGTACACCCAACATGCATTTCATCAATTTGGACTATTTCCCCCTTTTTGGACTTTGCTAAAAAATTCTTCCCAAATGATACGTTTACTTTCTGAAAATATCCTTTGAGAGATCTCAACAACGGAAGAGGAACGAAAGAGGGTGAGAGAGAGGGAGAGCTAAAAGAGAGAGCCACACAAGTTTTGGTGGGTGTAGAACACCCTAATCTTCTATGTCATCCATATATGTGTGTGTGTGTGTGTGTGTTTTTTTTTGAGCATTGTTCATAACGGGGTTAAGGCACAATGGCCTTTAATCCCCACTTAAGGCCAATGTGCCTTTAAGGGAGAACAGCTAGTGAGCATACTATCCAATGCCCATCAATACACGACAATGCTCAAATCACTGACTAGGTAGACTCTTTGTCAGCATATCTGTAGGGTTATCATCTGTATGAACCTTGACAAGCTCTATGCGCTTGTACTTAAGTACCACCTTGATGAAATGGTACCTAACCTCAATGTGTTTTGTCTTTGCATGAAAGATCAAATTCTGTGCTAGCTGAATAGCACTCATGGAATCACTATGCAATGTCAATACACCTGTATGAATCCCTAAATACTCCACTAGCCGATCAAGCCATATAGCCTCCTTGCAACCCTCTATGGCTGCAACATACTCGGCCTTTGTGGTAGACAAAGCAACACACTTCTCTGTGCGAGACATCCATGACACTACACCATCTGCAAAGTTGACACATGACCTGCATAGTCTGAATCTGTGTACCCAAGTACATGCATCTCTCCTCTACCAAAGTAGATACACATCTCCTTGGTACCCTTCATGTACCTCATGATGATGAATTTAACTGCCTCCCAATGCCTCTTTCCTAGATTGCTAACAACTCCCACTGCAAATGCAATGTTAGCTATCATAGCATGCATAAGACTCCCAACCGTTGATGCATAAGGAACCTTGGCCATGGCCCTCTCCTCATCTGATTTGGGACTATCTGCCTAACTTAGTTGAGGCAATGGAGTACTTACTGCCTTTCCACTTTTGTAACATACTCCTGTGAAAGCCAAAGGAGTTTCCTACTTCAGTCATGCGTGATGTGCATACCAAGAATATGTCCCAGAGATGATAGCCCATCTCTCCACTTTCACCATAACCCATTTTCTAGACTTAGGATCTAGCTTCTTCCGAAGCTTGTTTGGCACATGTGCATATGCCTCACACCCAAATATATGCAAATGAGAGTAAGAGGGCTTCTTGTCACTCCATGCCTCTTTTAGAATACCTCCATCCAAACTCTTATTAGGTGCTCTATTGATCACATGCACTACAGTCTTCATTGCCTTAGCTCAAAAACCACCAGAAAGACTTGCATTGGAAAGCATACATTGCAACCTTTCTTGAATGGTGCGGTTCGTCTCTTCTGCAATTGCATTTTGCTCTGGAGTACGAGGGGACATGAGATTCCTCTTCATCCCACATGTATCACAGAAATGTTGAAAGTGATGAGTTGTCAGTCCGTAGGCATTTAAGCATTCTACCTAAGAATGATTTTCAACCAAAGCCAACCATCTTTGAAATACCTAGAATACATCGCTCTTCCAAGCTATAGCATAATCCCACACTTTCCTAGTTGCATCATCAATGAATATCACATAGTATTTAGCCCTGCCTAATGACCATGTAGGCATAGGGCCACATATGTATGGATGCACCAAATCAAGCCTTTCAAGATCTTTCTTTCCCCTTCTTTTATTGGCTGATTTACCCGCTTTCCATAGAGACAGTGCTCACAAAATTAAAAATCAGAAAAACTCAAATGCGCTACACGACCCAAATGGCATAAAAGTTTCATTCCATTCTGGCTCATGTGCCCCAACTGGCAATGCCATAAAGAAGTACTTGGCTGCTTGGTTATTGCAAGCAGCCAAAGGTGGTTTGAAAACTAACATCATCTAGTTGA
Organism: Dipteris shenzhenensis; assembly: GCF_047967505.1. Taxonomy (NCBI): domain Eukaryota; kingdom Viridiplantae; phylum Streptophyta; class Polypodiopsida; order Gleicheniales; family Dipteridaceae; genus Dipteris; species Dipteris shenzhenensis. Next base: position 35,510,970 of record NC_141598.1, on the reverse strand, counting down.
CCCACTGAAATGAGACTTTTGGTCAGCTTAGGCACATGTCTCACATTTTTCAAAACAAAAGAAGACCCATTTGCAAATGAAAACTTTATGTCACCTTCTCCCAATATGTCACATTTATAGTTATTTCCTAGATGCACACAACCTGTCTTTCCACTATCATAAGTGAAGAACCATTCCCTATGGGGAGTAAGATGGAATGAAGCACTAGAATAAAAAATCCAATCCTGGAAATATGAATCATCTAAAGTGGTAATCAACTCTGCAATAAGTAGATTAGACATGAAGAGAATGTCATTGTTACTATCATCAGTGATGATTGCATTGATCTCCTCGATCTTCGCTTTTCCTTTGTCCTCCCTTGGACTCTCTTCCTTCTTATTTGCACCCCAATTTACATTATTTTTCTTATTCTTTCTCTCTTTTTCAGCTTGTAGCAATCCTTTTCATGTGGCCCTTTTTGCCACAATGGTAACCCTCAATGTTCAGTGCCCTATATTTTTTGAGATATCAAGCTCCACTCGTGATATGCCAGGGTGACCGTTGTGCATTTATGTCACCGACTTGTTAGCTGCAGATGCGGTTGGTACACCATCCATGAATAATAGTTGGATGACAGCTATCTTTATGTACTCTAGTTAGTGGCTCAGTTAGTATGCCACCTAAGTTAGTCAAGTTTGGTTTGAGACCCACATATAGGGTTCATCTATTCCTTCTGTACTAAGAGAGAGAGTTCTTTTGGCTTTCACAACTAAGAAGAGGAAAACTATTTTTAGCCTCCACCTTCGTGTGTATTCCCCCATTGTGTATGTGAGAAAGCTGCAAGTGAGACTCCTTACTTCTCTCCCACTCTCTTCACATGGTATCAGAGCTCGGTTCGTGGTAAGGAGCTCAAGGAAGCAAACCAAGTTCGCGGTGTCTTGGTAAGAGGATCAGTGTTGCTTTCCTTTTTCGAGTTTAGGAGTAAATCTCTACAGGTAGCACAACCAGAAAGTGCAAGAGTGCACTGTCTCTAATTTGAGGCCATTTAGGGGCCCGTTTTGGTGGTGGAAGTTTTTCGCAGGCACTCAGAAAAGTGCCTTGTTTTGGATGTGCGACCATTGTTCTGCAAGTCAGTGAAAAGTTGCCACAAAAATTGCATCGTATGCCTATGCATAGAGATATTGGGAGTGATAGAATCATTCTTATTTCCTGTTGATGCAAAATCGTCACTAGGAAGTGACTGTGTGGACAAATACCACTTTCGTCAGTTTTGCAGATCTGCCCTTGTGAGATAGAAGTTGTGTTTTTTGTAGTGATAGAATATTTTTGCAGTTTTCTGTAATGGCGTCTGATGCTCTTTCACAGATAGTCACTGAAAAACTTGACAAGAACAACTTCCAAGCATGGAAGTTTAGAATGACGAATTTCCTTAAGGGAAAAGGCTATTGGGAGTTCATTATTGGAGCTGAACAAGAACCAGTTATTCCTAATGTTCCTAATCAACAAGAGTTGCAGGCATTTAAAGGATGGCATGAGAGAGCCAGAAAAGTTATGTACTAGCTGTCTATCAGTATTTTAGATTCTATGATTCTGCATATTCAAGATGTAAGCACGCCGAAGGAGGCGTGGGATACTTTGACAAAAATGTACAGCACAAATATGCAAGCCAGGAAAATGCAGCTCAAGCAGGAGTTGCATAATGTGCAGAGAGAATATGAGCATCAATGACTACCACATGAAGGTGAAGAAGATTGCAGATGCACTTTCTTCCATTGGGTCGCGGATGGAAGATGATGATTTAGTTTCTATGACCTTGAATGGTCTAGGAAAGGATTATGCATAGTTCCGGACATCCATTGCCGTCCGTGAAAAATTTCTTGATTTTGAGGAGTTGATTGCAGAGAAATGGTGGTGCATCTTCTTCAGGAGGAATTTCAAAAGAAACTGTCTTCTACTCAAATGCTAGAAGAGGTAGAGGCAAAGGTAGAGCAGGCCGATCTGGAGGCCATGCCAGAAATCAGAATATGTAGCAAATTCAAGAAAACCAGTCCTATGGAGGAGGACGTGGTAACCTTAGAGGCAGGGGGAGCCAAAGAGGTCGTGGTGGATGGCAGAGAGGCCAAAATGCAAATAGAAATGTTGAATGCTACTACTATGGTAAAATGGGTCATATGGCTAAAGATTGCTATAAAAAGCAGAATGACATTATGAATAGAAAATTGCAGCAAGGCAATTATGCATCCTCTAGTAGATAGGGTGATGATAGAAATGAGCATTTGTTTATGGTGCAGCACATGACCAATTCTATGACAAGTGCAGAAGAAAGCAATGATGTGTGGTATGTTGACTCAGATGCTTCAAACCACATGACAGGTCATGCAGAATGGATGTAGGATGCAAGGAAAATGGAAAAACTAGGATTTGTGGAGACTAGTGATGATACATTTGGTAATTCCTTACATTTGTGGGGAAAAAAAAGTTTTAAAAACATTTGGCAATTCCTTACAAGTCAAAGTCATCCCTAGCTGTGAGTCCCAAATGGCCTTTCTTTGCTAAAAACTTTTGCATGTTCACCTTTTCCACAATTGCATCGTGCATCTTTATCACCTTCATACCTAGATTCACAGTTAGTACGAACAAATGCATCCTATAGACAGGTTTCATGAGAGATGCTCATTGTAGAAGTGCTAATGTTTGTTGAAAATTCTTGCTCACAATTTCTCTTGATGAGTGTTCTATGTTCAGAGTGCATTCAACAAATGAAAACATAGAACACACATAGACCAATTCTATGACAAGTGCAGAAGAAAGCAATGATGTGTGGTATGTTGACTCAGACGCTTCAAACCACATGACAGGTCATGCAGAATGGATGTAGGATGCAAGGAAAATGGAAAAACCAGGATTTGTGGAGACTAGTGATGATACTGCGCATCCTATTGTGCAAATTGGTAAAATTTCTTTGTCTATGTAGGATGGGAAAAAGAAATACCTGTTTGATGTATTTCATGTCCCGAACATCACCAAGAACTTGGTTTCTGTTGGTTAAATGGTTGAGTAGGGCTTGCAAGTCAGATTTAATCCTCATGGATGCTTTCTTGAGGATATGAAAAATAAAGGTCGCTTGATAGCAAAAGGGAAGAAGAAGGGAAAGATGTTTACGTTGGATGTGGACATGCCTAAATTGAGTGCAGCAATTTTTGCACATGGGACCGGTGTAGTTGCAGATATTGATATTTGGCATAAATGCATTGGTCATGTTAATGTACAGCGACTTAAATTAATGTAGGCCCAAAATATTATTGCAGGATTGCCTAAGTTCAAGGTTGCAGAAATGCATAAGTTATGTGAAGCCTATCAATTTGGAAAACAGGCAAGGAAACCATTTCCTAGACATGTTCAAGAGAGTAAGAGGCCATTGGAATTAATCCAGTCTGATGTGTGGACTACTAAAGTTGCATCTATTGGAGGCTATCATTATTTTGTCACTTTTATTGATGACTACAGCAGGAAAGTTTGGGTGTATTTTATGAAAAAGAAAAGTGAAGTGCTTGGGCATTTCAAAGCTTTTAAACCTATGGTTGAAAAAGAAACAGGCTTGCAAATAAAATGCCTAAGGTCAGATGGAGGGGGAGAGTACCTCTCAAATGAGTTTGCAAGGTTCCTGCAGGAGCATGGCATAAAGCACCAATATTCATGCAATCATACCCCACAGCAAAATGGACTTGTAGAAAGGAAAAAACAAGCATATTGGAGAGGTATCTTGTGCTATGCTCGATGAAAAAGACCTGCCAGATTTTTATTGGGTTGAAGCAGTTGCTACAACAGTCTACATAATGAACAGGACTTCCACTGCAACAATACATGGCATGATGCCAGAGGAGAGGTATACTGGTAGGAAACTAGACATTTCTCATTTGAAAGTTTTTGGTTGCATTGCCTATGTTCATGTGCCAGATGAGTTGAGATCCAAGTTGGATCCAAAAGCTGAGAAGTGCATCTTTATTGGTTATTCTCTGCAACAGAAAGGGTATAGATGCTATAATCCTTCTACTCGTAAGTTTACAGTGAGCAGAGATGTTGTTTTTGATGAGATGAGCAGCTGGTATAAACCAATAAATGTGATTGATGATGTAGATGCACAAAATGGTAATGCTGCACAGAATTCACAACAGCAATCACAAAATATTAGTGGACTTATAGTGTCCTCTAGCAGTGGTTCACATACTTCACCATGGACAGGTAGATTGAGATTAGGAGAATCTCCTCAAAGCAATGAAGATAGTGGTATGCAAGTATCACGAAAAGGAAAAGAGAAAGTAGATTAGCCCATGGTTGATGTGAATGCAGGTCATTCTTATGTGGATGGTGAATCCAGTGGCTCAGAACAGAGCTTGATGATGAGTTGGGTATTCCTTCTATTGTTACACCTGGAGTAAGGAAGACAAGGGATGTTTTGAGAGCACCTGGTAGTGAGCCTATTTTGCGCAAGTCTACTAGAGTCAAGTATCCTATAGATAGGCTGAAATATGATGGATTTACAGCCATTCACTATGCCAATATGGTCAAAGTGATACAAGAACCAGAACCCACTTCTTTTGAGCAAGCCATGGGAAAAGAAAAATGGGAGAAAGCCATGGATGAAGAAATGGATGTCTTGGAAGCAAATGCTACATGGGAATTGGTGCCTTTGCCTAAAGACAAGAATGCGATTGGCTGCAAGTGGGTTTATAAGGTGAAGCACAATATAGATGGTTCTGTGAGCAGATACAAGGCAAGATTAGTTGTCAAGGGGTATGCACAGACATATGGCATTGATTATGAAGAAACATTCAGTCCAGTTGGGATGGCAACTGTAAGAGCAATCATTGCTATGGCTATATCGAAGGGATGGTCTTTACATCAAATGGATGTGAAGAATGCCTTCTTGCATGGTGATTTGCAAGAAGAGGTCTATATGGAGCAGCCGCCAGGTTATGTGCATGCTATGTTGAGATATCAAGCTCTACCCCCGATATATCTCCTAGATGACTATCATTTATGTCACCGCCTATGATAGTTGTACTCGTGGTGTAGTTAGACTACCACGTATGTTTTTGGTTTGGGTTCACATATGAACCACGTATTCTAGGTTTTGACATATAGGGTATTTCCCTCTTCTATTGTATTGTTGTTGTGTGCAAAAGTGAAGAAAGGCTTCACCCTCCAACCTTGTGTCCTCTCTCTTTTGTGTGTTGTGAAGAAAGCTGCACTTGAGTCTCCTATCTCTCTCCCTTATTCTTTACATGGTATCAGAGCCTTGTTCGTGGTAAGGAGCTCAAGAAAGCAAGCCAAGTTTGTGGTGTCCTAGTAAGAGGACCAGTGTTGCTTTCCTATTTCGAGTTTGGGAGCAAATCTCTGCAGGTAGCACAGCTAGAAGTGCAGGAGTGCACTGTTTCAGATTGAGAGGCCCTTCGCAGTGTGTGGCGAGAGCGTAGTATATGCTGCGGGCAAGGCGAAGCCCTCGGTGACTTTATTTTTTGGGTTTGAGGCCGTTTTGGGGCCCATTTTGAAGGCGGAAGTTCTTCGCAGGCACTCATAAAAAGGCCCTATTTTTCGCTGTGCGACCACTGTGCGGCTAGTCGGTGGAAAGGTGCCACAGAAATTGCATCGTATGCCTGTGTGCAGAGATATTGGGAGTTGCATATTCATGCCTGTTGCCTGTTGATGCAAAATCGTCACTAGGAAGTGACTATGTGGTGAAATACCACTTTCGTCAGTGTTGCGGATCTGCCCCTGTGAGGCTGTTTGCAGAAGTTTTGCTATTTGCTCTTGTGAGGCATTTGCTGTGTTTACAGGTTGCTGTTGCAATTCGTGATTTGTAAAATGTCTGAGAATCTGTCTACCATTGTCAGTGAGAAGCTTGACAAGAACAAATTCCAAGCATGGAAGTTCAGGATGACAAACTTCCTTATGGGAAAGGGAGTTTGGGAGTACATCAGTGGTAAAACTGCAGAACCAGTGTTGGGTGTTGCTCCCACCCCTGCTGAATTGAAGGCCTTTAAAGAATGGCATGAAAAAGCCAGAAAATGCTTGTATTGGCTGTCTGTTAGCATTTCAGATTCTATGATTGTGCATATACAGGATGTAGAGACGCCTAAGGAGGCATGGGATACATTGGTGAAGCTGTATACACAAATACCAAAGCACGAAAGATGCAGCTAAAGCAGGAGTTGCACAATGTGCAAAGGAAAAATCTGAATATAAATGAGTATTCCTTGAAGGTGAAAGGCCTTGCAGATTCTCTTGCCTCCATTGGAGCACCTGTTGATGATGAGGACTTAGTGTCCGTGACCTTGAATGGTCTTGGGAAGGATTATGCACAGTTTCGGACATCCATTGGAGTCCGTGAAACATTTCTTGATTTTCAGGAACTTATTGCTCTCTTGCTGAGTGAAGAGCAAAGGAATGGTGGTTCAGCCACCTCAACTTCTCAAGAGACTGCCTTCTACTCGAATACAGGTAGAGGCAGGGGTAGAGGAAGAGGCCGTTTTGGTGGCCGTGTAGGAAATCAGAACCAGCAGCAACAACAGGAAAACCAGTCCTATGGAGGAGGACGTGGTAGTTCTAGAGGCAAGGGGAGCCAAAGAGGCCATGGTTCATGGCAAAGGAACCAGCAAGTAAATAGCAGCACAAAATGCTATTATTGTGGAAAGCCTGGACACAAGGAGAATACATGCTATAAAAAGCAGAATGACATCAAAAGTGGGAAGTTGCAGCAAAGCAACTATGCATCATCAAGTGGGCATGGTGACGACAGAAATGAGCACCTTTTTGTGATGCAGCATATGGTTAACTCCATGTCAGGAGATGCTGGATCTTGCAATGATGTTTGGTATGTTGATTCAGGTGCCTCTAACCACATGACCAGTCATGGTGAGTGGTTTCATGATGTTAGAAATTTGGATAAGCCAGGTTATGTTGAAACAGGTGATGATACTGCACACCCAATTATGCAGGTTGGTAAAGTGCCATTGGCTATGCAGGATGGCAAAACGAAGTACTTGGCAGATGTACTTCATGTTCCAAAAATCACTAAGAACCTGGTTTCAGTTGGCCAGATGGTTGAGCAAGGTTTGCAGGTTAGATTTAATCCTGATGGATGCTTTATTGAGGACTTCAAAAATAAGTGCCGCTTGATTGCAAAAGGCAACAAAAATGGCAGAATGTTCACCTTGGATGTTGATATGCCTGAGGTGAAAGCTGCTATGTTTGCGCATGGGAGAGGTGTCATTGCAGATATTGAGATATGGCACAAGCGCATTGGGCACGTGAATATACAAAGGCTGAAATCTATGCAAACGAAAAACATTGTTGCAGGTTTGCCTAAATTCAAGAGTTGAGGGAATGCAAAAGGTATGTGAAGCATGCCAAATGGGTAAGCAGGCCAGACATGCATTTCCCAAAAATGCTAAGGTGAGCAGAAGACCTTTGGAAGTGATCCATTCAGATGTTTGGACAACCAAAGCTGCTTCTATTGGTGGATGCCATTATTATGTGACGTTTATTGAGAGTGTGGCAACCACAATGTTGGAGTTGCAAAAGGATTCAGCAAGTGAGGCAAAAGAGAGTGTTTATTCAAGAGAGATAGGCCCAATATATAGGCTCCAGGTACATCCAATAGTGACATCATATGTGAGCTCAGTAGAGCATCTAGATCCACAAATCTCTCAATCAGTTCCATGATTCTCTTACTCACACATCACACACCTAGATTCACTCAATCACACCTACTGACACCTATCCAGGCACACCATGTGTTCACACACTCACAACCTTAGACCTTAGGACTCTGGATCCCATTACATGAATTTGTCCATTCCCCCCTGCAAATTAATGACCTCATTCCCAACATGATCTCACTCTGACTTTGGTCTGTTGGTTTACAATTCGGAGACAGACAATGACTATGCATGGGAATACCCTTAGATCCAACAAGGTAACACATAACAATAACAATAATTTAAGAGGGACATCCCAAGGCAAAGAACCCTTATTGACTACACACACAAAAATTCTAAATCAAAGATGTGGGGAAATACCCACCTTTAATGGCATGTCTTGTCCTTTTCCTCCTTCTCTTCCAAGCTACCATAGTGTGAGGTACATTGTCATTAGAGTGGTTCTTGGCGTAGCCCCTTTGAACCTTGTCCTTTACTGCATCTTCAACAATCATCTTGGTCTTCAGATCTTTCCCTTGATTTGTGAGTAATGAAACCAATAAGGGATTAACCCATTGTGGACATTGGAAAAATCATGTGACATCACAATGTTGATATCCTTAGGCAATTCCCCAACCATGTACCAACAACGGCCACCATTGATATTGCTTGCACCTCTCAATCTATCCAATTAGAGATGATTAGAAATACAAGGAGCCACACCTTCCAATCAAAGGCAATTTAGAGCTTGAAACATCCCATTACCCTCGCTAATATTGGGACCTCAACCACCTCCACTGCAAATCACTCTTATGAACTAGCTGTTGGTTGAGGAATTGCCGACTAGTGATTGGGAAGACTTGTTGGATCACACCCTTAGTGGAAGCTCAATGGAAGTGATCATTCCCATTATGATAATACTATGAATCAGTCCAATTATATAAGTCATTATGTTATGCAATATGATCCCTACATACCAGTCTACCAAAAGGCTCTTGTTTCTCAAAAGGGTAAGGATATGAATACCTTGATAAGAAAGCCACCTATTCAAAAATATATGTGTCAAGGGCCAGTGTCCATATAAGGGATAGGCTAACCAACAATTTACTTGTTATAAATGCCAAGGATCTCACTTTTTACCTACAGGGATGACCAAACTATGCTAGCTATCGCCACAACTACATCGAATGTGCTCTAGTTTTAGGGTAGATCATATTTATGAGTATTGCTTGATGCGAAGGCTAGCTAGAATTGACAATGACCCTAAGTCTAGCATTGATTTATTGAATGTTGAGAGAGGCTAAGTATCTTTGGTATCTTTGAATGTAATTACAAGGGCCCATGCAAAGGCCTTCAGTAAAGAGCTTCATAAGAAAGACAAAAGATACAAGGCTAGCACATTTCATCTTGTAGAGGCAACTAAGAAAGGTGCTTTTAAAGTAGGAAGGGGTCTTGATAAGGTGATAATACAAAATGGGACAGATGAGCACATGGCTACCTTAACCATGTCACCTTACCTAGCAGCTCGCCCTCGAACGGTAACCTAATCAACCAAGTACCCAAGGACAGTGAGGAGACCTAGGGAATTCTAACTAATAGAAGGCCTATGACACCCAAGGGGCATAGGGGATATCTGAATACCTTCCCTATACCATCATGGATAAACAATGCCTTGCTAAGACACAACAATTGGTATGCGAATGCCAAGAGAAATTTCAACCAAGTACCCAAGGAGAGTGAGGAGACCTAGGGAATTCTAACTAATAGAAGGCCTATGACACCCAAGGGGCATAGGGGATACCCCAATACCTTCCCTATACCATCATGGATAAACAATGCCTTGCTAAGACACAACAATTGGTATGCGAATGCCAAGAGAAATTTTAACAATGCCTGGGATAATAGAGGAGTGGATACCATCCATCTTAACTACCAAGCATCCAGTAGTCCTCTAAAACCTTTAATGCTAAGTTGCATTAAATTGGGCATTTTTTTAAAATTCAAATAAATGCTTATTCTGGCACTCATCTCTCCTTTGAGAATTGTGTGTTGTAGTCTAAGTTTAGAGATGTTTTCAAGCACACTTAGTCTAGCACTCAACTGTCCCTTGATAGTTGTGTGTTGCAGTCTAAGTTAGATATCATGCGATGTGCTCTTAGAAATTTAGTTTGGCACTCAACTGTCCTTGATAGTTGTATGTTGCAGTCTAAGTTAGATATCATGTGATGTGCTCTTAGACACTTAGTTTGGCACTCAATTGTCCCTTGAAAGTTGTGTGTTGCAGTTGAAGCCTAGTGTTAGATGGTGAAGTCCATGGTTAGGGTTATACCTAGGTCATTTTTTGTGTAGGTTACATGCTTCTTTTTTATGTTTTGATTTTTTGTAGTCTATTACATGATGTGAACTTGAGTTGAGAGGTTATCCCTAGGTCTTTTTTGAGACTACTTGGCACATTGTTAATTGTTATGGCTTAATCAGTTTCTTATCGCACCTAGCACTGAATTGTTTTTTGAATTCTGTGTTGCAGCTTATTGGATATTAGATGGCCCACGCATTTGAGAAGAGGAAGTTGCAGTAACTTGATCTCAGTAAAACTCAGAGAAAGGTGATGAAAACTGAGAATGTACACTTCTTAATAATGAATGTCGATCAGGACATCATTGAGACAGCTTTCAACAATGTTGAAAGCGGTGGACAAAATTTGGTTGGGACAATGGCAGAGCGTGGAGGGAGGACCTTGCGTGACCGATATCCAACCATGCACCACTTCATGTTGGACAGTCAATGGTGCCTTGATCAAATAGATCAAGACATCACCTCCTGTGATACGAAGTGAGAGGGTCCTGCTATAAAAGCCAGGGTCATGTACATCAAGAATGTGTGGCGAGGTTTTAAAGGCAAAGGAGCTACCTCATCCTCCCTTCCATCAATGCACCCATGTCCCCAAGCACAACCATAGCCACAAGCATCAATGCACCCACGCCCCCAGTCACAAGCCACATTGTACCCACCATAGCCACAAGCACCACTGCAACCATGCCAAGCATATGCATCAATGCATCCACCACAGCCTGTCTTCCCTCATCTCCCTTTTCCCCAAGTTCTTCCATACCCACAAGCAATTCCTCCACTCGGTCCACATCTCCCATCACATGCGCACCCACGTTTTGCAACTTCTTTTGCTTCTCTGTTTGTGCCTCTTGCTGCACACATAGACCAATTTCCATCTCCTTCATACTCGCCTACACCAAGAATGCACAATCTATCTGCACAAGCAGATAGATTTCCATCTCCCTCATTCTCGCCTACATAAGCACCACCTGCATCACATGGCTTGCATGAACATGCACTAGTGGAAAGACTCATGAGGCTGTACACATGGAACAGTCAGCATGTGCGATCTTCTTGTCGCTTCATTTGATCTGCACACAATTTATGCATGTAAGGTGCTAAAGCTTTCTATGCCCACCAATGCATTAAAGGCTAGAGCCTTGGAAGAAGCCATGTGCTTGGGCAATGTCATATATCCGGGCATCATTTGAGCTATAGGTCTAGTCCATGATGATAAACCAATGATAATATTTCCATTCTGGAATGGAAATCATTTGGAAATATGGCTAACCTACCTTGGACATGATGGAAAAAGTGACCATCTTTGGTGTTTCATAGAGATGATGCAAAAATGTGTGCTAGAGCTCCACGGGTCCATCAACATGTATTTGATATTTTAAGTGCACTTGTTTGCACTATTCATTACATGTGCCAACACAATGTCTTGCATAATGATTTGCATGTGCAAAACATTATGCTACGCTTCTTTGAGTCATTCGAGGAAGTGTATCTAGGCATTTGTGATTGGGGAATGATGACACTGACAAGCACTAGCAAGCACTATCCAACATTACCAAATGACAGCCCCAACACTGTGTGGGGTTTCATTGCAAGATTTCGCCACGTTGCTCCAGAGTGCCTGTGCACTGATCCCCTTTCGATGTTGCACAAGATGTGTACGCTATGTCTCATCACATCTTGAAGATCATAGAAATGTGTGCACCATCGACCAATACTGGACTCGTAGAAGCTCTAATTGGGCATCTACGATGATTTGTGGTTTAGGGAAAGTGAGCACAACCGAACAGACATCCAAGCACTATTGATTTTTGTGGGGTTTTGATATTGCTCCTAGATGTGGCATACAGCTCAGTCCAAACCAAGGACATAGACTAGCAAATGACTGAGTCTTCCTTGGACAATTTGTAATACGAATACTTGTAACATTGTTATTTTTGTATATCATCCAAGTCTCCACTCCATCATTCAAGTTTGTATATTTAAAATGAGCTGATAATGCCATAATTAATGTTTAAATATTGTTTGTATAAGTGAATGATGTGATATAAATGATGGTATAATTTCTTGATAAGATAAATGATGCGATAATAAATGTTTAAATATTTTTTGTATAAGTGAATGATGCAATAAGTATCCATGTTGAAATTAATTGCTTAATACTATTTAGGGTTATAAAATAATTCTATCTTGTTGTCATTTTTTAGGTTAAGTATGAGCATGGAGGGAGAGAACTTAGAGAAAGTTCTCCCATAGGATCCTCCCCAACTAGAGGAACCTCCACTTCACGAGGGTCCAGAAGCCACTTTTGTGCCTCAAGAGGTTGATTTAGCAGACCAACTAAATCATGCCGAGGCTCAAGCTATCTTGCAAGAGCAAAGAGAGAGGATGGGAAGGGAGGGGCTAGGTATTTTTACCACTGGTCCGATGGATGACGACACCATACAAGGCAACCCGCTCTCTCTTTGGCAAGTACAAAGGCTTTGTCCATCGGAGTTCATAAGAAACACCTTCTTTCTTTGATCCAGAAAGCTAGAAACAAATATGCGTAGCCCAAGTTGTCAGACTTGTGGCACAAAACCCTTGCCCACATCCTTCTCTAGCGATTCATAGAGGTGGAAGGGAGAATACCCAACAACCAACAGATACCCATGTTCTTCATTCAACATGTGTATGTCCGCGACGTCTTGCATTGGTGTGTGGATTGGAATGGCAAGCATCACTTATTAGGAACAAGAAAGGGATGTCTTGCAAAGCACAAGCCAGCAAGGACAGAGAATAGAGAGTCCATGCCTCACATGCTAACTCCCTAGGCACATAATGATCTTGTTGACTTGGCCACATCTAACATACCTCTCCATCAATAGGGTGTTACTGTTTAGGAGTTACAAGCTCGTCTTGCAACTCAAGCCAAAGAGATTGAGGACTTGCAAGCACGTGTACACACATTGGAGTCTGAGCTTGCACGCTATAGACATACTTTTAGAGACTTAGATGCCGCTGCGGATATTGACACATTTGATTTTGAGGACCTAACCAATATAGATTCGTGGGCTGCAGGACCAACCAAGCACTCAAGGAATGACAGACGTGGGACCTAGTGCATAATTATGTAAACTTCATACATAACTTTGTAATATTCTTCTTTGAATATAATGATTTGGATTAAGTGCATAATGTGGATTAAGTGGTTGGAATTGATTAAGTGGTTTAAGTGGACTAAGTGATTTAATGTGAATTAAATGGACTGTGGAGCTAATGTAATGTTAAGTGAGTTAATGTGAATTAAGTGGACTAAGTGGAGCTAATGTAATGTTAAGTGAGTTAATGTGAATTAAGTGGAGCTAATGTAAAGCGTAATGTGGATTAAGTGCATATTGTGGATTAGTGTAGTCTAAGTGGTTAGAATTGATTAAGTGATTTACTATGAATTAAGTGGTTTAAGTGATATAAGTGAATGAAGTGGTATAAGTGGGTTAAGTGGATAGGGTGGTTTAAGTGAGCTATGTGGTTTAAATGGTTCTAGTGGACTACATGGTTTAAGTGGACTAAGTCGTATAAGTGATTTAAGTGGATTAGGTGGACTTGTAAAGTTAATGCAGAAATGTTGAAATATATGGAGGTGAATTAGTGCACATGATAGCTAGATCAATCCTTGTGACTTGAAAATATAAAATTTGATTTCACATATTTGAGTGTCCTCTCCTTTTTCTTGATGTTGCCTTGAAAGTATTTGCAAGTCACAAGGTTGGCTCTAGCTATTATGTATAACAAATCATCCACAATCTGAATAATTACAACACAACAACATTACTTGTAGCGCATAAGGTTCTAGCTTTCAAGTACAAAATGAGACAAGATGGATACGAGCATATGCACTCTTCCATCGCTTGACATATTCTCCCTTCCATCCCCTCATGTACAACATACCATCCTACATATTTAGAGCTTCATCCACTGCTTCCAAGTACAAAATGAGATGAGATGGATATGGGCATATGACTCTTCCCTATCATATTCTCCTATACATGCCCTCATGTGTAACATACAACACTCTATTGCATTTAACATAGGTACAATATCGTCTATCTCTTCGACTTCATTGTTGTCATTGAGTAGCTCAAGCTTGTCTTCTTCTTCACTAAATGCACCCTCAGCAACTAATTTTGTAGTCAATCATTGTCCAGCAATTCTCATTACAGCGGCTGCGCTTGCTGCCCTAGTCGTAAGGACAAACCCTTTCAACAATCATAGATCCCCAAAGCAAAATACTAAATCTGCAGCTCTTGATGGCTTTAAATGATTGGGTCTCTTAGAATGATTAAAATCATATGCACTCCAATTTTGCTCACATGCACCTAATGATGTGGCAATAGAGAGCACATGAGTTGCAACATGTTGCAACTCCAATGTCTCTCCACCATATTCCTTCCACCAAGTAGGTGGGATCATCATCTTAATAGCATCAAGATTATAGGGATCTCCAAAAGAGCCTTCATGGTTCGTATGCCTCACTCGTTGTTGGTAGGCCAATTTACCTTGATCTCCTGGAAGCAAGTTCTTACAAACCTCTCAAAAGTTAGTTATGAATTCTAGATTCTATGATTGAGCATGCATTTGATATTGTGGATCTATTGCAAATGCAGCTCCATGCAAAGGAGTGTGCATTTGCTTCCATCTCTTATCGGCCAAATATATCACTTGTTGCTTTTTCCTAGCTACAAAGCGCATGAATTCTTTAACTTGTTGTATTGCTTCGGACATCTTCCAATATACTTTACCCATAACAAAGGCATCATCGTCGACCATTCTCAACACTGTCACAAATGGTTCCACACCTTCTTTTATTCTTTCTACATTTTTCCAGAACAATGATGATTGGACAAGATGTACACATTTACTGCTTGGTATTGCATATTGCATCTTTTTCTTGAGCTAATTTGCCCATCGCCTATCAGCAACTTTCTCAACTAAAGCTTGATGCACTTCCAACAATCTAGCAAGAACTAGAAAAGAAGTGGCAAATCTAGTTTGACAAAATTACCTTAGTTGCTTTATAGAGTGCTCTCTGAATACTGCATGCAAGTATTGATGGCTCTTTATTATAAAACTCACTATGGCGTTAGCATCTTGTAGCACTAGTTGCACAAATGACGATTGTCCAATATCCTTCAACAACAATAAGTTGAGAGTATGAGCACCACATGGCACCCATGTCAGAGTGGGATACCTTGCCATGATCATCTCACCCGCAGTCTTGTAATTCGATACATTATCTATTACTAATGCAGTAGCATTTTCATTGCCACCAACTTTATGAATTGATCTTACATATATTTTTACAATATATGCTGAAGTTTTTTCTTTTAGAGATGTATCAATACTCTCCAAAAACTTGGGAGTAATGCACATTACATTGTCAAGGGTCTATCCTGCTTGCTAGTCCATCCCTAAAAAGCAAGAGTGCACTCATATGTAGGAATAAACTCCAATATCTTTTTTTTCAAGCAGCCCGCCATCACAGTTTGTTTAACTCTATTAAGATGATCTATATGCATTTTATTATAATCTAGCAAAACAAATCCTAGTCTGGCACATGACTTCAAGGCATTATGAAACATCTCATCTCTCATGACATTGAATGGTATACCATTTTTTACAAAGGCTTCCATCCATCTTAAGTGCTCTTCATGCACTTGTTGTCGAAGAAATCCATCCTCCATAGATGATTGTTCTCCCTTTTTTCTCTTGTTTACCTGACAGACATTAGTCGCATCAAAACTCACCTACGACTCGCTTGCTAGCAAATCTACATCACCTTCATGTATTGATACACCCCTCATGTTTATTGGTGCTTCTCCTTCAACTATCTCATCAACCTCAATGCTCACATTAGGACTTGGATGATTCCTTATCAGGGTCAGATTAACCACTTTCTTCACTTTAAATACCATTTGCATAATGGAAGAACATCAGATGGAGTGCATGAGCAAGCTTCAACGTCACTGCCAATTTCGAGAAAATGTTGCTTGATGCGAGTAGAACTACCCGTGAACTTGTGTCCATAATATTTACATTGCACAAAAGAGACGAAGGCATGCACTTTTTGTATCTCCATCACATATGACCAAATCTTGCCACACACCATGCTTTTGTAGTTGAAAAAAAAAAAGATCCAAAAATATTAATTTGCGTATGCAATAGAAACATACTGCAATACACATTTTGTTGAAAGCAGCACATATACTTTAAAAAACACTTTCAAGAATGCAATATATTAATTGTCAGTCATTCACATTCTTTTGAAAGAATATTAAATATTCATTCAAAAGAAAGTGTAATAATGAGTAATGAAAATTGAGAGACATGGATTTATTTCTATTGGAAGAATACACTCAAACTATAAATCATTCATTCACATTCTATTGAAAGAATATTAGATATTCATTCAAAAGAAAGTGTAAGAATGAGTAATGAAAATCGAGACACATGGATTTATTTCTAATAAAAGAATACACTCAAACTCTAAATCATTCATTCACATTCTATTGAAAGAATATTAAATATTCATTCAAAAGAAAGTGTAAGAATGAGTAATGAAAATTGAGACATGGATTCATTTCTATTGAAAGAATATATGCAAATTGAAAATCATTCATTCACATTCTATTGAAAGAATATTACATATTCATTCAAAAGAAAGTGTAAGAATGAGTAATAAAAATTGAGAGAATTGGAAATCATTCATTCACATTCTATTGAAAGAATATTAAATATTCATTCAAAGAAAGTGTGAGAATGAGACTCTAGGTGTTCTATTAAACTGAGACACAAAGAAACAAATTCACTTGAACATCATAGACAAACACAAAATAAAATCATATTTCTCACAAGAGATCCAAGGAACTCAACAAGGAGATCCTAGAACTCCCACAAAATAGACACAAAAACACCAAAAGCACATTTCTCACAAGAGATTTAAGAAACTCAACAAGGAGATCCTAGAACTCCCATAAACAAATTTCATTGACACAAAAACACCAAAAGCACATTTCTCATAAGAGATCGAAGGCACACAACAAAGAGAACCTAGAACTCCCACAAACAAAGACACAAAAACCAAAACCACAAATCTCACAAGAGATCTTAGGAACTCAAATAGAGAACCTAAAGCTCCCACAAACAAAATCCATCTTATTTCATATCTTCTAGATTGCTTTGCAACCTAGAAGGACCTTTCTCCTTTCTTTTTCCTTGTTTAATCTCTTATGCTCGGCTAGGAAACAAGCATGAGATAAGAGAAATTGGCAAACTGTGAGCTTATATATAGGAATAGAGCCACATAATCATCCTAATACAGGTTTATTTATAGGAATAAAATCTATTTGTATGAATATAAAAGGATGATGTGTCGATTTATGGAAAAAAACATGACGAGTCACTGCTTTTTTGCTCGATTTTTTCCTTCATTTAAATCATTCGTGTGAATTTCCCACATTTTTTGAATCACGAATTTGAATTTTCGTACTTAGCTTTAATGTGCTAGACAAGTAAAAGAGAAAGGTGCATTGATCTCATTACCAAGAGGGTTCGGAATAAGATGTTTGAGGAAGACCCTAGCACCAAGTAGAAGAAGACACATGTCCTTTAATGGGTTTGAAGAACCACAGTAGATCGGCTCTATGAACCCGTTACACAACCTTGTGATGTGGTTGGAATGGCTACATTGCTTCTGTCAACCAAACTAAAAATTCCCATTGCAACACTATTAAAGGGTGACCCTATTCTTTGTAGGAACTTATCTGATTAGATAAGTGGGCAAATAGGGACACAAGATCCATCTGACTCAAAAGTGGTCAAATCCCTGATAGATGACCAAAAGATTTTGAAAGTGCCTATTGATAAGTTGGATCAGTACAGAAAAGTGACGACACTTGAATGTTGTGCTACCCATCTCCTACCATGACAAGAAAATTACAAAAATACAAAATGGAGGAATAGGTGTTAATATAGTCACTAAACAATGCTAGGAAAATTGGGGAAAGCATAAGATGGACACCACATCTTTAGTGGGGTTAAACTGGCTGATGGACCTATGGCTAAACTAGTCGGAGTATGAAAAGATATAAAAATAAAAACCTTTTTCTTTACTTACCAGATGTGGTTTGTTGTAATGGACTTCCATAACCAACCCAACTCCTACAACATCATACTGGGTAGACCTTTCATGCACACCATAGGATTGGTCTACAACTCTAATAGATTGTACTTGTGCAAAGGTGAGCATGTCATGAGGGTAGATCTTAAAACTTTAAAGTTGTGCCCTATGTCAGGAGACCTATTTGCAATCGATTTGAATACCAGACAGTGGTCAACAGTGGTCAACATGTTCCAAGATTGCAACAAGAAAGTAGTGGGCAAGGAATGAAATGAGCAATGGTCTATGCCATTACCAGAACTTGAGTTCTCTCATAATTGGATGCATATACTTGCAACCATAGATGTGCCCAAGAAAGAGGAACACAAATTGCAACCTCCAATCCAAAGATGCTAGGAGTAATAATCCCACTCAATATGATCATGATACTAAGGGCATCTAAGGAGACGAAGGGTGAAGTCAACGTAAAGGCAAACTTGCATTGGCTTAGATACATCGGAGCCACCACTGCTCATCACAAGTTTTTGTCTAATTGTGGCTCTAGATTAAATCAAATCAAGGTACTTGTAGGATCCCTCAATGTGGAGAAAGAGCTTCCCCCAAAAGCCAAGACCACTACACTAAAGAAAAGAGGCTCCCATTAAGGATACACAACCTACCAAGAAGGACTTGGAAGGTGGCGAAGATGATAAAGTGGATCTACGTCAAGTCCCGTCACATTTCAAGGCATATACAATCCAAGACCATAAACTACTCTTTGAACAAGCCAAGAGGACCACCCAAGAAGGTAATCATCAAGGATTTGATGGACTTGCCAAGATTAAAGAGGTTAATTTGTCAGAATCTGATGAAACCCTAAGCAACAATTTTACATCATTGATGGTCTTATGCTGGAACAAGAAGGAGTATTGATCTCAGTCCTTCAAGAGCTATGGGAAACACCCTATTCTTATGGTAGACAATGCAAAACTAGTCTGCTAGAGGCCATATCTCATGAATCCTAAGTACACTACCATCATCAAGGAAGTAATTCAAAAGGTAATCAATATAGGATTCATTTACTAGATCAAGAATACCGAGTGGTGTCTATGATAGCTATTGTGATTAAAAGAATGGCAAGATCCCAGTGTCTATGGATCTTCAAAGGTTAATGTTGCCACCCATCACGATGGACTACTCACTCCAATTCATGAAACATGTGCTTGAAAGAGTAGTGGGCAAGGAGGCTTATGTTGAGAATGCTGTAAATTGCACCATAGAGTTATGGGACAAACCCGAACCCTAGCCCTAAGGGGTCCATGTATATATTACCACTTTCCATGGAATACAACTTAGTGTATAGTTTGTCAATCTTGTGTGCACTCCTCTCTCTCTCTCTCTCACACACACACATCTCCATTTTATCATGGTATTAGAGCCAATGGTGCTGACAAGCCCTTGCATGTTGTCAAGACAATAATCCCTTCCTTGAGTCATCCTCCATCTCCATTCATATTGTGAGATTTTTGTGAGTTTTCTTCTTGAGAGTGTTTTTTAGTTTCCTTTGAGAGAGTTCTTCTTTGATTCTTTAAGGTATTGTGAGAGAGAGGTCATTCTCTTCTTCCTTGTTTGCTTGAGCGAGAATGAGAGGGATACATTAAGAGTTTGTAAGGTCCTATTTTGTGTTCATTCTTCAAGGTATTATGAGAGAGTGGTCATTCTCTTCTTCCTTTTTCTTGAGGGAGAATGAAAGTGATTCCTTGAGGGAGAATGAGAGTGATACAGTGAGAGTTTGTAAGGTCCTATTTTGTGTTCATTCTTTCACAACTTGAGAAGAACCCATTTTTTGGTTGAGAGAGACAGAGATCATTTTCCTTGAGAGATTTCTAATAAGAGACACTATTCTCCTTGAGATATTTCTTATGACAGTTCTATTGACAACTAAGTGAGTGAGATTCAATGTTCAGCTCACTTCATTGTGGGGGGGAGAGAGAGTTTCTACACAAGGAACTTTTGACCAATCTCTATATAGTAACAAAAAAGGATTTGCTAGATTATTTACTTGATAGAAATACACTTATCTAGTAAAAGTCCAGACTAGAGAAAGTGAGAGTGTCTCTGTATAGTTTACCTAGAGAATATTTCTCTATACAGGGAAAAAAATTTATCTATATAGGAATTTCTTAAGAGAATGTTCCTATATGGAGCAAAATTCACTATATGGGGAAAACAATCACTATAGAAAGAGTCCTTATGAGAAAAATTCACTATATGGAGAATCCTTGTAAAGAGAAATTCACTATATGGAGAAAAAATTCACTATATGCGAAAAACAATCACTATGTAGAGAGTCCTTAATTGTGAGAACTTTACTATATAGATACAATTTCTGATATTTAGAGACAAATTTATCTATGTAGAGAATTGGACCATGGAAATTCACCATATGGGATTTTTTTTAACATTCACTATATAATGAAAACATCGAATGAAAAAATTTTATGTGAATATTTAGCCACAAATTTTGACTAAATAAGTTAGATTCACTATGTAGAAAAATCATGCATTGCTTCAATTGCACTATATACTATAAACAACTACAAACAAGAGTAAGAAAAGAAATGTTTGTATTCCAATCCAAATTAAATGAATCATTAAAAAAATGAGTAATACTATTCAACTCCTAGATGAATGTCATTTAGAGACAATCCTTGTTGTCCAATCTTCTTTACAACTTCTTTTTGTTTCTCCAATAGCCAAGATACCAGATCTTCTCATAAGTTTCAAATCATACTTCATATTTTTCCTAACATTATTCCCTATATCTCTTCTCAAAGTATTAAAATTTGCTTTGAGAAGCTTATAGGCATCAAGCACACTTTGAGCACCAAAGTACTTCATCAAGATTGTCTCTTGATCCTCATGGTTAAATTCATGTACCTGACATGCAAAATGACATCAAGTTAGAAGTTACTTACATTGATATAACATATTATTTGACTAAAAATTGTTATAGCATATAAAAAACATACTTGCACTTTGCTCGAGGATACTCCATCACAACTCACGCCTAGATTTGGAATCTTTCTCAGAATCTATTAACAAAACAATTTAATATTTAATATTTAATTGATTAGGACAAGTTAAGCTTTGTAACTTAACAAAGAAAGGTAGGTGTTTCCATACTATATACCCTTGATTTCTTCACTCTAGTAGAATCAACATTTGATGAATTACTTTTTTTCATACTATGTTGCATCTTCATAGTCATCTGTGACATTGAAATTATAAATAATAGTTAAGCCATATTATGAAATACCAATATATAATTAACACAAGATAGAATGTTTATAGCTTTAGCCAAATGCAAAGCATACCTTGCGTGCTCGACCACTTTTCCTTGATGCATCTATGTCAACCTCTTTTGAATTTTGAGAGGACCTCTAATATAAATACAAGAAAACACTATTTAATATCTTTTCTTTATAATAAGATCATATGATATTAGTGAATCAAATAATAATTAAAGCAAAATAACATTACTTACATTTGTAGGTTCCACAAAAATCGTATTATGCAAGAGGTCCATTAACTTTGTATTGGGGTTAGCATCATTAACCTGGAAACTTAAATTCTAACTCTTAGTGCCTTGAAATAAATAATAAAGAACTTTAGATAGTATTAACTAGTTATACATTCTATAAAAGTTTGCTGGTTGACTACACCTAGGTTGTAATCATCATATTGATCCTGCATTAAAATACAATTCAAAATTAGATATGCTAAAATTTAAGTATTAAATAAGTTAAAACATATGCATCAGGTATAATGAAAGATAAAATGGAAAGAAAAAGGACCATTACTTCAAAAAATAAGAAACCTATACTAGTCACGAACCTGAAGGCTAGAGAATTTTCTATGATCAGCTCTAGAATATAAACGCTGACATCCTCTTCCTATGTTAAAAAATTAGATATATAAAGTTCAATATAATGATTACAATTATTATAAAGGAAAAATATCAAATTTGTTTACCTATATAGAAGTGATAACATGATATTTTAATGCAATAAAGGTACCTCTACAATTGGGCATTCCGATGGTTGTTCAAGAAGTGGGACATCCAAGGAAGTCCCATCATTTTCCTACATAAGATTTTGAATTTCAATTAGTATACATATCATTGAAAGAAATCACACACATATATATAATATTACTATAGTTATAAGATATTTACTGGTGCCAACAATGGGCTTGGAGAAGATGAGTTTTTTCCCTTTTTCTTCTGATACTTTCTCTTAGCTTGGAGTGTGATCTCACGTGCCAATCGTATATGTCATCTTGCATCCAAATTAAACTTGTAGCCCAAAAACTAAGGGCTTTATCTTGGAGTAATGCTTTTCGATAGTTGATTTTATTTTTTGTTGTTCCATTTTGTTGTGTCTCAAAGTCACTATAGGTGAATCCGTGAACCAATTTTGCACAATACGATAGTTGATATTCATGACTTATTGTTGATTGGGAAAGTACATACTCAAAAAGCCTTACCAAATAACTTACTTTTGTCACGGAATTTTTGAGTAGGCACTCTAAATATTTGATCATATGATGGTGCATCTATTGAAGAGCTCCATTCTCTTACTTGGGTATCTAATGTTGATCCCAATGAAGCAAGCTCACCAACTGAGATTTTTGCACTATCGTTTTGACCACAATCTTGCATCATTTTTTGTAAATCTAGATTTTTTTGAACCACGCTTTGAAAAAGAGCAAAGAGCTGATTAATGTTAGAAGAGTCCATCGTTTAGTACTTTAGAAGACCTACATTCATTCATAATAAGAAAATATAGGTTAATAAGTGTTTATTAACACACATAGAAATTCATGTCTCAGCTTGAATACATAAAAAACAACAATGTCAAGTTGATTGTTAATCTCTTACCATTTCGTATTACTTGTAATATCATATTGTAATACCTATGATATGATCCTATATGCCACATGATTGGTAAACATCTGGCTTCACCATTCATCATCACTTTTCTAGACTTTGTCACTTTAAAATTTGATAGACCTTTTACACAACGACTCCAATTGTAGAATGCATTATCCTCTCTATCCACCTTCCATTCATCATGACATTGAGGTTTCAACATTAACCATTCTAGTTTCACTATCTTTTCCTCATAATCCACTTCTCTTATCATAGCATATTTGAGTGGATTTGACGATTCATGTGAGTCTTCATTACCTTGCACCAACACTACATCATCTTCTTCTAACCAAGGAGGTACACAACCTATTGATCCTACTTGTAATAATCTTTGTCTTTGGACCATGTCTTTGGTTTCATAAGCAATGATCCTACTACCTATATACAAGGGGATGAATTTATGAAGTAATGAGCTTGTTGGCCTTACACAATCCCAATTGTATGGAACATGGTCTCTTTGTAGGACACTCTGTCAGTAGTGTCATCCACAAATAGAGACTCATGGCCACTTTCTTCAATGATACATTGTCTATAATAGTTAGCATTAAAGAATAACATAACCCTCCCTTCATACTGGATGGAAAAAAAAGAATTTATCTTTGCTTTCCAATGTCCTATGTTTTGTGTTTCAAGATCACCTTCATCAACCTTAACGACCACATGATCCCCATTACTATAAATCTCACTCTTGTATAAAACCCTTCTATATATCATCACTCGTATCGACTTTAGACTGTCATCATAAATTCCCAATAATTTTTCAATATATTGTAATTCCTGTATAGTTAAAGCTTTGTACTTTCTTTTCTTTGGTGTTATGGGGCTATCCCTTTTTTTGTCAAAGCTCTTTCACATGGAAAAGTAGTTTGAGCATATTTGATGCACCTATTCCATAAGTCTTGTGCTTTTCCTGTAGAAGAAACTTCTAGAAGGCCATGTTCATGCCAATCACAACATTCACATGACTCAAGATCATCCATATTATATCCACATGGAGATCTAAGTGTTTTATGCATATCTTTGAGCATTCTTTTATAAGGCATATGACCATCTTTATCATTTTGTATGAAACGGAAAGTTTCAGTAAAAATATTTCTCTTATGATATTGAGCATATGTAATCTCATTATTTAGATTGTTAGAAGAAATGTTTACATAGGAGGAGACTTCTCGCTCAAAGATATAACACCAAAATATATCATGTAGCCCATGCCCGAATGACATCATCCAACATTTCTACAAACCCAGCAACATGCTCCAATGGAGACGAATTTGGTCTGAATATCTCCTCCGTTCGAACTCTCCAAGAAAGTAACAAAGTTCTCACAACTTCCATGTTCTCTTTTGACCATCCATTGTCATGGCTAAAGTTATAAAAGCTATGTGCGATGTCAATCAAGAGAATACCCAAATCATACATCTACTTTGATATATCTTTGACAACGTAGAGAATGTATGGCAAACACCATTGTGTGAACTTTTGGTTTTCCTTAGTTTTAAAAAGGTCATGATATTTGCTGGGAGTATGTGGCCATCAACCATTACGAATAGAGGCAGGAGAATATTTGAAAACTAATTGGGTACAAGAGTCAATTCTCTTTTTCATATCGTTCATGGCTTCTTTCATTAGACTAGATATATATTTACTAAATAAGTTTAGTGATAATATATGCATTGTATCATACACTAAATCTAGTGATAAATTACTACTTTTACTTTGGATTCTCTCTCCAATTGTGTGCAAACTCTCTTCACTTCTGATAAATCGTGTACCATTTCAGGTACTATTCTTTTTGGAGGTGGATGCCTTCCCTGATATCTATTTCTATCATATAGATAGCGTCCTTGAAATAATGGATTACTAGAATCCAAAGTAGTGTGAGCTTTGTCTCTATGACAAAAATATTGGCCTCCATCTTTAAAAAGTCCTATTTTGCATTGAGCAGGATGATCTCTTGTTATCATCATTACCATGGCATGTATTTTGCATTGTTTAGAAGTTTGAGATGCATCATCAAAAATCATGTTTGTTGGATAATTGTATATTACATCAACTCCATCAGTGAATAGATTCTCTAATTCACTTACTGGTTTAAGAGAGGCACTAAAAACATCGCCTGAGCTTTTAATTATTTTCTTGCAACTGAAGGGTATAAAGAGAATAGGTAGAACCCCCACAATGGATGTTCTTCCAGTGTCTAGAATATAAATTTCCACTGTACCACAGTCTTTTTGTGTAGTTCATGATGCTTGAAAACCATCCCAATGTAATAATAATGCAAAGTTGCGAGGATCTCCCTTGCAATACTTCTTTTCACATTTGATTGGAAAGTGACACTTCGCGCAGATGAAATTGTATTTTTTCTCTTCCTCATTCCAACCACATTGTAGAGTTCTTGACATTGCACTTCTAGGGAATGTAACATATGCTTTCTTGCAATGTGAGGTTTCACATACTACAGGTAGCTCATAAAGGGAATTGGGATTCCAAAAGTCTTGAACATCACGACATTTGGAGCCATCCCAAAAGTCAAAAATATGCTCAGGTTGAGCACTTTGTTCTTTTCCTAACCAGCTTTCCTTATTACGCCACATTTGAAGAAATTCATGACAAAAAGTTCTACTCTTACTAGCAATTGAAGTTGCTTGCTTATAGGTATATAATCAAACAAGAGCATATCCTTCCTTGGGATGCCACACTTTAAACACTTTTGACAACAATCTTTCCAATCACGTTTAGGTATCCTCTTTTTATTTTCATTTCTACATGAACAATATATCGAGTAGTTATCCTCATTTGAAGGTAGAAGCAACTCTGAATCATGTTCATTTTCAAGTGATCCCATACATAGCCTATAGCGTTGAGTCTCGACCATTCCAAGACTACTCAATAAAGAGTTAAATTTCTCCCAACTTGCAAGAGTCTTAATGCCATTAAGATCAGCATCCCATGTTGGATGTAATTGTACCAAAAGTTTACTAAGGCTTGGTTTCTTACTTTCAACACTAGGCTTTCCTAAACCTCCAAATAGAAGTCAAAGCATCTTATCCTGTAATTCTAGTGAGACCTTATGATCATCCCATAATGCTTGTAATTCAATTATACTCCCTAAGACTTGATCCTCTAATGCTACGTCCTGAAACTCTTCTCCATCTTCATTTTCACTTTGTAACTCCCTCAAAAGTTCAGCATGTGCTTCTAAATTATCCATAACATTCTCTACATGGAGTGGACAACTATCATCATCTTCTAAATCATTATTATCTTCAAACTCTGCTATATTCTCAGCTTGGATATTTAAGCCAAATGTAGCACCAAGATCCTCAAATCTATCCTTCTATTTTTTATGTCTAAAAAAGGTGGCAAGAGCCACGTAACGACCTCCACAACAAAATGAGTTACAATTACACCAAACTTTTCTTCATTCAATAGGGGGCCTCAACAAGTGTGCCTCTCTTTGTGTATCCAATATAGATGGACTTTGGTCTTCAGCTACATTTTTTGTTTCTCTGATTATAGATGGATGAACATTTCCCAACAAATCGTGTCGATAGTGCTTATAGTAGGTACTTCAGCTAACCCATTGCCAACCCTCGTGTATGTGCAGACTTGTAATTACAGTCGCATTTCCTTAGACTTGAAGTTGTTTGACTAGCCATCTGCAAGTAGTTAATAAGCTTATGTTAATTATTGTATTTACAAAGAATTCATGGAAGGGACTACTCTCTCTCTCTCTCCCTCTCTCTCTCTCTCTCTCTGTCTCTCTCTCTCCATTGAAACCATAGCCAAAATAATAATAATTATTTAATCTAATTGCATCTCTGTAATTATCCATCATGAAGTCATGATCTTCAAGTGAGTGTATCAATTGGATCATAAAAAAATTATTAGCAAAACATATTCAACTCCATCTCTGCCACAGGTCTCATGGCAAGCTCTCCATTACAACCAAGTCAACTTAAGTGGTCGACTATGTCAGAAGCTATTTTTCGATCAGTAGGATTTGGTGTCATCATGGAATTACTCATGGTCTTCAAATGTGCTGTCAATACCCTTTTGCCATTCGGGACGATAGGTGCAGCTCCTGAAACTCTCAATGCATCCTCCGCAAAACAAGCAAGTTGTTTGAAAACCCACCCAAGAGCATAAACATCTGAAGCGAGAGAGTATGGAGAAGATACTGATGGGTCCAAATCTCTGGGGCAAGCCACTTGTGAGCTTGAAAAGATTTCTTTTTAGCATCAACATGAGACTTGAATTCACCTGATGGCTCTGACACTCCCTTTTGTGTAATCAAGGGACCTCTTCCCTCTTTCAATGCTAGAGCATAGCCCCAATCAATAATACCTATCCAAACTTGTCCTTTTGGAGCCCAATCTAGAACAACATTACGAAGATGTAGGTCACAATGGATCCCCAACCATGCTCATGTAATGCTGCAAGTCCCAAGGCAAAAGCATGCGCCATATTGATAGTGGAATTAGTGAAACTTTTAATTTTCTCAAGCATGTCATCTGTTGGGTCATTTTCTTTTGCCCTCTTGCGCTTTCATCCCTCGAAGTGCTTATCCATAAATTCTGCATATCTCCCAGAAGCTACGGGAAGCTGCTTCAAGAAGTCATCTAATGTGCCACCATTAAAAAATGGTGTTATAATCCAAAAGAGCTTCTTTCTAGTTTTAGCCAATGCACACACCAACACTAGGTGCTTAATGGCAACTGCCTATTCTCGGAGCCTTTCTTGCACGACTAGTCTTGCGTTTTGACCATGAAAATGCTTTTCCACAATCTGTAGATGTTCATGCATTCCAAGGACACCACTTATCCTAACCTTGTATGTAGTACCAAATGCCCACTGGCAATTTTTTGACCTACTTCTATCAAATCATCATTGAACCTACAAAAATACATGACTTGATGCACATTGCGTGTTTCCATGATAGGCATGGTTTGTGTCCTAACCAAATTTATCTCTTCTAGAGACTGGTCCGTGGCGATAAGAGCACGCTCTACAAAAGACCTCTGAGCCTTATTTGTGAGCTCACCTATTTTAGCCTAGTTGTCGGACATTGCACGTATTTGAGTCCTTCTGTTAATCCAAAGTGTATTCAAATACACTATCTGGGCCTGGGTAAGAGGAGAGAGATTGTTATTATATACATCTAGAACCGCCCCAATATAGGCGGTCAATCTTCTGGACCCTCTTTATTCCAATGTGAAGCAAGCAAAAGGTCTACTCTTTGCATGTCTGTCAACTTCTTTTCAACCTCTAAGGCAATGTTTATCTTACATTGGAAAATGGCAAGATCGCTTTGCATAATCCTCTCCATTTCTTTTTGAGATAGACCACTAATGAAGACTAGCATCCATTCCCTAATGACTTTGTTGAGCAATAATTTATCTTGGCCTTTTAATTTGATCTCAATGTTGGCCTCTTTCTTCTTCTAGCTGGCTACTCACGACATGCAATCAATAAAAGACACGCTTCAATCATGATGAACGAAAATATCATTTTCAAAGTAAATCATTGAAGAAAGTTATAGTAAAAATAGATTTAGAGAAAAAATCGTGCAATAAATTAAGACATGCAATCATTATGCTTTTCTTACCACTCTTAGAATATGTTAAGACCACTTTTGAATACTTTTTTCTTACACACATACACCTAGGATTTAGAGCTTTTGCAAAATTTCATTTAGACATGCAATCATGACACTTTTCGTGCCCCACCTGATCCGAGGATCCGATTGAACAATGGCGCCACGATTGCATTCTAAAAACACACTTTAGATATGCCATCACAACGATTTTCTTACCCCACCTGATCCAAGGATCTGATAGAGCAATGGTGCCACAATTACATTCTAAAGGCACACATACACAGATTTGATTTCGAGCTTTTGAAAAAAATCATTTAGACATGCAATCATGACGCTTTTCATGTCCCACCTAATCCGAGCATCCGATATAACAATGGCACCACGATTGCATTCTAAAAACACACTTTAGACATGCCATCACGATGCTTTTCTTACCCCACCTGATTTGAAGATCTCATAGAGCAATGGCGCTGTAATTACATTCTAAAGGCACACATACACAGATTTGATTTCGAGCTTTTGAAACAAAACATTTAGACATGCAATCATGATGCTTTTCATGCCCCACCTGATTCAAGGATCCGATAGAACAATGGCACCACGATTGCATTCTAAAAACACACTTTAGACATGCCATCATAGCGCTTTTCTTACCCCACCTAATCCGAGGATCTAATAGAGCAATGGCACCGCAATTACATTCTAAAGAGACACATACATAGATTTGATTTTGAGCTTTTGTGAAATTCATTTAGACATGCAATCATGACGCTTTTCATGCCCAACCTGATCCGAGGATCCGATAGAACAATGGCACCACGATTGCATTCTCAAAACACACTTTAGACATGCCATCATGACGCTTTTTTTACCCCACCTGATCTGAGGATCTGATAGAGCAATGGCATCGCAATTGCATTCTAAAGGCACACATACCACATTGCTTTCTCAAATTTCACACAAGAGATAAGTAATTAAAACTTAAGAACTTCTATCGTTACAAAGCATATCATGAATCTTGTTTTAAGTGCAGCGATTGATTCATGATATGTGTTCTCTAACTTACTAGTTTTAGTTTCCATGGATTTGTAATGCATAACATAGTTGCATAACATAGAAATGTAGCATAAGTAGCAAAGTGCATAACATAAAGATAATATAGAAATGTAGAAATGTAAGAATCTGATAGAAAGATAAGATGCATACCATGAGTACATTTTGAAATGTAGCATAAATATCCAAGCGCATAACATAAAGAGAAGGTGTGTGTCTACTACATTGTCTAACATATTAAATCATGTGTGTGTGTGTGTGTGTATGAGAGAGAGAGAGAGAGAGAGAGAGAGGGAGAGAGAGGTTCTTTTTATAAAAAAAATGTGTGTGTATGTATGTGTGTGTGTCTCTTTGTGTGAGAGAGAGAGGGAGAGAGAGAGAGTTCCTTTAGCTCTACAACACAACACAACACAACGCAAAAAGCCATGCTACCTACACACTGCTACACGCTTGATCCAAAGGAGAGAGAGCTGCAAACTCGTTTGAAATGGAAGACAAGTCAGTATCAGCAACACAAAAATCTACTTTATATAAGCTAGCTCACGCTTTGACACTTTAACCAGGTCCACAGAGCAGCATCCAAACCCACTTAAAGAGATGTTGATAAGTTTTAACATGCAAAACAGCTTGATTCTAGCCTATCATTCACAGCGCTTAAAGCAAACATCTAAATCTACTCTACGTATTCAACATCTCTAACGCAATCATCTAAATCTATCTAAATCTACTCTATGCTTAACGCAAACATCCAAATCTACAGCGCTCACACCAGAATGGTACCAAAAGTATAGCCTAAACTATGGAGCTCGCCTTCAATTACACTACGGCCAGCTTTCTCCTTAAAGCCTTTAACAGCGCAGGTTCGTGCCTTGAACATCTCTCTACGAAAATGTCTGAAGTGTTATCTGATGCAGTCCATGGCACCGCCAAGATGCCAAGAGAGTACCCTACATTAGCAGACAAGAAGCCCTCTGCAGGTTGCAGCATTTGGAAGAAAAATCCATGCCACCAACAGCAGCAGATCGCCATCCCCCTAGATCGGCATCCTCCCCAGCCCGCCATTCCCCCCCCCCCCCAAAAAATCTCGCACCCACATCCATCCTGCTCCGCCACGCTCGGAATTTCAATGAAAATATTCGGATTGTCTATAGATCCGTCAAAAGGCAGATTAATGTATTCACATCGTAGACAGAAGCTGCTCCCAAAGTTGATAGGCGAAGCTCTTGATCTGACTGCCTTGCAGACACGTGCCCTGCACCGATCAGATTCTCTTTTCCTTCGCAACCTTTTTTATGCTTTCGATCAAATTACCCAATCGATCTCCATCCCTCCCTGATTCTAAACTTAGCTCAGTTTGATCAGCCTGTGAATTGAAGTAGTGCGGAAATCGTCTTGATTCACAGGCAAAGGACCGATTATATCTTACATCTAGAACAATACGCGAAGCAAGATACTTGTTATCAAAAAAATCATGATCTAAGGGAGACACTCTATCGAGATTTCTGCCAACCTTGTGGACATGTGCTCTGCAGCAGTACTAGGATTCGGCCGATGGAGAGAGCAAGGAGGAACGTCCACAACAATACATTTACAAAATTATGTAAAGAAAACACTATATGTAACCTACCTTCACGAATCTTGGCGCAAGCTGAGAATCGTGCACGGACAAGATGCGCATCTGCAAGAACCTGATTGAGCTGCTGCTGGTGTAGGGTCTTAATGCTCGAGGTTCGGGTTGTGAACCTGGTCAAATAGTAGCCTTTGGAGACACGCGTATGTCGAGACGGCAATAGAACTTTGTTGGAGATCGAGGCGTATTGCTAGTTGGTAATTTCTTTGTGGAAATAGAGGCATACTGCTAGGGCGTACTTTGTTGAAGAGCTCGAAAATCGAGAGCTCCCCGCGGATGAGATGTCATGATTGGGCGAAGCTCTGATAGCGATACGGCAGAGGTTAAGATCAGATGCGTTTGGGATGGGAGAGACCCATTTGGGGGTTTTTGATTTTCCTCCTCCTGGCATACTTTTCGATGGACCGTGCTTAGAGTTGGTGAATATTAAAATCTATAAGTGAATTTTATAAGTTAGTCTTGCAGATTATGGTCGAAAGCCTATCTAAATAAGGTCATGGATACAAGTTGCAGAGTATGCTGGTCATTGCCTTATTCGATCATTGCTCTCTCGAAATTCAATTAGTTTGTCTCTCTTTTCTATGAGCCTCATCATCGATTAATGTATGCTATTTGCAAATTAAAGGCCTAAATCATTTAATCAAAGGGATTATCGCAAGTCGCGATCAAGCTTATCGTAGGCCCTATCGCTAGCCACGTGATCTCCTCCACGTACAAGACTGCCTTTGCCTCTCTGCCCTTGCCCCCATCCCCCTCTTTGCCCTCTCACTCATAGAACCTTCTCGAGACATCGCAAGCTCGCACCATGCCCATAATTGCAAGAGGAATGCTATTTCTAAATAAACAATATCCCTAGCTACAGTTATATAGTGAAAGGCCTTACTTGCGGAAGTAATGCACATAAGTATATTTACAAATTGGCCTTAAATAATTATGTGCCTATACAAAACATTAAATGTAAACCCTTATGTTGAAATCCTTATGGCCTCCTAGGTTTAAAAACTGGAGCATGCCATGAGGAATATCTTCATGAGTTTGATAAGCCCAATGGAAGTTCACATAGTCCATGCATTGGTGTTATTAGCTTGGTTTCAAGTGCATGCCCAAACTTATCAATTCTGCGAGTGTCTTAAGTTCATGGGCCACCTCTAACTCCCATTTTACCATGACCCTTGTGCTCATTCCTCGCTCATTCTCATAGGTGATAACATTTATAATGATGCTGAACATTATGTTCATATACAACAGAGAAATATATGCTATAATGTATCAAGACATGACACCTACTCTAATTAACACCCATGCAAAGTTTCATGTCCATTTGACACATGATTATTCCATGATGGTCCACATATGTTAATTGCATGCACCTTATATTGACCATGCATGTGCATAAAAAAGGAATTTGACCTTGGGGGGGTCACTATGTGTAAACCCTCTATATCACGTGCCTTCAAGGCCTATATTTAAAATCCCTTATCTGTAAATTTTTTCATTAATAAAATGTACCCCTTTTCTATACAAATCTGTAATTTTTTTCGAAAACTCCCTTATGTATATTTATTTCTGTAAATTTTAGGAATAAAAAATATCCTTTTGTTGAACTCACGTGATAGGGTTACATATGATGAGTGACCCCCCCGAGAATTTGACATGCCCATCGACCCAAATGTTTCATGATTGACATGAAACTTTGAAAAGACGTGAAACCTACCCTACTTAACACCCATGATGTGAGGTTTCATGGCCAAATAAAGGATTCCCTCAAGATGGTTGCATGGTGGAGAACTTGAGCACTCCTCATCAAATAGTGAAGATTATATCTACTTCCATGAGTTTGAGTATGAACCAAGCTACAAGTGAATTCATCACGTGACTCAATGGGTATTAGGCCTCAAGGCAAGATGTGCCTCTCACTACGAACAACTTATTGGAGTAGATGAGCCACAAGTGAGTTCTAATCATGGACAACAACAACAAAGCAAAGTTATGAATATAGACAAGTATGCTTCAAAGAGGAAGTGTATGAGCTGAGCTACAAGCACGTCTACCTAGAAGCATACAAGACAATAATATCCAAGTCTACACTTGCATTTGACTAATGATTACCTTGCATGTAATTGTGTCATACTTTGGAAAACTCCTTTTTCCCTTTGAAAACTATTACAAATAATGCATAACATAAGAGATAGATAACAAGAAGCATAATATAAAAGATAGATACCATAAAGGGGCAGGTGCATGCCAACAAAGGCCATGGTCATGAGTTTGTTGGGCCAATGGTAGACAATGTTCTAACATATGACCACCTTGAAAGTTTGGTGCATAAGCAACACTAAACAAAGACACTCAGGCTAGTATTCCTTGGAGGCACTCTATCACGTTGATGAGTTAGCCGTTAATTTTGCTAGATTAAGCTTAGAAAGGGGCTTAGCTTCACATGTTACAATAATCTCCCACCAACTTCAACATACTACCATCTCCATGCAAGACTAATCAAAATCATCTTTAAAAAAAAAAGAAAATAAGAGTTTAAGGTAGCGGTGTGCGTTTATCAATATTTATGTGGAATATTATAGATTATATAGTTGGTTAAGAGTTGTTTCATAATTTAGGTAGAGTAAGTAGGCTGTACAAAACACCACATGGGCATTATCCCTAAAACACCACACCACATGGGCAAAGACCCCAACACTAGAGTGGTTAGATGCATAAGCGTAGCTAATTAGATCTTCTAAATGCATCAGCGCATGGAAAACACATACGTAAATGATTGTCCAAAGGTCTCCTCTCTCCCCAGGCATGGGAACCAAGTGATGATCTATAGGAATGGCCACTAGTTGAGGTGGATTGCCCAACCAAAATCGATAATATTGAAAAGGCCTGATTATTTTCTCAAAGTTCTCGCTTTAAAAGGTCTGTAGTGTCAACCCGCTCTCTTTTTTAATGTGTAGTCCGAGAAATACTAGATGCGCCATGCTTGTGTATCGTTCAAAGTAATGTATTAGATATCCTTCTATCTCCTCCATATCTATTGCAAACCTAAGGCAGTAAAGCATTCAAAGAAGGTCTTATTAACCAAACCTCTCCACTATCTGTCCTTAGTATAGGGGCCATAAATGGACAATGTGGTCCTTACACCACATGTGGAAAAGTTTCCAAAGAGCGAGAAAGGCATTTAAAAAAATACAATTCTCCTTATTTTGGAAAATAAGTTAATCAAGTATAATAATACTTGCCCCAACCATGTGTATTATCTTGGGGAATAAAATATAGAGATTCTCCTCAATACCATCTCTTAAACCTACAGTCTTGTTAGAATCTGTATAGTTAACAAACACAGATCATAATGAGTCTTCTTACTAGGGTCCTCAAAGTACTGATAAATGCAAAGAAATACAAGGGTTACCAAGAGTGTGTTGCATGTGTGTGTGTATGTGTGTGTGTGTGTGTGTGTGTGTTGTGTGTGTGTGTGTGAGAGAGAGAGAGAGAGAGAGAGAGAGAGAGAGAGAGATTCCACACACAAAAAAAGTGTGTGTGTGCTTAGATTAAAAAGTCCCATCAATAATTGAGCCATACAGTTAATTCCATCAATTGGATAAAAAGTAAAAAAAGGGAGACATATAAGGAAAAAATATTTGAGACATCTAAGTTTAAAAATGCAACAACTAGAGTTTGAAAAAATTTTAATCAAAATTAAGAATTTTTAATAATATTGAGTTTGATAAACATAATATTGAGCCACACATTTGGCCCATCTACCGGTAGGTGCATAGGATGATCCCAACGACATCCTACCTCATCAAGGAGTACGTACAAATAGTTTTCATTACATAAATAGATTATAAGTCATATTGAATAGAATATTATTTTCATTACCCAAATAGAATATTAATTTCCATGTGTATTTTTTGTGCATGCGCTAGCCAATGCACAGGTTCTGGCACCACTATTCGTATGCAGATAGAGATTCTGAGAGCTGAGATGAGGGCACTGCAGGATGCTAGGGCACCCCCTCACTTGGTTGCAAGTCTAGATTCAGTTATTGAGGCTCTGGGTCGATTGGACACAGTTGAGGACGTTGTGGATAGCTTTCAGGCACAAGCTGAGGCAGAGATCACTGGTCATGGCTTGGATTGGAGAGCCATTCGACAGTTGTTTGAGCGTGAGTCACATCACAGGCAGGCCTTAGAGGATATGTTTTGGGATGGTCACACTGAGGCGATGCGACCACGATCAGGGCTGCCCTTGCATATTTTACGTTGTAGGCACCCCATCATAACAGCACACATTTATCCGAGATATCTCGCTGTGAATGGTGGTCGATTGCCTCACAACCATCAGATAGCCAGGTCATTTGCCATGCAGCTATACGCTGAGTTTGTGCTTGGTCATCGGGTAGACTACCTTAGTACCCATCCAGGATCAGGAGCGGGACATGGTAGGATGGGGCGTCAGGAGCGTCAGACTGCAGGTGTTCGGCATCGATACGAGGCACCAGAGTTGCACACTATCCCTGCACCGGCATTGCGAGCTGTTGGAGGACGGATTAGGGGGGATGTTCATTTAGTGGCATCATCCTTGCACCACATGGTCTCTGCCCTATCGAGATCACTTTCGATTCCACCTCCCCCACCTCGATCATCGATGGAGCCTCCCACATCTACACCACCTCCCACATCTACACCACCTCAGCATGAGTTGGAGACTCGAGACGCACGGATTGCAGAGTTGGAGGCATTGTTGGCCAAGTCTAGGGATGAGGTTAGTTATTCTGATTATTGTAGTTTATTTTTTTGCAGCATGTTTTGAACTGAAGTTTTTTGGTTAATTATCACCATGTACGCGACATGTTTGCATTGCAGGCACATCTATTGCGACAGGATATGGAGTCTCGTGTATGACTGTTGGAGGCAGATTTGGAGGAGCAGAGGATTCGGACACGCATAGCATACCATCGTGCAAAGCACTATATTTTGCAGTTGAGACATATTAGTCGTGATCCATCTTGCCATCGGATCGACCCCAGTGTGGCCCTATACCCCGCTCCTCCTGTAGATGTACCGACTAGGACACCCATAGACGCAGCAGTCATAGCCAGGCTTCCTACCGCCACTTGCGTCCTTTGACACGAGGAGTTTGACGCTGTAAGGTGGTTTGGACTAGGGTGCGGCCACATCGCACATCTCCATTGCATGACCCGCCACATGGTGGCACGATCAGTGTGCCCTGTATGCTTTGCTGACATTGATGTGGCCACATACAGAGGACTAGGCATGGATGATCTGTATCCTGGTCATCGTCAGGCCATTGATCCATTCGCCCACGTGGTCTTGACAGAGCACTATAGGGAGGAGGCACAGAGAGCTTTGCTGATGCAGGAGGGTGCTGATACATCTATGGTTGCAGCGTGTGTTCGACGATGCTTCTCATATGGTGATTTCATGCTAGATGACGAGGCAGGAGCAGAGGAGGCACGCCGTATTGAGCGAGAGGCAGAGCTGCAGACATCATTGCAGCAGTGGGTGGAGCAGCAGCTTGGGCGGGGCGAAGACCAGCATCTTCTACATGTAGAGATGATTACTTGCGTTGGATTTGAGGCACGAGTATTCGCAGATGCACGACTATGGGAGCTGAGATGCGCATACATAGAGGAGGCAAGGGAGGCAGAGATGGCAGCGGTGGCTCGTGCAGCATGCCCTCCTCTTCATCAAGATGAGGCTGGCCCATCTCATGCAGGAGATGAGGCTGGCCCATCTGATCCGGCTTTGTCTGAGGGCACACAGCGGACGGTTGGGCAGCGGGTCATACAGGAGCCACGTCAGAGAATGACTATAGGATCATATGTGGAGTTATCAGATTCTGATTCACGATGATAGTTTAGGCTTCGCACATTTCTTGTTTAGGGATGCACTTCTGCACGATGATGATGATGATGTACACATTCATTTTGGTACTTTCATGATATTGTTCTTACTTTTATGATGTATGAGCATTTTCGTACTTTCATGATGTTCTTCACACTTTGTTTATCTCAGTTTATAGTTTGTTCAAATCTAACATAAACATTTAAAATTAGGAGTATGATTTTGAATTTCGAATATCTCAATTCACACATCTAATACATAAGGTATTTAAAAAAGAATGCCATGTGAAGTAATTGTAAACATTAAGCATTGAAAAAGTGTTCAAGTATAAGGTCTCTCTCTCTCTCTCTCTCTCTCTCTCTCTCTCTCTCTCTCTCTTTCTCGTGCTATGAACTTTATCATTTTGAATATCATATTGAATTTCATATATATCAATTCTTGCAATTATTACACTAAACCTAAGAGCCGTGCGAAGTTTCATCCCCATGTGTGTATTTAAAATTAAGAGTATGATTTTGAATTTCAGATATCTCAATTCACACATCTAATACATAAGGTATTTTAAAAATAATGCCGTGTGTCGTAATTGTAAACATTAAGCATTGAAAAGGTGCTTGCAAAAATGTACGCATTATACCTTCCACGTGGCGCATTTAAATCAGTTGGAGACCAAATCTTGCGTGGATGTACGTCTAGGGTAGCCTAAGAGCCGTGTGAAGTTTCATCCCCAACAGGGTTTAGGATTTAGGGTTTAGGGTTTAGGGTTTAGGGTTTAGTCGTGCTAGTAGGGATTGTAAAAATGTATGCATTATACCTTCTACATGGCACAAACCAAATCAGTTGGAGACCAAATCTTGCGTGGATGTACGTCTAGGGTAGCCTAAGAGCCATGTGAAGTTTCATCCCCAACAGGGTTTAGGGTTTAGTCATGCTAGTAGGGATTGTAAAAATGTATGCATTATACCTTCCAAGTGGCGCATACCAAATCAGTTGGACACCAAATCTTGCGTGGATGTACGTCTAGGGTAGCCTAAGAGCCGTGTGAAGTTTCATCCCCAACAGGGTTTATGGTTTAGTCGTGCTAGTAGGGATTGTAAAAATGTACACATTATACCTTCCACGTGGTGCAAACCAAATCAGTTGGACACCAAATATTGCGTGGATGTACGTCTAGGGTAGCCTAAGAGCCCTGTGAAGTTTCATCCCCAACAGGGTTTAGGGTTTAGTCGTGCTAGTAGGGATTGTAAAAATGTACGCATTATACCTTCCACGTGGCACAAACCAAATCAGTTGGACACCAAATCTTGCGTGGATGTACATCTAGGGTAGCCTAAGAGCCATGTGAAGTTTCATCCCCAACAGGGTTTAGGATTTAGGGTTTAGGGTTTAGGGTTTAGGGTTTAGCCGTGCTAGTAGGGATTGTAAAAATGTACGCATTATACCTTCTACGTGGCGCAAACCAAATCAGTTGGAGACCAAATCTTGCGTGGATGTACATCTAGGGTAGCCTAAGAGCCGTGTGAAGTTTCATCCCCAACAGGGTTTAGGGTTTAGTGTTTAGTCATGCTAGTAGGGATTGTAAAAATGTACGCATTATACCTTCCACGTGGTGCAAACCAAATCAGTTGGACACCAAATCTTGCATGGATGTACGTCTAGGGTAGCCTAAGAGCTGTGTGAAGTTTCATCCCCAATAGGGTTTAGGGTTCAGTCGTGCTAGTAGGGATTGTAAAAATGTACGCATTATACCTTCCATGTGGTGCATACCAAATCAGTTGGACACCAAATCTTGCGTGGATGCACGTCTAGGGTAGCCTAAGAGCCGTGTGAAGTTTCATCCCCAACAAGATTTAGGGTTTAGTCATGCTAGTAGGGATTGTAAAAATGTACGCATTATACCTTCCACGTGGCGCTCTTGCGTGGATGTACGTCTAGGATAGTTTAAGAGCCATGTGAAGTTTCATCCCCAATAGATAAGTCCACGTGCGTATTTCATTAGTACGTGCGCCATTTTACATACGTAGTCGTGCTAGTAGGGATTGTAAAAATGTATGCATTATACCTTCCACGTGGCGCATATCAAATCAGTTGGACACCAAATCTTGCATGGATGTATGTCTATGGTAGCCTAAGAGTCGTGCAAAGTTTAATCTCCAATAGATAAGTCCACATGCATATTTTGTTAGTACGTGCGCCATTTTTCATACGTAGTCATGCTAGTAGGGATTGTAAAAATGTACGCATTATACCTTCCACGTGGCGCATACCAAATCAGTTCGAGACCAAATCTTGCGTGGATGTATGTCTAGGGTGGCCTAAGAGTCGTGCGAAGTTTCATCCCCAACAAATAAGTCCACACGCATATTTCGTTAGTACGTGCTCCATAGCTTTACCGCAGTCGTGCTAGTAGGGATTGTAAAAATGTACGCATTGTACCTTCCACGTGGCACATACCAAATCAGTTCGAGACCAAATCTCGTGTGGATGTATGTCTAGGGTGGCCTAAGAGTCGTGCGAAGTTTCATCCCCAACAGATAAGTCCACATGCGTATTTCGTTAGTACGTGCGCCATAGCTTTGCCTTAGTCGTGCTAGTAGGGATTGTAAAAATGTACGCATTATACCTTCCACGTGGCGCATACCAAATCAGTTGGAGACCAAATCTTGCTTGGATGTATGTCTAGGGTGACCTAAGAGTCGTGCAAAGTTTCATCCCCAATAGAACTGTCCACATGCGTATTTCGCTAGTACGTGCACCATTTTTCATACATAGTCGTGCTAGTAGGGACCAACATATAAGTCCACATGCACATTTCGTTAGTACGTGTGTGAATTTTCTCAGTCACATTTTTAAAATGTCCTAAAGCACAAAACAAATTACAACATTACTACTAATAAACAATTTTTTGTTTTACAAACACAACAAATCCCATTGAGAAGACATCGGACATCATGTATAAAATAGAATCTAATACAATGATGTGTATGAACTTGTATACAACCATCAGAGTGAAATACAAAATATGAGTCCATGAAAATTACAATGGTACGGTCACACAGTGAGCCTACACATATCGAATACAAAAATGTATAATCAACTAGTGATACCCAATAAAAATCAATCTGATCAATTGATGATCCCAAAAAATATGATATGTAATGTGCTACTCCTCAGGATCAGCTCTCATGCCAATAGTTGCAAGTATGCTCTCGTGATTCGCCATTGCAAGGTGCCATCGTGGAGTGGACGTCGCCTTGCGAGTGCGAAAACGACTCAAAGTAATCTTGATCCCAACAACAAGATGAGAATACATGTATGCCTCCTGATCCACCATGTACTCCTGGAACTCAATATAGCGACCACGCCTCTGTATCTGCTGAAAATAGTGGCCACCTACAATCATGCTATGAGCATTGAAGTGCATCCCATGCCCATCCACTGTATCATTGCATTTGAGCTGACATGGCATGTTTATCTGGTACTGTAGCTAGCATTCTATATAAGCGTCCTTCCTTGACACCTTTTGGTACTAGCTGACATCTTTTGGATTTGTCTCTGATAGTGCATTCATCATCGTTGAAGATGACTTTGTAATTGTGTTCCATCATTTGACCTACTGACAAAAGGTTCTTGCTGAGCTTTGGAACATAGAGCACATCTTTCACTAATCCTTTTGTACCAATGAAATTGTTCATAGGGATAACACCTGTCCCTTGAATTGGATTCAGTGTATTGTCTGCTGTGTAGATGACATTTCTCTGTCCTTCGAATGGTTTCATCTTTGTGAACCATTCCTGATGATTTGTCATATGAGATGATGCACCGCTCATTTAGCACACTCTTCAGCATAGAGCATCGAAACAAGTAATAATCCACACCCTCCTCATTGCCCTTCGAAGCAATAACCGTGAAGATATCACCAATACACAAAAAATCTGTAAGCTAGTCATAATCTCTAGTCATAATCTCTAGAGGAACTGAATCCCGCATCCTGATCATCATGTACCTCCTCCCAAGGCTGGAAGGAGAAAGCACTCGCCGTACCCATGGATCGGCCCATGGTATCATGGAGCACCCTCCCCAATCATCATCAATGCATGCAGAGCAAAAACATGCAAACCATCGAGAAAAGATCGCGGGGTGAGACTGATGGAATGGAAATCAAGAGTGCCAGACACAGAACGACAATCAAAAGGCCTAGACCGATCAAGACTCCCAATGTCCACGCACCAAAAATACCGGCTCACCACCCTATCGTCACGCGACTGAAATGAGGAGATAGCACTAGTGGACAAGTGCTAGCTGCACCACCGCACCACATCATGTGCATCCTTGAAGCGATCAGCACTTTTACGCAACTGGTATCGATGCAAAGCACGCTTCATACAAGCACCTGCACCATCGTGCTCTCCCTTACCGTGCCCTATCTTGAAGTAGCTCCATGTGATCGGAATGCCTGTCTCACGGTGCCATCTACAGAACCAATAAAACTGTCTAGCGGATTTGAACTGACCACCACAGTCGTATGACCAGATCCTGTGCCGTTGCCATGTGAAACCATGATCCCTCAAGAAACTATCATGCAAAGTGAAGCAATGCTGCACAAAATGGGCATCATGCGATCGATCATCACTAATGTAGAAGTGATACTCTCGAACAATGACGCGTGAGTCCATGGTGCTATCAATGCCATCCACATGAGCCTGTGCATGACGATAGCTAATGTGCACAAATATAGCAACCTGCAATATGGCATTGAAAAAAACTATGACTATTGAAATAATTCAATATAATGAGGCGGGGAAAAAATCAATACTCAATCACACGTCACCTGTTCAGAGAAATAATACTCCGATTGGATCTCACGCTGTGGTGCAAAGGTGTAATTCTCCGCAAAGTCCACCACTGAGACAACCATCCTTGTAGGAAATGTCCTCAAACATGCACGGAACTAACGATCCTCCCATTTCGCAGTGTGCGAGTGGTGTATGTAGCGGTACAGCTTCCCTCGAAAATTGTCAATGAATATAACACGTGGTGTCTCATTCCCCACAAGCTGCAACCTCCTCGATTGTGCACCACCATCTAATGTCAAGGTACTGTACTCATACTGCTGACAACGAACCATCTGCACATCACAAGTATCTAGTGCAACTCGTGGCACTCTAGCAAAGAAACCACACAAAGTACACCTGCCTTCCACACAATCAAGGGAGTGGAATAAAGCATCACCATCTCGTGTACACAATATGGAATGAATGAAGTCACGAGGGCTAGTAGGAACCACTCCCCTATGACCATCAAGGGAACAGAATACGTCATACATCAATCCAAAATCCACATGGTAGTGACAACAGCATGTGTCATGCTCCTGAGAACATTGCACAAACCATGGCCTGCATCGCTCAAATGACCTCTGCCCAATCTTGAACTCCGGGTGCGCCTCTACAAACTGAGTGTACAACTCAGTCTGGGTACACTCCAAAAAACATGCACCATGTTCAATGTACACACCGCGTGACACCCTCTTCCACAATGCCTTCTTGAACACCGGGGATGCTCTGCAATGCTCCTCCCAAAGCTGTTGTATGAAGGACCTTGTGGAATCATCCAACAATCGATCGCTGCAAGGTGCACGACCACTTGAAGCCCAAAGAGCATCAGTCTCACTATCCTCTAGACTCTGCCTCCTAATCATGCCTGCTCGCAATGTGCGCGGTGCAATCTGAAGAAGACGTGAAGCGGTACGCACATGGCCTATCATATGAGGTCTACTAATGGCAACCACAATAGCACGACATGCTGCCAAGGCATCACGGGAGTTCCTATGCTTAATAGAAGCATAGGAAAGCGAACACTGCTAAGGACCTCGCTAGATACAATGAGGATACAACCCTATCTCTACATGCACCAAGACCAACAAGCCTCCTACACTCTACCAAGTCAGAGTGATCAATCAGGGATGTGAGAAGAGAAGACTGCGAAGCTGGCGTGAGGTCACAAAAAAAA
Organism: Dipteris shenzhenensis; assembly: GCF_047967505.1. NCBI lineage: Eukaryota > Viridiplantae > Streptophyta > Polypodiopsida > Gleicheniales > Dipteridaceae > Dipteris > Dipteris shenzhenensis. Next base: position 35,467,654 of record NC_141598.1, on the reverse strand, counting down.
GAGTGCACAATCTTGCTAGTACAACAACGGATAGTGGACTTCGGCAAGTCACATCGTGAAGCAACACTGCTGCTGCAAGGTGGGGCAAGGGGATCAATGGGAGATGGTAGGGTGGACAGGGGAAGGGAGGCGCCAAGGGGAACGGGGGGAGGGGGAGGGGGAGGGGGAGGGGGGAGGGTGGAGGGGGAAGAGGTAGAGGTGGAGGCCAAAATGTAGGTGGCTAGGGGAAGGGCGGAGGCTAGAGGTAGGGGAGCGGATGAGGATTGGGGGACAATGGAGGTGGGGGTGGGGGTGGGGGTGGAGGTGGAGGTGGAGGTAGGATGTAGAGGTAGAGGTGGAGGTGGATCGGTGGTGGCAGCGCAAGCTCTAGCTCTAGAGGCTCTCTTGCGCTCACGAGCCTTCCGCTTGCGCTCCTCATCAATGAGATTTGGGGGGGGGGTTCCTACATCTTTCACGTCTACTAGCTCTACGGCTTTGAGAACCCATTCTCAATGAAAGTAGGATGGAAGGTGTGACAAAGTGATGAGGAGGCAAGAATGGCTAAGAATGGGTGAAATGAACCAAAACGTGGTGTCTTATAGAGAGCCTCAAGTCATCCACTAGATTGCTCTTCATTATTATTGGTGGAGAAGGTGCTAAGATTGAAACTAATTGGCTGGAATCCAACGTTAATTTCAAATATTTGCATCGTTTGATTTTATTCCAGTTTTATACCTTCCAATACCTCGATCGTTTGACACTAATTGGCTGGAATCCAACATTAATTTCAAATATTTGCATTGTTTGATTTTATTCCAGTTTTATACCTTCCAATACCTCGATCGAGGTATGCTATGCCCAGGTCATATACCTCGATCGAGGTATTCAATGCCTCATGTAGGTATAAACCTCGATCGATGCACCCCTTGGTCATAGCACATACCCCTCGGTCATATACCTCGATCGAGGTATTCTATGCCTCACGCAGGTCATATACCTCGATCGAGGTATTTTATGCCTCGCACATCGTGATGTGTATACATGTGGCTGATGTGGCACCATGCATGGTCATGATGTGGAAATATAGTCTCTTCCATGATGTGGAAAGGTGATGTGGCATGATGAGTTGGCATTCATGAGGTGGTAGATTGACATGGCAAATTGAGGTGGAGGGATTGGTGACGTGGCAAGGTTGATGAGGTATGCCAAGGTGGCAAGGTGTGATGACATGGCTCATGATGTGGAATGATGAGGTGGCACATGTGGTAGCACGTGTGGCAATGTAAGGTGACATGGCAAGGAGTGGTCACATCTCCTTGATGACATGGCACCACGTGGTCTAACAACGTGGCATGGTTGCAAGGCAAAAATAGATGACTCAGCCTTCCGCATGGGCAGCATGCACACTCCAAAGGCTTGCCACTAGGGTCGGTGATGCTCCTAGCCTACCTCACCAAGCCTAATACCAAGCCTACCTTGTCTTGGTATTAGGCTTGGGTGGCCCTTTTTCCCCCACAAAAGGGAGATTTCACTCTTGGCGGCCATATCGCACGTTTCCCTTACTCAAATTTAACCAAAATTTTTTCCTCTTATTCATCGTGCGGAGGACTAAAAATATTGACATTTTTGAAATGTTTGGTCATGTTTGAGAATTACTAGATTTATTTTTAATATTCTTTATTGATCCTCTAAGGAGTAAAAGTAAAAATTAAACTTCAATCATCCTAAATCTAATCGTTGGATTTGGGATTTGATGATTCAACCACACACCCTTATGTGCCTACTAACCTTCCACCAAATTGGATTTGCTTAATTATTCAAAATACTAAAAAAATGTAGTGTGCTACTAAAATGCATGTATTTTATGACTCTATTTATTATAAATAAATATTTATAATTAGATAAATCATTCAAAAAATTACCAATAAATCAAGTTAAGCTTTGCATAATGCAAAGAGACCACTTACAAAGTTTCAATAACATTTAATCTAAAATGAGTGAGAAATTTAGAATTTAATATGACACTCTCTGTTCGTGACAAACGTGTGACCACCCTGGAACCATGCCGTGTGACACAAAGAAATTTTTTGTGTGTGCATCAAATTTTCGATCAGACTATATGATTGTGTGCACAATAGCAAGTGTGATGTTGTGTCAGAAGACTTCAAAGACTAGATCCATAGGGATGTAGGTGAGATTTGCATTTTTGTGTGCTAAAAAGCTTGTTTTTCCACCTCCTAAGGATTGGGGAGTGAACAAAAAGTGGACACCCTTAGCTTGCTACTTCCCATATTGGTGTCGATGACCATTACGCATTTATCATTTACATGTATGCAAGATGCACATGCAAACATCATATTTTTGATGCACATGGAACTTTGCAAGGACATGAAAATCACTCAATTGTATACCATTGCAAATTTGGGTACCAATCTGATGGTTGTACATATCCATATTGGTAAACGTTCCATATACATGAACGTCCTTCCCTTCCTTGCCAAGATCGTCATCCCTTGAGCCTAGTTCTTAATTAAAAAGCCCTAGACTAGCTCCATGGGCCTTAAAAGTGCGATGCCCCAAACTGTGATGTGGGTATGGCCTTGCTTATGTTTCTCTATGACTCTCTAAATATTTTAGCCAATCCAATTTTTCCCTTCATAGGCTCTTATGTCTTTCAAGATGAGAGGTATGAAGTGGCATTTTGCCCTTTAGAGGCATTTATGTCCTTTGAAATGAGAGGTATGAAATGGTTTTCAAAGACTATCAATACTTCGCCATGCATCATCATCCACAGAACTGCCCTTATGATTACTAAAACAACAAAGTGGCTACTAACCAAGAACCACTTCCAATTCATATGAAACATAAAGATGCAAAAAACTATAATTTAAGCTTTATAGATGAGAGATACAAAAGATATACATCCTTCAGTGTGCTCTTGAGTTACAAGAAAAAGCATTTACATAAAGCATAAATCATAAAGCATGCATAGGCATACATAGATAAAAAAGAGCAGATGAAGTGGGTTAATGGTTGTGTGCATAAGCTATATATATATGTCCTAGCTTTAGAGTTACAACAAAGAGCAAATGTAGAATCATATATAGAAACAACCATATATATATATATATATGAGATACAAAAAAGAGATATATGATACATATATAGAATCATATAGTGTCTCTTGAACCTATTAAACAATTTGAGTCTTCTTTATTAATTATTCATCAATGAGCCATGACATGGTTCATGATAGTGGTTTGTGTGCAAATCAAAGAGTTGGATCATTTGATGGATTCATGTTAGTGGTTTGTGTGCAATGCAAAGGGGGGATTATCTGATAAGTTCATGTTAATGGATTGTGTGCAAACCCACCAAAATGTGGGATCATTTGATAAGTTCATGTATGGTTTCATTTGATAAGTCCCTTTCATACACCCAACAAAATGTGTGTGTGATGGTATGCCTTCCACACAGTAAATATCATCAGCGACGAAGAGCAGGGTGACTAGTTGCCGACCATGTCCCTCATATCATCACCATGGGAAAGAAGAACTTAAAGGGGCAGTCCCCGACTGCCAACCATGTCTGTCTGCTTCTAACACTAGCCCTTTTGCTTCTTCCTGCTCTCTAAATTGTAGAGCTAACTCCGTCTTGACCATTAAGGTTGAAACTTGAGAGGAATGTATCCGTAGGATTTAAGGCTAGAGCTACCCCAATTTTTAGGATTCACAAGAGGTAGCTCTACACAATCCACTAAGCCTTTACTCATCACCAACTGCTACCATGCATCCTTTTCTGGACTGGAGATTGATGGATTTGGGTGAGACCAATCTAGCTCAGTGGTTGTCAAGTTCCAATCCCGCCTGACTATCCGATGATCATACACCATGCATTCCTCCAAGATTCCCAACAATTGATCCTATCTTGCGGAGAATGGGATCCATATATTGACAACCCTAAATACAAGGCCATTCCTACATGCAGTAACTATAACAATTGGAGAACAATTGAGCATTTGTCATCCCTGTAGATTCCTTGGGGCTAAGGCTACTTTGCAACAAGCCTGTTGTGCCACCCTTACCCTGATGTGGACAATTAGCAAAGACTTCAAAACCAAGCCTATGAAAATCAAACCACCAATTCTCATTTGAGCCGTACTTAAATTCTTGAAGTAGGAGAACTTGAGGTCTCCACTTCTTCACTATAGTGAGACAACCTTTTTGTTTCCTTTATCACACCATCCTCTAATATTCCAAGACATTACAACAACACCCCCTTGCTCCTCTTAGCACCTAGATTATTGAGCAAAGATTTTGTAGGCATCTCTAAAGAAATTAAATATTTTCTCTTTCCCTAACCCAGCAGACCTGGCAGCTTCTTTTATTCTCTCTGTGAAGTTTTTAGCCGATGGGATGGCAAGGAGGGCCCTGCCTTTTGTACTAATTATTTCATGATGATCTTCCTATGAGCCTAGTTGAGATTTTTCTTTTAAGGCGGCATTTTTTATGATTGGCATTGGGAATATCTTGAGCACCATGCAGGAAGATCTGTGGAGTGTCTAGAAGTTGAGAGACCACAACTGTTGAATCCAACACCAATAGCTCCTTATTATGAACTACGAGGGCTTCATGCAATGGGTCAACACTCTGCATGGGCTTCTCACTAGAGTCGACCACCTTGGACTTACCTTTATTACCCACCACCCTCCATTGTTCACCTGGATGTGTGTTTGGCCCCCGTTGGTCCATGATTGCATTTGCTCGTGGTTGGATACGATGACGGGATCACTTGATTAGAAGCTGGTGCAATCTCTTGCATGCTCAAATCTGATGGTGAAGAAGGTCGCACTCCAAGGGATAACAAGCACTGAAGCATTGGGAAACATGAAGGACCTACTCAAATCATCGTAGCAAAGAGCTTTGGAAATAAAGCACACCAAAAAAATCCTTTACCAATGAATTTTGCCATATAGGCCAAGCCTGGGATATCGCATTCAAAAACTAGCTAGGACCTATTGGAGCTCCTCCAAAGTTGGTACCCTGCTTGTAAAGAAGAAGTAGGCACTTTCTCTTGCCAACTGCTTGAGCTCAGCTTGATGTCTTCAACCTTGAGCTCAAAGTTTGCAAAATGCTTCTAACCCACTTCGTACCACCCTTTGGTTGCAACTTCCCTTGCACGATCTGTTTGGCTTCTTCCAAATCCAGCGGAGTGAAGCCTGGTTGGAGATTTTTTGCCAGTGCTTCCATGTAAGACATCGATTCTCCATCCTCTTCAAGTTGCTCACCCAAAGCCTCACCCATAGTGACCACCTTTTTTGAGGCACTACTCTCATCACTTCTCTCCACCTCTTTTAAGGTACTTCCATCCTCACCATGCACCACACTCATTGTTTTCACACACTTAACACCTACTAAGTCACTTCTCCATCTTTTTAGGGAGCCTTTTCTCCCTAGCATCACATAGGAATGGGTGGCGGGCATGCACTAGTCAGGCCACAATCTTGTCACCATGCTCGCATGGACCTAAGCAAATTATGTTATTGCTAGATGGCTTCCTTTTGGATTGACAATATTGCAAACAACATAGAGTTTTATTTTGGATTTATTTTCAAATGTAGATGTTTGAAGGATATCAAAAAGTTCATGGAGTGACTATACATTAACACCACAGCATAATACTAACTTAATGTATAATGTGTACTATGAACAAAATACAAAAATTTAAGGAAAAACAATGGGAGATTAGCAAACTTTCTTTCAATTAGATGAATGCCTCTTGGATGGACAATATAGCAAGCAACCTAGAGGTCTAGTTTGTCATATTTATTTACAAATGTACGTGGAATTTCAGGGTATCAAAAAATCAATGGAGTGAAGATGCATTGACACCCCGTTGTCATCACAACATAAAACTTTGCATACCTAATTGAAATTTTGTGCACTATAGGATCTCAGAATCTCATTTAAAATTAATTTTATCATTTGGATTAACATGAGATAAATAATTTTTACAACCAAACATTTCATTTTACATCACACATTGTTCATTTCATGGCTCAAGTAACTATTTGCCCTTTATTGGCAAAACTTTGCTTTGACAACCTTAGATGATTGAGACTTTCATTTGAATATCAGTTGCACATTTTGCGCTTATTTTTAATTGACCCTTTTATTTGAATCATTAATTTGAAATTACATTTCATATTTTTATTTTTTACACATTTGACAATTCACATTGACATTATTTGTATGTTGCAAGTGCTTACAAATAGATATATTATTATATGTTGCACTTAGAAATTTTTGGATATATAGAAGAAATATGAGAGTTTTAAAATTTGTAAAAATTATAATTTGCCTTACATTACATCCAGTTCAAATTAAATTATACAAGATTCTTATATATATGCTCATTTTTAATATAAAAATTCACATGGATAATACAATGTTCTTGGTTGCATAAACAACTTATTTCTATGTAGGTAATTGAAATCACCACATAGAAAAGATACATTTTTTCTAATTAACTATATAGGAACTTAGAATCCACTTGATTCTCTAAATAAAAAGTCACATTTCTTAGAAAATACGCCACTTCTTATATAGGAAACATAAAATCCACTTCATTCAAGAAAGTCACACTTCCTATACATAGCATTGCATGGTCTATATAGGAAATATAGTTTCCTATATATAGAAGACCTCATTTCCTATATAGATAACATAGAATCCACTTGATTCTCCATACTAAAGTCAAATTTCCTAGATAGCACTACCTAGTCTATATAGGAAAAAGAATTTCCCAGATAAAGGGGAGAAAATCGCTCTTCCTAACTAGGAAATATGCTTAAATTTCCTAGTTACCTAGAAATTTCCTATATAGAGATTGGTCCAAAGTCCCTTGTGCTACTCCCTATTCAATAGGAGAGAGAGCTTGCTACAAAGCTCTACAACCAACTATAGCATAAGAGCTTCATCAACATACCACAAAGCTCCTACATGGCTATGGCACAGTAGTAATAGAGACAACAACAACAACTAAGGCTACCCCAATGGCATACTACATGACCAAGGAGCACTTGGGACAGTCGACCAGTAGCATAGATCTACAATGAGCTACCATCCACAAACAACCATTAGCTATGCACTACATAACAACCCACGATGCTCCAGATGATAGACAATGATCCATGCAACAAAGTAGCAACCGTAGCACCTCTACAACTCGACGATTGACCAATGAGAAGTCCAAGGATGCCCACTCTACACAAATACCTTTGCATGACAAGCTAGCATCAATGCTTGCCTGTGACTCAGCTTGCATTACACCTTGAGCAATAAGCGGATTCAATAGCAGTGGCCCATTCCATCCTCCAGAGCCTCAAACGGTGACCTCAACTTAACAATAGAGTTCAACAGTAGTGCCTCCTAGACTCTGGAAATGCTTTTACAATCATCTTCTATGAGATCCATCTGTGCTATAGCCATCAACCAACAAGAACGTGCCTCCACAAAATGCCTCCATTGACCTCTACATCAACATGGCAACCTCCAATGACTCCAAGATCACAACCTAGCACCAATGACCGACACAATTGACCGCCTCCCACGACCCCTTCTCAACACCCTGTAGTGCTCTTTATAGCTCCTCTCCAAGCTTTTGCACCCAAGATACTTCTCTTGGGGCTCCTCGCCATCATCTTCTCCAAGTCTCCATCACGTCTTCATCGCTTGCATGCTTCTTCTTTCTCTACATCTCTCTCCAATCTCTCAGTTTCTCTCTCTTCCTATGTAGCTGCCGCATGATAGATAAGCCAATCCTACAGTTAGGTGAAGCTAACCCTTAGCTGCACCTTTGCATGACATGTGCTAGATAGGAATTAACTTGGGTCAAGTTCAATTAGCCTTGAGTCAAGGGACTTGGTCAACGTTTTGCCACACGACAACCTTATCCATTAGATCTACCATGTTGTCAATGATTGGCCACATCAGCCATAGGTGCCACATCACCATTTCCTACCACCTCACCTAACACATGGTAGTGCCAGCCAACTCATAGTGCCACCTCAACATCAGTGCTTCATAGGCACACTATGCTTCACCATATGCACTCACAGTCCACATCATCATTTTTGGGCCCTCTTGTATTTTGATCCAGGCAGAATTTGGAGGAGCTCCAAAAAGAAAAATTGCTTGCCATCTCGCACTCTACGTAGATGTCACTTGAGATTTCACATTTGGAATTTTCACTTTGTAGATTTTTTTGACAACTCTTCATCAGAACCCCTCCTAATCAGATTGCAATCCTCTCCAAGCCCAACACTTAAAACAAATGAAGATAAAATTTATTTTGCTACTTTTCATCTTGATTGATGTGTAGTGTTATGGATAAATTTGACCAAGGTAAAAGGCATAAATATGTGTGTGTGCTTGTATGTGTGGAAATAGTATAACAAAATATGGTGTACATAGGGCCCAAGGTTGAGGTGGCAGGGCATGACCATGTGCCACCCTTCCACATAAGAGGACCCATAAGGTGTGTTGTACATAATCCATGGTAGTAATATTATAAAATGTTAAGGTGGCATGGTTCCTCCATGTGCCACCCCTCCACCTAGGCAGTCCCATGCCTGCATCTAGTGAGACATGGCCCAACGACCATTGGAGAAGTAATATAAAATAGGTGGAGATGGATATTATATTGGATTATTCCCTCCATGTAGGATAGGCCCGTGTGGGGGGGATGTAGATAGTCCAAGAGTGCAAGTTAAATAATGGGGAAAGTAGGATGAGGTGACAAGACTCCTTGTGCCAACCGTCCACTTGTCCTCCTAGATGTTTGAACGTATTATAAAATTGGGGAGAAACCAAGGGAGTATCTTAGACTTGGGATATGGGGTTTGATTTATGTGGAAAAATGAGGCAAAGGGTTGTTGCATACAATTGAGGGTGCTTACCCACCTAGCCCACATGGGAGATTCCTCCACACACAAAATGCATGTGGGAGGATGCATTTATTGGGAGAGACACCCTCTCTTGGCTATAAAAGGAGGGGGCTATTCGTTGATGGGACACACTCACTCTTGTAAAGCCACCTAGCTAGTACTTTGATTTCCCCCCCCATCCTTCCTTTCAAATAAAGCATGACTCGCTTCCCTTGATGTCTCCATCTCTACATTCCACCTCCCATCATGTACATGCTCCTCTTCCCCCTCTTCCTTCTCCCTTGTGCCATAGTCCCCCTCTTCATTCCCACCCCTCTTAATCCCTTTTCCCCACCCATGTTAATGCTTCTCCCCTCATGTTCCCTTTTCCTCTATGGCCCTCAAGTGTCGCCATCCTAGCGTCTAGCCTCATGCCTTGATTTCTTTTCTAGTTAATAGAATTGGTGTGGTTGCTGGGATAAGAAGTCTCCATAGCTAGTGGCATAAAATCCATCGACATCCATTACTCCTAAGACTGTGTGCAGTTCTGTGGCATCTTCTATGTATGGTTCTCTGCTTCTACACCTCCAATCTACGTGTCTTCTGCTCACGGTTCTCCGTCTTTGTGACTGCAAAACTTCTCTATTTCTGCATCTCCAGACTGTGTGCCTTTTGCTCACGGTTCCTGCTCATCTTCTGGATCCCTGCATGTGCATTCGTGCATCTTCTGGTCACATGTGCATCCCGGTCATCTTATGTGTGCATCCACGGTGCACATCACATCTTTTGGTCTCATCCACACATGGAAACTGTCCCTGCACATCTGCAATAGACCTCGTGCCCCTCTATCCTCTTCTTCTTCTTCTCCTTCTCTTTCTCTTCTCCTCTCCTCTCCTTTTTATTAAGGAGTGGGAATTGAACCTAGGACCTCCCCATTCACAGAAGGAAGATTTACCAACAATGGGCCAGCAAATGGGAAGTGATCAAAGTATAATGATACTACTTATATGTTGAAATTTCATGAACTGTAACTCTCTAACCGTGGGGAGTTTCCTCTTGCTCTAAAATGCAAAAGTACTTCACTTCATACGCTCTATTCATATCGCATACTAGGTTGCAGATTTTGAACTTTTTCAAGTACACATGCCAGACGAGTAGGGTGGATATTTATGTCACTTCTCGATGAGTTCAAGGATTGGGTGCTTGGTCCTCCGCTCATTACGGCTACCAATTGGCAAGACCTCTTGTTTGCCTTGATGAACAACCTCATGCAGCGCCATGTCTCTAACCCTCACTTGTAAAGATGGATACAATATCATGCCTTGACCAATAAGGGTTGGTCCTTTTAAGATTGTCTATGAGCTATTCTATGCTGAAGATTCTTCCTGTATAGTATTTCACAATACACCAGTCACACCCTACCCTGCCTATGTGTGCTTTGTGGATGTATCTTCACTTGATTTTCAGTTCAAGCTACCTCTTTCCATTGTTTGCCAATAGATAAGCCTCATTTCACCTCTCTCTTTTCCATTTTCCAAGCATGGCTAACATTCCTGTGTTTTGTGGTCGGGTTGAAGAAAATCCAAATGAGTATCTTGTGGCCTTCAAGCACCGTTGTGTTTCTCTCAACTTTCTTACTGAAGATAGATGGTTGTTGGTTCTTCCCACATTTCTAAAGGGTTTGGCTCAAGTGTGGTATGAGAAGTAGGCCAAAGACATTTGCCAAAGTTGTCCAAGGTTGACAGCAGCTATGATCGAGTATTTTTGCAAAGAAGAGGAGCCGGAGAATGTGTACCTGTAGGTGGCAAACCTGAAGCACTCAGAAGGTGAGATGGTGTGTTGATATGTGGATCAAGCGGTCGTGCTCCTGGACCATTTAATTGCCATGCAAGAGGACAACGCCAGATTTTGAGTTGGAATGACTTAGCATGTGCTGGGCTACCTTGTAGCAGGAGCAAATGATGAATTCTGCCTCAAGCTTAAATGGGAGAATCCGAAAACCATAATGCTAGCACATGAGATTGCTCAAAAGTTTGATAAAGTTCAATTTGACCCCGCTTCAAAGAAGACGCTTGTCCCTCCGCAACCCCCTCAATTCTTGCAAAAACAACCTGGGGGGTCCAACTCAGGGGCATACCTCCACCCCCCATCAGGGATGTACCCACCGCCTCCACTTGAAATATATGGTCCTCCCTTAAATGCTTACCCTCAACAAGGTGTATATTCTCACCCCCTACCTGGAAGATTTCCCCAGCCTCGCCCATGAGCCCCCCTCCTTCCTACTCCCTCGGCCCCTCCTACTAAAGAACCCAGAGTCATTGACCTAGCCAAGGCCCTGAACAATCGGCTTGAGGTGGTAGGCATAAGAAAACAAGCCAGTCGCCCTCCAAGAGAATGTGCCAATGTTGTGTGCTACAAGTGCCACCAGAAGGGTCATTATTGCATCAAATGTCCCAATATTCCAAGGGTGAATCTTCTAAGTGGATCAAGCACCTGGATTCTGATGTAGAGGTCCTTGACCTCGGGAAGAGAAGTTGTACCACGTCGGATTCCTCTCCAAACTGTGAACCACCCCAAGAAGAAGGTGTCCTTCTCAAAGCCCTCAGATGCTGAGATGGCAGGCCCACCAATAGAGAAGACTACAAGATCTTGTAGGAGTAAGTGCTCGCCCTCGGATTTTTCTATTGGCTCAGGGCAAGAAGACTATTCGGTCATTCAGGACCTTGCTCATCGGTCATTGAGCATCAAGCTTCCTCAACTAATAGCATTAAGCCCTAAGGTGAGATGTGAGTTGTAGCAAGGGCTCTCAACAAGAAGGAGCAAGAAAAAGGGAAGGGTACGAGAGATTTATTCTATCTCTAAAGAAGTTGATTGGCACCCGCATACAATAGATGCCATCATAGATAATTGCCGTGTCAAAAGTGTGTGTGTCGATGGGGGAGTTGCATGTAATATCATGGTGCCCCGTATCATGAAGAAGTTGAATTTGAAATGCACAAGGTGTTCCTCCACTCGAATCAAGGTAGCAGATGGTTGACGACTCACCACCTTGGGAGTCATTGAGGATTTTCCCATCACTGTCAATGGGTTAACCACCACCGTCAATTTCTATGTAGTGGACATTGAAGATATAGGTAGGACTTATCCAGCCATACTCGGGAGACCGTGGTTGAGAAAGAGTGATGCAGTCAACTATTGGAAGATAGGACACATGTCTTTTGGAGCTTCAAAGGAGAAGATCCCAGTGCAACCAGGTGCCACTGAACCAGAAGAAGAAGAAGAGGAGCAGGACAGTGATACTCTCTCATCCTCGGTGTCTGAATCAACGGAAGATTTAGACAGGGGGGAGGAGTTCTCAGAGGAAGAAGTTTACATGATGGGGGTGTCTCCAACCCTGCCACCTACAAAAAAGGTAACAACTATCCTCAACAGCATGAATTTATGCTCTCCCCAAACCTCACTCCCAGCAAGAAAGATGAGTTCCTAGAAATGTTCAAAGGTTTCGCTAGCCTCTTCGCAACTAGCTACCACCACCTTCACCATGTAACTACCATAGAACACAAGATAGAGCTGAAGCTTGATGCTAAGCCCATGGCTCAGAAGTATTGAAGGTTAGGGCCCCTACAGGCCAACGCTTTGCACTCAGAGTTGTGGAAGCTTGTAGAAGCTGGGTTTATTATTTCGGTCCATAATACTGAATGGGTTTCACCAGTGGTAGTCACCCCAAAGAAAAACAACAAGTGGAAGGTCTGCATTGATTATAAGAAACTCAATGCTGCCACCAAGAGGGACCATCATCCTCTACCCTTTCAAGACCTCATTCTTGAGAAGGTAAGTGGTCATGAGATGTATACTTTCTGTGATGGTTACTTCGGGCTTTATCAAATTAGAATTGCCGAGGAGGATGTGCTTAAAACCACATTTGCCACACCCTGGGGGACATTTGCATTCAAAGTAATACCATTTGGCCTCACCAATGCTCCTATTACCTTTCAAAGATTTATGCAGATGGTGTTTGCTCCTTATTTGGGGGTTTTCTTGGAGGTGTTTTTAGATGATTTTTGTATATTCTCGACACGGAAGGAGCATGTCATGAAGGTTAGTTGGCCTTCCAAAGGGTCAATGACGTGAATGGTAGCCTCAACCTTGAAAAATGCACCATTGGAGCCACTCAAGGGAGGTTACCGAGACGTATTGTCTCATTCGAGGGTGTCAAGCCTGACCCCAAGAATGTAGAAGCTATCCTCAAGCTCTCCCCACCAACAACCAAACGTCAGGTACGCTCATTTGTCAATCTAGTAGGATACTATCACCGCTTCATTGATCAATATGCTGCTTTGATGTGACTTATGACAACACTATTAAAAGATGGGGTTTATTTCTCTTGGGATGAGGATTGTGATCATGGGTTTGTACAAATCAAGAGTGCTCTGGCTTTAGAACCCATTCTACACAATCCTGATTGGTCAAAGACTTTCTATATTAATCCTGGGTTTGGTGAGCACACCCTGGCGGGTATTCTTCTCCAGCAAGGGGAGGATCAGTTCATCAATGGTTTTGCAAAGTAGGTTCTTCAATCACCAAATCCCTGGGCCGGTTGGCCAAATGGTTGGCAGTTTTACAAGAATATGATTTTTCTTTCAAAATTGTAAAGGGGGTTGTTCCAACTTGAAGAATGCTTTGATTGATTGAGGAGTGCCTCGATGTACCCTTGTACCGGCCATAGAAGTTAGGGATCCATGGTATGGTGGTGACTGCTTTCTCCTTTCCTCTAGAAAGTACTAGCTATGAGAGAAAGAAGATGCATGAAGATAGTAGGCACTACACTCTCTTTGATGGGGTATTGTACCATCAAGGCATGGATGGGGTACTAAGACAGGCCATTGATGCAAATGAAGTATGTAAGGTGTTGAAGCATTATCATAATGGATTTTGTGGAGGCCATTATGCCGGTGACTATACAGCTAAGAAGATTTTACATGCTAGGTACTATTGGCCGGCCTTGTTCAAGGATGTCACTATGTATTGCAAAACTTATGAACCATGTCAATTCTTTGGTAGAAAGGATTTGCATCCTGGGCAACATCATCTAGTAATGTCCATCCATCCGTTTCAGAAGTGGGGAATAGATTTTGTTGGGCCCCTACCCATGACTGCCCGCAAAAAGAAGTATCTTTTGGTAGCCACTCAGTATGTCACTAAGTGGGCTGAAGCTATCGCCCTCCCCACTGCAAATGGTAAGGCAGTTTCAAATTTCATATTTGAATGTATCTGCACAAGGTTTGGGACACCCATGGAAATAGTATCTAACCATGGGAGTCCATTCTTAAATGAAGTAGTGGAGTTGCTCATGGATCGCATGGGTATTGATCATCGTGCTTCTAACATCGATTATCCAGCATCCATGGGACAAACGGAGCGGACCAACGGCCTCCTATGTAAATCCATGGGAAAAATGGCCATAAGGAATAGGAGCCAGTGGGATCAGAAGGTCACTGAATCCGTGTGGGTTACAACATCACCCATAAAATGTCTATAGGTCACACTCCTTTTGAATTGGTGTATGGTATTGAGGAAGTTTTACCACTAGAGATAGAGATTCTGGCCTTGAGATTGGCACGAGAACAGAGGATGATAGAAGATGAACATGTAGAGGCCGGGTTGGTACAACTTGAGAAGTTAGATGAAACCCGACGCCTTGCACTACATCAAACAAAGATCCAAAAGAATTGACAAAAGGCCCACTTGGATGCAAGGATTTGTAAGGGATGGGAAAGACATTTTGCTGAGGGGGATGTTGTGCTATGCTTTGATAACAGATTGAACCACCAAATGGATAAAAAGTTCCTTCCGCTGTGGACCGGTCCATACAAAGTCATCAAGGAATGTAGCAATGGGTCTGTACAGGTTCAGAAGCTGCATGAGCCATATGGCAAGAAGGTGATCAACAAGCGTTATCTCAAGCCCTTCTTTGTGCGTGATGGTCCCAAGCATGGAAATGCTGTGCATTCCCTACTTGGGGGGGGGGAACTATTATGGGTAAATTTGACCAAGGTAAAAGGCATAAATATGTGTGTGTGCTTGTATGTGTGGCAATAGTATAATAAAATATGGTGTGCATAGGGCCCAGGGTTGAGGTGGCAGGGCATGACCATGTGCCACCCTTCCATGTAAGAGGACCCATAAGGTGTGTTGTACATAATCCATGGCAGTAATATTATAAAATGTTAAGGTGGCATGGTTCCTCCATGTGCCACCCCTCCACCTAGGCCTGCATTTAGTGAGACATGGCCCAAGGACCATGGGAGAAGTAATATAAAATAGGTGGAGATGGATATTATATTGGATTATTCCCTCCATGTAGGATAGGCCCATGTGGGGGGGGTTGTAGATAGTCCAAGAGTGCAAGTTAAATGATGGGGAAAGTAGGATGAGGTGGCAAGACTCCTTGTGCCAACCCTCCACTTGTCCTCCTAGATGTTTGAACGTATTATAAAATTGGGAAGAGACCAAGGGAGTATCTTAGACTTGGGATATGGGGTTTGATTTATGTGGGAAAATGAGGCAAAGGGTTGTCGCATACAATTGAGGGTGCTTACCCACCTAGCCCACATGGGAGATTCCTCCACACACACCATGCATGTGGGAGGATGCATTTATTGGGAGAGACCGGGGCTATTCCTTGATGGGACATGCTCATTCTTGTAAAGACACCTAGCTAGTACTATGATTTCCCCCGGTGCCAAAAACATGTCACGTATTCTCTTGTTGACTTTATCCATTTCAGTTGCTTTAATTAATATCCATATTGAATAAATTTCTTTATCCATTTCAATTGCTTTATCTCTTTTCACCAATTTTTTTCAATTGTTTTTAGACTTAGTTTTTTGAATTCCTCTTTAGTTTATCACCTAATTTACATGTTGTGATGATGTAACCTAAGGGTGTGGAGTACCCCCCATTTGATTGCTTTCTGGTAAGGGTGTGAACTACCCCCCTTATTATCTCACACACTTTAGTGCGGATGAATCCCTTTTATGCTAGATTTGTGACACTAATTATAGCAAGGTATTTTCAAAAGTTACTTGTGAGTTTAGATGGTTGTCTATGTTCCTAGGTAAAGCAATAACATGCAAGGGAATATAGGCATTACCTGTCTACCCAATTAAGACTATGATTTTCTAACACCTAGTTTTTCTTGGATGGTGGCAGGTAAGTAGACCCTGACCTCGGAGCCTGGACTACCTAATGGATTCGACTTTTTTGTACTAATTCTAGTCATCAAACTCAATATAAAGAAAAATTCTTTTGCTAGCTCGCCTATTTTCTTTTTTATAAAAGTTTTGGATTGCAATATTTTCAAAAGGTACTTCAATTTAGTTGTATTTATTTATATTTTCGAACCAGTGCTTTTTTATCCAAATTATTGCATTACTTGTATGGTTCATTTATTGATAGGATTATTAAATCTAAACACACACACATGCACACACACACACACACACACACTCATGCATCATGCACACACACACACACACACACACACTCATGCATGCACACACACCCCCCCCCCCCCCCCCCCCCCTATGTGCATGCATGCACCATAGCACCCAACATAGGAATTGTAATTGTAATCATGTAATCATAATCATAATTGTAATCATGATCCTATAGAAAGCCATAATCATAATGGTATACTTGTTATGGATACTAGCCAAAAGAGAACAAAAATGAATGTACATGAGATGTACAACAAATCTCAATTATATGATAGCACTATTTATATAAATCTCATGAAATATAAATAAATTATACAATAAGATTATCTACAATCTCAATAATCCCTAGGATGATCTGAATTATATAGTTAGTTGGTTTACATCTACATGCATGCACACAGGCATGATAGCACCCAACATAGGAATTGTAATTGTAATCATGGAATCATAATCATAATTGTAATTGTAATCCTATAGAAAACCATAATCAGAGATGCTCCTAAAAGGGGAGAAAGGCAAAGAGGTGTGGAAAAACTAGACAAGGGATGGACCAGGAGGGATGAAAAATATAGAGAATGAGAGGGCTAGTTTGATAATAAAGATATATATATATATATATATGTATATGTATGTATGTATATATATGTATACATATACATATATATATATATGTGTGTGTGTGTGTGTGTGTGTGTATGTATACATATATATATGTATATATGTATACATACATATATATATAGATATGTATACATACATATATATATATATATATGTATACATACATATATATAGATAGATATAGATATATATATATATATATATATATATATAGAGAGAGAGAGAGAGAGAGAGAGAGAGAGGAAGGGGAAGGGGAAGGGG
This sequence comes from Dipteris shenzhenensis, assembly GCF_047967505.1. NCBI lineage: Eukaryota > Viridiplantae > Streptophyta > Polypodiopsida > Gleicheniales > Dipteridaceae > Dipteris > Dipteris shenzhenensis. Next base: position 35,450,368 of record NC_141598.1, on the reverse strand, counting down.
AAGAGGAATGATAATAGGAAAGAAGAGGGAGTAGGAGGGAGGGTGGAATATGGGGGAGGAAGGGAGGGAAAAAAAGGGGGTATGGTGGAGGAGGGGAAGGGATATGGGAGGGGGAAGAGGGTCAGATATAGGGGAGGAGGGGAAGGGGGCAAGAGGGGCAGGGGGGAGTAGAGGGGAAGGGGGATATAAAGTATGCCATTTTGTAATATGGCATACAATAATATCTACCGAGATATTTCTTAGGAAAAGTCACAATATTATAGCACCTATACTATATCTACAATGGAACATGGGGGAGGGGGGGGGGCAGAGTAGAGGGGTAGGTGGATATAAAGTATGCCATTTCATATGGTATACAATAATAGATCGAGACATTTCTTAGAAAAAAGTCACAACATTACAACGCCTATACTATCTACAAAAAGAGAATTTTAGTGCTTTCAAAACTCATACAAATGAAAAGATTGATCAATAAAGCTCAGGATAACGAGTCCAAGTAGAATAGGTGCAGTGATGCCATATCAAAATCTCTAGAAAGGGACTCTTTTAAAGCTTTTTGGATATAATGAGAATTTGATGATGGCCAAGTACTTTGATTCTTTGAATAATATATAACAAAATCATGAAGTAACTTTAGAAAACATAATCATGAACTGAATTTAGAATAACATAATCATGAATTGAATGGACATTAGTCTAACCCAATCTAAAATGATGGGTGGATTGTTTCCCTCACTTGGATTGATGTACTCTAGAATATACAAAGTGGGAATGGTGGGTGCATGCATGCATGCACGCACGGACACGCACACACTCGCACACATGCACACACATACATGCATGCACGTGCACGCACACACACACACACACACACATTTTATTGATATAGAATTTCTTTCCTTGATATATAATGTGCATGGATACCCACGGTGATATGAGGAATACAAATAGTAAGAAGAATGCCTGAGAGGGTTTCATCGAAGACCTCTCTCTCTCTCTCTCTCTCTCTCTCTCTCTCTCTCTCTCTCTCTCTCTCTAGCACACACACACACATGCTTTCCAAAGGGAGAACCCGAGCTACCAAACAAGGAGATACAGACCCCTTGTAAACTCTAGTTCACTCCCATAGATGAATGCACCGGTATATTTAATAGCAATATATACCAATTTGGGCACACACCAGATAAGAGGAAAGCCCAGTACTGATGATAGAAATGATCGAACAAATGGATACCTTAGAGGAGAAATAGACCCTAAGTAGGGGAGACCCTATTTTCTAAAGGACCTAGAAAATTATACACAGGGCAAGGGATATACCCCAACATACCCACAAATATACATGAAACCTCTAGCTATTGGAGAGGTGATAGGGGATTTTTGAAAAAAATTTTATAGTATTTGAGAAACACCGTATAAGTACAAAGGTCCATGACCTCGAACCCTCCACCACTAAAAGGAAATTATGTGGTGCCGTGCCATTGTTGGCTCTTTCCTATGGCTTTCGTAGGAAGATCATGGTATTCTCAATATTTAGGGTTCTGAGGCTTTTTGTCACCTACAGATATATCGGGGTTGTTGGTTGTAGTATATGTGTAGCTTAGGACCTCGAGTCGTGTTCCGGTGAGAAACGTAGGCTTAAGTGTGGTAAGCAAACAAAGTGCATGCATGTGTAAAAGGAACATGTATCCTCATGATTGACGTAATGAAGGCTTTCAAGTGGAGCAACTAGTGGAGGATGCATAGAGGCATTGGCTCTATTGTGTAGCTCCTTGTCCCCCTGGCAAGCTTCATACGAAGTCCCAGGAGGGTGCTCACATTGGTAGCGCTTAGGAATGAGTAGACTTCCATCTACTGCTACCCTAAACCTTGGATCCTCCTTCTAACCCTGGAACCTCTTCTAGACCCTGGAACCTCCTTCTAAACCATGAAACTCCTTCTAACCCTGGAACCTCTTCTAGACCCTGGAACCTCCTTCTAACCTCTTCTAAACCTTAGAGCTCCTTCTAACCCTGGAACCTCCTTCTAAACCTTGGAACTCCTCCTAAACCTTGCAACCCCCAATGAAGGCGAAAGCCTTCATTACCTCAATCATGAGGATACATGTTCCTTTTACACATGCATGCACTTTGTTTGCTTACCACACTTAAGCCTACATCTCTCACCGGAACATGACTTGAGGTCCTAAGCTACACATATACTACAACCGACAACCCTGATATATCTGTAGGTGACAAAAAGCCTCGGAACCCTGCATACTGAGAATGCCATGTCTTCCTACGAAAGCCATAGGAAAGAGCTAACATTTGGCGCCGATGTCGGGGAGACTAGCGTCTTAAGTAATGAGTAAACATACGCAGGTATGTGTAAAAAAAAACAAACTACTTTGAACTTTCACAAACATAACACTCAAGGGCAAGGAGAGTAAAATTTTTTTCCATTTCTAGCCAAACATATCTACCCCAAGCATCAACCTTGGGTAGTACTACCTTAAGAAATTTTCTTTATTTCTTAAACAGAAGCCACTTGATAAACAATCAGGCTAGGTAGTGGACACGAATGCGTAGAGCTTGTAATTTCGACCATTTGACCTTTTTGCAAAAGAGCAAACTGAGCTATCCATAACAAGTTACGGCTCGGGAAGAGTTAGGGTTTAACCCTAAACCTAAACTCATTTCCTATAAAAACCCACTTCACCCCTTCATTCTTCATCTTTCACATTTTGCCTCCATCCTCTTCTTCATTCTGAGCCATACGCAAGACACTACTCCCTCTCCATCGACCACCACCTTACTCCCATCCTCACATTGTAAGTGACTTCGAGCCCATCTCGCAGCGATACCCTAGCCATCCACCCACCGTCCATTGTTCCTCAACAATCCCGTTACATCGCAAAGACTTGGAGAGCGTTCATGTGACCACCTCTTCCTCCCTTTGGCCGTCAAGTTTTTTTCTTCTCTTTTTTTTTTCCCCCTCCCATTTCCACCACCCCCCTCCCCCGCTCCCCCCTCCATCTTTACCCACCCCTCCCCCCTTCCCCCCTCCATCTTCACCACCCCCTTCCCCCTCCACCCCTCCCACCTCCCCCTCTCTCCATCCTGTCCCCCCTCGATCTCCCCCTCCCCCCCTCCCCCCCCCTCCATCTCCACCACCCGCTCCCCCTTCCACCACACCTTCCCCCCTTCCCCCTCCCCTCTCCATCTCCACCACCCCTTCCCCCTCCACCCCTCCCACCTCCCCCTCTCTCCATCTCCACCACCCCCTCTCTCCATCTCCACCACCCCCTCCCCCTCTACCCCTCCCACCTCCCCCTCTCTCCATCCCCCCCTCCCCCCTCTATCTCCTCCACCACCCCCTCCCCCCTCCATCTTCACCACCCCCTTTCCCCTCCACCCCTCCCCCCTCCCCCTCTCTCCATCCCCTCCCCCTCCCCCCCTCCATCTTCACCACCCCCTCCCCCCCTCCCCCCTCCATCTCCACCACCCCCTCCCCCCTTCCCCCCTCCATCTCCACCACCTCCTCCCCCCTTTCCCCCTCTCTCTTCTCTCTCTCTATTCCTCCCCCTTTCTCTCTCTTTCTTTCTCTCTATCCCTCCCCCCCTCTCTCTCTCTCTATCCCTCCCCCTTTCTCTCTTTTTCTCTCTCTTTCTCTCTCTCTATCCCTCCCCCTGTCTCTCTCTCTATCCCTCCACCTCTCTCTTTCTTTCGCTCTCTTTCTCTCTCTTTCTCTCTCTCTATCCCTCCCCCTCTCTCTCTCACACACACACTCTCTCTCTCTCTTCCCCCCGCCCCCGGCCCCCCCTCTCTCTCTCTCTCTTCCCCCCATTCTCACTCTCTCTCTCTCTCTCTCTCTCTCTACCCCCCCTCACCGGCCGCTCACTACACTCACCTAACCACAAACTACCTATCTCCCTTATTAAGCAAGGGCCTTAAGGCCCTTGCGCTGCTGCTGCGCCGCAGCGATGCTCGTAGCGCTCGCCCGTGATGGTGCACCGGCGGTGCCTGCTCGCCTGCCGCTCCCCTCCTCTCCCTGCCCCTGTGCCTCCCCTTCACCCCCGCCCCTGTGTGCCCCCCCTCCTCCCCGTCGCTCCTTTCCCCTCCCCGCCCCTGCGCCCATCCCCCGCTCGCCCCTGCGCCCCCCCTTCCACCCCCTCTCACCTCTCCCCTCCCCTCCCCTACATGCCCCCTCCCTTCTATCCCCTTTCCCCTTCCCCCCTGCTCGAACTCGCCCCCCCCCGTTGTTGCCGTCGGGGTCGAAGCCCCCCCCCCATAGTACTAAAAAAAAAAAAACTAAAACTAACCTTAGGTTAACTAACCCTAGATTAGTTTAACCTTAGGTTAGTTAGTCTAACTAGGTTAGGTTAACTAAGGTTAGTTAACCTAGGCTAGGTTAGGTTAGTTTTGACCTTATTTCGATTAGTTTCCCCTTAGTTAGGTTAGTTTAACTGTTAGTTAGTTAAACTACCTCGGTTAGTTGAACTAACTACGGTCAGTCTAACCATCACTAGGTTAGGTTAGACTAACTGATTAGCATCTAACTAGATAGTTAGGTTAGTTACACTAATTGGGTCAGTTAGGTCAACTAAATTGGGTTAGTTACAACCCTTCAGTTGGACTTAAAGTCCATTCACACCACCTTTAGGACACCCCGGGCCCACAAAGTAAATTTTACCCCTACTTTAATCCCTCGTAACTCATCCGTTTGGAACCCAAACTGGGCCCCGTTTGAACCCATATTTCACACACAAAAACACCACGATACGGGGTATTTTTCTAGCCCATTGCACACCATTTTGGCATCCCTAGAACTCGCTCATTCGCGCCCCCGTGTGGGCCTTGTTTCACACAACTTCGCTCATATCTTCACGCCGTGACCTCTGATTAACGATCCGTCTACACCGACACAGTTTCCTACACATGTAGGACAATCTTAGGCACATTTTTAACATGGTGTTCCCTACACAAACTAACAGTAGTCTAACCCTCCCAACAAAACTACATCCTTACCCACACTTGTGGTAGAGACAACCTTGGCAAATCTTGCCCAATCGGCATGCAGCTACGTTCGGCCAATGCCTCCAACTCCAACACTCACCAAATTTGCATATAACTCGGCTACAACAACCGCCCCCGCCAATCCTCTACCTCGAATCCCCCCTTGAGATTCAACCACTCCCTTTAACTCCTCCACGACCCAACATGGCTAGATGCCATCATGACAATGATGGGGATATCGACCTCCATGCAGAGGCTAACAATTTCTTTAATCGAAGAAATAATAACAATCAAGGCCAAAGTCCCTTGGGAAAACTAGAACTTCCCAAATATAATGGTAGGGGAGATCCACCCCCATTCCTCCAGCATTTTGATGCCACATGCTGAGCAGGTGGGGATCAATCCCATGAAACCAAGGTGGCTTGGTTTCCCATGGCCTTAACTGATGAAGCATTTGAATGGTACCTAGACCTTCTAGTGGAAGAGCACGCCATATGGGACCTACTTCAAATAGAATTCAAACGACGCTTTCAAACAGAGAGGCTACAAGATGATCCCACTCTCCAACTAAGCAAGCTCGAACAAGGCTGGCGAGAAGATGTACGCATGTACCTAGATAAGATGAAAAGATTAATTGCCAAATGTGACCCACGCCCAGATGCAAAGTACCTCACGGCATAGTTCATAGCAAGTCTAAGAAAGAAAATCCGAAAGGATATGAAAAAGATAAGCAGCTATGAAATGTTCAGTGCTGCTCATGCAACAACCATTGACATCGAGGATGGCATGATCGACTCAGACACTAACAGTGATGATGGCAAATCTAGTACACGAGATAAGCGCTTGAAAAAGGGCAAATCAAAGGCCACTGCTGAAACATCAAATGAAGATTGCCTAGAGACCATGACCCTAAAGTTGAAAGAAGACATGATGCAGGCCATGGAACAAAAACTTCACTTGTCTCAACCGCCAACTCAGACATATCCATGGCGAGAAAATGTCTGGTGTCCACATTGCATGGCCAATCATACAACAAATGAGTGCCCGGTCCTAAGAGCCAGGATCACTGCATAAGCAAATCCACCGCCAAGGTTGTGGTGCCATATCTGCATCGTCGGTAGCCATGAGGAGAATAGTTGCATCTTCAACATGCGCAAAAACCCGCCTTGACATCAACAATATCAAGCGGCACCCATGCCAATATATAGGCAACCAGCACTTGCACAAGCGCCCCTAGCTCCGAGGCTAAATCTTGTTCCCGTTCGGACACACGTCGCACAACTACTCACGAATCCAAATCCACGACCATATCTAAGAGCACCAAATCCAACTCCTCAGACAATTCCAATACATCAATTACAAGCTGAGGAAGTAGACTTGCCATTTGAGTATGAAGCATAGTATCCAGTATACTATGTGGAAGGTGTAGAGAGTCTAATACCAGTTTATGCAAATCAAGTACATCCCAACACATATCGCACACCAATCAAGTGCTACGGTTGTGGAGAAAATCACTGGATCGCAGAGTGCCCTCATCATGGTAGCCTAGCTACTTTCCAACCACTCTACAAAGATTGTGGCATAGGACATGCCTGTACGGATTGTACCATGAAAAATAAGGTCCCAGAACAAACAAAAATTAAGCCGGACGTCCCCATCGGCATCATTGGGGTGGACCATCAAAGTCTGGGTCCGGCAAGTGTAATATTACAACTAGTAAATGTAATTACACGCCAACAGAAAGAGGCCACCAAGAACCCTAACATTCCAATCTAACCAAAGTGACTTCTTAAAAAGAAAGCACAAGTGTCTCCACCTCCGCCAAGCAATGAGCAGCCGAGCTCCTCCACATCAACTCCCAAGCCTCACATAAAAGAAGCTCCATACCCAAATGCCGAGGTGGAGAAGGCTCGCTTTCAAGCACTTCAACAATGGGTACATAAGGAACAAGCCCAATTTGAGGCTGAGAAACAAGCTCAATTTGAGGCTGAGAAGCAAACTCAAGACCCAATCCATGACTTGGCCCCACAAAGTATTGATACTGTACTCGAGCCTCTATTCCAACAATAGACTTCACAACATAATGTACCACCACATCAACTTGAAGGAGCTGCACTCTCTAGCATCTGGAGTTGCCCTGTATCAATTCCCATCAGAATTCTCCTACGGAATTGTACCAATCTCTGGGAGAGTTTCAAAGGATGGATTGAACTTGCAGGCTAAACCCTTGGGAATAGTAAATGGCATGTCCACAAAGATTGCAGGAGTTTGCTTTTCCCTTCAATTCACAATTTTGGATCTCCCAAAAAAATCCTATCAAATCTTACTGGGACGTCCTTGGTTACAAGAAGCATCAGTCCTCCATGACTGGGGAACTGATAGACTGACAATCTAGAATTGTGACACTGCAGTCAGGGTGAATGTGGGGACAAGAGCTATTAAACCAATTGTGCCTAGAGCATTGGATGACACATCTTCAACAACAATCTCAAGCAAATCAGCTCCCTTGCAACAGCATACCATAGCAGGTGACTCACGAAGCAATGTCAATAATTGGATACAAACATTGGCAACCATCGACAACTACCATTCATTAAACCCCATCTTCTCACAGATAGATGCTAAGGTGCTACAGGTAAATCCTCCACTCCCACATGAAGAACCAATTGATCTAGAGATGCCATTCTTTATGGTTGACCTCGAGTGGGATAATGAACTTGAAGAAGGTACCCATACCAATGATGACTCAGATTTTCCTTGGGACCTTGCAATAGAGGCTCAGAATGCTGAAATTTAAGGTCAAAACTTTGATAATGACTCAGCCATTTTGCATGCCCTAATGGCAGTCGAGCTCCCAAAAGTTGAATAACAGCAGGAGATCCCGCAAGAAAGCTTAAGGAGGAAATTGCAGAAATGCCAAGGCCGATCACTTCAATGAATTCGAATGAGTCCAATCAAGGATTATCGAATTGTACCTTGCAAAGTTAGCTCCCTCAAAATTAGAATCACCACCTCTTGAATGGTCCGCTGAGGGACTGGAGGGAGTATGCGCAGTAAATGAACCCTTACTTGGAAACACCTTACCAGTGGAAAAGTTGCCCCACAGTTCCCAACGTAAGAAGTTTTGGAAATATAAGCCACATGTACGGATGAAGCTCGATCAAGAGACATCAGAAAAAGAAGGTCAAGAAGAGCCTAAAAATTTAATAAATGCAACTATGCGACCCAGTACACATGACACATGTCAGGCTAGTTCAACCCCATCAGAGGTCGATCTTTGAGAAGTGCCGGAATACTTCAAGAATTATACAAGTGGCAATGCGCCAATAGCAATGCCAAGACCACTAAGAGAATCTGAAGTTTGAGAAACTGATAGCATTGGTGAAACTCCAATCTATGAGGGCCCGGCAAAAACATGCACAATAAACCTCGCCCTTGAACGGGAGGAAGAAAAACTAGTTTTCATTGGGAAACAGCTTCGTCAAGAAGATGAAGCCAAACTCAAAGCACTCCTAATGGAATACTGTGACTGCCTAGCATGGTCATACAAAGAGATGAAAGGAATTTCACCAGAAGTGGTAGTACACATGATACCTATAAGGGAAGGTGCTCACCCTAAGGTATGTGGACCTTATCGCAGCTTTTCATGTTCATACTAATGGATCCAAGTATGCAATTGGGAGTGTGCTTTGTCAACCTAGAGATCAACTATACCACCACAGAAAGAGAAGCCCTAGCAATGGTGTATAGTGTAAAGAAATTTTGGCACTATCTACTGGCAAATGATTTTGGCTTCATCTTGTGAACCATCCATGTACAACAGGAAGAATAACCAGATGGCTACTCTTGCTTCAAGAACTCAACTTCAAAATAGTGGTCCGCAAAGGTGCCCAACACTACATTGCCGATCACATGCCTCGAGTCAAGTCGAAAGAAGAAGCCACTGGAGCCGAAGATGACTTACCAGATGGCCACAGATTACTTTACAAAATGGGTTGAAGCTAAAGTAGTCAGAAAGGCAGATTCCAAAAGCACAGCAAGATTTTTATACGAAAATGTCATCACCCGATTCGGATGCCCCATTGAAATTGTGTTGGATAGAGGCACACATTTTGTCAATGAGGTGATCCAAGAACTCTTGTCTAGCTTCATGGTAATCCATAGAAAAAGCACACCCTACTACCCCCAAGGGAATGGATAGGCAGAATCCACCAACAAAATAATGCATCATTCTTACCAAGGTAGTAGAACCACATCGTTCCAATTGGGTAGAGAAACTGAATGCTGCCTTATGGGCATACAGAACCACATTCAAGGTCAATACAGGGAATACACCTTTTCAATTGGTATACGGCCTTGAAGCTATGGTCCCACTAGAATTTGTAATACCAAGCCTACGCATAGTAGTACAGGAATGCATGGGAGACCATGAATCCTTGAAAAAAAGGCTATATCAATTGGAGAAGCATACAGAGATAAGACTAGTCGCCTAACATGCCATGACAACAGATAAACGCAGAAGAAAGGCATGGTTTGATAGAAATCTAAAAGCTAAAGACATCAAGGAAGGCGACTTAGTCTTGTTATACAATGCCAAAGTACACAAGGGAAAACTAAAGTATCTAGGTCAAGGACCCTATCGAGTACAAAAGATGTCCCATCAGAGCTGTGCTGCTAGCAACATTGGATGGAGTCCAATTCAACACAACAATAAATAGGAGCCGACTAAAGCATTACTACATCAACACGCAAGCCATCCCCGACAAAAACAAAGATTTGGGAAACCAAGTCTTCCTTGGTTAGGATTAGATTGTATCACAAGCACTCATTAGCATATGCATGTTTTTGCACATATAATTTGCACTAGATTGTTACATGCACACTCACTGGCATATGCATGTTTTTGCACATTTAGGAAGACCTAATCAATTTCATATTAGGGATGATTGAGTCTTAGTTTCCCTATTAAATCCCAAAAATAAGCATATAGTTAGACACATCACATGCGTTCACACAATTTTGCATAGGCACATAATAGATTGTATCAATAATAGTATCACACACTTTCATTCCATACTCTCAAAGCATGCAATGAATTCATAAGTAGGACAAGAAGCTATGCCAAAACTCAAGATGAATTGGCAAAAGAGTCTGCAGCCTCAGCAATGAGACCCCTGCCAAACATCACAGCCGTCTCCTATATGCAAAAATATCAGACTTGCATACAAATTGTCTACAAGCTCAATGATACGGGTGCAATCGCATCCAACATGTATGCAAGATAGCAAGAAATGCCAGCCTCAACAACGAGACCCCCGCCAAAACCTCTTCCCAAGAAGATTCGATGGCAGAGTCTGCAACCTCAGTAATAAGATCCCCTTTGAAATTCACAGCCGTCTATCCCTCCTTAGGAGGAGATAAGCTTCTTGACTACAGACCACAAATTGTATGGTGCAAAAGCATTATAGCAAGAATGACTCACATGCCACAAGCTCACCAGCCACTAGATTACGCACATGGCATCCCAACTCTGAAATCAAAATAAGCCATAACCCGAGGACGGGCAATAAAATGGATCCGGGAGTATGTTGACTCTGTGCCAACATGGACTTAGGTAGAAAAAAATGTGTGTGTAGAGTAGCGGCAAAGCTCCGCTTGTACTTGCATAAGGCTAGAAATAATCCCTCTTAGAAATCTAATTTGCATGTTCTACATGCAAGTTCTACATACAACTCCTACATGCAAGTTCTACATACAACTTGTACATGCAAGTTCCACATACGACTTGTACATGCAACTTCTATATGCCAGTTCTACATGTAGAAAGAGAATGTGTTACAACTTCTATATGCGAGTTCTACATGTAGAAAGAGAATGTGTTACAACTTCTACATGTAGAGAGAGAATGTGTTATAATTCCTACATGCAAAGAGAGAAGCTCTCCAACTTGTATAAATATCCTATAATGGAATGAAGCCCACACTCTTTGGGGCATTGTGTTGAGTTCTACTTTGGTATTCCAAGCAATTGTCTCAAGTGTCCATGTTTCCTTGCACTCCACATCCAAAAGTATGCCCTAACCTTGCAACTCCTCCTCCCCTTTCCTCCAACCTTGCAACCCATCTCCTCTCTCCTCCTCCTCCTCTCTCCTCCTCCCATCTCCTCCTCCTCCTCTCTTCTTCTCCCTCCTCCTCCTCCTCCTCCTCTCTCCTCTCTCTTCTTCCCCCATGCTCTTACAACTTCTTCCTCTCCCACTCCTATGCTCCCCCTAAACCCTTTGTTCCTCAACCCTTGAGGGAGAGGAGTTCTCCACCATGTCTACCCTGAACCTTGGATCCTCCTTCTAACCCTGGAATCTCTTCTAGACCTTAGAACCTCCTTCTAAACCTTGGAACTCCTTCTATCCCTAGGACCTCCTTCTAACTCAGGAACCTCTTCTAAACCTTAGAAGTCCTTCTAGGTTGCATGCCATGTCTGATGAAAACTGAGGGCCCATATGCGCTCTTGGAAGCTGAAGGCAATGAGTAGAAGCACGTTGAGAAATACATGGGTATGGAAAGGAGTAGGGCGACGATTGAGCAGCGTTAAGAACTGCTCTGAAGTTCTAAGCATGATGGGCATTAGTCACAGCGGACTATGGATTTCATGTGCCCTTACAAAGCTGCCGCAACGAGGACGCGTTTATTTTCTCACTTATCTTCTTGTTTACTTTTCCGTCTACAAGCCGCGGAGAATGGTATCTAAGAAATGACTCAAGCCACATAAATAGCTATCGACATTTCTGTACTCTTACAAAGGTCTCCCTAACGAAATGGTTCTATCTAGTCGGCGTACCTTCTTGATGAAGGATCTTACCCGAGAATGGCCGAGTGCTGTAAGACACAATAGCCCGAAGCCAGTCTAACAGAACCTCCGATGAAGTACATGCTCCTATATTGACTAGTGTTTAACATCTGAGTCCCTGCTGCTCCTGCATCTAGCACTAGTACTGTAGCCTAGAGCTCTACCACATATGGTCCGAGAAAGTCTGCAGGACGGGATGGTCGGGTACTGTTAAGCGAGGATAAAATACTGGAGATAGCTCAGATAACGTAGATGGAAAAGGACACACGATAACTATGATTACGAGCGGGAAATCCCGGATAGCCACCTGAGCGGTTGGACATAAACACTTCGTTGGCCCATCAATTTATCACGATATACGCTGATACTCAGACAACCGAATAGGAACAAACCTTAGCTCTACCTCAAGGCACCATTGGACACGCGATGGGCCGAACTACTCGTAATGAGTCCTTCGTTAGGAACTGCGTGATGATGAGCGTCGACTGACTGACTACCACAATCGAGAGGCCCTGCTTAATCTTTTTCCTAGTCACTCATTCGAGCTATAGTACTTACTTGTCCGAGCATTACGAGGTCATACAACTCGGGAGATCCTCTGATCCCGAGTAGATGTAGTTGCAATGCATAAGACCCTTATATGGGAGTATTGCATGATGCTGGAGTCACGAAGACACGAAAGATTTCATGTCCAAACTAGCTGCTATATAGTACAAAACTACGGAGATGAAAACCGTTTAGAAAAAATGATTACTATAAGATTTATGGTTGGGGCCCTCATCTGATCACTCTATACTCCTGAAGGACACGAGACTGATAGATGATATGGAGGAACGGGATTGACTACCTTTGTTCATGAGTATACTTCAAAGTACATATACATTAACTTGATCTCCCTTTATGGGCAGAGACTTTACTAGAATCGCAGGGGTCAACAGTTTGCTGCGAGCTAGGATGAACTATCAACAATTGTTCCCTTTAATTAGGATAAACTGTCAGCAACTACTAACCCTCTTATTTCGTATTCCAAGCAGGTTCAGAACTGAGCAAGCTCCATGACTATGCAATAACAGGTTGCTAAGGAGACCAATCCCGTGAATGAATGATGGATTGCATCTCCAAGGACCTGAGCTGCAAAAGAGCCATCACAAGTTTAGATGGAAATTATCCTTATCTTTTATACAATCATGCAAGGATGGTAGTGTTGGAAAATATTAGAATGGAATGATACCATAGTAAATACTACTGCACCTTCCAAAAAAATAGCTACTAGGCACAGGAGGTACATTTTATAATCTGACTTAATGTTAGGCTTGAAACCCATCATGATGACTTTAATATGTACAATATTTAGACTTAACCCTACTATGTGAATAGTAATGCTTTTGGTTGGTACAAAGGAGTACTATTTTTTGAAATAAATTATGACTTTTTATGCAAACTCCCCCTCCTCTTGCTGATAAATTATTGGGAATGACAGGGATGACAACCAGGCTGAGCTATGAAGCCTGCGGTTACACAACAGTCCTATCTCTTGCTTTTACTTGATTGACAAAAGGTAAGTTTGGCCACTTTTCTTAGCAGTTTGATGATTATCAGAAAAAAAAAAGGGGGACCCTTCATCTACAACAATATAACATTGCAGCATGAAATTTTTTGAAGCCAAGCGGAGGCCATTATCCGCATCTTCACCCAGCATAAGCTTGTTAGGGAAGCATGCTCAAAATACTCTATGGAAGAAATTTATTTTTTGAATTTATAGAATAACCCTAGTATTTTGAGTTAGTAAGATATTTTGAGACAAATGAGACAAGTGTAATTAACAATACGCATCAGAGGTCTTGGATACCTTTGATGAGATATTGGAGGAATGACTTACAAGAACCTTCCATATTTGAATGAATTTGCATAAACCAGAATAGCATCATTGCTAAGTAAAAGTAAGAATGGAGCTCAGCATGAGCCGGCCTTTTTTGAAAAAGTTTCTTTTCATGGATAAAAATAGAATTTTTTAAAGAGAAAAGGAAAAACCCCCTCATAATTTATAACCCTCTTATGGTGATGACTACCACACATAGGAGGCAGGATGTATAAGAAAAGGAGGATTAGAGCTTCCCAAATACTTGCGAGTACTGTTCTAAACTTCAAGATAGCTATAGTGGCGCAACAATCCGACCCAATTTATGAAGATGGGCGGACGGCTGCCCACACTAACTTCATAAGGTCGGACCTGCTATAGGATTGAGGATTGGCGGGCATAACACACACACACACACACACACACACACTTCCCAAAGGGAGGACCCGATATACCAAACAAGGAGATACAGACCCCGTGTAAACTCTAGTTCACTCCTATAAATGAATGCACTGGTATATTTAATAGCAATATATACCAATCTAGGCACACACCAGATAAGAGGAAAACCTGATACTGACGATAGAAATGATCCAAAAAACGGATATCTTAGAGGAGAAACAGATCCTAAGTAGGGGAGACCCTATTTTCTAAAGGTCCTAGGAAATTATACACAGGGCAAGGGATATACCCCAACATACCCGCAAATATACATGAAACCGGAGAGGTGATAGGGGATTTTTGAAAACAATATTATAGGATTTGAGAGACACCGGATAAGGACAAAGGTCCTTGACCTCAATCCCTCCACCACCAAAAGGCAATGATGTGATGGCGTGCCATGGAGCCCCGTACACTTTGACCGCCCTTTCTCTCCCACCAGAAACTGAGGGTATCCAAAGCCTCCTGAGGACCTCGAGAGTCGCCCTCCTCGCGATCAGAACAGGAACAGTAGACGAGGTGAGCCAAATCTGCAGACTGCCAGACCGCTCAGACTTGGCCCAAAGCTCTGACGGTTGGAGACGCCGAGCTTTGCACGAGGGAGGAAGGCACCTGACAGGCATTTAGAGCCTTGGACGCGCCAACGGAACCTCAGCAGACTAACCCGGATGGCGAGTCATTTCTCCCCCCACTGTTTTTCGATCACCACTATCCATAGCAGTAGACGGAAGTTTGCTTGTTCCTTAGCGCTACCAACATGAGCACCCTCCAGGCACTTCTTATGAAGCTTGCCAGGGGGACGAGGAGCTTTACAACAGAGCCAGTGCCTCTACGCATCCTCCACTGGTTGCTCCACTTATAGATAGGTCACATGCCATGTCTGATGAAAGCTCAGGGCCCATATGCTCTCTAGGAAGCTGAAGGCAATGAGCAGAAGCACGTTGAGAACTACATGGGTATGGAAAGGAGCAGGGCGATAATCGAGCAGTGTTAAGAACTGCTCTGAAGTTCTAAGCGTGATGGGCATTAGTCAGCAGCGGCCGACTATGGATTTCATGTGCCCTTACAAAGCTGCCGCAACCAGGACGCGTTTATTTTCTCGCTTATCTTCTTGTTTACTTTTTCGTCTACAACCCGCGGAGCATGGTCTCTGAGCAAAGACTCAAGGCACATAAATAGCTATCGACATTTCTGTACTTTTACGAAGGTCTCCTTAACGAAATGGTTCTATCTAGTTGGCGGACCTTCTTGATGGAGGATCTTACCTAGGAATGGCCGAGTGCTGGAAGATAGCACGCTGAAGCAGCGAACACACCCGAGATGGACATGCCCACATATGCGATTGAATGATGAGTGATGTAGGAGGGTGGCAGATTGTAGAGGCTCTCAAGCATTGGCTACAAGCGGCTAAATAACCACTTGAGATACTCGCTCTAAAGCTCCTCACCAGCCCGATGTTTACTCTCGCTATACGCCGCTCCAAATGCTATACCTTGTCTCAACTCATGAAGACACAATAGCCCGGAGCCAGCCTAACAGAACCTCCGATGAAGTGCTCCCATATTGACTAGTGTTTAACATCTGAGTCCCTGCTGCTCCTGCATCTAGCACTAGTACTGTAGCCTAGAGCTCTACCACATACGGTCCGAGAAAGTTTGCAAGACGGGATGGTCGGGTCCTGCTAAGCAAGGATAAAATACTGGAGATAGCTTTGATAATCTCGATGGAGAAGGACACACGATAACTATGATCACGAGCGGGAAATCCCGGATAGCCACCTGAGCGGTTGGACGTAATTAAACCTTTCGTCGGCCCATCATTTTATCACGATATTCACTGATACTCAGACAACTGAATAGAAACGAACCTTAGCTCTACCTCAAGGCACAATTGGACACTCGCGATGGGCCGAACTACTCGTTATGAGTCCTTCGTTAGGATGATGGGCGTCGACCGACTTACTACCACAATCAAGAGGCACTGCTTAATCTTTTTCCTAGTCACTCATTCGAGCTATAATACTTAGTTGTCCCAGCATTACGAGATAATACTTAGTTGTCCCAGCATTAGGAGGTCAGACAACTCGGTAGATCCTCTGATCCTTAGCAGATGTAGTTGCAACACATATGACCGTTATATGGGCGTATTCCATGCTGGAGTCGCGAAGACATGAAATATTTCACGTCCAAACTAGCTGCTATATAGTACAAAACTACGGAGATGAAAACCGTTTAGAAAAAATGATTACTATAAGATTTATGGTTGGGGCCCTCATCTGATCACTCTATACTCCTGAAGGACACGAGACTGATAGATGATATGGAGGAACGGGATTGCCTGTACCTCTGTTCATGAATATACTTCAAAGTATATATACATTAACTTGATCTCCCTACTTTACTGGAATCCCAGGGGTCAACAGTTTGCTGTGAGCTAGGATGAACTATCAACAATTGTTCCCTTTAACTAGGATAAACTGTCAGCAACTACTAACCCTCTTATTTTGTATTCCAAGCAGGTTCAGAACTGAGCAAGCTGCATGACTATGTAGTAACGGGTTGCTAAGGAGACCAATCCCATGAATGAATGATGGATTGCATTTCAAAGGACCTGAGCTGCAAAAGAGCCATCACAAGTTTAGATGGAAATTATCTTGATCTTTTATACAATTATGCAAGGATGGTACTATTTGAAAATATTAGAATGGAATGATACCATTATAGTAAATACTACTGCACCTTCCAAAAAAATAGCTACTAGGCACAGGATGTACATTGAATAATCTGACTTAATTTTAGGCTTGAATTGATGCATGCGCAATACCTTAGAGGCTGCAATTATACAGCATTATTGTTGCATTTGAATGCAGAATTAGAGGGATAGCTCTACTTACCCATAACATTTTCTTGATTCCCAGACGCTTCATGGTGGGGATGGGCTTGAAACCCATCACGACTTTAATATGTACAATATTCAGACTTAACCCTACTATGTGAATAGTAATGCTTTTGGTTGGTACAACGGAGTACTATTTTTTGAAATAAATTATGATTTCTTATGCAAACTTCCCTTCCTCTTGCTGATAAATTGATAAATTGTTGGGAATGACAGGGATGACAACCATGGCTGAGCTTTGAAGCTTGCGGTTACAAGTTAAAGACAACAGTCCTAACTCTTGCTTTTACTTGATTGATGCAAGTGACTTTGGCCACTTTTCCAAGTGGTTTGATGATTAACAGAAAAAAAAGGGGGACCCTTCATCTATAGCAATATAACACTATACAATGAGACTTTTTGGAGCCAAGCAGAGGCCGTTATCTGCATCTGCACCCAACAGAAGCTTGTTACGGAAACATGCTCAAAGTACTCTATGTAAGACATTTATTTTTTGAATTTATAGAATAACCCTAGTATTTTGAGTTAGTAAGATATTTTGAGACAAATGAGACAAGTGTAATTAACAATATGCATTAGAGGTCTTGGATACCTTTGATGAGATATTGGAGGAATGACTTACAAGAACCTTACATGTTTGTATGAATTTGCATAAACCAGAATAGCATCATTGCTAAGTAAAAGTAAGAATGGAGCTCAGCATGAGCCGGCCTTTTATTTTCATGGATAAATATAGAATTTTTCAAAGAGAAAAGGAAAAGCCCCCTCGTAATTGATAACCCTCTTATGGTGATGACTACCACCCATAGGAGGCAGGATGTATACGAAAAGGAGGATTAGAACCTAATACTTGTGAGTACTATTCTGAATTCCAAGATAGAAGCAATGAATGGAAATAGGGAAGGGAAGTTGGATGCATGAAATGGTATGAAAAAGTGGGATTGAAGTGGAGGATTAGAAAATTAGCGAGAGAAGAGAGAGAGGATTAATAGGCAAAACACACACACACACACACACACACACACACACTCACACGCACACGAACGTGCATGATCTCTCTCTCTCTCTCTCTCTAAGTAGTGGAGGGGAAACCATCCTCGTCTCACATTTGGAAAGCCTAGGTAGCCCTGGGAGCTTCAATGGATATATGGTTTATACTAAAAGTAGTAACGAAAGGGAAGAGTGGAGAAAGACCATTTACTCTTGTTCATGTACATGCATGAGGACATCACCAACCTTTCCATAATTGGAAATACTCCTAGGAATTAAAATGCTAAGTGAAATTCTTGTATGTTTAAAGATCTACACATAACATTTGTTTGAAGATAAAAGTCGGCTCATGAATGTTTTTCACATGCCCCATTCCCCCTAATGATCTCAAGGTGAACCACTCTTTTTGCTAGTTAGTACTATATTAGATAACTTAAAAACCCTTAATTTTTCTTCATATGACATTATTTAGTTCCTACTGTATAATTCTTGTGGTGTATTCCTTAATAAGAATTCTGCATAGGATGTATTAGCTAAGTACTAGTAGCAGCACCTAGTAGCTAACAGGACTCCTAATAGCTATTGCTAATAGTTTCGTCTCACATAGAGCTTTTAGTACCACCGTATCATACATGTAGTGTCCCTCTTTGGAGTGTCCTTTCCTTTATGGAACTCGAGATGGTCACTATGTATAAAGCCATTAAACATGTGCACATTGAAAATACCCCTAGATTTAAATGTTAATCTTTTCTTGCAAATTGTTTACCCCTCTTCTATACATATCCATGTTGAAATTTTGAATTTAAATGTGCTCTCCTTACATGTTGTAATTCTAAATATATAAGTCCCTCCTTATGTGTACTTAGTTATATGTAATTTTCAACTTTAAAGTTCCCTCCATGCATCTTGTGATTCTGAATTTAAAAGTCCCCTCCTTACATGTACATACTATAGGTATATTAGATAAGTATTTTTAAAACCCTCTCTTGTTTGTTAATGGACTATGAGTCTCCGAAATTCATAAGTCTCCTTCTATGAATGAACCTACTACCTTACATGTTTATAGAGTGACCACATGACAAGGGAAAACAATCCCCCACCCCCTTTCAAATGTGAGGTTGTAAAACCACTACGGCCTACTTTAATGGAAGGAAGAGTCACATTGGGATAGTACTAAGCAAAGGCAACCTTTAATGCTCGTTAATAACCGCTTTCTAAAATGGTGAATGGACCTTTTTTAATGTAGGAAGAGTAGTTGAGGTAATTTATTAAAGAAAGGCAACCTTTAATACCCATTCATAAGTTAGGGTTAGGGTATGAATCATGTTTACCATATACAAAGGAAAACAATGTGGCCTTATCTTACGCAACACACATGTTGAAGTGGAGTTGGGACACCTTGGAGAAGTTCACTCATTGAAATGTATAGGGCATATTTATGCACCCTCAAGTTCTCAAAATGGAACCTCTTATTGGAGAGGTGCATATCCTAGCACCAGTGTACCATGTCATTTTGACTTGTTGTTACTAGTTGTCCTTCAAGTTTCACCTATGCAAAGGGAGGCCCGAGGGGAACAAAATTATACAAGTCACCAGTCGTGGTGGTAATTGTTTCAGGCAAGCACCCTATAAAGAATCATGTGATTAAATTATTGCCACTAAAGAGGTTCTTGAACTTGTAGCTAGTGCACATCTTGTGTGCCCTCAGCGTCGCATTTTTGGGCTCGTGGAAAAATGCCCTTAATGAAAGAAAGAGTAGCTGACACAGTACTAAAGATTCCAGGCAAAGAAAGAGTACTTGACTTATTATTAAAGATTCAAGGCATTAGGAAAATAGGGAGCTCATTTTGGGGCCTTTGAGCCAAGAAAGAAAATAGCCCTCCACCAATCAAAGGAGAGCCAATGTAACGTTGAAAATTTTAGAAAAAGGAAAACAAAAGAAATGCGGTCGAGTTTGCATTCAATGAGGACACTTGAGATAGTTTATTATCTCTAACATACGGTGCAAAATTTGGTATTTATGACATCATCGATGCATTCGAAGCAGGCCAAAACCCTCAGAAAGGCTTTTAAAACGTCGAAAACGAGCCCTCAAAGGCCTGAAAAAGGCCAGAAAGGCCCGGAAAGCAACCTATACAAATAAAAGCAATTTGACAGGTTAGACCCATCAAATTGCTTTTATTTGTACAAGTCGCTTTCCATGACTCTTTGGCCTCTTCCGAGCCTCCGGGGGAATGTTTTCGACGTTTCAAAAGCATTTTAGGAGGTTTTGCCCTGCTCCGGACGCACCGATGATGTTAGAAATACCAAATTCTGCATTGTACGTCAGTCGGGTTATGTTATATTTTATTGTTTTAGAGGAAAGAAAAATGAAGGAATCATGAATTTCTCTCAAGGCCCCAAAATGGGCTTCCTTTTTTCCCAATGCAATCTATCATGCCCTTTAATAATTCTTTCTAAAATGGCCAATGGTCCTATCATAATGAAAAGAAGAGTAGTTGAGGTACTACTAAAGGAAAGCAAGTTTTTAATGTCCATTAACAAAGTACTATAATAGGTTACAATTAGGGTAAACAAACTAATAGAATTCTTAACACTAAGCTCAATTTCATCCTCTAATGAAAGGAAATGTAGTTGAGATAGTAATAAAGAAAGACAACCTATAATGCCCATTAATAATAAGTACTTTTAAAAATATTCAATGGCCATACTTTAATGAAAGAGTAATTGAGGTAATACTAAAGAAAGGCAACCTTTAATGCCCATTAACGACTTATAATAACTTAAGGCTAGGGAAAACAAACTAAGATATTAGTTAACAATAACCTCAACTAACTTATAATAAGTTAAGGTTAGGGCAAACAAACTAACATATTAGCTAACACTACCCTCAATTATTTAAAAAAAGTCATGTTGACCAAATACAAAAAGAAAACACACTTTGGCTCAAATTAGCCAAAATCTTCTCCCACTTTAGCATGGCAAAAAAGAGCTACCTTTGTTGTGAATGTACTTTTTCTTTTTTTTGGGGGATGGGAGAGGGGGGTATTGTAATGCAAGGGCATGCTCACCATTTAGTAAACCTCATGAAACTTGGTTGAGCATACAAAATTGTTGGTTGAAATTGAAAAATCTCGAATGGAACTGAAGGTTGCCTTTATTTATTTATTTATTTATAATAATTATTATTAAAAAATAAAGCTGACTATTAGGGGGAAGGTCAAGCCCCAGGGAGACCTAGATACAAAACTACAACAAAAGATGGCCCAGCTAAAGGGCAACTGCCCAAGGCCTACACTGCCACGCAATTCCCAGACACTACAAAAAGTGGATGATCTCCAATAGACATGACCCTAATAAAGAGTCCTTTCTCATAAGCAAGACTCCACAATCCGAGACAATCCTTTTCAGTTCATCTACAATCATCGAATCTCTGACACCCACTGAAATCTGTCGGCAAAAAACCAAGGAGTTATGGGAGTACTAGATCGCTAAGCATACACAAGCTCTGATATGCACCCAGCTACATGCTAAGGTTGATGGTAACTTAATTGTGTCCCCAAACAACACTAACTTCCAATTGAGCTCAAACGCCTGCCAAAGCCCTGCAAGTGTGACTGCCTTCTCCACCTGTTTCCAAACTTGCCTGATAGTGCAACATTCCTAGAACAAGTGTTTAACTGATTCCCTTGCCAACCCACACACACCACATTGGATTGATTGCCATCCATTTCGATAATCTACCTCTAACCGGGAGCCAACAATGAAGAATTTTCCACAACAAAAAAGATTGCTTCCCTGGCAGGTAAGACTTCCAGATGGCTTTGAATCGCTCTTTTCACCACGCCTTGCCCCAATAGAGATTCCATTTGCTATTCAAATCTTCTCTTGATTCGCCCCTGCATAGTAACTGCATGTAGACCACCTTGGCTGTGAGTTTGCTGAGCCCAGTTCTCCCAATCATCCAGCACTTACTTCTCCAAAGCAAAGAGGCCGGAAAGGGATTGGATGGCCACCATTGTGCAACTGCAGCCACAATTCTGGATAGAAATGATGTGTTAGCCTCGGATAACCTGAATTCACAATGAACTTGATGGAGCGTCTTCCAAAAAGCCACCTTACAGTCCCAAAGCTGGAACTCACGCCCTTTCTGTGGAGAGATCTTGCTCTCAGCAAGTCCAAGGTCGCTAACAGTTTTTGATTTATCATTATAGCACATCTCCGCCAAATATGCTCCAACAAACTTGCATCCCCCTGCATCCCGGTACTCCCTCTCCACTCCAACAAGCTAATACATTGCTTCCATGCGCTTATCAAGCCTGAAATAAAATTTGGCCCTAACAATTTCAGTGGAAAATACAAGACCACCTTATCATACCAAGATAGACCTGACCATTGGCCTATCTTCTTACATCCACTTTATCTACGAAAAATCTAGCCACTTCAACCCACAGCATCGAGCCATTGAGGTCTCATCCCAAGGAACATAGTGGCATTTTCGTGAATTACCATCCTCTGCCCATAGAAAATATCTAAATAACCACTCAATCTGCTTCCAATGTGAATCTTTGAAGTTCCACACCGAAGCAATATAGGTGGTCGCAATAGATAAAATTTGATTAATCACCAGGGCCCTAGCATTTCAGCCCATTTTCAAGCCATGCCAGTCAGCTAATTTTTGAAGTAGCCACTCCTTGAACCATAAAAATCTTTGTTTCAAAGATATTCCAAGTCCCAAGGGTGCACCCAAATACTGCACAATCTCCCCTCTAGCCGCCCAATCTGGTAAGGCATCCAAACTCGCCCTGATGGCAAACGTTTTTGAGAGAATGAAAATAGACCCAGATGCATCACAATAATCTTGAATAGCCTGAAATAGGGCATCCACATTCCTTTTAGATTCCTATACAAAGACCACCAGATCATCAGCAAACATTTGCATGTTGAAATGACTCCCTGAGGGTAGGGATACTCCCTGTCTCACCGACCTATAGAAATCAAAGGTCCCAACCACTCCACCATTTAGACAAAGACAGGCCGAGGCATTAGCAAAAAAGAGACTGCACCATTCTCACAAAGCGCTCCCCAAATCCTAGATGCTCCAAAATAGCATAGATAAATTCCCAAGCAATGTGATCATATGCCTTGTCGAATTCTAGCCCAAATAAACCTCTGTCCAATGGCACAAGAAAAATCAAGGATAGAAGATACATTCAAAATATTTTCCATTATCTCCCTTCCCTTGATGAACCCATTTTGTTCTTTATCCACTATTCGCATGCACAGGTTTTGAATTTTGATCGCCAGTGTTTTGGCTATCACTTTATAAGAGATGTTTAGTATTGTAATGGGCCTCCAATCACCCACCCTCAATGTTGACTGCTTCTTGGGAAAGAGTTTGAGCAACCCTGTATTCACATCAGCTAGTTACAAACCCTTATCGGCTCATGCCAAGTGGTGGAGGAGTCATGGAACCATCCCAAATTCTCATCCAATCTCCTATAGTGAGTGACTGTGAGGGAACTTCATTCCAAGGGGCGACATATCTAGGATGATCAAGTGGAAGAAATCGATGGTGATTCTCATAGATGATCTTATTCAATGCGTCTGCCCGTGAGGCAACTAGCAAAGGACCACAAACAGGACATGCATGGTAACCTGATGTAGTGAGACCTCAACAATAGATGCAATTAAGAGTTGAAGGTGGGTTTAGGATGCGACATCGATTGCCTACTCATAATTAAAAGTTCAATGCTTACCTGAACACTCGCCATAGCCTGGGAAGTCATGCATCATCCACATCAAGACTACTTTGTAGTTGAAGTCTCGTGTGACGAGGGAGGCATGCTCACATTATGCACCTCGATACCTCTCCAAAGTATCTCTAGCTCATCAATCAAAGGCTCCAAATAAACATCAAGATTTTTTACTTCATGTTTTCCTGGAATTAGAAGGGATAACATAACATGTCCTTTCTTAATTGCCATAGAGGGTGGAAGATTATAATTCACCAATATCACTAGCCATACATTGTAAGAGGTGCTTTTGAGAACAAATGGGTCCATACCCAATCCAAGTCTCAAGCTCCTAGGTTCTTCCTTGAAGCTTCGCCATGTGTCTTCAGTATGCTTCCATGCAGAGTGTCTGTAGGAGTTCTCCACTTGCCATCGGTTGATCGATGGGAGGAATGCCATGACATGAGCTCTGCAATGGATTTGCACTTGAACATATGTTGGATGCGAGAGATTATGGAAAAATGTCACAGAACCTTACAAGGCACATCCAAAGTTTTGAGATCTGCTCTATATCTTATGTCTCCACAAGTAGGAAACTCTCTTTCATCCCTATGTGGTCCACGAAATAGAACGCAATCATTGACGCATGCATGGATGCACTTGTAATCTAATCCTCCAAGAGAGGTTACATGTTGCCTTGCCATATCTCTTGAGGTCGGTAATTTATTCTCCCTTGGAAGCATTTTACACAATAGCCTGCATGTGAAGACCATAAATGAGAAAAAGCATTCGAGTAATTTACCCACTAGCATAATTCACCATGTTTGCAAAATAGACTTCAAAGCTTACTTGAGTAATTCATTCAAACATGCATTGCTCCATCCATATATGGTATGCAAGTTTAGTAACTCAAGGGAGGCACGTAGAACAGAGAATGTATACCCCTCAAATAGTGGAGTTGATGTTGCGGTAAAAAGATCGTCTTGCTCCATGCTATCATCCCTACCTAAGGATTGATGGACATATAAATCCTGCACCATATCATCAAACACCTCCTCCTCCACGGCCTCATGAGGTAATGGTGGAGGGCTACTATCACCATCACTCCATGCATCCATAACGGTCTCTCCTAAAGATCCCACCTCATATCGCCGATGCTTCGCCTCCTCATGACAAGCATAGGCCAACATATGCGGGTGTGGCACTACATCCTGTATCAAATTAAAATGGGATCATAACTCAAACATATGAACACCCATAGGTATCTCAACCAACCTTAACTCTTTAACACTTACCATGTTTATGGTCGCATCCCACATTCTCCATACTTTGAGATGTGATTGAGTGTAATTATGTGTGCAAGATACCTGTTTCCTCAACATCGATCACACATACATTTGATTTTTTGCTCCAACCACATTTTGTGATGGTGGATACGAAGGGATTCATCCTCACTAGAGCTACTTATTGAACATAAAGACATTCTACAAATAAACAACCCAAAAAAAGTGTTCTTGCATGAGTTGTAAATGTCAAAACTTTGTGAAGCATCTAAAAGCGTGTCTAACACTACATCTATACTATGAAATGCAACTAAAGGTGCATCTAAAACACAGTGTAGATGCACTGATAGATGCACGTTTAGACGTGCTTTTAGACGGACTGATAGACGCGCTTTTAAACATGCAGACTATGAGCTAATTTTCAAACCTACTTTTAGTACGCTTGCTTTCCTTCTCATACTTTTAGTGTCTCGTGGCTTGCTTTCCTATTAACAGACACAGCTCTGGGCATCCACACATATCTCCAAGCACCCACACTCATCTCCAGGCTTACACAATCATCCCCAAGCACACAAGAGAAGAGGGTGTCGAACAAGGAAGATAAGAAAGAGAAGCAGCTTTGAAGAAGGATAAGAAGCTTCCATACCTCTATCCAAGGTAAGTCTCTTAGCAGTTGATCTTCTTTGAAACTTGCTCTCTTTGGATTCGTCCTTTGTTGTATGCAGGGAAGGGATGTTTTTGGTACTAGTGTTGTTCTTTTTAGGGTCGGGCACATGTCCTTTTCAGTTTCTTTCAAAAAGGCGTTTGTCAGAGGAACAGCGTGTCTGACTTTTGAAAAAATAGACAACCGTGCCTATAGACGCGCTATTAGATGCGTCTATAGACACACTATGACAGTTTATCTTGTGTGTTCTTCCCTTTCCCTTTCCCTTCCCCTTTCTTTTCCTTCTCTTTCCCTTCCCCATTAGGGGAGATTTGGGGTCTTAAAAGAGCCTCGTAAGGAATGGATTAGGAAAAGATTAGTCTCCCTAATACAATCCTACATGTAGGGGTCATAAAGGATGACAAGGTGGTTTTAGAAGACTGTACATGGTTTTGCCTTGCATTTATGCTCAAGGATCCACCAAATGAAGAAGCAGGGCTATTTTATATCTCACGTGGTAGGGAGAAGTGTCACCATTGGCTTGGTGGCCTAGTGGTCAAGGCTCTTGAATGATGTACAGGAGGTTGTGGTTCCATTCCCTACAAGTGCGCCAGTCGTGTACTAAATTTTTGGTAGGCGATGTGGGTGGGTGGTGGCAGGTTGTGCCATGCGGTAGTCGCATGGGGCTGCTCACTATTCTGGTCCTTACTTTGGTAAGCGAAGTGCCACATGTCACTCTCATGGGATTTCCTCCCTCCTCCCACTTGCAAGGCCACTTGCCATGCATTAAATATATTTTTTGGACCTTTGTAGGGGCAAATTTCAAATTTTTGGTGCTCAAGGACATGTGGAAGCACACGCTTCTTCCTCCCCCAATTTGGTGGTTTTCTCCTCAAAATCCATGGTTTTCTTTCAGCACAAACCATGGTTTTTCCAATTGAAACCACCTATTTCCTTTGGCATTTATTATGCACATGCCACCTCAACATGGCATTGTCTCATAAAAAGGAGCATTCCCATTGGTACACCTCAAATCCCTCACTAAACCCTTGAAATTAGGAAACACTAATTGGGGGCCCTTTGGAGACCCCAATTCTCCCCTAATGCTTTCCCTTCCCCTTCCCCTTCTAATGATAAAAATAAGTGATTGCATGAATGATGGAAAGGGATTGCATGAATGAAGAAAGGGATTGCATGAATGATGGAAAGTGATTGCATGAATGAAGAAAGAGATTGCATTCGTGAGGAACTAAGGGATTGCATTCTCTTTTTCTCTCCTTTCTCCTCTCTTTCCTTCTCTTTTCTCCTCTCTTTTTCTCTCTTATCTCCTTTCTTTTTTCTCCTCTCTTTTCCTCTCTTTTCTCATCTCTTTCCTTCTCTCTTTTTCTCTCTTTTTCTCCTCTCTTTTCTCCTCTCTTTCCTTCTCTCTTTTTCTCTCTTTTATCCCCACTTTTTCTCTCTTTTTCCTTCTCTCTTTTATCCTCTCTTTTTGTCTCTCTTTTTTCTCCTCTCTTTTCCTCTATTTTCCCCCTTTTCTCCTCTCTTTCCTTCTCTCTTTTTTTCTCTTTTTCTCTCTTTTTTCTTCTCTCTTTTATCCTCTCTTTTTGTCTCTCTTTTTCTCTCTTATCTCCTCTCTTTTCCTCTCTTTTTTCTCCTCTCTTTTCCTCCCTTTTCTCCTCTCTTTCCTTCTCTCTTTTTCTCTCTTTTATCGTCACTTTTTCTCTCTTTTCCTTTCTCTCTTTTATCCTCTCTTTCCTTCTCTCTTTTCGTCTCTTTTCCTCTCTTATCTCCTCTCTTTCTCTCTTATCTCCTCTCTTTTTCTCTCTTTTGCCTCCTCTCTTTTCTCCTCTCTTTCCTTCTCTCTTTTTATCTCTTTTATCCTCACTTTTTCTCTCTTTTTCCTTCTCTCTCTTTTCGTCTCTTCTCTTCTCTCTGTTTCTCTCTTATCTCCTCTCTTTTTCTCTCTTTTTTCTCCTCTCTTTTCTCCTCTCTTTCCTTCTCTCTTTTTCTCTCTTTTATCCTCACTTTTTCTCTCTTTTTCCTTCTCTCTTTTATCCTCTCTTTTCATCTCTTTTCGTCTCTCTTTTTCTCTCTTATCTCCTCTCTTTTTCTCTCTTTTTTCTCCTCTCTTTTCCTCTATTTTCCTCTCTTTTCTCCTCTCTTTCCTTCTCTCTTTTTCTCTCTTTTCCTCTCTTTTCTCCTCTCTTTCTTTCTCTCTTTTTCTCTCTTTTATCCCCACTTTTTCTCTTTTCACTTTCTCTCTTTTTCTCTCTTATCTCCTCTCTTTTTCTCTCTTATCTCCTCTCTTTTTCTCTATTTTTTCTCTTCTCTTTTCTCCTTTTTCTCCTCTCTGTTTCTCTCTTTTTCTCTCTTATCTCCTCTCTTTTTCTCTCTTTTGTCCTCTCTTTCCTTCTCTCTTTTTCCCCACGTGAAGCTTCAATAGCTTGACATTGAGCAAGCAAATACAGACCTCTATCACTCTAATTCAAAGAATGGAGGAGTTTGTAAATGCTTGCTCAATGTTAGGCTGTCACTCTATTGTTTCTTTTGCATCTCGTGATGAGGGCATGCTCGATGGTAATCTTCTTCTTTTCTTTTCTTTAGTTCATTTTGTGGCCAGGAAGCTCTTTAGCCTCATATGATCTTTGGGATGCTATCTTTCGGGAGTTATATAACATTTTGGGGCACCCTCCCACTCCTGGGGAGTTATACACATACATGACGGGTACTCCAAACACCCCGCAGGAGTCACCAGTATAAACTCCAAACCACCCCAACCCCACACCACTTAAGATTATCCCAGTGGAGTTGAGATAGCCCAGTCGGCTATAAAGCCAAGCCCCTTCTCCCCCCCTGCAGTCAGGAGGCCCTTCTTCCTTGCAGAGCCATCGACATACTCCCGTGTAATCGAGATTCGCTTCTCCAACTACGAGTGGCCAGCGTACTCTCGTGCAATCGAGAGTCACTTCTCCAGCTATGAGTGGCCAGCGTACTAGCTCGACACAACAAGGCAATAGGTGTAGTAGTAAGGATAGGGTGGGGGATGCATAGCACAGTGCTTTGGGGGGGGTAATGGTGGGGGAGGGGATGATTCAGATGATGTAGACATGCCAGAAGGTGATGGTACGATCTTCTATGACATCACTCAGACAGGAGGCATCTATACTATATATTAAGGAGGGAGGGAGGCAATAGTCTACCATGTTTCAGGGAGAGCGTTCAACTGCCACGTGTTGCGTGGTTGAGACTGGAGGGCACCACGTGTCACATGGTTGACAGGAGGAGAGATTGTAGGAGGGACACTGATGGGGAGTGGAGGGAAGGCATCAAAGGGAGTGTGAATTTGAATTCCGGAGAGTCTTTCTCCAAGGTTTGCCAAGAAACACTCTACTGTCCGGAGAGATGGAGTGGGGTGCAAAGGAGAAGTGATGGAACCCCTCCCTGAACACTTGCTGTCTTCCCTGTTGCCTCTCCCCTTTCTCATTCCTTCACTCAGCACCTTGAGCCCAAGCGAGAGAGAGAGAGAGTTCTCCTCCCTGTTGCCTCTCCTGCCCCACTGCTCAGCCCCTCGAGCCCGCCTCTCCCTCTCTCCCCGAACACTTGCTGTCTTCCCCTTTGCCTCTCCCCTTTCTCATCCCTCCACTCCGGACTTGAGCCCAAGAGAGAGAGGGAGAGAGAGAGCTCCTCCCCATTGCCTCTCTTGCCACTGCTCAGCCCCTCAAGCTTGCCTCACCCCTTTCTCCTACCTTCATTTAGCCCCTCTATTTCAAGAGAGAGAGAGAGAGATAGAGAGAGAGATCATTGTTGTTTGTGCTTGACGGTGATGGCTATAAAACGAGGAGATCAAATGGTGTCGTGGTGGTAAACTGTGGGCCTAGAATCAACAACAAATGTAGTGAAGGAAAAGGTAGCTGAGAGTAGAGTAGACAGGGAAGCATCCTCACTTCACAAAATCACCAGCAATAGCGAAGCCATATCTAATGATAGTGTGGAAAAAGGTTTGTTGCTGCAGATCGTGAACGTCCAAGTTTTCGGGCCTTTTTGGATGGAAGAAAATTGGAGTGTATGCTGAAATGAAAGGGGAAGAAGGTGCGATGTTGCATCAAAGAAAAGGGAAGGATAAATGGCAGGAAGCGAGGTGGTCCGTAAGCTCTGAGCTCTCAAAATCGTTTGAAATTTCATGCGAGGGGGTGGAAGAAGCGATAGAGTATGCTGGAGCCATAGGGTTTTAAACATGAAAGAGAAATTGAAAGGCGAAGGAGGGGAAGATGTGTGTGGCTCCCAAATAGATGTCCGTTTTTTGTTTGACGTTGCAGAGAAAGAAAGTTTATTTGGAGTCGTGACCTAGGAGCACTGACGTGATTCAATTTGTAGGCATAACTTGACAATAGATCATCTTCTGCTTTGGATTCCCATACCTATTCCCACACCGTTGATAACTTTCAACATCTTTCACCTTGCTTCCTTATCTCAAAATTCACCCTATAACCCCCCCCTGAATCCGGTTTCTCCCCCCTTGCTTTAGTCCCCCTAGATTTGCTCTTTGCCCTTCAATGGGGAAGGGTAGCTACTGTGGTGTGAAATGGTAGTTACAGGAGCTTTTCAGGTTGTAAAAAGGGGGCATTCTCATTCTTCAAGCATCAATCAGTAGCAGCTTGCTGAGCCTACGTTCTAGTCCTATAGCAGAGCTTCAAGCCTCCACAGTTTAGTGAGGATCTAGAGCAAGAGTACCCCCAATATTCTCCAGTTGTAACAGAGTAAGGGAGAAGTTCCCTCTCTACAAGAAGGTTGTCGAAGCCCACATGATCTATGTTAAAGTTCTAAACAGTAAAATGACTACAAATTACTATGGATCGATAGGTCTGACTAGATAATGCAGCCCTATCTAGCGGCGGTGTGGGAAATACCTTGGTTGATATGCATGTGTTATAATGGAACTTGGAGGATGCACGACATGTCTTCCATGAATTGCCTCATCATGATGTCATTACATGGATTGCATGACCTTGGGATACACCAAGCAAGATAAGTCACCTAGCTTGCATCCAAATAATCAAACATCTATTGGTGCATTGAAGGCTTGCAATACCTTGGCGATAGTGAAAGGTGGGGAGCAGCTTGACCAGAATGTTAGAGCTATCCACTTCCAAGTACAAGATAGTGGCTTACTCTTAGATGTATTTGTGGGAAATCATTTGGTGGATATGTACATAAAATGTGGAGACATGGAGGATGCATGGAGGGTTTTTGACCAATTTCCTTATCTTGATGTGTTTTCTTAGTTTGCCATGAGCATGGGTTGTAGCAATCAGGAAGAGTGTGTGCTCACTTCTTTAAATTTCTATGTTGGGATGCAACCAGAAGGTGTCTAACTGAATGCCCAAACGTTCATTGGTGTAGTGAAGGCTTGCAATAGCCTTGTAGTGTTAGATGAGGTGAATCGATTTGACATGAATTTTGAAAAAACAAGACGTTTGGTGAAAGGTAAAGCCCTCAACTCCAAAGTTTTTAAGAGTGTCTTCGTGTCTATTTTATTTAAGGGAACCACTTTGGTGGAAATGCATATGCATTGTGATGATGTATGGTGTGTCTTTCATGAATTGCCTCATTATAATGAAAGAGTACATTGATCTTGGGGTGTGAAGAACAATAACAAAAGCAAGGAATATTTTAGCTTTTATGCACAAATGCAAAGCAAGGTCTTTCACCAAGTGACTTTACTTTTGTTGCCATCTTGAAAGCATGTGGCAACACATCAACTCTGCATGTGAGCACAAAGGAGGTCCATTCTCAAATTAGCAAGGTTGCTTTTGAGACCAATGCTATCATGATATAGGCGTGGCCATGACGGCTTGCTTATAGGCAAGGTGGAGGTAGCCAACCAAGCCGACTTGCATGTCAGATGGTAGGGGCTTTGCTAGTTGGTTTTTAGGGTTGGACCTGTTTTTGGATAGTAGAGGTCGTTCCACTAGGGCTATTGGGTTGGCTACTTTTGGATAGAGATTTCCTCGATATAAAGGGGCCATTGGGGCCTCACTACTCACTCACCTGAGGAGTAGATTGGAGCTGCAAGTAGCCTGCCTCAAGGACTAAGACATGCACAAAGGAGGTGGCCATTAGCAATAGACAAAGTGCTCATGAGGATCAAAAACCTTTGCTATCCTCAAGGGCAGCAAGGAGATTGGGAGCCAACAGACCCATTCACGATTGTGAAGTGCACATAAGTAAATAAGTTTTGGATTCCGTAGTTAAACACTATCATGTGTAATTCTTGCGACACACTATTAGCCTTCACTATGGGATACCCTTTGTGGGGGCCATTTCTAATGGACGACCTTGATTCAAAGTTCGGGGGAATCTACTTGGATGTTTGGAGGATTGTACCCTTGTGGGAAAGAGTATGTTCAGGTTGAGATAGGTGTATGAGAATTGTTATTTGGTTGTAGACCTTGCCAGATGGAGGAGGGGCTCAGGTTCACATAGGTGTATGAGAATTCTTATTTGGTTGTAGACCTTGCCTGATGGAGGATGGGTTGAAATGGACTTCGAGAGCATGGTGCTTGGAGGACCTCAAGCTGGACAGTTGGGCAATGCTATTATTTGGATTGCTTGAGGTCAAATGCACGTGCGTGATTGAAGTTGGTGGGGCCATCAGGTGCTACCATGGATGGACCTATGTACTAAGGAGTTTTTCTTGGATGGGAGTAGACCTGGCAGAGTGGGAGCCGTTGGATGAAAAGCTAGGAATCAAGACCCACCCAGATTCTTCAAGATTGTTTCAAGAGGGAAGCCAATGGAGCTTCTTCATTGATGATTTGGGATTGAAACGAGATGTTTCTGTGAGAGGGATTGGAGGTCACCTCCTCATCTGTAAGCCCCCATATGACGAGTGCATGGACTTCAGGCTAGGATTGTCACATGGGCAACACTTTGGTTTCCATGTGGACTTCAAACCTAGAAGGAGGGGGCTGCCACATGGGCAACACCTAGGCTGCTATGTGGGCAGCAACCATTTAGAGAAAGCCATAGAGAAGGGACTGCCACATGGGTAGCAAATAGGCTACCAAGTGGGCAAACATAATGAAGGAAATACCTGGCATGTCAGGCTCTTTGGAGGACTCTATTAGCACAGATCAGAGGCAAAATGATTGCAGACACATACGATTGTTTGGAGCAGATAAAAGACCAGCTCCAAAACTAAAAGTAGTCCGAGGGCAAGGTAGGCTTGGGGTCTTACAAATGAAGAGGATGTTCACTTTGGGCTAGGGTTGTCACATTGTCACATTGGCAAGAATTTGGTAGATGGGTAGCACCTAGGCTGCCATGTAGGCAGAAAGCTTTTAGACAGAGCCAGAATGATTGCAAGACACATGGACCATTTGCAGTAGGTAAAGGACCAGCTTTGAGATTGAGAGTAGTCCAGATAGAGGGTAAGATAGGTGGGTATTTTACGGGCAATCTACTCAACGTGTAAAGAGCTATTGGAGGTTGGAAAGGCCCGAGAAACATTCAAAAAAGGGGTCCATGGAGTAAAATTTCGATCAAATTTAGGGCTAGAATATGTCATGGAAGTATATGGCATGCCACATTTGTGCAAGGAAAGGTCTTATATACACACGCATCTGGCTAAGGTAGGACTGGTAGAGTGGCAACAACCCATGTGGCCAAGCAAGGCCATGACAGCTTGCTTATAGGCAAGGCAGAGGCAACCAACTAGGCCAACTTGTATGTCAATTGGTAGGGATTGTGTAGGTCATCTGGTAGGGGACCTCTTGGTCGGTTTTTGGGGCTCATTTTTGTTCAAGAGGGTTTCAATATGGAATCGATTGGAGCTTCTTCATTGAGAGTCAGGATTGGGATGAGATGTGTCTATGAGAGGGGGTGTTGGAGAAGTCACCTACCCAACTATAAGGCCCCATATGAGGAGTATGTGGGGGAGGACTTCGAGTTAGGGTTGTCACATGGGCAGCACTTTGGTTGCCATGTGGGAAGAAAAGTCAAAAGGAAAAGCATGAAGAGGGGCTGTCACATGGGTAGCACCTAGGATGCCATGTTGGCAGCAAGATTTTAGAGAGAACCATAGAGAAGGGGCTATAAATGGGCTACAAACAAGTTGCCATGTAGGCAGCACAATAAAGGACATACTTGGCATGTCAAAGGATCTTTGGAGGGATAGATCAACATAGATCGGAGGTAAAATGATTGCAAGACACATGCAACCCTTCGCAGTAAGTAAAGGACCAGATTTGCGACTAAGAGTGGACCAGACAGAGTGCAAGATAGGTAGGTAATTTATGTGCTATCTACACAAGGTGTACGGAGCGGTTGGATGCTGAAAGGCCCAAGAAATAATAAGAACAAGGGTAGATTGGCCAAGCTGAAAAGCAACACAAGGTGGATTAAATTTAGGGTTAGAGTATGCCCTAGAAAAATGTAAACGAGTTTTAGGAGATTTGGGCCTGGAAGAGTCTCATATACTCGCCTATCTAGCTGAGGTTGGCCTGGGAGAGTTCTGTATTGTTCTGAGGTAGGCCATGAAGGCTTGCTTATAGGCCAGGTAGAGCCAGTTGACCAAGACAACTTGCATGTCCATTGGTAGGGACTGTGCTGATCACGACCATGCCCCAACCACTTTTAAGACAACATAGGCTCGTTTGCTAGGGCTATTGGGTTGGCCACCTTTCGAGGGGGATCTCCACTATATAAAGGGGCCTTTTGGAGCCTCACTACTCACTTACGAGGAGTCCATCTGAGGGGCAGATTGTAGCTGCATGGAGCCTCCCTCAAGGACCAATACATGGACAAAGAAGGTGGCCATGAGACCCGCAGACAAAGTGCTCATGAGGATTAACACCCTTTAGTTTCCTCGAGGGTAGCAAGGAGGGCATCAGGAGAGCCATTTCAGCCATCCAGTGTGGAAGCTTCGATTGAGTAGTATATAGTCTGCTAGAAGGGCTTCCACAAGACCAAGGGATGTGGCAAGGACATGAAGGCAACACTTTGCCATATGGGCAGCAAAACCAAGACGAAGAGCATGAAGAGGGAGTTGGCAGTACCTAGGTTGCCATGTGGGCAACAAGCTCTCATAAAAACCCATAGAGAAGGGGCTACCACATGGGCAGCCAATAGGCTACCATGCAACCATCACAATGAAGGACATAATTGGCATGGAAAAGGATATCTAGATGACTGGACCAGCGTGGATCAAAGTCAAATTGATTGGAGGACACATGTGGCTGTTTGTAGTAGGTTAAGGACTAGATTCAAGATTGAGAGTAGTCGAAAAGAGGGTTGGACATGTGGGTAATATATGGGCTGTTGGAGGCTGAGAAGGCTAGGGAAATAGTTAGAACAGGAGTGGATTGGCCAGGGTAGATGCGTGTCTCCATGGAGCAAAAGGTTGACAAGATTCAGGGATAGAATATGCTCTAGAAAAAGGTGACTAGGCTGCAAGGTAAGGTGTGCTAGATTTGCACTAGGAAAGGCCTCATATATAGGCATGGCCAAGCATGGCCATGAACAATTGCTTATAGGCTAGGTGGAGGCAGCCAACCAGGCCAACTTGCATGTTAGATGGAGGGGTTTTGCTGGTTGGTTTTTAGGGTTGGACCCAGGTCAGTTTTGGACAGCATATGTCAGCGCACTAGGGTTGTTGGGTTGGCTACTTTTGGATAGGGATTTGCCCTATATAGAGGGGCATTTGGGGCCTCACTACTCACTCACCTAAGGAGTAGATTGGAGCTGCAGGTAGCCTGCCTAAAGGACCAAGACATGCACAAAGGAGGTGGCCATTAGCAACAGACAAAGAGCTCATGAGGATCAAGACCCTTTGCTATCCTCAAGGGCAGCAAGGAGACTGGGAGTTAGGAGATCCATTCATGACTGTGAAGTACACATAAGTAAATAAGTTTTTGATTCCATAGTTAAACACTTTCATGTGTAATTCTTGGGACACACTATTAGCCTTTGCTGTGGGATACCCTATGTAAGCCCCCATATGAGGAGTGTGTGGGGAGGTGGAGTTGTCACATGGGAAACACTATGGTTGCCATGTGGGTAGCAAATCTAGAAGGAAAAACATGAAGAGGGGGCTGCCACATGGGCAACACCTAGGCTACCATGTGGGTAACAAGCTCTGAGAGAAAGTCATAGAGAAGGCCTTCCACATGGGCAGCAAACAGGCTACCATGTGGGCAACACAATGAAGGACATATCTGGCATGTTAGAGGCTCTTTGGAGAACTGGATTATTATAGATTAGAGGCAAAATGCTTGCAAGACAAATGTGACTACTTGCAGCAGCAGATAACTGACTAGGTCTGAGACTGAGAGTAGTCCAAACAGTGAGCAAGACAGGCAGGTATTTATCAAGCTATCTACACAAGGTGTACAAAGCTATTGGATGCTAGAAAGTACCGGGAAATAGTCAGAACAAGGGCAAATTGGCACATCCATCGAGCAAAAGGCGGATCAATTTAGAGCTGGAATATGACCTAGATGAAGGCGAATACGTTGCAAGATATGACACACCAGATTTGGCCATGAAAGGGTCTCATATACATGTATATCTGGCTAAGGTAGGTGTAGGCCAATGGAAGCTAGCCATGTGGCCAGGCAATGCCATGAAGGCTTGCTTATAGGCCAGGTAGAGGCAGCCAACCAATGAGTTGCACATCGGTGGGTAGGAACTGTGCCTCTGCTTTCAATGACTATCTCTTCCCCTCCCTGCTTCCCAGGAGTTGTGCTTCTTCAATAGAGGATTTGCTTAAGAATATTAGGGGATGTTGCTGCCATAGAATGATCATTAGGGTATTGTATGGCTATAGCTCTATGTCTGTAATGATTTAACATCCTCTCTCTTCTATTTTCATGCAGCATGTTTGGTGTTGTTTTGTTCAAGCATGGGAGGAACGAAAGCTAGCTACAACGTGGTGCACTCAATCTCAAATGAGTGAAGAAGTGTTAGTGCTTGGGAAGGCACGCATTCCACTTCTATGTGGATGGAGCTTCTATCCTAACATTTTTTGACAAGCACGGACAATAATTGGCAGTCATCATCTTGAACCACCACTGCTCAAGGCAAGGAGCAAAAATACAACTACCACGGCCATAGGCTCGGGCAAGAACCACAGCCAAACAGAAGATGAAGGTAGGTGTGTATACTCTTCTAACTCTTCTATATAATCAAAGCTGGAATGCGATCGATAAAGGTAGGAGGTTTTGAAATTTGGTTTCAAAGCTAGACTACGATTGATAAAAGTCAGAGATTTTGAAATTTTTTGGCAAAGCGGTCAATAAAAGTAGAAGATGTATGGTCTCCTATTCTGAAGGAGCAGTATGGCTCTTGCTAAGATTTTGCAAATGGAAGGAAGATCAGGGACCTTTGAAGCAAGAGCCAGTGATGTTATTACAAAGAAAACTGAGCAATCTGTATTGATGAGTTAAATATGACTAGGAGGTACTGAGGCATTGCTGATCATGGATTGCATTAAGTTGATTATCTCATGGATTCCATTATATTTGCTATCTCATACTTTTAGAGTCCATGACATGGAATGAATAGGTTGAGAACTTTAGATGGGATAGATAATAGAGTGAATTTTGAGGAGATGTTCAAACCACTATATCAAACTTTGGGCGGACTGTTAAATTATGGATGGAATGTTTATGAAAAAAGTGGAGTAAGCGGGAGGTGAAGAGAATGAATTTTAATGCGGATTTTTGCTATTTATGAGGGAGAGGAGTCCTTCTCTCATATTTATAATTATATGGATTTAAAGCACCTTTACCTAGGTTTTAGAGTGAGTTTTTATTTCTGGATATGCACTTTTTCCATCTCTCCTTGGCAAGTTGGACTTTAATTTCTTTAGGAAGTTATGCCCTATAGTTTGATTTATTGCATTCATTCTTCACATCTAAGCATTAGTATAGGTTATAATATTGCTTGACAAATTGATAATGGCTCTCATATTCAAAGACTCAATTACTTTACTACTTTATCTTTGTGTGTTTGAAGATATCACTCAGATTTTGACATTCATCTGTAAAGGTTAAGAGGAACGTGCAAATATAATGGCTCGGCCTCTAAGATTTTGGAAGGGTTCTTTCCAAAATGTTTTTTGCCAGTTTTGGGAATGGCTTAGCAAAGTTTTGGGATGTATGCTTTATGTTTTGAGGTTTATCAATACTTTTTAGTTGTGTAAATAAAGGAAAAGTGGATCAATAGCACTCTCCTAAACTTAGTCCATCATGTTCAGTCCTACTTCTTTGAAGTTTTACTCAATAAATATGAAGTGTTAGCCTTAGTGCACACTTTATTAAAAATCATTGGAACCATTCTGATCTTATTTTTTGAAGTAAAATAGCTCCTAAAATTGTCATGTGTACTTCACCTTTACATGTTGTGTGAAAGCATTCACACAAAACATTTAAGTGATGGTCAATATAGAACCCATCTTTTCTTGAGCTTTTCCTTAAGTCGAACCTTTGGACTTTGCACTTGGGGTTACTTCATTGTTGACTTCATATTCATGACGATGCTAATGCCTTTGGAGCGGGGCTTCTATATTTAGCTCTAAATCTATCTAGATTTGTGTCACTATATATCTATTTCTATTCTATTTCTTAGGAGGAGTTGTGCCACGTGTCATGAGGAGCTCAAGTGGAGGGAGAGTTGGGAGATGTGACACGTGGTGCTTTCTGAATGTCTCCTTGAAAAGCCCTTTCCAACCTCACCCTTTCAACATGATGCCTTGCTGACCACACTTCAGCTTTCAAAATTCCCAGTTTCAGTGGTCTAATTGGCCTTGGCATGAAGTTGATCTTGCTCTGCTTTGCCGTTGCCTCCTCTATCTCCTCTCTCTCTCACCTCCTGACCAAATCCAAACCCTCCACTACCTCTACTTTCAACGATCATCCCTCCTACTCCCTTCTTCCCAAGAGTTTTGCTTCTTTAGTAGAGGATCTCTTAAAGAATATTCCCGCTTCCAAGGGGATGTTGTTGCCATAAAATGATCATTAGGGTATTGCATGTTTGTAGCTCTATGTTTGCAATGATTTAGCATCCTCTCTCTTTGATTTGCATGTAGCATGTTTGGTGTTGCTTTCTTCAAGCAAGGGAGCAATAGAAGCCAGCCATAGAGTGGTACACTCAAGCTCAAATAAGTGAAGAAGAAATGAAGCAAACTATTGGCTTGCTACTAGGGAAACGGCACTTAGAACACATTTGTGTGCACTTGCTAGGCTTAAACCTATACGTTTTTATGGAGGAAGCTCTAAAGTAAAGATGTGGTGATGGAGGGAG
Organism: Dipteris shenzhenensis; assembly: GCF_047967505.1. NCBI lineage: Eukaryota > Viridiplantae > Streptophyta > Polypodiopsida > Gleicheniales > Dipteridaceae > Dipteris > Dipteris shenzhenensis. The sequence continues at coordinate 35,411,387 of NC_141598.1, read as the reverse complement.
GTCTGTGGTGAAGGATGGACCCCAAGGGAAGTCTAAGAAATTTCATTTTCTCTAACTACACATGAATGAGGTGATTTCTCCTATGCTTGATGAAGTGGTCATTTCTCCTATGCTTGATGGACAATAGTAGCATGGGCATGATGCTATGCAGGTAGGATTCATAAAAGCATTTGACAGATTTGTGGGCATTTGCCACTACCATTGCCATGCTCTCTCACCATAGTCTTCTCCTATGGGCTTTCGTCCTTGAATCTCAATCGAAATCCTAGAATTCATGCCTAGATCTCTCATAATTGAAGCTTTCCACTTCATCCTATTGCACGAGCACATCAATGCAAGAGGAGCTTCTTCTAATGAAGGGTGCTAGAGGGAAGGATGCTAGCTTTCCCTCTCTAATGACCCACATCAATGTGCAAGTTTACTACTCGGAGAATCCTTAAGCATTTTGAGTTGTAACAAGCAAAGATGGAGAGACACAATGCAACAAAGAGAATGTTGTAAGAATGTGAGTACTCTTGGCATGATGTAGTGTGGGTACTCTTTAGAGTGAAGCTACATGTAGCTCGAGGTATTGCACATCCCCAAAACATTAGGTCACTTATGAGCACTTTTGAGGGATAACATAGGCTATGTATAGTTCATACTTAGCTCTTAAGATCTTCGGATGTTATAGTCTTTTCATGTTTCATGAGGGGACCTTCCATACATTCTTAAATCATCCACTTGTCCTTTCTCTATTTGAGCCACTATTCCTACTCGAGCAGAGCATTCATGTGATGCTTTTATTAGGTAGCCTAGTAGCCTAACGGTTGTCTTATTATATTGCTATGGGCTCCATTGAGTTGAGAAACATAGAATTGCTATTTCTCTTTTTGGTTGTCATTCCTTTTGCGTTAATCGTTATTATGTTCTAAGATAGTGCATGGATTATTGCCAACATAGAACTCTTATTTTCCTTTGACAAACTGAGATGTTGCTTGCTTTGATCGAGAATTCTAGCAAACTTGCAATGGAGATATATCTTACTACATATTCTAGCAAACAAGTCGGTGACATAAATGCACAACAGTCACCCTGGCATATCGCGAGTGGAGCTCGATATCTCAACACTCCCCCTCGAGCTCAATCCCAAATCCTGCACACCAAGCAGGTCTTTGAACTTGCACAGCTTCTCTGAGCCCAATGCTTTCGTGAATATGTCAGCTACCTGATCCTCTGTGCTGACATAAACTAGATCAATAAGACCTAGTAGAACCTTCTCCCGCACATAGTGATAATGCACCTCAATGTGCTTTGTTCTAGCATGAAAGACTGGGTTCTTTGCCAAATGTATACTGCTCATGTTGTCATAATAAATGACAACCGGCCCATCTGTAGACTGAGGCATATCATAAAGTAGCTTATGCAACCAAGCTACCTCACATGCAGCCATTGCTGCACCCCTGTACTCAGCCTCTGTGCTCGACAAGGCAACTGTAGGCTGTTTCTTGCTGCTCCAAGTGACTACAACAGTCCCAAAAGAGAACACATATCCACTGGTAGATCGTCTATCAGAAATACTACCAGCCCAATCAGCATCAGTGTATCCATGCAACTGTATCCAAACCCCAGCCTCATAAAATAGTCCATACTGCAATGTGGACTTCACATACCTGAGTATGTGTCTAGCCGCATCCAAATGCGGTTTCCTTGGAGCCTGCATAAACTGACTTACCAACCCAACAGCATAGCTCAAATTTGGCCTGGTAATAGTCATGTAAATCAAACTCCCTACTATGCGTCTATACATAGTAGGGTCTTCCAGAAGCTCACCTGCATCTGTGCTAAGCTTCACATTCTGCTCCAAAGGAACTGAAATAGGCTTACAGCCTGTCATCCCATATTTGGACAGCATGTCCAATCCATACTGCCTCTGCAAGAGCTGTATCCCACTTGGTGATCTAATCACCTCAATGCCCAAGAAATAACGCAGCTCTCCCAAATCCTTCATCTCAAACTTCTGCCTCAATAGCATTTTCACATGAAGGATATCTTCATCACTATCACCTGTGATGATCAAATCATCAACATAAATGACCAGCAGCATAATCCCTTTCTCTGTTTTTCTCACATAGAGTGAGAAATCTGCCTTGGAAATCTGAAAGCCAATAGTGACAAGATACTGTCCTATCTTGTCAGACCATGCTCTAGGTGCTTGCTTTAAGCCATACAAGGCTTTCTTCAACCTGCAAACAAACTCAGGATGAGTAGCATGAACATAACCTGCTGGCTGCTCCATAAAGACCTCTTCTTGCAAATCACCATGCAAGAAGGCATTCTACATCCATCTGATGTAAAGACCATCCCTTTGATGCAGCCATAGCAATGGCTGCTCTTATGGTTGCCATCCTTGCAACCGGGCTGAAAGTTTCTTCATAATCAATGCCATATGTCTATGCATACCCCTTGACAACTAATCTTGCCTTGTATCTATTCACAGAACCATCTGCATTGTGCTTGATCTTATAAACCCACTTACAACCAATTGCATTCTTGCCTTTAGGCAAAGGCACCAATTCCCATGTAGCATTAGCATCCAAGGCATCCATTTCTTCATCCATGGCTTTCTCCCATTTTTCATTTCCCATGGCTTGCTCAAAAGAAGTGGGTTCTGGTTCCTGTATCACTTTGACCATATAGGCATAGTGAATGGCTGTAAATCCATCATATTTCAGCCTATCCACAGGATACCTAACCCTGGTAGACCTGTGCAAAATAGGCTCACTTCCAGGTGCTCTCAAAACATCCCTGGTCTTCCTTACTCCAAGTGTAATGACAGAAGGAATACCCAACTCATCATCAATGCTCTGTTCTGAGCCACTGGATTCACCATCCACACAAGAGTGACCTGCATTCACATCAAACATGGGCTGATCTACCTTCTCTTTTCCTTTTCGTGATACCTGCGTACCACTCTCTGCATTGCTTTGAGGGGATTCTCCTGATCTCAATCTGCCTGTCCATGGCGAAGTATGTGAACCACTGGTAGAGGACACTCCAGGTCCACTGATATTTTGTGATTTCTGCTGTGCATTCTGTGCAGCATTACCATTTTGTGCATCTACATCAATCATCACATTTACTGGTTTATACCAGCTACTCATCTCATCAAAAACAACATCTCTGCTCACTGTGAACTTACGTGTAGAAGGGTTATAGCATCTATACCCTTTCTGCTGTAGAGAATAACCAATAAAGACCTCGGGGGGGTCACTCATCATATGTAACCCTATCACGTGAGTTCAAAAGAAGGATATTTTTTATTCCTAAAATTTACAGAAATAAATATACATAAGGGACTATTTAAAATAATTTTGGAAAAAATTTACAGATTTGTATAGAAAAGGGGTACATTTTATTAATGAAAAAATTTACAGATAAGGGATTTTAAATATAGGCCTTGAACGCACGTGATATAGAGGGTTTATACATAGTGACCCCCCTGAGATAAAGACGCACTTCTCAGCTTTTGGATCCAACTTGGACCTCAGCTCATCTGGCACATGGACATAGGCAATGCAACCAAAAATCTTCAAATGAGAAATATCTGGTTTCCTACCAGTATACATCTCCTCTGGCGTCATGCCATGTATTGCTGCAGTGGGAGTCCTGTTCATTATATAGACTGCTGTAGCAACTGCTTCAGCCCAATAATAATCTGGTAGATCTTTTTCATTTAGCATAGCCCGAGATACCTCTCCAATATGCCTGTTTTTTCTTTCTGCAATTCCATTTTGCTGTGGGGTATGACTGCATGAATATTGCTGCTTTATACCATGCTCCTGCAAGAACCTTGCAAACTCATTTGAGAGGTACTCTCCCCCTCCATCTGACCTTAGGCATTTTATTTGCAGGCCTGTTTCTTTTTCAACCATAGCTTTGAAAGCTTTGAAGTGCCCAAACACTTCACTTTTCTTTTTCATAAAATACACCCACAGTTTTCTGCTGAAGTCATCAATAAATGTGACAAAATAGTGACAGCCTCCAATAGATGCAGCTTTTGTAGTCCACACATCAGAGTGGATTAATTCCAATGGCTTTTTACTCTCTTGAACATGCCTAGGAAAAGGTTTCCTTGCCTGTTTCCCAAATTGACAGGCTTCACAAACCTTGTGCATTTCTGCAACCTTGAATTTTGGCAATCCTGCAACAATATTTTGGGCTTGCATTGATTTAAGTCGCTGTATATTAACATGACCAATGCGTTTGTGCCAGATTTCAATATCTGCAACTACACCGGTCCCATGTGCAAACATTGCTGCACTCAATTCAGGCATGTATGCATCCAACATAAACATCCTGCCCTTCTTCTTTCCTTTTGCTATCAAGCGACCATTATTTTTCATATCCTCAACAAAGCATCCATGAGGATTAAATTTGACCTGCAAGCCCTGCTCAACCATCTGACCAATAGAAACCAGGTTCTTGGTGATGTTTGGGACATGAAATACATCAGACAAGTATTTCTTTTTCCCATCCTGCATAGACAAAGGAATTTTGCCAATCTGCACAATAGGATGTGCAGTATCATCACCAGTCTCCACAAATCCTGGCTTTTCAATTTTCCTTGCATCTTGCATCCATTCTGCATGACCTGTCATGTGGTTTGACGCACCTGAGTCAACATACCACACATCATTTTGTTCTTCTGCACTTTTCACAGAATTGGTCATATGCTGCACCATAAATAGATGCTCATTTCTATCATCACCCTGCCTGCTAGAAGATGCATAATTGCCTTGCTGCAATTTTCCATTCATAATGTCATTCTGCTTTTTGTAGCAGTCCTTAGCCATATGACCCATTTTGCCACAATAGTAGGATTCAACATTGCTGTTTGCATTTTGGCTTCTCTGCCATCCACCACGGCCTCTTTGGCTCCCCCTGCCTCTAGAGTTACCACGTCCTCCTGCATAGGACTGGTTTTCTTGCGTTTGCTGCATATTCTGATTTCTACCACGGCCTGCAGATCGGCCTCCTCTACCTCTGTGTCTACCTTTGTCTCTTGAGTGTTTGTACTATTGTGCATGCCATGGAACTATGACTCAGTTTGCCTAAGTTAGCAGGTGCATAGTCAAGTGCATCTGCAATTTTCTTCACTTTCATGTGGTAGTCATTTATGCTCAAATTTTCTCTCTGCACATTGTGCAACTCCTGTTTGAGTTGCATTTTCCTGGCTTGCGTATTTGTGCTATACATTTTTGCCAAAGTATCCCATGCCTCCTTTGGCGTATTTGCATCCTGAATATGCACAATCATGGAGTCCGAAATACTGATAGACAGCCAGTACATAACTTTCCTGGCTCTCTCATGCCATCCTTTGAATGCCTGCATTTCCTGTTGACTGGGAACATTAGGAAGAACAGGTTCTTCTTCATTTCCTGTAATGAATTCCCAATAGCCTTTTCCCATCAAGAAATTCGTCATTCTAAACTTCCATGCCTGGAAGTTGTTCTTGTCAAGCTTTTCAGTGACAATCTGTGAAAGAGAATCAGATGCCATTACATAACACTGCAAAATATTGTCACTGCAAAAAAACACAACTCTTGCCACACACGGGCAGATCTGCAAAAGTGACGAAAGTGGTATTTCACCACACAGTCACTTCCTAGTGACGATTTTGCATCAACAGGCAACAGGCATAAATCTGTAACTCCCAATATCTCTGCACACAGGCATACGATGCAATTTTTGCGGCACCTTTCCACCGACTAGCCGCGCAGTGGTCGCACAACCAAAAACAGGGCCTTTTTCTGAGTGCCTGCGAAGAACTTCTGCCTTCAAACCGGACCCCGAAATGCTCTCGCCATACCGCGAAGGGCGTCTCAATCTGAAACAGTGCACTCCTGCACTTCTGGCTGTGCTACCTACAGAGATTTGCTCCCAAACTCGAAATAGGAAAGCAACACTGGTCCTCTTACCAGGACACCACGAACTTGGCTTGCTTTCTTGAGCTCCTTACCACGAACAAGGCTCTGATACCATGTGAAGATTGTGGGAGAGAGGGAAGGAGTCTCACTTGCGGCTTTCTCACATAAACAATTGGGGGAATACACACAAAGGTGGAGGCTAAAAACAGTTTTCTTCTTCTTAGTTGTGAAAGCCAAAAGAACTCAAGTACAAAGAAAATAGAAGAACCCTATATGTGGGTCTCAAACCAAACTCAACTAACTAAGGTGGCATACTGACTGAGCCACGAACTAGTGTAGATAAAGATAGCTGTCATCCAGCTATTATTCGTGGGCGGTGTACCAACCGCATCTCCAGCTAACAAGTCGGTGACATAAATGCACAACAATCACCCTGGCATATCGCGAGTGGAGCTTGATATCTCAACAGTTAACTCCTGCACTTTCCTGTGTTTGCCGGTCATCTCTTCAGCCTTTTTACTCATTTGAATCCTCCAAGCACCCGTGCGCTCAGGCTCCTCAGACATCTTCCTCTAGTCAAGCTAGGCTCCAGAGTATGGACAGCCATCCCAAGCATTGCAGTGTGGGTCATCATCGCTACATCGGGCTTCTTTGTTTGTCTTTATTTCTCTAACCTCGCACAACTCCGTGTTCTTTTATGGAATCGGTTGTAATTTCTATGTGTAATGTGAAAGAGTCTCCCTGAGGCTCCCTCGCCATTCGGGATGTTTCTTTACAGGAAAGATGTTGCTTTGTGGGTGTATTTTGTAGTGATGGCCAATGATTTGAGAGCTTTTTTGAATCTAAAATTTTTGGGTATTTTTGCACACCGTCCCAAAGCATGCTTGCATAGGAAGCTTCGAAGATATTGAATGTGGGAGTTACATGCCTGTATAATATGTGATTAGAGAAGTCTAGGAATAGTCTTTCCGATCAACCAACGTATTGATGACTTGCCGATCATCAAAAACCTACAGCCAACCTCCACGAATGATCAGGTACTTCATAGATTTTTCTGTGTGTTGCACTTGAGCAAGCTGCAAGATTACAACCGAAGGCATGGATGAGCAAGTTTTCAACTGATGTGTTGAGTGTTGTTAAACCTTTGCTAAATTGTGAGTGATTCTTTGTGGAGGGAGAGATAATTCATCTACCATTTTGAAGTGAGTGAACTTTGGAATTGAGTGAAAGAGCGATGGAGAGAAAGGGCTTTCTAATTCATCTACCACTGAAAGAGTCCTTTTTGGGCAGGGATCCAATTTCTAGATCTGCAGAGGTAGGGAAGCATCATGAGAGGCTACGCATGGATGGACTTCAAGATGGTCGGTTGCAAGGAGTTGTTGGACAGTAAACACCTAAGTTGTTGGGCATTTACCACTTCTTAAGCATCTAGCCTCGACCATGCTTTCAACAATTTACCACAGCTTCAGCATCTGGCCTCGGCCATGCTCTCAACACCCTCCATATGAAGTTAGATCTCTATGTTTAGAACCCAAGTGGCCACCAAGGGTTTGAAGTACTCAGATCTGAGAGATGACTGGCTTTACTTCACAGGCCACATAGGGCCCGAAACTTTGAGTGTGGCGGCAATGTTTTTTGAAGCCACCGGATTCAGTCTAGTACATTTGTTCACCTCTTGCCCAGTTGGAGTGCCCATAGGGATTGCGCTATATTGATTTGAAATGCAATATAGAAAGTCCCGTGGCCACCCTTTGCATCCATTTTTGGCCCTTCATCATCTCGAGTCATTTCTTGCAAGAGTGTTTTGCAGGACCTTAGCAATTCTCATGTTAGAACACATCAAAAATTAGGTGCTGCCCATTCTTAGGAGCTTCTTTCTTGAGGCTGAGGTCACCAAGAGGTATCTGTCTGCCTTCGTCCTTCATATCAAAGCTTTTCAAGCATATGTGTTTTCCCACAAATGTACTTTTGGACAGATAGTGAATTGAAGAAGCTTGATGAAGTAAGAAGAAGATAAGCGCTCTTGCAAAGAGAGAGAGAGAGAGAGAGAGAGAGAGAGAGAGAGAGAGAGTATTTTGGGCTTTTATTGGAGCTTTATATGGGCATGCTTCTTTCATTGCTCACCAATTGTTTGAAGTGTTGGGCTAGATCTTGATTATGCAAGCACTTCAACTTTAGTATTTCTAAACTTGAATTTCACGACACATGGCAAGCTCTTGCCTCCCTCTCTCCTTCTTACACTATATAAAGGATGCTAAGAGGTTGAGAAGCCACGTGTTTGTAGAGAGAAATGCAAGGAGAGTGTTGGAGGTTGCCATGTGTCATCATCAAAGGTTGGTGCCACATGTCACGCAGAGGAGAGATTGCAGCTGGAGGAGCAAGAGAAGCCATTGGCCAGAAGTCTTGCAGAGAAAACTATGTGTTGTGTAGTAAGACTGCCATCGGCTATCATGTGGGTAGCAAACTCAGATGGAATACAAAGATGAGGGGGCTGCCACATTGGCAACATCTAGGCTGCTAGGTGGGCAGCATACAAGCAATCAAGAAAAGGAATATGGGGTTGTCCCATGGGCAGCACATAGGCTTCCATATGGGCAGCACAATCATAGACTTAACCGGCCATGACTGGAGCTCTTGATGGAGAGATTCTGTAAAACATGTGACAAGGTGGAACTATTCACAGTAGTTCTAGGCAAGATCTGGAGCTTGGAACATGTTGAATAGAGAATGGAGGCCTGTGCAAGACTGTGTGGACATCCTGGAGCAGTTAAATTGAGATTGGATGGATGGGAAGAGCTGGTACAGCCTAGAAGTGCATGGATCTATAGTTTCCTTCATGACAGGTGTCTACAACAGCATGTATGAGGCTGGTACGGTAGATCTAGGGCAAGATCTAGCACTGGTACAAATGTGAAACAGTAGGTAGAAGGTTGGAGCTGATAGGCGATCGGCAGGAGTAGACCATGGGCTAGAGATCAGGGCTCAAACAAGCCTAGGAAGATGGCAAACAGATGCAACATGGGGGCGACTATCAGGTCGGTAGGATCTTTGGCAAAAATGCCTTGCAACAAGGCATTGGTGAATTATAGATAGAAGTGCAAGAAAGTAATTGTGGCAAAGCAAAAATTCAAGTCACTTATACCATATAGATGGTCTTGCAGATGAAGAACCAGTACTGCATGGTCGTAGGCAAATACAACGTTTGTCTTCTATGTCCCTTTGCCATGAGTAGTCTTTCTCTGTATGCATTTGAGGGTTGAATAACATTGCATTGTTGTTTTGTTAATGGTGTGTTGTAGCTTCTACTCCTTGACGTGGCCTGCTTTCCTCTTAAGGTCACATTGTACATATGGGCCTACTAGACCATGGATGTCACAAGTGGTTTTTTATAGCAGAGGTGTAGGAGTATATTCACCCAACGAGTGTATGGATTTTGTATAGACCCAGGAGCAAGGGTATATATGCTTTGTATAGACTGGGGAGTATATTCATTTTGTATAGATCCAAGAGCCAATATATTCATTTTGTGTAGACTTTGGAGTAAATTCATTTTGTATAGAGTTGAAGCCAGTATATTTGTTTTGTATGGAGTCAAGAGTGAGATGTATAGTATATTCATTTCAGGAGGGTTTTTTTTTTCTGTATAGATTCATGGGGATATTTGTTTCATATTGATCCATAGTATTGCGTTTTATTTGGGTTAGCAAGCTTTTGCTTGCATTTTAAGATTAGGGCATCGTGTCTTGGAAATCTCACCCTTCTCGAATGTTCTCTCTTGGAATGGAGCCTATAAAAAGGTAGCTACCTTGGCCTCTTTCGTCATTCACTTCCAGGGTTGAAGAGTGCAGCCAACAGTAGCATTTTGTAGCTAAGGTCAGTAGGAGAAGCAAATCTGGTTCGTCCTTGGCGTCTATAGGACATCTTCCAGGCCCCTTCATTTCAGACAGCAGTAGCAGCATTAGAGTCTGCATCAAAGCATCCCTCTTCTGCTTATCTATAGTGAGGGTTCATCCCTCCATATAGTACTTATTCTTTGAGTTGTATTCATCCCTATCGGGAATACATTTATGTTGGCAATGGGCAGGTCACATCCCCATCTGTAAGTTCCCAAATGAGGAGAGCGTGGGGGAGGTGGACCTAGGGCCAACAGGGCTATCACATGAGCATTTGATTGGATTCCTTTGTGGGCAGCATGCCCCGAGGGAAAAAGAAAGAGAGGGGGTTGCCACATGGGCAAGCACCTCACAGTAGAGCAAGGGGACTACCACATGGGCAACACATGGGTAGCCATGTGTGCAACATAAGAAATGAGTATCTAGCACCAAGATGGACAACAACAGGCTACGTAAAGAGACTAAGAAAGACCACGATGTTGTCAGCATGGGTACAGCTTGGTATAGATGCTTGGAGTAGACTATACAAAGGTCCACATGGCCTGACAAAAGGCAGGTAGGAAGGAGGTGTAGCTATGGTGCAAATCTATAGGTGTCTGGCAAACCCTTTGGGCTTGCATTAGACCATGGTTTGGGGCAAGAATGGCCCTGGACAGATGGCAAGGAAGATGGTGCAGATAGGAGAGGGTTATGGGCAAGTGGTAGGCCTGCAATAGGCCCTGGGATAGGGGAGATATGCTAGGCACCCAGGTGGCCAGGAGCAGTAGTAAAAGGGCTGGCCATGGGGCCTTAAATAGAGCCCTACTGGGTCGTCCCAGTAGGCAGGTCAGCTAATAGGGTGGGCTATTGGGTTGGCCCATTTCCCCCTACTGGATCGGTTGGTTTTGGGCCTTATAAAAGGGCCCCTTCTAGGGCTCAAAAGGAATCACTTGGAGTAGCAATCCAAGAGTAGGAAGGCCTACAATAGGCCCTAGGATAGGGTAGGTGGCAGGCCTGCAATAGGCCCTAGGATAGGGCAGATATGCTAGGCACCCAGGTGGCCGGGAGCAGCAATAAAAGGGGTGGCCATGGGGCCTTAAATAGAGCCCTACTGGCTCAGCCCAGTAGGCAGGTTGGCCAATAGGGGGAGCTATTGGGTCGGCCCATTTCCCCCTACTGGGTCAGTTGGTTTTGGGCCTTATAAAAGGGCCCCTTCTAGGGCTCATAAGGCATCACTTGGAGCAGCAATCCAGGAGTAGGAAGGAGCGGCAATGCAATAGCAAGGAGCAACAACAATAGGTCCATTCTTGGGACTATACATAGGAGCTGAAGGAGACATACAAGGGCTGTAGTTTTAGCTCAAGGTGCTGCCCACCTAGGCTGGCTACTCGGATAGAAAGGTGGAAGGGATCACTGACAAAGAGTCTACATAAGCTCAGTGGAGCATGCGGTATTAGGAATCTGGAGGTGATAACAAGATAGTAGTACAACATTTTGGTAAGGTCAGAGGACCATGTATTGGTGGGACAGAAATATCTTTGGCAATAAGAGGTGGACTGGAGGGAGGGCTAGGAGATTTGCCACATGTTGTTATGGTGCCCTTTCCATCTTGACATGCCATAGCAGAGGCACTTGGGCATCACTGTGTAGGAGCAAGGCAGAAGAGAGAAGCCATCTACTAACACAAGTGAGGACTCAGAGGCGGCAAGTCATGACTGTAGACAGCAAGCAGATATGAGTTGGGAACTTTGGCAATGGGACTGACCAAAGATGTGAGAATAGATTGGTGTCACGGTGATTGGTCTTCACAGCTAACGAGTGATGGAGTGGAGTGGAGAGTTTGCATAGCAAAGAACAATCACGCAAATTGGAACAGTCAAGCTGAAGGATTGGCTACACAGTGGTAGAGTGGATGGCAACACAGTAGAGCATGGTTATTGCCATGAAATGACACATGTGGCCTTTGTATGACACATGTGGCCTTTGTGCAACAAGCTACCACCTTCAAGCCTCTAGCCATACCCGCACACGTGTGCATCCACACACACACGTATGTACATTTATACGTACATACAAATGTACATACATATGTATGTACGTACGTGTGTATATATGTATGTTTATACAGATAGAGACATGGTGCAAGATCGATGGAATTGACACACTTATGTGCATGGGTGCATATATTCTAGCCATGTGCATTCAAAGGTGCACATATATCACATGAACATATACAGACACTTATAGGGACACAAGCACACATGTACATGAGTACACAATCATATTGGATTGCACATGGGCATATAGATGCATACATCCACTTGCATTGGCCTACACATAGGCACACATGCAATCATCCACAATGCACAAACAAACCCACACACTCCTAAGCAAACATACACACACCTCTTCTTTAAAAACAAGCTTCTCCAAAATTGCATTTCTTCAATTTTAGGACTTGACTTTAATTAATGTCATTTTAATGTTCAAATAAAAATTCTTCATGTGTGTGTGTGTGTGTGTGTGAAATAAATATTATATATTTTATTTATACCTTCAAATGAAAAATCAATAAATAATAATGAAGGTGATGATTGATTATAGTCGGTGAATTTAATTCAATTAATTTAGATCATATTATTAATAAAGGCACTCCTAGGGATTCATTTGGATTTGATTAGAAAATTTAATAAAAAGCTTACAAGTGTTGAGATTTGTATGTGTGAGAGAGAGAGAAAGAGAGAGAGAGAGAGAGAGAGAGAATGGAGATACAATTTGTAAATTTCTTAAAGCTATAAATAAAACCTTAAATTTAATTCCTCGAAATTAAAGGCAACTTATGGAAACCCAGCGAAGTGGGTCTATAACCTATCGTAGACGGGTCATGCTACTCGTCTTGATGGATGCACGGGGTAAGGACATCATGGCCTTCATGCACTCTGTAATTGCTAACAACTATAGAGATTGCTTTATTCACTCTAAAGACCATCCAAAAAAGTTGGCTGATGAGACCCTCATTGTTGTTCGCTCTAGGTATCCCAATCCCCCAATGTTCAGTTCATGGATAAATGGGCCAAGTCAAAGATTGTTAGGATACTTGGCAATAAAAGATCTTTGCTTAAGAGGCAGGCACTAGCCGAGATTACCAGGAGAGAGGAAGGTCAACCACCAAGGGGCCACTCCCACACCGCTCATAAGCATGAGTGGAAAAAAGCAATGAAGGCAGCGAAGGCAGACCCCAATCTGTAGCACATGGAGGCACGAAGGATCCAAATGGAGCAATATGGAAACATGCATTTTGGAGTAGGGGGTGTTGAATCATGGGAGGCCCAATTTGTAAGTATCGATCTCAAATTATATTGTTTATGGGGTTTATTAGGAGGTTGTTTCTTTGTACTAACCCCTCCGCAAATTGTGTCATCTTGCAGCTTGATATCGTGGGCATGTACCGTACTCCTGTCCAGGTAGCCTACTAGTGCCACCATCGCAGAGGAGATACATGGAGGCACTTCTATGATGACGGGTTGATTTTTATTGAGGAGCAGTATATTCGGGCTACTGGAGCACCCCCCAGGTATTTAAAAGCAATTAAATAATCTCAATATTGTAAATAAAGATTTGATTTTTCATACATTGATACATGTTGTCCCTCATTTACAGGGCCCTATGGCTGATCAAGAGGAAGAAGATGAGGAAGAAGGGAGCGAGGATGCAGAGAACTTAGATTAGTTATAGAAGTAGTGCTAACTACTCTTTTTTGTACTTGAAGCCATTGGCTTGATTTCGTGCCTCTCTTGTATATACACTCCTCTTATTTTTTGTACTTGAAGCCACAGGACGTGGCTTGGCTTCGTGCTATATGTACATATAAGCACTTTTTGAGCTCTAAATTAATATACACTCCTTTTATTTTTTTGGCTTTCAATTTCCTTGTGCAATGTTCTATCAATGAATGTCTTGCGAACTAAATGTTTTGGAGTTGTAATATTTTATTTGGAATTGTAATTGTCGGCTATAGACGTGCTTGCAATCGTGCTAATTAAAATGCGGTTGGTTGTAAGAATTGAATTGCACAATGTGAAAATGGGATTCTTGTAACTACATAGCATACGCGCTTATAGATGCTCTACAAATTAAAAAAAAAAATAAAAGCAGAATTTTGTGTGGTTGAATAGAATGGTGTGTATGTTGTATGTACGCATCTTTCTGTTTCTTTTAAATTTCTACAGAGCATCTAAAAGTGTGTCTATAGGCACATCTGTCTGTTATATAGACGTGCCTATAGATGTGGGTCTTTAGATGTGTAAATAGACTCGCCCATAAGTTTTTTTTAAAGTTAAGGAAATGCATCTATGTGCGCGTCTATGAGTGCTTTGTCTTGTTGTGCCTAAAGACTATAGTCTATAGGATATAACAATTTATTCAAAAAATCAAAATTTTGTTCTATACATACATGCAACCAAGTAATCATTATGAAGTACACTACATGAGCTTCTCCTCAACCCAAGGACACACCTAAATGAGATCATTATGCATGGGTTAACGGGCCTCTAATGTTGTGCTAAAGTGATGCATACCCATTTGAGGGCATGCTCCAAAACTTTTTTTAGATTTGTTGAAAACTAAAAAGGATTGAAAATTTGGAATCCAAACTATTGGGACTAATGCATGGTGGTCTTAAAACATTGATAGTTGTTAGTATTGGTATCTAGATTCACCCTAAAATGGAAGAAGTTGGAAAAGTGCAATTTGTGCATGTGCAAAGATATTTTAATAAATTCAACACTATTTACAATTTTGAATTATTTCTTTTTCCATGCACTTGCTTGCTATATGGCTCATAAGCATGCCAAAGCTCATTGCATTTAATAATACACAACATCAAACCCGATAGCATGCTCTTTGGCCTATTTGCATTTTGAAGCATTTTAGGTAACATTGCACTTGTTTGGGATATCCAAATCTACTCACATGTATCGTCGGAGGGGGGGAAAACTGGCGGCTCAAATTTCACTACCCCGGCGAATTTCAAATTTTCACACCTCCCGCCTATCAAATTTTGGAAGATTAAGTACTTGCAACATGCCCCTGCCCTACAAATGCCCTGCAACCCACATGCACCTCGATGTGACCTTGTGCAGACTTTGGTTTGCCATTGTCTTCTTTCAGGTAAGTTGTCATCTATTCTTTGCTTGCCTCACCAACTAGCTTCTCTGGGTCTATTCTGGATTGATCATGGCCATGGTGTCAATGGCAACATGCAGATCACCATGGCTTGCAAGAGAAGTAGATAGAGACTGCAAGATAGGAAAGCCAAAAAGCGAGGTCAAGGCATAAGGAATAGAGTGTGGGTCAAGGAAAGTGTTGGCACGGTATCGAATCAGCAAGGAAGAACACCTATTTCATTAATTTTGGATATTTTTTGTTGTTTTTGGATGAAGCCCAAAAATCCTTCCCAAATGAAAAGTTTACTTTGTGAAAATATCCTTCCCAAATCAAAATTTTACTTTGTGAAAATATCCTTCCCAAATCAAAAGTTCACTTTGTGGCACTATTATATTTACATAAAAATCTTATTTTTTCAATCTATACTTTTGCACTAACATGCAAGAATTTGAAATAATTCTATTTTAGAAATTCTAGCTATTCCTAAGTTATTTATTAATTTAATTATTTTTAACATTTTCCTTAACGTGACAAATTTATAAATCCATGAAAGGAGACTTAAATAATTCATGTAAATAACATTGTCACTCGTAATATGCACAAATTTAAAACTTTAATAAATAGAAAAAAGACATGATGCCATAAGACCCAAGTTTTGTATTGAACCAAAGAATTATAATAGCAATTATAGTTATCATTATATATTTACATTGAGAAATGTTGCTCTCGGCCAAAGTCTTTGTATAAAATGATATAGATTGAACATACGTTTACAAAATTATTGCTCTTAAAGAGCTTGAATCCATGCCATCTGCATTGACACCCCATTGCCTTATTGCTCAATGTGACAGTCGCTTACCAGGTGCCATCTGCATTAACTCCCTATTATCTTGCCAAGCCTTGCCCCTTGGGTGACATCTAGTGCATAATTTGACTCTCATTTGACATAGGAGGTGATGACTCAATACTGTTGCACCTACTAGTCTAATATATGATTATAATTGTCAATTGGCTTCTTGCCTAGTACCCAAATAAAATCCTTCAATGGACTTCAATACAAAGCTTTAATCATGGACATTCTTCATTTGTGTTGTCTCCTTCTACTTCCTCCATGGCAAGCATCCTTAAAAATTCATGTATATGCAAAATACTATGCTGTGGCATTTTTATTTTTCCTTCTACCTCATATCCCATGTGCTTCTTTGATTTCTTTTCCCTTGAATGCCAAGACACTATGATTGTCTTCGTCGAAACTTGTGAGACCAGTTCATCATTTGGGACCCAATCCTTCGTTATACAATTAGTATACAATGTGTTGTTATCCATATTCTCCTTCCTGCCCTTTGGATCATACCATACCGCTGTAATGTTATAGCTCCCCCTTGATCATCTCTTTGCACATCAACTACTTTTGCAACCCAAAACTTCACATTCTCATATTCATCATCCAATGGCTAAACCACAACAAAACAATTGACCTCTATATCTACTTGTTGCATAAAGTCTCTCTTCTTTAGTCCACAATATGGATGTGGGAGTAATGATACAAATTCATTTTCAAAGACTGGAGCTGGGCGCAAATCGGCACAAATTGTTATGAACATATGGCCAAAATATATTGCATTCTTCCTTGACATCCTTTGAGCCTCGCATTATCTCAAGGTCCTTTATTAATTTTTGTGTCTTGTTAATTACAATGGTAGTGTGTTCTCTCCAAGTAGGCTTCGAATTAGGATATCTCTGGAGCATTTCCTCTTTGTATGTAATAAATGCTTTTAATCCTTTTATTTCACAGTTAGACCTCTCATTGAATTTTTGTATAGGAGCCCATGTTGGATACCTTTCCTTGCAGGGAATTGAAGTTAAGAGACTGTAACGTTCTTCAGGTTCCCATTTTGTATCATGAGAATATTGTTGCCATTGCATTACTGGTTTTTCATCCTTTAAAAAAAAATGAAAGTAGTGTGGATTGGTATGACCTGTCAATGCAGTACCACCCGTTTGTATGAAAGGTAGAATGAAGCTCTTCCAATCATACATTCCTTCAAGCCTCTCACATACCGTACTTTCCTTACGACCACCAACTTGCCTCCCACATCTTCTTACCAAGTCATCTATGCTCCACATCCTTGCATTTAAGCTCTCTTGAGATTGTGCTAAGAACCTGATCGATATCCTCATGTGTATGCCCAATGTACAGAAATCCACATTCGACCTCATTGAAGATTCAATGAGTAACTAGCATTGAGCAGAATAATGCAAACGTGAGTACATTCTTATTTTCTCGCCAGCAATTATTAGCTTGTATTCTCAAAGTCGGTGGTCGACGACCTTTTTCTACATGTACATTGTCATAATCGAGGTTACAACTTGATTGCTATCATGTAGATGCAAGGAATCAATCCATAAATCTACAAAAAACTTAATTCCATGTACCAACACTCCACATAAATGTGTCTTTAGAAAGTGCACCAACACTCCAAAGCGTATACAAAGTATGAGAAGAAGCCATGGCATCCCCTCTTTGCCTTTGCTTTTTTGAAATAGAGTCAAATACTTCGAGCTTTGTCAAGCCCATTGGAAGGTGCATTTCAGTGATCGTGTCACCGTTAGGGAGTTTGGTAGATATATGGGGCTAAGGTAAAGTATTTTCATGTATGAGATCTTACAAAATTGTTGCTGCCCTGACAGTTGAGATTCCTGATTTGGACCTTCCTCTATTATCGTGAATGCTAAATTTTTTTCTGCCCTTTGCCTTGGTGACTAAATCCCAATAAGTACCATGGGATAATCCAATAATATTGTGATATGCCTTATTGCAAATCTTTTTTCCATTTACGAGAGGTTTTACCTTTTGTCTTGAACTTAGCCTTTTATTGCCATTCTGAAGAAAGCAAGAGAGACTTGTGAGAAGGTATTCATTTCTTTTTCTTCCTCTTCTTTTCCATATGTGTCCTCTACATTCCCTAATGTCTGCAAGATCAATGAAGCGCATACATCTTTGCTTGCAACATAGATATCCCAATGCATTTAATATGTAACATACTATTCAAAATTTTTGGACTTGTGTAAAGTCCAATTTGAGAAATGGACTAAAAAACAGTCCAAAATTTTAGAATATGCTAGTAATGTTCTTTTTTGAACTAGATTTGACAACTCAAAACAAAAGATTTAGTGATTAAGTACTAAGAACATCAATGCATAACTAAAGCTCTTACAAAGGTGGTCTACATAAACATCTTCATAACTTCTTATGAATTGAGCTACTATCACCTAAGAACATCAATAGATGACCAATTCTCTTAGAAAGGTGGTGTAAATAAGCACCTTTATGTATAAGTGGTGTGCACACACCTTTATGACCATTTCTTTTAGAAAGGTGGTGTACATAAACCCCTTAGAAAGGTAGTGTACATAAATCCTTTTATGTGTAAGTGGTGTACATATACACCTCACTTGGTATTAAAAAACACCCTTAACTATAAAAATACATTGACATAAAGTTTAAAATACACCATTAAGTATAAAACGGACCTCATAAACAATCTTTATACACAATAATGAGAGTAAAGAAATAAAAAAAGTAGCTAACTTTTTATTAGATATTCACTTTAAATAGAAGTTCAAAACTTGCGAAGTTTAAAAATTGTGATTACAAAGCCATCGGCCATCATGTTCCTCACCAACAATGTCCTCAATGCTAGACCCTTGACTACCAGGGTCCTGACTATTAGGCTGCTCTAAGACAATACCGATGTCCTCAATGCACCCTTGGCTACCAGGGTCCTGACTAATAAGCTGCTCTAAGACTGGAGTCTCAGTAGCAAGGTCCTCAAGAGTTTGCTCTTTAGTTTCAAGCACCTGACTAGTAGGCTGCTCTAGAGTCTCATGACCAAGTTCTTGGTGAGTAGGGTCTTGGCTACTAGGTTCTTGACTAGTAGGCTCTGCTTTGGAGTCAATAAGGTCATGGTTGAAGAACCATCTATGCCTCTTGGTAACTCCTCCTAGTCATGCTTTGCCTCATCTATACCTTCTTTGGGTAAGGCTTCCTTGCTTGATCCACTTGCATGTCCTTCACCGAAGATCAAGGGTGCCTTCCTCACTTTTAATCTCAAGGGAAGTGCTTCCACCTCTTTAGCCTTACCTTTTCCTACGACGTGCTGTACTACTACTTGTTGCTGTTGTAGGCCTTCCTGTATGATGAGTGGAACCTCCTTGACTTTAATTGACAATTGATCACCCTTATTCTTTGTGCGGATTTCTTCTTAGCATAAGTCATCGGATGCAGAACTTTCATCCTCATCATCACCGGAGCTAGAATCATCACCCTCAAACTCACTAACCTCATCTTTGACATTTTCCTCACTACCCTCTTCTTTGACATTTCCCTCTTCAAAGAAGCTAGTGCAACTGTAATATGTGTCAAAGAACTCAATCTGATGGGAGGTATCAATGACATTTACATTTCTACCTTAGCGTAGCAATTTCTAAGCAACAAAACCCATTCGATACAATGCTACTTCCCAGCCATCATTCAACAAATTCTTTGTCATCTCTAGTATCACATTAGGATCCATCGGCTTTCTGTAATCCACCATTTTTGCATCAAGCTTAACCTTATTGTCCTCAAGCTAATGAAGCTCGAGAGTCTTTAGAGGAATTTTGATTAGATTGTCACCACCCCTAGATAAGAAGCACATCAAGAAAGGCTGCAAGACTTGAATGGCAGTGCCTTCCAAGACAGTCATATGATTGCATAGGACTATACCATGGTATACTTTTGAAAGTAAATACCTAAATGTAGATGTCAAACTTGCATACAAGGCATCCCTTTGTGATTTTGTCACGAACAGGACCAACATTGATCTTTTCTTATCTACCATAGGACCTTCTATGATAAACCACACATTGAGTTCAACTATCCGTGACACTATAAGGTCTTGCAATTCATCTATGAAAAATACACATGGCTTCTCCCAAGCATGATCGCTCATTGTTATGAAATGCTCTGTATCAATGCCATTGATGTGTGCAAAATTTGTATTATTCTCTGATAGCAAGAAATCATAGGAGAAGCTGAATAGAGAACCATCATCTAAACCACCAATTGCTCTAGCTTGGGAAGTGGACTGCAAGGCCTTTTTCTTGATGTCCATATATTATGTCTCAACAACCTTTTGTGATTTTAGCTCTTAGATCCTTTGTTGGTGTGGCATCTACATCCATTGAAGCCAACCACTTTCTAGCCCATGTCTTATCAAGGAGTTAACCTAGGGTAAGTGCAAGTTCTTCTTATCCACATCAATTGACTTGCCAGCTAACTCATCATCAGATTTCAATAAAAACAATAGTGCCGAGAGAGTAGTCTCACTTTGAATCATTCAGGTGACGACTTCATCCAAGTTGCTATGCTTGGTCTCCTTTCTAAAGAAGCAGTCACCACTTAGGATCTTCTTGCATACTTCTTCTATTATTGCATCTGGAACAAACCTTAATGCTCTCCACCAAACAATAGACATCAGTTTCATTATTTCTTTCCTCTGAGTTGAAGTGTGCTCTGGTGCCTCAAAGGATATCTTTCATGTTTCATATGCTTGGCAAACATCCACCATGCTCGGAAACACTGAGTCCTCGTGGAAGACAATGCAAGTAACATCCCTGTATCTTGCAACGGTGGTGTTCAGATCCTTTGCCTCAACCTTATTACTTGGTACGCCTTGCGTATTGCTTACAAAACCTTTCAAGCATCTATAGAACTGAGTCCTCTTTGCCATGTACTCAAATGTAGGTCTCCTGCCCTTCACTATTTGTGGCTTTCCATAGCCCACCCATAACTCCCTTGCCTTTATCAGGATCTCAGAAAGAGAAGAGCTTTTTTTCAACCTAAATGGAGCAAAATTTAGCCTTTCTGATTCTAGAATGTACTTCGAGTCATCGTTCAATATGCATACATGACGAATGACCCATTAAAACTTTTCCATCCACTCACTCTATGGCAAGTTTCCTTTTCTTTCATCAAGGGCGATCCTGCAAGCTTCACAAAAGTGTTGCCCATCAATGGGCTCAAACCTGCATCTTTCCAAGAATCTATTCTTTGCCAGCATGTATCTCTTCTCGATGTCAATCCCATATCGGCTTTGGTACAAAGCCTCTCCACGAATAAGGTCAATCCTTCTAAAGTTCTTAAAAGCATCAAGAAAGTCCATGCGCTTTTGAAATGTGACATCAGGCAATGTAGGATCATCTTCTCTGAAGTCTCTTAAATATCATAGGACAAAGAGTGATATTAGTGGCAACTGGAGTTCTTGTTTTCCTCGTATCTTCATACAATTTGTGTGCAAATGTCTTATCTAGCTTTCTTTGATTTGTGAACAATGAAGCTCGATCAATAAACATTGTGGCCATGCTGAATTGTAAAAATCCCCAAATGTACCCCTCATTCTCTGGAGGATGTAAGTCTGCCACACTTATAGAAAAGTCTGCGAGACTTGTATCTTGTTCTTGCGGATCCTCTTGATCATCACTATCCAATTTTTCGCCTGGTTTTAAATAACTTGCACTTGAACGATCTACATGTGGAGTAGGAGTTATTTTTACTCTGTTTCTGGGAATAGCTGTGGAACTTAAATTTGCTCCATGATCCCTCCTTCTTGTTCCTGTAGTTGCAGCAGTCGATGGTGTAGGTAGTTGCAGCAGTTGGAGATACTGTAGTTACTGCTGCAGATATTGTAGTTACTCTTGCTGGAGATACCATAGTTATCGCCACAGATATTGGCAGTACAACTTGAGGGCTACATGTTATAGATGGCATACTTACTGTTGCTGAAGGTACAACACCACCACTTGGAAATGCATCCCACATTTTCTTCAATGCTTCCAAGGCACTAAGTAATTCTTGGGATCCCTCAATTGAATCTAGTAAGGGCTTCAAGAAGTGCTTATGTGTAACTCGTAACTTGTAGACCACATCGTCATTCTTCCCTTTGCACAAAACTTCTAACAAATTGTTTTCTTTAATGTTGATGGTTGAGACCATGCCACCATTTCTTACTACCTGTGGAGAATATTTCACGCTTGACACATTCTCGGCAATGATCATCAAAAAATACTTTGATTTGCACTCCATAAAATACCAAGCATGTTCAAGATATTTGAAAGACACCTTGGAACCAAAACTCAAAGACATAGTTTTCTGCAAAGCAATCAAAAATAAAAAATGAGAATTACAATGATTTTTAAACTCAAAATATTAAAAAAATTGTGACTAAATATTTAAATATTACAAATTAAATATTAATTGAAATTTCAAAAGTTCAAATATATTTTAAAAAATATATTTTTATATTTCTCGATACTATTTTTTTATCTAATATTTTTTTACCTAAATAATTTAATTCAAAATATTTTATAAACATGGATAAAAGAATTTAATTTAAAAATTTTAAATTTTAATTTATTTATTTATATATCTATATATTTAAATTTTAATTTACTTTTTTAAAATTATTTTTATTGATTTAATTTTTAATTTTTAATTTTTATTTAAACTAAATTAAATTAAATTAAAATTTTAAATTTATTTTAATTATTAAAATTTTTTATTTATTGAAAATTTAATTTAATTTATTTAAAATTTTTTAAAATTATTTTTTGAAAATTAATTCAATTTTTTTTAATTTAATTTATTTTTTTCATCTTTTTTTTCTGGAGTCCAAAGGGCCCCACTTAAGGCAGGGTTAATCCCCTCCCCTAGGCCCCTTTGGGGGGCTTGTTACACGCGTAACAAGCCCCCCAAAGGGGCTTAAGGGAGGGGATTAACCCCCCCTAAACTTATTGTGCGCATAATAGGTTTAGGGGAGGATTAATCTCCCCTCTTCTCCTCCTCTCCTCCCCACCTCCTGCCTCCTCGTCTCCTCACCTACCGCCTCCCTCCTCCCCGCCTCCCCACTCCTTTAAAAAAAAAAGCCACTCCGCTCTGCTCCCCCAAAAAACAATAGTACCGAAGGGGAAGGGGAGGGAGGGAGAGGAGGGAGAAAGAAAGAAAGAAAAGAAAGAAAGAGAGGAGGGGGAAGCGGGGAGGAGAGGGGAAGGGAGGGAAGGGAGGAGAGGGGAAGGGAGGGAGTACCTGGGTGGGGAGGTGGTGGAGGAGCTCTAGGAAATTTGTGAGAGAGAATAAGGAGAAGTAGAGTTTTATAGGAAATGGGTAGCTTTTAGGTCGTCACCTTTTTTTAAATTTTTAGGTTTTTTTAGTTATTTTAGGTTCACTATAAGTATAACATTCTTCATTCTCTTTTTCATTTAAAGTTTATTCTTTCACACTCCACGCTTCTCTCCTTTCATCAACCTGTTGCAAGATTCTCAAAATTTTCAAAATGTTGCAAGAGGTGAGTTCATTTCCAACCTATTGCGTACGTAAGAACTTCTAAGAATCAAGTTTTTGTAAATTTGATTTTTTTTCCCGAATCCGATTCTTTTCTTAAAAACCTGTTGCGTACACAACAACTTCAAAAAACCATCTTTTGCATTAAATCTTTTTTCCCACAAATTTTCCTCTTTACCTCAAACTCTCACAACCTATTGTCACAAATTTCTCTCAAACTTAGACTCTCCCAGCATATTGGCACGCAATAATTTTTTTTAATAAATAAATTAGAAAACAATCTATTACAAATCTCTCTCAACCTCAAAACCACTCAAATCTCCTTACCTATTGCTTATGCAACAACTTCAAAACAAAATTTAACCATAAATCTCTCCAAAAACTCTTCTCACGACACTTTATTAATATGAGAAATCCATTTATAATATTTTTACTCCATAATATAATAAATTTTTATTAACTAATGTCAATCTATAAATTAATATAAATATTATATAATTATTATATAAAAAAATATATAAATACATTAATAAAAAAAATATAACAATGAAAATATTTTTGAAAGGGAGGTCTTCTAGCATGTATAAAATACTTATTCTTCAAACAATGAAGAATTAATGAATGTATTTGTAAGGTAGTTCTTAATATGAAAAATCTCTAAAATATTCTTCTTGCTATTAACTAGATATTAGATTTTAGTTTTAATAAAAATATACATTATTAACTTAAAAACTAATATAAATATAATGTAATTATTGTATAAATTTAAATAAATAAATAAATTATTAATATTATACATTAATAACATTTAAAATTATGTATATTATATACTAATAACCTTTAAATTTTAAAAAGGTAGTCAATCAAAGAATTAAATTTATTTAAAAAATAAGAAAATATTACAATTTACACACTTGCTTTTAGCATGTCGCTTTGCTTCCATGTATATAATACTTGTTAGTTGAAGAATGAAGAATTAGTTAATGTATTTGTAAGGTAGGTATTTAAAACCATAAAATCTAGAAGAGGTTTAGCATACTTGCTTATCTTTGTTACAATATGTAATAATTTGCAAAAGCCTTAAACTTTGTTTAAGGCTTTGCGCAAAACTACAGTATCATTGAATCCATATCAATTTTCTACTTTAGCAACCACCAGATATCCATAGTATGAATCCATGATATGGAATACATATTTCCTCATTTCTTCTGATACACCATGCAGCATGAATGTAAGAAAATATGAATCTATGTGCTTTTAACCTATGTGCTTATCCCTAATCAGTAGGATACTTTAACTAGGTAGACTTATAATTACTTAAAGTAAAGCCTTTGCAAAGGATCGTACCTAGTATTGGATATAAACAAATATCACATACTTCTTCATTTCTTCTGATACACCATGCAACATGAATGTAAGAAATATGAAAATGTGTACTTTTAGCCTATGTGCTTATCCCTAATCAGTAGGATACTTTGACTAGGTAGACTTATAATTACTTAAAGTAAAGCATTTGCAAAGGATCGTACCTAGTATTGGATATAAACAAAACACTTTGGAAAGCATATAGCATATAGTCTATATATATCTAAACTAAATACTTTGAAATGCATATTTTATATAGTTTATATACCTTAAATCTTACACCCTAAATCTTAAATCCTAAAGTTTTCTAAATCTTATGTTATATAATCTAAGCTCTTAAACTTATATAACAGTTCTAATCCCTAAACCCTAAACCCTAAACCTTAAACCCTACCCCTATCGCTTAAATTCTAAAACCTAATTTCCAGATTTTGAACCCTAGATTCTAGACTCTAAGCTCATGACCTTATATACTAAACCCTAAATCCTAAATCCTAAACCCTAAATCCTAAACCTTAAAATAATAATCATAAACCCTAAACCCGAAATGCTAAATCCTAAATCCTTAACCCTAAACCCTAATTCCTAGAACCTAAATCCTAAACCCTAAATCCTAAACCCTTAGCCCTAAACCCTAAACCCTAAAAACATAATCATAAACCCAAAACCCTAAACACTAAATATTAAATCCTAAGCCCTAAATCCTTAACCCTAGATACTAAACCCTAAACCCTAAACCCTAAAATACAACCAAAATTTAATGATTTTTTTAAATTTGTGCAATAGGTTTGATATATCCCTCAACCTATTGCAAGTGGAACAAGTTCATGGTGTACTCAACCTATTGCAAAAATCAAGAAATTTTCTTGATTTGTGCAACAAGTTGGATATATCCCCCAACCTATTGCACAAATTAAAAAAATTCATTAAATTTTGGTTGTATTTTAGGGTTAGGATATAGGGTTTAGAGTTAGGGATTTAGGATTTAGGATTTAGGGTTTAGGATTTAGAGTTTAGGGTTTAGGGTTTAGGGTTTAGGAATTAAATGTTTAAAGTTTGGGATTTACAGTGGTTAAGATGTTTTGGTATTAATTGTTGAAAGTCTAGGATGTAGGGTTTAGGTTTAATGCCTTCTCTGCTAGTTTTGATATAAAAGTTATTAAGTAATAATAAGCTCAATGATTATTTATTGTGTCTTTTTTTGAGTTGCTAATCTATTTTTGTACATAAAACAGGTATTCACCCTAACAGAGGGTATGGATGTGGTGTTATATAAGAAGAATGAAGTGGTGGCTTTTGGACGAATTCATAGTCTTGATCCTATGAATGTGTGTCATTTCCAATGTTATGGTGAGAGAAGATGTGTAGTGATAATCACCAACATTGTAAATCCTGAAGTATATTTAAAATATCCACATGGAGACTTTGAAACATTGGGAGATATCTTACAATGTGACATATTTGATATGCAAGCACATAGAATGCTCAGGGACCAAGACGAAATTGTTCCAAAGACATACTTTCAAGATATCAAAAAAACTTATTTTAAGGGAAAAAAAGTAGAGATGTTATCTTGCTCTAGAGAAGTTTTAGAAATTGGTAACTTTAAGGGCTATGCTCAGAGTTTTCTTTGTATAGTGGAGATAATTAAGTTGACTAGTGCAAGGGTCTTTCAAAATGCAATGGATAGTACTTCACATCTAGATGTCCACAATACTACGCCTCATCTACAAGCTCATAGTACTTGTAAATGGAGGTTAGCTTTCTTGAAATCAGGTTTGCCCAAGATAGTTTCCTTCAATGTCATGGAAGACACAACAGAATATTATCAGAAGAAAAGGACTATAACATAAATGGGATCCAAATTGATAAGAAGCTATAGTAGTGATCAAGAGTATCATAGTGGCATGCTCACACGTATTGAGGACATTATAGTAACAGATGTTGATGTAGAAAAGGTTTCTTGCATTGCAAGTGACTCAAATATACTCACTGGTATAGAAGACTTGTCTTGTGTTGCAAGTGACTCGAACATGCTCACTGGTATAGAAGACTTGTCCTGTGTTGCAAGTGACTTGAACAGGCTCACTAGTATAGAAGACTTGTCCTGTGTTGCAAGTGACTCGAATAGGCTCACTAGTATAGAAGACTTGTCTTGTGTTGCAAGTGACTCAAACATGCTTACTGATATAGAAGACTTGTCTTATGTTGAGAATGTTGGGGTAAAGGGCAGTGTGCCCACCCACTTGTACAATGTCCATGTATACTCATATATATATGATAGAGGAATAAGCTGGAGTAGCTTTTGCTCCACCACTTTTGGTGTCTCCTTAACCCTTTGTGTGTGCTCTCCTCTGTGTGTGCTCTCCTCTCCCACTACTGATATCAGAGCGTGGAGGAAGCCCAGAGCGGTAGATTCCCGTGAGAGCTGAAGGTGACTTCACTTGCAGATAGTCATAACCAATAGACTTAGGAAGGTCATTCCCACGGCTCTCTCCCCACAACTAGCTCCAGTGTTTGTCACCTGAATAACTCCAGTTGTAGAAATCGACTTTTTGTCTCAGATTTGTCTCACCATTGAGTGGATATCTGCCCTATTCTTTCACATTGTTGCCATTGTTGCAGAAAGCCTCAACTAGCACTGCCACTTTTGCATTGAGATCTACTCCTCCATGCCTGCACTTAGTTTTTTAGCTATCTGTACTTTGAGTGGAGCTGTACGTGCTCGTTGCCATTTGTACACTTAATCCCTACGGGCTGTACAGAATCCATAAAGTCCACACAGTCTATTGCACATCGTATAGTCTATTGCAGAAGCGACCTGTTTGTATAGTGTCCATACAGTCGGTATGGATTTTTGATAGACTACTGGTTCGACAATTCCTTTATAGCTGCTTCAGTTTTGGTTCCACAATTCCTTTATAGCTGCTTCAGTTTTGGTTCCAATTCACAATCTTATGTACCAGTAGCTTGGATTTGCAGATTAGTCAACTCTATTGACTTAGGCATTGCCAAGCTTTTGTGTCTTTTGAGAGCACATTGCAGAGAAGATTGGAGTGGTACAGTGGCATTTGGCATTTTTTTCCATTTGCCCTCATTTTCGGCACGGTTTCTACTCACTACCTTTGGAGTTCCTAGTTGGAGTTGCTGGGTTGCATCTATGAGAGCTCCTTCCATTGCAATTTAGCCTATATTGTGGCTATGGTGGCACAGTTTGTGGTCAATGTTTGTTTCAATTGGAGGAACTTAGTTTCCTGTCGTGGAAGCAAATGTATCTTTGATAAGGAAGCTACAGGAACATGTCATTTCTGGTGGGCGAGCTTGTGAGCACTCAGAGTGAACTATGGATGTGCTTGGATGCCGAGCAAATTGCCATTGATGCTATGAAGTATGGACATCAACTGTGGATAGGCTGATTTGAGGCTGTTGCTTGGACACTTTGCGGGACTGGTCATATGCCATTTTGCAGTCTTGCACAAGGAGCTTTCAATCTGTACATCACTTTGGTAGTGGCAGTGACACATGCTTTGATAGTGGTTCATGCCTAGTTGAGATGCATTGAGAGTTTGTTGGATGCATAGTTATTTGCCTATGTTAAATACATACGGTGGTACGGTGATGTATTGAGATCCTATCAAATTAGCATTGTTTGGAGCTGTTTTAGGGCTGGTTTGTCAGCATTTTGGGGCTGATTTGTTACTGTACTCGGGGCTGATTTTATGGCATTGTGTTTGCCATTGGTCAGGACATTACAATTGCTGCTGCTGTTGTTTTTTATGACAAAACAGTCATTTTCAGGACTGAATATCTCTTTCCTGGTGCGGAATTGCACTTTGTGCCGGACTGGAAAGTTGTAGTTCACAGAACATTCTACAACTTTGCTTTTAGAAGCAAGTTGATCCGGTATAAACTGCAAGAGTTACAGCCTCTACAAAACCACAAAAAGTTGCAGTCTACTGTCTATTTGTGACCAATGTGCAGGAAGCTATTCTTCAGGTGAGAATATCTGAGAATCCACAAGGATTTGGCTCTTGAGGTCAACGGATAAGTTGTAGATCTTTTTAAAAGCTACAACTTTGCTGTTTACAGCTTTGGCATCTAGTCTTTCAGTGAAAAGATATCGCTATTCAAATACAGGGACAGCCTGTTATTTTGCCCAAAGTGGCTGTGAGGTATTGTTGTAGGAATCTCTTGCACAACAGTGAATTGGGAACCGACAATAAATTACAAAAAGTGATTGGGATCTCACTTCAGTCCAAGGGCATTATTGGCATTTTGGCAAGTCACTTTGGCACATTTGGCAAGTGGTGAATGCTTGATTTAATTGCCAAAGGATTGCACACTTGAGGTGATGCATTGGTGATGCAGTAAATGCCATTTTGATGCATTATGGATTTGCATTGGTGGATGCCGCACTGATGTTTATGGATAGTTGAGCTGGGATCCTATTGCCATTAGTTGAGCAGGCATTGCTCATTTGGTTCAGTGCATTTCTTACTTGGATTGCCGGGCATTGGCAGGTTACTGGGGGCTGCATATATTCTTGTTTATGCCTCTTTATGGCTGAGTACTTTTGAGCATTGGATCCGCCACTTTATTTGGAGACCTAATTGGTCTGGACAACACTATATTTTTTGGTCATTTGGGTTGCCTATTGCACTATACTGCTCTTTGGTTGTGAGCTATTGTGCCACAGATATGGCATCTACAGCTGGTAGTGCCCTCTTTGATATTGAGAGGTTAAATGGATCAAACTTTCAGTATTGGAAAGAGCAGATTTATGATGTGTTAGTGCAGAAGAGGAAGCATAAGCCCATTCAATGCAAAGGTGTCAAGCCTAATAGCATTAAATAGAGTGATTGGGATGACATGGATGAGCAAGCATGCTCTATCATTTAGTCATCACTCTCGAAGTCAGTCTACTTGCAGGTACAGGATGGTGTACAGGGTGTAGACTACCATGCATATGAGTTCTATACTCGTATATGCTGGATGTATGACCATGATAGTGTTATGTTATAGCATGATGGTGTAGATATAGGATGGTGTATAGGATGGTGTAGACTGGCATGTATATGGTGTACAGTCTACTTGCAGGTACAGGATGGTGTAGACTGCCATGCATATGAGTTCTATACTCGTATATGCCAAATGTATGACCATGATAGCATTATGTTACAGCATGATGGGTTGAAATGCCCTGATGTACTGAAATACAGCCTTGATATGCACTCCAGAGGTAGATCAATTGGTAGAAACAGGTTGTTGAGAGTTGTAGTGCCATGAGCACATGTAGAGCAAAGGTATGAGCAAAGGGCAAGCTGCCACATGGCATGGAGGACATATCCCACATGTGAGCAAGCAAATGGATGTAAGTACCCTCACCTATAAAAGGGAGGCTCATTTGAAGTAATATCAATCAAGCACTTTGCACTATCTCAAGATTCTCTTTATGAGTCCAAGTTAGTCTATCTTGGAACCTAATTGACTTGAGGTACATGTCATGAGCACTCTCTTCATCATGTTTCGACACAGGTTTCATCCACCTTAGAGTGCTCCATAGATCCTAAGGCACACATGTTTTGTCATGGTATCAGAGCATAGGTTTAGCTCTCCTAGTTTAGCTCATTAGTAGTTCACTAGGATTTCTCCCATTCCTAGATTAGTTGTAGGCACACCTTACGAACTCATGTTTTTCTCCTAGGTTAGTTTTAGTTGTAGATTGAGTACAAATTTTTGTCTCTTGAGAGAAATTTCCATCCACTTTGAGAAAACTTCCGTCCATATTTTCGTTCATCGCTTGAGTTCTTTGTGAGGATTTCTCTTCATTCCATTGAGAGATTGTGAGTGATGCTTTGAGAAGAAATATAGGGAGAGTTTGAGAGTTATTCCGAGAGAATTTCGAGAATTCCTTCTTCTCTGATTGAGAAACAGAGCCTGAGAATGTTTGAGAAAAGGGGAGATAGAGCTTGTTACTTCATCTACTCCAACTATGACTCTAAGAAACTACTACAGCAACCACTCTAAGTGGAGCTCTTCAACATACGATGCCCCAACAGCAGGCAGTCTACAGAGCAAAGGGCCTTCCTCCAGACAAGGAACTAGTGACGATGGAACATTACAGTGCACACGCTCAACAGCTCCCTCGCCAACTCCAGCGCCCACTCCATGCACATGGGCTAGCTCCAACCAGTCGACTACCAATCGTTTCACCTACAGCCACGACCTGTAGCACTTGCAACAACTCCATTGAAGACTCCCGCTGCACGAGTGACTAAACAAGCTTCCACCAAGAGCCTCGACTGCTCACCATGCTCCAGCGCCATCCTCCAAAAGGGCACCTTCAAGACCTTCTAAAGATCTAATGACCAAAGAAGATAATAGCCCGCTCACAAGCCTTCACCTTCGACCACAGTGGACTGGCAGCTCCATTCAATGCAAGGCTCCCTTCAATGGCTGCTTCTAGCCATCAGTAGGCCGACGAAATCTTCTACAGCCACGAGCTGTAGCTCCCAGGCTCCTCTCCAAGCCTCAAGCAGATAGCTGCCTCCTACTTGCAGCATCCAACTCCAACAATGGACCGGTAGCCTCCACAACAACTCTCCTCCGTCTCCAAACGTGGCAACTTGAAAGATCTGTTCCTTGTCGACGGTCGCATCTCCATTGACGCCTGCATTGCCATCATCGTTTCTGAGCTTCTCCAAGGTCTCAGACCTTAGGAAAAGCCACGTGGTAGACTGTGGTTGATTCTAGGTTAGATTAATGCTTTGGTTGAAAATTTGCCACGTGGCAGATCAGGGTATGGTCAACTTAACACACCATGGTTAAGTTAGAGTTAGGGTTAGTTAAGCCACATCAGCATGCACAGTCAGTAGTGCCTTCTAATCACACAGCCTCTTGTTAAGCACAGTATGGAATTCAGCATGTGAATCCCTGTGCCACATCATCAAAGGCCCCTCTTCTTCACAAAAGCTTCAATAAGCCATAACTTGCAATCCAAGAAGAATTTGGACATGCTCCAAAAGGGAAAAGTGATTGTCTTTTCGAGCTCTATGCGCCTATCATGTAAAAATCATTGTATGCAATTAAACATTGCCAATATTGAAAGAAATCAATTGGTAAGACCTTTGCAACAAATGGAAAAACAAAGCATCATGCATCAAGCTACATCGAGTAAAGATGAGAACGCCATAGATATCAAGCATTGAAAAGTAAAATCCTTTCCACCCTCAGCCCATATATTTTGTAATCAAACCTGATCACCTGAGAGTAGCTATGAAAGCACCCAGGGGAGGTATTGTCATGTAAACCACACTTGACCACCTTAAGTAGCAATGCAAGCACTAAGGGGAGGTGATGGATTTGTAACTCACATCTGACCACCTTGCAGTAGCCAAAGGATCATGGCACCAAGGGGAGGTGTTGAGAGTTGTGGTGCCATGAGCACATGTAGAGCAAAGGTATGAGCAAAGGGCAAGCTGCCACATGGCATGGAGGACATATTCCACATGTGAGCAAGCAAATGGATGTAAGTACCCTCACCTATAAAAGGGAGGTTCGTTTGAAGTAATATCAATCAAGCACTTTGCACTATCTCAAGATTCTCTTTATGAGTCCAAGTTAATCTATCTTGGAACCTAATTGACTTGAGGTACATGTCATGAGCACTCTCTTCATCATGTTTCCACATAGGTTTCATCCACCTTAGAGTGCTCCATAGATCCTAAGGCACACATGTTTTGTCATGGGTCATGTTCAAGGGGGAATTCAAAGAGCAAGTCTAGCTCTCAGACTTGTGTTAGATGTTTCTATTGTGGAAAGTATGGCCACATGAAAAAGTATTGCTGGAAATGGCTGAGAAAATACAAGAAGAAGAGCAAGCTTAAGAATGACAGGAAGAAGGAGAAGAAGCATGTTGAGCTTCAAGGTGTGGATGCCAAGGTTTCCACTGACAGTAGCAGTGATGAAGGCATTCTTTTGTCTATGTCTGGCACCTCCTTCTTGGCCACTGATGTACCCATTCTCGGTGATTGGATGTTAGATCCATGTGCTTCATGTCATATGACCCCTCATAGGTCATGGTTCAATGCATATCAGGAATGCATTGTGGAGAGTGGTTTGATGGGCATTGATCATTCTATGGATGTCTATGGTTATGGGGATATCCACCTTGTTATGCCAAACTACACATTATTATGAAAAAAACATATTACAAACTACACATAAATGCATGGTATACTATGCCACAAATTTCATCTTACTAGTAACTAACCAAGTGTGGTCCATATCATTCTCTAGCATGTAATTTGCAGGTTGGTACAAGCTAGCAATTGTGAGCTACACAACTGGCTAGACTTTCAATGGGTTGTTATCAGCTGGCGAATGCGAGCCACAAAGGCCAAAGTCAAGTATTTCTCTTTTCCTAATAAGTACCTATAAACTATAATATATTATTTAAAATTTCATAGCCATGTGCGAGTAGTTACCTGTTAGCATACATGGACCCCACTGGCACATGTGACATAGATATTTTGTATCCATATGCGAGTAGTTACGAGTCAACATACGCAGACTCCCCATTGGCACGTACATACCTTCTTTCAAAACCATATATCTTTTTTACTATTTTTGTAAACTATACTACTAAACATATGATTTTTTACAAATTTATAAATACTAAAAACTATATGGTTTGTGGCTACCAAAAACATCTTCTTTTTTCACTAATATTTAAAAGCTATATAGTTGATGCCTATTAAAAACATCCTTCTTTTTAAAATTTTCATGAAAGTAACTTCAAATTTCTTACAAAAAAAATGCTCTTTTTCATAAAACAATCCTTTCAAATCTTAAATGATAAACTATAAACCAAGAGCTTTGCATTTATCCATTTTTCATCCTAGCATGGGTAGATATCAACTAGCCTAAGCGAACCCACCACCGACACTGAATAATTTTTAAAAGGATACAAAAACTTATAAATTTGTTTGGAAGATTTATTTATCCTGTTTGCTTGTCCTTCTTTGTTTTTTAAGACTCCAAGTAGAGCTAGATTCTTGGGAATCCAAATAGTATGAGGTGGGTGCATACTATATATAAGGTACTATACCGTACAAATATTAATAATACCATGTGGTAGTTAAGCTAACCCTATGCGGTATCTAAACTTTACTGTCTGGTATGCATAGTATAACATGGTATGAAGAAAATTAATACCATGTAGTATTGTCACTTTCTTATTGCATGGTGTGTCGTTTTAAGTTAATGTTTTGCTAAGTGCATGCAAGCAAGGTTGGAAGCAAATCAGAAAAGTAAGATTGAATATATCTCCTCATAGAAGCCTCTCTCCTAGCATATTTAGCTATTCTTGGAGGATGCTTCTTTGCAAGTTCAACAACAACCTTTTTCCTAGTCTAGCCACAATTTCTTCAACTTCAAACTCCTCTAGCAATTGCAAGCCTTGCCCCTAGCTCATAGTAGCCATCTAAGACTTTATGTTCTTTCCACCACTTCCAACAACCTTCATTAAGAAAGCATATGTTATAATTAAGAAGGCAATACCCTTTAGAGTGCAAAAGAAATTAGCACTTTAAGCTCTACTAAGAAATAGGTAAATTAAAGTCATTCACATAGCATTGCAAGTAAAACAAAATTATATACATGTTATGAGGTCAAAGAAAAATAGAAACTATATGTCACCTCCTACATACCTTGTTTTGCATGTGAATCCATCTTGAAACATAGCATCTTCAACCTAGAATTGATACTATATTCAAGCCAAACATGTGAAAGAATGATTGGATCCCCATTTCCAAAGTGTGCCCATCCCTGGGCATTGGCACAAATGGTGCCACTTGATGTGGCCCACCCACCCTAAATAAATAGGTTTAGCATAGATCAAATATTATTGCTCAATGAACAATATCCAGGACTACTAACTGCCATACCAATCCATATGTCGTTGCATATTTATCATGAAGTACAATTTAGAAAGTAAAAATCAAATGGTTGCTTTTTTACAAAGAACTCTCAACACTTCTATTTTTAAAAATTGCTCAAGGTCAAGGTCTTTTTATTGCTTGTCCTATGCCAAAAGTTCTTTATCATCGTCATTGTTATACAACTTCTCTCGAGCTTCCTCTTGTAGTAGCAAGTGCCCAAGCTCTTCAAATGTCAAATGCTTGGTCCTTTGATGTACTGTTAGAGTGTGACAAAGCCCTTGAAACTATGCAGTAAACTCCCGAGGTCCATCAATCATACATACACATTTTCTAGAAGTATGTCGATGCATATCAATACTCATGCAGGATGCATAGTAACAATTGTTAAAATACACATACCCGGCCGACCATGAAAATGATACTTGATCCACATATTACTTTTCAAGAAAAAGAGATTGCTCTCAATAAGGCCTATTCAAAGTATCATACCCATTATACACACATGCATATGCCAGAAGCACACCAATGGATATTTTTACACTCATGCATGATGCATGGTAAGAATTGTAGCTTCTACACATGCCCAAACCATGCAAACGATATCTAATTCACATAAAAATGTGCAAAAACATAGGCGTGCCTCTCATTAATTATGCCTACACAAAATATCATACTAATCAAACTCACACGCGTATGATGGAAGCACACCAATGCATATTTTGACACTGATACACGATGCATCATATGGATTGTGAAAATGCTCATGCCCGACCATGCAAATGATACCTACTTCACATAAAACTTGGCAAGAAAAAGTGCCTTTCTTGCATTAAGTCTTCTGGAAAGTACCAAATTCATCAGATACATTCACACATATTCTAGAAGCATGTCAATGCATAGTTTTGAACACTCATGCATGATGCATGGTAAGAATTGTGGACATATGCATGCCTGACCCTGCAAATGATACTCGATCCACATCAAAATTTACAAGAACAAGGATCTTACTCTCATTAATCATATGCTACTGTCATTGGTCCAAGAAATAGGAAAGAGGCATACTAGAATGACAAGAGAACATGACATACTCCCTCTTTATCAAAGGAGGAGCTAATAAGAATTAAGACTTGCCTCCTCTCGAACATGCACCTTATGGGATTCAATTGATCCCCACTTTGGTGCAACTTAT
This sequence comes from Dipteris shenzhenensis, assembly GCF_047967505.1. Lineage (NCBI taxonomy): Eukaryota > Viridiplantae > Streptophyta > Polypodiopsida > Gleicheniales > Dipteridaceae > Dipteris > Dipteris shenzhenensis. The sequence continues at coordinate 35,375,565 of NC_141598.1, read as the reverse complement.
ACCTTTTCTAGTTTGAATATAACTTCACCATCAGATTAGGCAACCTTAAGGAGAAACAAGCATTGAAGGAATTCAAACTCTTTGCACAATACATGGATGAAATCCTTTTAATAAATGTAGTAACCTGAGGTGGTTTTTCAACCCATCTTCACCAAGGGGGTGTAACCTGTTGAGAGATATGGTGCCATGAGCATATGTAGAGCAAAGGTATGAGCAAAGGGTAAGCTGCCACATGGCATGGAGGAGATATCCCACATGTGAGCAAGCAAAATGGATGTAAGTACCCTCACCTATAAAAGGGAGGTTCATTTGAAGTAATTCAATAAAGCACTTTGCACTATCTCAAGATTCTCTTTATGAGTCCAAGCTAATCTTTCTTGGAACCTAATTGACTTGAGGTACATGTCATGAGCACTCTCTTCATCATGTTTCCACATAGGTTTCATCCACCTTAGAGTGCTCCATAGATCCTAAGGCACACATGTTTTGTCATGGGTCATGTTCAAGGGGGAATTCAAAGAGCAAGTCTAGCTCTCAGACTTGTGTTAGATGTTTCTATTGTGGAAAGTATGGCCACATGAAAAAGTATTGCTGGAAATGGCTGAGAAAATACAAGAAGAGCAAGCTTAAGAATGACAGGAAGAAGGAGAAGAAGCATGTTGAGCTTCAAGGTGTGGATGCCAAGGTTTCCACTGACAGTAGCAGTGATGAAGGCATTCTTTTGTCTATGTCTGGCACCTCCTTCTTGGCCACTGATGTACCCATTCTCGGTGATTGGATGTTAGATCCATGTGCTTCATGTCATATGACCCCTCATAGGTCATGGTTCAATGCATATCAGGAATGCATTGTGGAGAGTGGTTTGATGGGCATTGATCATTCTATGGATGTCTATGGTTATGGGGATATCCACCTTGTTATGCCTAGTGGCTCTATTCTTGTTCTACAGAGGGTTAGACATATACCAGGACTTGCTACGAGCAAGATCAGTACTGGACAATTGGTTGAGGCAGGTTATCATGTCTCTTTGGGTGATCATGCATGGAAAATTACTAGAGGCAATCTGGTTATGGCTAGGGGATCACGGGTTGGATTCTCTTATGCATTGCATGTATTAGGTGTCCAAGATAAGATGCTTATGATTAGTAAGCACCCATTAGTTAGTTTATGGTATGCCAGACTTGGACATATGTCTACTGCAGGTATGGAAGCCCTTACAACATTGAGATACATTCCTGTTATGGATGTCTCTCAAATTTTATGTCATGATTATGATGATGATCAGCAGTCAGGATCCTCTTTTGTGAGGAAGATAGTCAGTGAGAGGTATGTTGAGCCATTGCAGTTGGTTCATAGTGTAGTTTGTGGGCCTATGCCTACCGTTTCACTGGGTGGCGCCTCTTACTTTGTGACATTTATTCTATTGGACAGGATTGGTAGCATGCTACGATATGCAGGTCTTACCGAATGCTATTGGGCTGAGGCATGTAAGACAGCTGCATACTTACTTAATAGGTCACCCAAGAGATCTCTGAATGGTAGAGTGCCATTTGACTTCTTGATAGGCAAGGCACCATGTTATGAGAATTTACGTGTGTTTTGCTACGAGGCTTATGCTCATGGTTCCCGATCGAGGAGGTGTATCTTCCTTGGATACAATGAGTCCAGTAGGGACTACAGGTTATGGGATTCTTCAACTAGAGATTTGATACACAGCCATAATGTCTATTTCAGAGAGGATACTATGTTTAGATAGCCCAGGACTGTGGATAGCAAGAGAGTGGTATTCCAGGAGGGTGTAAGTGCACTGATACCTCCGAATTCTTTGCAGGGGCAGCCCATATCCCTTGGAGTGGGAGGTTTTCCCCACGGTGAGTAGGTTATAAAGTTGGGACAGCTATGATTACTTCCTAATTTTGGTCAGAGACGATCAGATGTCTCGATATTCCATAGGTTTATACTCCTATGGAGATTGTTGATGCATCTTCTATGGATAGTTACAGTTTACTCCCAGGATGTAGAGTGCCTCTTGCAAATGAGGATGACGATATGCATGGTGAGGATGATACCTTGGCTAATGATGCTCGGTATGATCCATTGGCTGGTTATGTTAGGACATATGTGGTTTCTACAGTTATTGACTCGGGTCATATTGCGCATGGGCAGGATCATTGATATGTTTGCTTCGTAAGTGCCTCCATGGCCAAAACAATCCCCTCGAGCTTGGCTTCATAGGTTTGATATCGTTATGAGAGCTCAGGATGTGATGCGCAGTGAGACAGGTTATGGTCTCAATATTCAAGAGGTTGCTATCCTTCTGAGGTTACTTGCCATATGGTTCCTTATGGACAGGGATGCTTTCCAGTGGGAGCTACATGTTCTTGATGATGTTTGTCAGATACTTGGTTGTTTCAGTATGGAGAGGGGGAAGTTACTGAGTACTCCATTGCCTGTATTGGCTCCATACTTGAAACACTGTAGGTTTGACGATCACAGATCAGCAGTTGAGCAGCAAGTTATGGTTGATATGGCATCCATAGTACTTCATGCATCCATGACTATGTTGAGACTTGGTTCTCACATGTTTGCCATTGGGGCTACACTTCCGGTTCTTGCTTCCGTTGCAGTGGGAGTTGGTAGCATGATTATGGCAGATTTTGGCAGTAGGGAAGCAATTGTGGACATCAGGTCCTTATGCTTCCAGGAGCAGCATGTAGGTAATGCAGGTTGGGTAGACCAACAGAGGTCTATTGTAGGTCATGTGCTTATGGTCACACGTGGTACAGAGACATTTTCTTTGCACAGTGACTGTTCAGGTGCTATGGATGGACTTAGCACAGGAGCACGTGGTGGTGAGAGTTCACTCTCCCAGTGAGATCTGGCATGAGATCTTGGTTGACAAGCATCTACAGCTTGTCATTTTCTATACTGCAATCTTGATGTCTACTAGGAGCTTATCCTCTATGCACTTTGCACATTGTAAAGTGCCAATGGGCATAGGATGACAGTTTGGTCATCTTGTTTTTCAGCCTATGGCTGATTGTATTATATGTGTACTATACTCCCTTAAAGACACACTGCCTTTAAGTGGGAGGTTGTTGGGGTAAAGGGCAGTTTGCCCACCCACTTGTACAATGCCCATGTATACTCATATATATATGATAGAGGAATAAGCTAGAGTAGCTTTTGCTCCACCACTTTTGGTGTCTCCTTAACCCTTTGTGTGTGCTCTCCTCTGTGTGTGCTCTCCTCTCCCACTGAGAATAATAAGATGGGACCACAAAGAAAAATACACGCAAAGATCGATGGGATAAGTGATGCAATAATAGGAATTGATAATATTAATGACAATGATCATGATGTTACCACTCGAATGCAGGGCAAAGGGGGTAGAGAATTTGAGACTTGTCATGTTGTTCATAATATTGTTGCTAGCATGCTAGAGAATATAGATGGGAAAATCTTGAGTTACGAAGGAGAAAGAGTTCAACCACAAAATTCAAGAGGCATTGGCAACAAATTGACATCAATGAACATGTCTACCAGATTGCTATTTCTAAGATATGATAAGGTATCAAATTATTCTCAAGCCCACACAGCATTTGATTATAGAGATGAAGATTCAAGGGAAGTGGATTTGAGGTTTGATGGTCTTACAAGTAGAAAACACAAGACATTATTTACAAAAAGAAAGTATGTGAGTATGAAGAGGCGAAGAATATGGAAAGGATGCTTATGCGAGTTTGTTGCAAGAGACTTTGCATTAGAAAAGTTGGGAAAGATGATTGTGCAGCCATACGCCTTGGTATTTGGAGTAAGACAGCGCCTAATAGACATAACTATATTTCAAGAGTCTTCATGCTTTCTTCATCAAGACACTAATCAAGATTTGAGCACAAGACATTGTAAACCTAGATTGAAACCCATGGTTAATGGGAGACCCATTTGCAATCGAGGATATCAATGGTTAACTGGACCACATGGAACATACTGGACCATTTGGGCAGAGGTGAAAAAAAAGTGGTTCATATAATTCATGGAAATACCTACAAGTTTAAATGCCATGGAAGCACTATAAATGCAACCGCAACATTAAAGCAAGTCCTCAAAGACCATGCATTAGCACAGCCTCATCTTCAACAAACAATGCTAGATGGACGTGTCGAATGTCAACAACATCTTCCTTTGGGAATGACAAAGAAGGTCGTTCTAGAAACTATCAATAAAACTTTACAAGACAAAGATGAGAGCATGATTTCACGGTCAACCTTGTACAAAATTTGGTGTAGAGATTTTTGCCATAAGAATCTTTGATACAGTAACTGCCACCTTATCTTCGTCTTCGAAAGTGGCAAACTGAATTGGGATCACTATCATGGATTGTAGCAAATGCAACTACTTCTCTTTTGCTACATGAAATCACATCCATCCCTGGAACAAAATCTATAGCCATCTCCCTTGTGAGAGTCCTTTGCAAGCAAGCTGCAATAGTAACAATTACATAAATATTAGTCTCTTTTTAATAATCTACTCATTTATTATAATTTTTAATTACTGCTTAATTTATTGGTGGGAGAAGTTATCCGATCAAGTACTTATTGGATGGACATGCCACTTTGCATGCAACTCAATAAAACCTAGGTTGTGGTGAGTGCAAAGTATTCTGCCCATCGGATATGCTTTGCATGGTATATCACACATTAAGCACCATTTGTGCCTTAATGTCATGCATAACCCTTAAAAAACACGCTTTTAGGTATGTTAACTGACCAAGTGCTTATCGGATGGGTGTACCACTTCGCATGGAAATCAATACCACTGCTTCTGAGGCACATGCAAAGTATTGTGCCCATCGGATATGCTTTTCATGGTCGAGGGAGCATTAAATACCATTTATGCCTTAGTGTCATGCACAACCATAAAAAAACATGGTCATAGGTGTGTTATTTGAACAAGTGCTTATTGGATGGGGGAACCTATTTACACATAAGTCAATACCACCTAGGTTGAGGTGCGTACAAATTATTGTGCCCATCAAATATGATTTGCATTACCAATCATGCATTATACACCATTTTTGTTCTTGTGATATGCACTACTGTCAAAAACGGGCTCCTAGGTGTGTTATCCGAACAAGTACTTATGATATGGGTGCATCAGTTTGCATGAAACTCAACATCACATAGGTTGATGCATATGAAAAGTATTTTGCCCATCAGATATGCTTTGCATAGGCAATCATGCATTATACACCGTTTTTCCCTTAGTGTCATGCACAACCGTAAAAAACCATAGTCCTAGATGTGTTATTTGAACAAATACTCATGGGATGGGCACGATACTTTCCATATAAGTCAATTCCACCTAGTTTAAGGTGTGTACAAAGTATTGTGCCCATCGGATATGCTTTGCATTGTCGATCGAGCATAAAACACTGTTTCTGCCTTAGTGTGATGCACAACATTAGAAAACACAGACCTAGGAGTATTATTCAAACAAGTACTTACCGGATGGGGGATCCACTTTGCACACAAGTCAAGTTCAACTAGGTTGAGGTGCATGCAAAGTACTATGCACATCGGATATGCTTTGCATAAGAGATTACACATTATACACCGTTTTTCCCCTAGTGATATGCACATCTGTAAAAAAGCATGCCCTTAGGTGTGTTATCCGACCAAGAACTTATTGGATGGGTCTACCTCTTTGCAAACAAGTCAATACCACCTATGTTGAGGTGCAGGTAAAGTAATATGCCCATCGGATATGCTATGGATGGTCGATTGAGCATTAAATACCGTTTTTGCCTTAGTGTCAAGCACATCCGTAAAAATACATGGTCCTAGGTGTGTTATCCAATCAAGTACTTATTGGATGGACACGTCACTTTGCATGCAACTCAATAACACCTAGGTTGAGGTTTGTGCAAAGTATTTTGGCCATTGGATATGCTTTGCAAGGTATATCACGCATTAAACACCGTTTGTTCCTCAATGTCATGCACAACCATTTAAAAAAAATGATTTTAGGTGTGTTATCCGACCAAGTGCTTATTGGATGGGTGTACCACTTTGCATGCAGCTGAATACCACCATGGTTGAGGCTCTTTCTATGGCTACAGGGAGAATTAGGAGTCTTGAGAGAGAGAGAGAGAGAGAGAGAGAGGGAGTTCAAAGGAAAGAGAGAAAGTTTTATATATTTACATGTTTTATATTATACTTTTAAAAAATTATAAAAGTGTGAATTTATGGTTTGTTTTAAAGGTGAGATAATATTTATATATATATTCATCTTTTTAATTGAAAAATGTTAACTTTTCTTTAGAGACTTGCTCTTCATTTCTCTCACATGCAGGTTTAGCCCCTACATCAAAATCCCTTCTTTTGCATATTTAAGCCTCTTAAACCCCAACACATTAAAATGAACACAGAAAAATAAATTATTTATTACTTTTCTTCGCTTCAAAAATTGGTTTAGCATAGATTAGATTGCCTTAGAGGAGAGACAATTCTTCAAGTTGCCAATAGAAGCCATGCCCAAAATTTTTTGACTAGTTCCTAATCATTGTCAGTCCCTTCGCTCACATGCAGTTTCACACTCATAACATGCTATTAAATAAGAACTTTCACCATTTACCAAGAAGTTTATCAGTGAGCAGATTGCATGAGCAGATAGCAGATATCAGTGGACGGATTACATGTCATGGGGCATATTGGAGCTTGATCACTATAGTGGTCATTTTATTTCATTGTAAATATTTATTGGCTATTTTTATTTCATTTGTACAAATATTTAAGCTCATTTATTATCATAAAAAACATTGTAAAGCTGTTTTTGGTACTAGTGTTGTGCTTTTGTGTCGGGCGCGTGTCCTTTTCGAGTTTTTAGAATAGTCCATCTGTTGAAGCGCATCTATAGACACATTTGAGAGTGCATCTAAGAGCACGTCTATAGACGCATCTACTCTATTTTTGGAAATAAATAGCCACGTTTATAGATGCGCTGTTATACGCGAAGATAGATGCGCTTTGTTATTTTTCCCTAGCTTGGCCTTCCCTTCCCTTCTCTTCCCTTCCCTTCCCTTTCCTTTCCTTTCTCTTTCCTCTTCCCTTTCCCTTTCCACTTCCACTTCCAAGAAAAGGATTGCATATTGAATGATGGAAATAAGTGATTGCATGAATGAAGAAAGGGATTGCATGAATGATGGAAAGGGATTGCATGATGGAAGAAGGGGATTGCATGAATGATGGAAAGGGAAAGCATGATTGAAAAAAGGGATTGCACCCTATATTTTCCTCTCTTTTTCCTTCTCTCTTTTATCCTCTCTTTCCTTCTCTTTTCGTCTCTCTTTTTCTCTCTTATCTCCTCTCTTTTTCTCTCTTTTTTTCTCCTCTCTTTCCTTCTCTCTTTTATCCTCTCTTTCCTTCTCTTTTCGTGGTAATTTTTCTCTCTTATCTCCTCTATTTTTCTCTCTTTTTTTCTCCTCTCTTTTCCTCTCTTTTCCTCTTCTTTCTCCTCTCTTTTATCCCGACTTTTTCTCTCTTTTTCTCCTCTCTTTTACTCTCCTTTCTCCTCTCTTTTATCCCCACTTTTTCTCTCTTTTTCTCCTCTCTTTTCCTCCCCTTTCTCCTCTCTTTTATCCCCACTTTTCCTCTCTTTTCTACTCTCTTTCCTTCTCTCTTTTTCTCTCTTTTTCTCTTCTTTTTCTCTTCTCAACTCATTAGTAATCTTCTTTTTTTCTTTTTTCTAGTTCATCATGTGGCCAGGAAGCTCTTCACGCTCACTTGATCTTCGGGAGACCATATTTTGGGAGTTATATAATCTTTTAGGGCACCCTCCCAGTCCTGGGGAGTTATACGGCTACATGATGGGTACTCTAAACACCCCCCAGGAGTCGGCACTACAGACTCCAAACCACCCCAACCCCACACCAGCTGAGATTACCCCAGCAGAGTCAACACAGCCCAGCTGGCTACACAGCCGAGCCCCTTCCCCCATGCCATCAGGAGGCCCTTTTGCCTCGCAGAGCCGTCGACGTACTACTGTGCAGTCGAGACTCGTTTCTCTAGCTACGAGTGGTCCATGTAGTCCCGTGCAATCGAGAGTCACTTCTCCAGCTACGAGTGGCCAGCGTACTAGCTCGACACAACACAATAGCAGGCGTAGTAGCAGGGACAATGGTGGGGGATGCATGGCACAGTGATTTGGGAGGGGTGGTGGTGGGGATGAGGATGATTTAGATGATTTAGACGTGCCTCCGAGTGATGGTACAATCTACTATGACATCACTCAGACAGGAGGCATCTTGATGGATGCACAGGGGAAGGACATGATGGCCTTCATGCGCTCTGTAATTGCTAACAATTACAGAGATTACTTTATTCACTACAAAGACCATCCAAAGAGGTTGGCTGATGAGACCCTCGCTATTGTTTGCTCTAGATATCCTAAACCCCCCAATGTTCAGTTCACAGATAAATGGGCCAAGTTAAAGATTGTTACGATACTTGGCAATAAAAGATCTTCGCTTAAGAGGCAGGCACTAGCGGAGCTTGCCAGGCTCGAGGGAGGTCAACCACCAAGGGGCCTGCCCCACACTGCTCACAAGCATGAGTGGAAGAAAGCAATGAAGTCAGCGAAGGAGGAACCCAGTCTGCAGCATGTGGAGGCACGAAGGATCCAAATGAAGCAATATTGGAGCGTGCATTTTGGAGTAGGGGGTGTTGAATCATGGGAGGCCCAATTTGTAAGTATCGATCTCAAATTATATTGTTTATGTAGTTTATTAGGAGGTTGTTTCTTTGTACTAACCCCTCCGTAAATTGTGTCATCTTGCAGCTTGATATGATCATGGGCAGGTACCCTACTCCTTTCGAGATAGCCTATCACCGCCACCATCGTAGAGGAGATACATGGAGGCACTTGTTTCCTCTACTTTGCTATAGTAATCTCTTATATTCCTTAAGGCACTTAATCCCGTACGTGAGAGAAGGAGGTTTAAATGCATCTATAGACACGTTTAAGGATGCATTTGTCGGTCTTTTAAATTTTCTAGAGCATCTATTTATGCATCTATATGCACGTCTGTAGGCACGTCTATCTGCTATATAGATGCAGCTTTAGACGCAAGTCTGTAGACGCACGAATAGACTTGCAAATAGACGTGCCGGTAAGTTTTTTTTTTAGTTGAGTAAATGCGTCTATGTGCATGTCTGTAGGTGCTTTGTCTTGTTGTGTTCCACCAACAAAGGAAACAATTTCACATCTATTTTACATGAATTCACTTAAAGATAAACATAACAAAGTGATATTCCAATCATTACCCGGACAACCACACGTGCTACAAGCGAAAGACAAAAGGCATAGTCAATGTAACAAAAAAATACAAATTCCAGATGACCCTAAGTGCACAGTAGGATTGTAGGGATGATTGTAGAAATTTGCTCTGTGAATTTAGACGTTGGCGATGGCTTACTGAATGGTGCTTATGGCATTTTCATGGACTTAGACACAACTCAATATGAGCCCCTAATATGGATACTCTTCAATGATAACAAGGTTGGTACAAAAGCAAGGTATAACAACAAAAATTTATACTAGCATGGCACACGGCAAAACTGGACACCAATCTTCTAAACACAATGCGAATTTCAGGTGGGAAGAAACCACCTCAACACATTCACAAGAATAGAGTTTCCTATTCAATCCATTGCTATAGCTAAAACAGTCCATCGGTCGCAAGGGTTATCTATGGATCTCCTAGCATTTGATCCAACAAACATTAAGTTCCACGGTCTAGTATACACAGCACTATCAAGAATAAGGGACCCTCAAAATTTATTCCTATTAAACAATATTAAGAACAAGCACATTAAAGTGGACACAAATGTAATAGAAGAAACAAACAGACTAAGAATTGAATCACCATGGGTCATGGAGCAAAGAAACAACCCATTACTTACAAAAGACAAAATCATCATCCACTCACTAAACACAGTGCAACAACACCCACATAAACAAGACATACTAGCGACAGATACCCTCATGGCCTCGATAGTTCTATGCTTTCAAGAAACACATACAAAAGAAGGTGACAACATAGAAATAAAAGAGTTTCAACTTATACACAAAGATGAAGGAATGGGCATTGCAACTTACTAAAAATATATATATAGAACTAATAGACACACAATACTTGCACAACCAAGGGGCACAATGTTTACTAACAGTCTTATAAAAAAGAAAATCGAAACCATTCAACTTAGTCAGCATTTACAAACCACTAGGAACATCAACTGCAACATTATTGCAAATACTACAAAGCATATTAATAAAAAAAAAAAAAGAAAATCAAACATACGTTCTTGGAGACTTCAATAATGTTGACTCCAAAAAAGAATACAAAAACTTAAGAGACCTTGCAACATTTATGAACGAGCATAATATGCAACAAATAATTGACACATTAACAACAATATATGGATCAACACTCGATCACATCTGGACCAACGCACATATTCACAAAATAAAATATGGATCACAAAATAAAATATGGAACACAGTTCCCCCATTGGAGAGACCACTCCATCTTATTCACAACAATTGAAGACACTTCTTGAAAAATAAGTAGGGCAGGCCGGATGAATGTAATTCATCCTTGTTTAAGAAAGAAAAAGGTTGATTTGAGCCGAGGTCTGAGCGCGGATCTCATACTTTGAAGCTGGAAAATTAACGCCATTTCTTCGTTCTAGAAAGCTTGACGACAGAACATGACAATGAACATGAACTCTCACGGATCAAGGTGTGGACGCGAATGTCGCCTATTCTGCAGAAAAGCCAGCATTCAAACTTTCCGCGCTCATGATTTCCTCACGGAGCATCATTTCCAGTTCACTTGCTTGGTCAACAGACATGTTCGCTTTCACCTGCCCACAAGTTCAAAAATCGTAATCAATGTAGTATGGGAAAACACTAGCTGAAACTAGCAATTGATACAAGCTATAAGACAGCGGTGTCTACAATCTATCTAGGAAAGAAGTAAAATGTATGCATCGTTTAATGTAGTTCGTCGTTGACTTCTTGTTCATCATCACCTCTGCTTTAATCGACTGGATGTTGAGGCTGTGATTCGTTGCAAGCGAGAATCCGAAAGAGCAGAATCCTCGCTGCTCAAGTAGCAGCACGAACCTCGACAGCAATTTGGAATGTTTGGGGATACATATCTCTATGACCAGTTCACTACCGCTGCGCCAACGCACGGTCAGGCCCTTACTGGTGGCTAAGTCGAGGCACTCACGACCTTGGTCTTTGTCATCGGTGAGATTTTTTATGTCCTGGCAATCTCCACTTGCTACGGGCTCAACCATTTCCTGCGAGAGTGGGATTTAAAAAAATAGATTATGAGAGGTGACGAGAGCATCATGCAAGCGATAGGGCATAAGGCGTAGAAGGGAGGATGCAGCCAATAGACAGTGTGGAAGCGAGGAGAAACCTCTGACGAGAGTGGAAGAAGTAACGGAGGGACGGTGAGGCGAAGCGGTGAGTGTGAGAACAAGGAGATGACGATGCAGCAGCTAGGTTGTCGGCGATATGAATGTGATGTTAAAACGTGAGTTTCTTTGGTTCACCTTGTGTCCGTAGGACATGCTACTTTAATTAAAGACATTGTCGGGAACAAGGCATGTGACACTAAACGCCGGCACTGCATGTGCGGCCCTGCTCGAAAAAAAATGGTTTTTAAGCCTTGAAAAAACTTCAAGTTGGAATTATAAAAGTACAACTAGAACTTGTAAATCCTATCAATTCATAAAATTAAAGGCAACCTTCAATTCCAACCCAAATTTTTCAATTTCAACCAGCAATTTTGTATGCTCAAACGGGTTTCATGAGGATTACTAAACGGTGAGCATGCCTCTGCATTACGATCCCCCCCCCCCCCCCAAAAAAAAAAAAAAAAGTACATTCACAACAAAGGTAGCTCTTTTTGGCCATGCTAAAGTTGGGGAAGTTTTTGGCTAATTTGAGCCAAAGTGTGTTTTCTTTTTGTATTTGGTCAAAATGACTTTTTTTAAATAATTGAGGGTAGAGTTAGCTGATATGTTAGTTTGTTTGCCCTAACCTTAACTTATTATAGGTTAGTTGAGGTTATTGTTAACTAATATCTTAGTTTGTTTACCATAGCCTTAACTTATTATAAGTCGTTAATGGAAAGGTTGCCTTTCTTTAGTATTACCTCAATTACTCTTTCATTAAAGTAGGGCCATTAAATATTTTAAAAAGTACTTATTAATGGGCATTATAGGTTGTCTTTCTTTATTACTATCTCAACTACATTTCCTTTCATTAAAGGATGAAATTGAGCTTAGTGTTAAGTATTCTATAAATTTGTTTACCCACAACCTATTATAGTACTTTGTTAATAGATATTAAAAATTTTCTTTCCTTTAGTAGTACCTCAACTACTCTTCCTTTTATTATGATAGGGCCCTTGGCCATTTTAGAAAGAATTATTAATGGGCATGAAAGATTGCCTTGAATCTTTAGTACTAAGTCAAGTACTCTTTCTTTGCCTTGAAACTTTAATACTTTGTCAAGTACTCTTTCTTTCATTAAGGGCATTTTCCCACGACCCCAAAAATGCGAGGCTGAAGGTGCACAAGATGTGCACTAGTTACAAGTTCAAGAACCTCTTTAATGGCAATAATTTGTTCACATGATTCTTTACAAGGTACTTCCCTAACAAAATTACCACCACGACTGGTGACTTGTCTAATTTTGCTTCCCTTAAGCCCCCCTCTACATAGGTAAAACTTGAAGGACGACTAGCAACAACTAGTGTCAAGAGGCAGTCGATAGAACGAGCGAGGAAAAGCGAGCGGGCCCCAAAAAGCGAGCGAGCTTTTCCACAATTTCCTTGTCACGGTACTCAACATAGCTTTGTGCAAACCACTATTTGGTAAGAATTTCGAAAATAAAACTTATGTTACTATGTGTAACTATACCAACATTGTGAATTATAGTCTACCTTAACTTCCAATTGGAGCCATACTCACATTATGCAACAATAGTATGTGGGTTTGAAAGAAACCGACCGAATTTCCACTCCAAAGCGGATTCCATTATCGATACAACAATTCTTTTGCATTTGAAATAGGTCTTATTATCACAAGTCCTTCAATAATCAAAACAAATGCGTTGCTTGATATGTTGAACTTAGTAATGTAAACATCACTTCACCCATATGCAAGGAAAAAAACTATCTGTAGACTTGATAGCATGGGATCGCATCAACACTTATGACATTCAAAATGGTTCTTCTTATTAAAAGTGTTATCAACCATGAAAGAAGTGAATGTTTAAAAATAGTTCACCCATATGTTGAAAAAACCCAAGTGTCATTTATGACATTCAAAATTGCAACCATTCAAAACCCCTTCCCTTCAACCACTAAGAGGTATCTAATAGTTTTGTAGAACACTTGAGATATCATCACCTCCTAATACAAAACCATTATTACTATTTGTAGAACAATTGAGATATCATCACCTCTTAATACAAGACCATTCTTACTATTTGTAGAACACTTGAGATATCATCACTCCTTCCCTTCAGCCACTAAGAGGTACCTAATACTTTTGTAGAACACTTGAACCATTCTTACTATTTGTAGAACACTTGAGATATCATCACCTCTTAATACAAAACCATTCTTACAATTTGTATAACACTTGAGATATCATCACCTCTTAATATAAGACCATTCTTAGTATATCAACCAAAAAAGGCAAAGGCATGATCAATGTATGGACATTGAATGTTCTTTAATAAGAATATATTTTTATCAAATGAATTTATGTCTATTATGCCAAAGTAGATGAAACAAATAACAAGAAATCTATTCATTTTATAATGCAAGAAATCTCTTGCTAGACTATATATATTGAGTGGAATGTTTTATGCATATCCAATCAAAGATATATGCAAAACAAAAATCACTACAAACTATCAACCACATTTAAAAATGCAAGGAGTGTCCTCGAATCATATTAGATCATATTATTAAGAACATCATGATCTATACCTATCTTCTTAAACAATGTGTATCATAATTGAATTTCACATAAGAAGCTACTGAATGCTATTCATCCTAAAGCATGGCAAGTGATTCTACATAAATAATAGTAGAATTTGTGCTTCATATTATAATAGATATCGCTTTAATTTGGGAAATATCACATGAGTGCACATATACATGAATCATATGGGTGTTTGAAAGCCTCAATAGTAAACTCATTACCATCCTAATCAACAAGATCCAATCGAGCTCTCTTGGCACTAGCAACCTACACAAGGGGCTCCCAACACTACCCTCAATCAAAATATTATTATCAAAAGAGAAGCATGCATCCCATTTGTCAAGCATTCTCTGATGAGAGGTACAATACCACATCCCATCTCCATTCATACTATTATTATCAAAAGAGAAGCATGCATGCCCATTTGTCAAGAATTCTATGATGAGAGGTGCAATAACACATCCCATCTCCATTCATAGGCCACCTAGACGATACAAAAGGATCAAATTACATTCAATGAAACTAGTGGATCCCTTGCTTTTTATTGAAAATGCATGGTGGATGATGCTACAGGTTCCTTCTATACCTCAAGCCTGATAATGAGTCCACTAGTTACTCATTTGTTGTATATTTAGCTTCTCAAAGATAAGTTCAATATATACAGTAAATATTGGAGGAGTATGGCCTAAATGCATCATAAAACCAAGTATATTTGATCTCTTGCATTACACAATGATTCAAAGGAGCTTTCTAAACAACATATCTTCTCCTTCTTATTTAGGTAACCATGTAGAATTTTATCTAGAACAACACACAACGATCCAGTCTAATAATTGCATGCAAACGGAGATTCCATGTATTTTGGGACCATTTTGCACTGCATATTAATACTTGGTCTCTACCACCCCTCAATATTTATGATGAGATATGGATATGACCTTTGAATAGTGTATATGAGCTTGAGTACTACAATTTTGGTTCTTACATCATCTCGATCAGAGGTCTGTAGAAAAAGTTATGGCCTCTACAAGCGAGATTTTGGGCCTTCTAGGACCATTCTGCACTGCGTATTGATACGCGGTCTCTACCAACCCTCAAGCTTAACGTTGAAAAATGAACTTCTAGTGGCATAGATGAGCTTGATTACTATAATTTTGGTTTTTAAATCATCTCGACCGGAGGTCTGTAGCAAGAGTTGGCCTCTGTAAGTAGAGATTCCAAGCCTTCTAGGACCATCTTTGCACAACAAATTAATATGCTATCTCTACCACCCATCAAGTTCCATGTTGAAATTTGACCTTGAAGTGGTGTAGAGGATAAGGTGTACATGACTATGGATTCTAAGTAAATTTTTAAAAAATTGGATATCCTTAAAATAATACAAAATAATTCCCTTTAGTTTTTAATTTTATTTAAGATGCAAAAGGCAAAGGAGAAATGTATTTTCAGAGTCATGCGAAGTGGGGTAAAAAGAGAAGAGGTTATGAGAAAAACATAAAGAATTGAGGTCTTTTGGTGCCACTACCATTTGTTCTAAATGAGGAATAGGTGTAAAGAAATAGAGATTCCACTCCTAGAGGCAAGAGGTAATAAAGAAAGGTAGCTACAATAGGCAATAGGAGGCCAGGAGGCAAGAGAGGCACCAACAATTTTCAATAAAGATTTAATATGTTTGAGCAAAGGAGGAGGAAAGTTAGACTTTGGTTATATTGATTGAGCTTCAATTAAATTTATGAATTGATAATGTCTCATATAATAGATGGTTTGCTCGTTTTTCATCGCTCGGTTCAATTACTTTGCTCGGTTATTTCTGCTTGCTTTTTGGTAATCCTCGTCAAAATGAAGTGGTACACTAGTGCTAGGATATGCATCTCTCAAACAAGAGGTGCTATTTTGAGGACTTGAGGGTGCATAAGTATGCCCTCTAGATTTCAACGAGTGAACTTCTCCAAGGTGTCCCAACTTCACTTCATGTGTGTGCACATGCGCTAAGATAAGGCCACATTGTTTTCCTTTGTATATGGTCTACATGATTCAAGCTAATGTTAAATATTGTGCTACTTTGTTTACCCTAACTTTAACTTATGAATGGGTATTAAAGGTTTCTTTTATTTAATAAATTACCTCAACTACTCTTCCTACATTAAAAAAGGTCCATTCGCCATTTTAGAAAGCGGTTGCTCCTGGGCATTAAAGGTTGCCTTTGCTTAGTAGTATCTTGATGTCACTCTTCCTTTCATTAAAGCATGCCATAGTGGTTTTACCACCTTGCATTTAAAAGGGGGTACTGGGGGATTGTTTTCCCTTGTCATGCGGTCACTCTATAAACATGTAAGGTAGTAGGTTGATTCATAGAAGGAGACTTTTAAATTTTGGAGGCTTATATGCCATTAACGAACAAGAGAGGGTTTTAAAAATACTTATCTAATATACATATAGTATGTACATGTAAGGAGGGGACTTTTAAAGTCAAAATTACAACAAGTAAGGAGGGGAGTTTTAAATTCAAAATGACAAGATGCATGGAGGGAACTTTTAAGTTGAAAATTAGATATAACTAAGTACATGTATGGAGGGACTTTTATATTTAGAATGATAGCATGTAAGGAGAGGACATTTAAATTCAAAATTTCAATATGGATATGTATAGAAGAGGTGTAAACATTTTGCAACAAAAGATTAACATTTAAATCTAGGGGTATTTTCAATGTGCACATGTTTAATGGTTTTTAACATACCATCTCGAGTTCCATAAATGACACTCCAAAGAGGGACACTACATGTATGATAAGATGGTGCTAAAAGCTCTATGTGAGATAAAACTATTAGCAGTAGCTATTAGGAGTCCTGTTAGCTACTAGGTGCTGCTACTACTACTTAGCTAATACATCCTATGCAGAATTCTTATTAATGAATACACCATAAGAACTATACAGTAGGAACTAAATAATTTCATATGAAGAAAAGTTAAGGTTTTCTAGGTTATCTAATATAGTAGTAACTAGCAAAAATAGTGGTTCACACCTTGAGATCATTATGGGAAATGGGGCATATGAAAAACATTCATGAACCACGTAGAAAGATTTTTATCTTCCCACAAATGTTACATGTAGATCTTTAAACATACAAGAATTTCACTTAGCATTGTAATTCCTAGGAGTATTTCCAATTATGAAAAGGTTGGTGACGTCCTCATGCATGTACATGAGCAAGAATAAAGGGTCTCCCTCCCCTCTTCCCTTTCATTACTATTTTTACTTGGCCATCATCAAATTCTCGTTATATCCAAAAAGCTTTAAAAGAATCCCTTTCTAGAGATTTTGATATGGCGTCATTGTTGAGAGATATGGTGCCATGAGCACATAGATTAAAGGGCTAAGGTATGGTATAGGAAAGAATTAAAGTAGCCACCCTAGGATGTGGACTACAAGATGTGGAGATGTGGATTGAGGATATCCACAAGGAGAGATGTGGATGAGAGGATCCCACATGGTTTGACTATTCTAAAGGCTCTCTCTATATAAGAAGCCTATCTTGTATTGTTGAATAGAGAAAAACATTTTCTATCTCACTCTCATGTCTTATGTAGTGTGCTTTGAGCATCCTTAGTTCTTCCTCTGATCTTGTGTGCACTAGGCTTAGTGGCGATCATATATTGGATCTTTTACATGGTATCAGAGCATAGGTTGCCCACAAGCCTAGGTAGTTTAGAGTGAGTGGCACACTCTTATCTTGATGTTAGGGAGAGTTTGGGAAATGATGTTGATGAGATTTTGAGAGTCCACTAAGAGAGAGACCCCTACTTTGAGTGAGTCTGCACTCTCTCAGAAATAGAGTTAAGGAGACTAAACTCTTTGCGAGTTTTTCTCTCACTAGTCTATAGTTCTATTGGGAGAGAGAACCCTAAGCTTCAACAAAGGCTTCATTAACAACCTACCTATAGCAAAGGCGACCTTTAGCCATGGCTCATCCTCTACACCAGAGTTTTTTAACACCTCCTTAGCTCCTCGCATCTACCACTAGCAGTGACCTCTTTAGTGCCATCTCTGAAATGGCGCATGCTCAGGTAGATCTACTGCTTGGTTCACAGGAGGCTCTCCAAATGACGAGATGCCTTGGAACACCAAAGTAAGCTCCCAGGTGGCAACTCAGTCTAGAAACAGCACCAAGCTTCGATGAAGGGAAGCGATGAATGCAAAAGAGTTGGGTCTTGCTATGCATCTATGTGCGTAGAGCTTTGCCATAAACTCTGAGCTCACGCACCAATGAGCTTGGCCCGTCTACAAGTTGAGCCATGCTCTAAGCAAAGATTCTCAAAGACAAGCCAACACCTGCTCCAATAGCACCAGCAAACGGCACTCCAGCAACAAAATCTGTAGATCTCCAACCTCAACGCAAACAACTCCAACACCTGGTACTATCGACCAGCCAAGTCTCATGCTTGAATGCTGCCCATAGCCTCCTTCAAAGGCTTGGACTCCATCTTTGAGCCTCGGTTCACTGTTAGCTAGCACTCGCAACAAAATCCTACGTAGCCATCCAAGGCCTTGCTTGGATGCTAGTAGACCTTCATGTCTCTGGTGTAGAAGTCCGGCACTAGTTCTTTCCAATCCTCACCTCCTCCATCGCTCCACATCACCTCAGCCTGCATTCAACACTAGTGACATAGAGTAGCTTCACCGGTACTCGTAATTTGCTAGACCGCATCCTATGGCTTCATAAATATGGTGCTGAAATCAATAAACGGTGTCAAAGAACTCCATCAGAATGAGAGGCAAGGCCACACGCGACACCAGCACAGCCAAGGTCTCACAAAGGTATAGATCTTGGCAACCGCATTGACAGCCATGTGGCAAGATAAGGGTGTGGTAAAGTTAAGTGTGGTTAGTTAAGAATTTGCCACGTGAAACATAAACCCAAGTCTGGTCAACTCATCCCACAATAAACCATGGTTAGGTTTAGGTTCAGAATTGGTTAACTACCACATCATCATGCATCCACCTAAGCACTCAGTACCCTTGCTAAGCACAATTTGTAAGCTGCATGTGAACAGCCTTCGCCACATAATCAATTAGGCCCCTCTTCTTCATAAAACTTCGACAAGCCATAAGTTGCAATACAGGAAGAATTTGCACACGCTCCAAAAAGAAAAAGTGATTGTCTTTTTGAGCTCTACACGCCTATCAACTCAGATTTTCTGTATGCAATTAGACACTGCCAGATTTGAAAGTATCATCAACTGGTAAGACCTTTGCAATGGCAATCCGCGATCCGCACCCCAACTGTTGAGAAGTTCACCAGGGAAGGATTTCACACATGGTCTACACAAATGAGATATCTCCTGATGTACCAAAAGCTTTGGAAGACTGTAAAAGAAGACATACCCACTGCACAAAATGATGCTTGGAAGGAAAAAGATGAAGCAGCACTATCACTCATTGGATTGCACTTGGGTCCAAACATAATTCATCATAAGGATCATGCCAAGGATGCATGGGATGAGTTGAAAATAGTGTTGGTGCAAAAGCCAAAAACCAAGAAATCCATCTTAAGATTGAATTCTATGGTATGCACATGGCCTTCAATGGATCCATGGCACAATTTGTCAACAAAATCAAAAGCATTATGACTCAACTAGAGGGCATAAATGCAAAAGTAGGAAAGAAAGATGCACTTGCAATTCTTATTAAAAGCATGCCTGCAGAGTATAATGCATTGACAACCACTTTGAAGAATTTTCTAGATCCAAAGTTTGAAGAATGTGTATCCTCTCTTCTCAAAAAAGAAAGAGAGTTGAAAGCATCGACATCGACATCGACATCAACATGCAATGGCTATAATAAAGAACAAGCACTATTCAGTAAAAGATCAACGAAGTACTACCATTGCAGAAGGATGGGTCACTATCAAAGTGACTACAGATTGAAGAACGAGCCAAAGTGTCACCATTGCAAGAAGATGGGACACAAGGAAGAAGATTACAGATTGAAGAACCAGCAGGTCAACTACATAGCATCGTCATCAAGCCATTAGCCAAAAGGTGACATCAATGGAATGTATTGAGAAACAAAAAACCTTGCCAACCTTGTCTATATTTTGTAAATCAAGCCTAACCACCTGAGATTAGCTATGAAAGCACCAAGGGGAGGTATTGACATGTAAAAGCCACACTTGACCACCTTAAGTAGCAATGCATGCACTAAGGGGAGGTGATGGAATGTAACTCACATCTGACCACCTTGCAGTAGCCAAAGGATCATGGCACCAAGGGGAGGTGTTGAGAGATATGGTGCCATGAGCACATAGATTAAAGGGCTAAGGTATAGTATAGGAAAGAATTAAAGTAGCCACCCTAGGATGTGGACTACAAGATGAGGAGATGTGGATTAAGGATATCCACAAGGAGAGATGTGGATGAGAGGATCCCACATGGTTTGACTATTCTAAAGGCTCTCTCTATATAAGAAGCCTATCTTGTATTGTTGAATAAAGAAAAACATTTTCTATCTCACTCTCATGTCTTACGTAGTGTGCTTTGAGCCTCCTTAGTTCTTCCTCTGATCTTGTGTGCACTAGGCTTAGTGGCGATCATATATTGGATCTTTTATAGTCACTGCACCTATCTTGCTTGGACCCATTATCCTTAGCTTTCTTGATCAATCTTTTCATTTGTATGAGTTTTTGAAGCACTAAAATTCTCTTTTTGTAGATATAGTATAGATGTTGTAATATTGTGACTTTTTCTAAGAAATATCTTGATCTATTATTGTATGCCATATAAGATGGCACAGCTTATATCCACCTTCCCCTCTACTCTGCCCCTCCCCCCCCCTCCCCCATATCCCATTGTAGATATAGTATAGGTGCTATAATATTGTGACTTTTCCTAAGAAATATTGTACGCCATACAAAATGGCATACTTTATATCCCCCTTCCCCTCAAATGCCCCCCTTCCCCTCTTGCCCCCTTCCCCTCCTCCCCCATATCCCACCCTCTTCCTCCTCCCCTATCGCTTCCCCTCCTCCCCCATACCCCACCTTTTTTCCCCTCCCTTCCTACTCTCCTCTTCCCTTCCTCCCCCATATCCCACCCTCCCTCCTACTCCCTCTTCTCTCCTATTCTCAATCCTCTTCCCCTTCCCTTTCCTCTCTCTCTCTCTCTCTCTCTCTCTCTATCTCTCCCCCCCCCCCCATATCCCACCCTCTTCCCCCTCATTCTCTATATTTTTCATCCCTTCTGGTCCACCATCCCTTGTCTAAAATTTCCACCCCTCTTTGCCTTTCTCCCCTTTTCCATGGATGGAGGAGTATCCGTGATTATGGTTTTTTATAGTATTACAATTACAATTATGATTATGATTCCATGATTACATCATCCTAGGGATTATTAAGATTGTAGATAATCTTATCGTATAATTTATTTATGTTTCATCAGATTTATATAAATAATCCTATCATATAGTTGAGATTTGTTGTACATCTCATGTACATTCATTTTTGTTCTCTTTTGGCTAGTATCCACCATAACATATACCATTATGATTATGGCTTTCTATAGGATTACGATTACAATTATGGTTATGATTACATGATTACAATTACAAATCTTATGTTGGGTGTTGTGGTGCATGCACACGTGCACATAGGTGTGTGTGTGTGTGTGCATACATGCGTGCATGCATGTGTGTGTTGTGTGTTTGTGCGTGCATGTGTGTGTGTGTGTGTGTGTGTGTGTGTGTGTGTGACAAAGAGAGAGAGAGAGAGAGAGAGAGAGAGAGAGAGAGAGAGAGAGAGAGAAGGCTCGACAAACCTGCATTTGATAGTGAAATGAAATCAATTTTGGTAATGGACACAAAAGAGAAGCTTATTACAAATTAACCAAGAGGTGCGCGAGTTGAATAGAATGCGTGATTGTACAAACAAGTTTTGCTTTGATAAGTCATAGCAAGCACCACTTTTATTGAAGAGGGAGTCTGCATACCTACCACCGTCCAACAAGAATGTGTGATTATATAAACAAGTTTTGCTTTCAAGATAAGTCATAGGAAGCACCACTTTTATTGAAGAGGGGAGTATGCATACCTGCCACCATCCAACAAGAAAAACACAGTGATTAGTGGAAGGAAAAGGCAAGGATTTTTAGTGAGATGAAAGGTCGGGGAGGGGGGGGTTACAGAGCAAGTTAGTGGGGACTTTAGAGAGTAGTTAGGGGAGGTTGGAGAGCATAGTTAGGGAGGTCTATATAGGGTGTGATTAGAAGAAAAAAAGGAAGTAAAAAGGGGGGAAATAGGGGAACATAGGGAGAATCGGAAAAATTAGGTGAAAATGGGAGAAGAGGAAAAAATGGGAAAAAGTAGGAAGAGTAGGGATAAAATGAAAAATAGGACAAGTAGAGAAGTTTAGGGGAATTTTAGGAAAAAATAGGGATAAGTTAGGGAAAAACTAGGAAATTTAAGAAAAACTTAGGATAATTATAGAGGAGGTATGTTGGGAAAGAGAGGGTATGGGGTAAATTAGAAAAAAGAGAGGGGAGAAGGGTATAGAGAGAGACAGTGTGGAGGGAAAATAAAATTTGAAGGTTATAAGGAGGGGGGAGGTAGTTAAAAAGGAATTTTCAAAGAGGAAAAAGGGAGAGAAATGGAAATTACATGGAAAAAAGAGAGAAAAAAAAGGGTGTGTGTAGGTGTGTGTGTAAGACTTCACAACACCCCTTTGCATAGTGAAATGATAAGAGATTGAAGCTAGAGAATGGAAAATAAAGAGAAACTTATTGCATTAAAGGAAAAGAATTTGAACAAGTAGGTGAACCCCTAAAAGTTGTTAAGCGGTGGGCAATCTTGTATAAATGATTTAGCACAGCTGCATAAACGTAGAGCTTGGATAAGTCCTAGCCAACGTCACTTTTATTGAAGAGGGGAGTCTGCATACCTGCCACCATCGAACAAGAAAAATGATAAGAACCATATTTGAACTTAGTTGGGAAGACAGGTGTCATAAACACCCCTCCCTTGTTATTGGGATCACCATAGAAAGGGCTTAACCATAAACTTAAACAACTCAGTGTAGAATTACTAGTGCGAAAGGATGGGTATTCAAATTGTGGAATGGCATGAAACCAATTTGGGTTTAATAAGGATGGGGGGGGGTCTTGTAAATTAATCAAAGTGTTAAAAATTATTCAAAGCATTAAGAAATGAGGAAGAAAGTTGATAAATGGATTTTTAAAGAACATTTAAAGAAAGCGACTTAAAGGAAGGATAAGGAAGAAATAAGATTAGAATTAAACACTAATAAGAAAAGGACGAGAAAAAGAGAGGGGTGTGTTACCTCTTTAGAAGAGGAGAATGTTAAAAGAAGGGAGTTTTTTAAACAACATTGAAAGATATAAAGAAAGGGGGTTTAAATCAATTAAAATTGTAATAAAATTGGGAAGGGAGAAAGGTTTAAGGTTATAACATTTTAAAAAAGATTAAAAGGAAAAAAAGGGGGGGGGAGGGGAAGATTAAAAGATGAAAAATAAAAGGATTTCATGAGATCAAGATTTGAGATCTACTATACACATAGGTCTCACTAATAATCTCATGTTCGTACATGCAAAATGTGCTCATCAAAATACTTTCTAGTTAATCTAGATGAACTTTAAAAGTTTGGCCTCCTAAATGAAGTGGCCACCTTTAGAATTTCATCACAAGCATATATTGTTCTAGTTTTCAAGACATTGTTGTTTTAAAGTTAAAAACATTTAAGCTACCAATGGAACACATATTTTTTATCATCAATTTAGTTCTTGTGGAAGGAATTTCCTCTGCATGCTAGTCTTTTAAGTTTCTTAATATTTGATCAATACTTTCTTGTACTCATGATCCCGCTATGATCTAGCAGCCTTATAGTACTTGTATTATACAATTCCCTTCCTTATAAAAAAGATAACACGTGGAAGACAACCTTAGCCTTGATCTTTCTCCCATATAAGTAGTGATGCAAGTCTTTGAAGGCATTTAGGATTGCCAACATTTACTCCATAAGGACATCATTTACTTCATATAAAATATCATAGACTCTATTTACTCCACAAATGACATCATACTCTCCTTGCACATCTTCTTCGGCAATTCTGATTTGATAAAACCCAGAGTAACCATCACAGAAAGTATACATCTCATGACCACTTACCTTCTCAAGAATGAGCTCTTGAAAGGGAAGAGGATGATGATCCCTCTTGGTGGCCGCATTTTCTTAAATAAAAAGAAAAGGATTCTAGAGCCCATGTGTGAGCTAGCATGTGAAGCAGCAAGATGGCAATGAGGTCTTGTTGTTTTGCATGCTAGTTTCAACATGGTCTCTAGAAGCCTTTTTTTTCATTTTTTGGTTGTATAACACTCCCATGCTCTAGAAGCCTTTTGTCAAATTGTGTTCACCCAATAACATGATGAGTGTCTATAAACTAGCTAGGATGTTCTGCATCGAATGATGATTATAAGCTTGAAGAATTTCAATCTAGATTGCAATTTCAAAGGTTGTTTTACCCCATATTTGAACAATTTTAACACAATTCTCATAATCTTAATTGAAAACGTTTTTCCCAAAGTGTGGAGAGGGGTGTATGTCTATGCATGGAATCATCATCATAAGATTGAAGACGTTTCAATGTCCTACATTGCAATTTTAAAGGTCATTTACCACAATATTTTAGCACATCTAATGCAATTCTCATAAGTTTAGTTGAAAAGGTTTTGACAAAAGTGTAGGGAGTGTGAGGACACAACGGAAGCTAAGAGGGTGAGAGGAAGCTTGAGAGACATAAGTTTTGGTGGGTGCAGAACACCCTAGTCTTCTATTTCATCCATATATATATGTGTTTGAGTATTATACATAATCAAGGTTAAGGTACAGTGGCCTTTAATCCCCACAACCTCCCACTTAAAGGCCAATGTGCCTTTCAGGGAGAACAACCACCAATGACCATACTATCCAATGCCCATCAATACACAATGATACTCAACCCGCTGACTAGGTAGACTCTTTGTTAGAATATCTGCAGGGTTATCATCTGTATAAACCTCTACAAGCTCTATGCGGTTGTCCTTAAGTACCTCACCTGACCTCAATAAAGCAAAGCACTTATGTGCACAAGACATCCATGACATTGCACCACCTACAAAGGTGAACACATAACCAAAAGTGGACCTCTTGCTATCCACATGCCATGCATAGTCGAAATCTGTGTACCCAAATACATGCATCTCTCCTCTACCAAAGCAGATACACACCTCCTTGGTACCCTTCATGTACCTCATGATGCACTTAACTGCCTCCCAATGCCTCTTTCCTGGATTAGCCATATACCAGCTAGCAACTCCCACTACAAATGCAATGCTTGGTCTAGTAGCTATCATAGCATACATAAGACTCCCAACCGCTAATGCATAAGGAACCTTGGCCATCATGGCCCTCTCCTCATCTGATTTGGGACTATCTGCCTGACTCAGTTTCACATATGGAGGCAATGGAGTACTTACTACCTTCCCCCCCTCCATATTGAAATGTTGCAACACTTTTGTAAAATACTCCTTCTATGAAAGCCAAATGAGTTTCCTACTCTGGTCACGTATGATGCACATACCAAGAATATGACCTGCAGATCCCAAATCCTTTTCGTCAAAGGCCTCATGCAACTTGTCCTTCAATGCATCAAGCTCATAAGTTTTCTTGCTAGCCAATAGCATATCATCCACATAAAGTGCCAGGAGTATCAGGCTATCTTGACATCCATATACATAATCTCCATATCCTCTATTGCCACAAGTCCAAGTACACATCTACGTGTGGTCATCTTCACAACTAGAGAGAATATCTCATCAAAGTCCACACCTTTCTCTTTCTTGAACCCTTTAGCAACTAAACGGGCCTTGTACTTAGCACATCATCACCTGTAGCCTTCATCTTGTAGACCCATTTACATGGCAATGCTTTCTTTCCATGTAGCAAAGAAACCAAGTCCCACATCTTATTCTTTATGAGTGAACTCATCTCTGATTACATATCATACTTCCACTTGCACTGATCCTCGCGCATCATAGCCTCTCTATAGTAAGAAGGCTCCCTGCAATCAGTAAGCATCACATAGTCTACCCCTGGAACAAATCTCTTAGGTGGTCTAGACACTCTAGATGTTCTTCTCAAGGGCATTTCAGCTTTCTGTCCTACCTGCATATCGGCCACATTTGGCTCATCATTGCCACCAATAGATGATCCATCATTTTCCCTTGATTGTGTACATGTGGGAGTACCTGGTGGCACCATTTCTTGCACATTCGGTGCATGGACAGCTTGCTGTCTATCAACATATGCAGGTGGATTCACAACCTGGAAAGTGATTCTCCTCATTTCACATCCCTCATGGGTGTCTTATGCATCTTCTTCTCATTGAAGACCACATCATGGCTTCGTATGATTTTCTTTGCTTCTGCATCCCAGAGATGATAGCCCATCTCTCCACTTTCACCATGACCTAGAAAGATGCATTTCCTAGACTTAGGATCTAGCTTCTTTCGAAGCTCTTTTAGCACAAGTGCATATGCCTCACACCCAAATATATGCAGATGAGAGTAAGAGGGCTTCTTGCCACTCCATGCCTCTTCAGGAGTACCACCATCCAAACTCCTGCTAGGTGATCTATTGATCACATGCACTGCAGTCTTCATTGCCTCAGCCCAAAAACCACCAGAAAGACTTGCATTGGAAATCATACATTGCAACCTTTCTTGAATGGTGCAGTTCATCTATTATGCAATTAAATTCTGCTTTGGAGTACGAGGGGACGTGAGCTTCCTCCTAATTCCATGTGTATCACAGAAATGCTGAAAGTCATGAGAGACATACTCTCCACCATTATCAGTTCGTAGGCATTTAAGCGTTCTACTTGACTGATTTTCAGCTAAAGCCAACCATTTTTGAAATACCTGGAACACATCGCTCTTCCAAGCTATAGCATAAGCCCACACTTTCCTAGTTGCATCATCAATGAATGTCACATAGTATTCAACCCCACCTAATGATCGTGTAGGCATGGGACCACATACGTCTGAATGCACCAAATCAAGCCTTTCAAGCTCTTTCTTTCCCCTTCTTTTATGGGCTGATTTAGTCTGCTTCCCATAGAGATAGGGCTCACAAAATTCAAAATAAAAAAAACTCAAATGCGGTACATAACCCAAACAGCATAATATTTCATTCCATTCTAGCTCATGTGCCCCAACCTGCAATGCCACAAAGAAGTACTTGGCTGCTTGGTTATTGCAACAACATGATCAAACACCCTTGATACATGTAAGGGATACAAAGTCCCACACTTGGCACCCCTAGACAAAACCATAGAGCCCTTCTGAATTTTTCAACTCTGAAAGCCAAAAGTGGTCTGAAAATCAGCATCATCTAGTTGACCAGCTGAAATAAGACTCTTGGTCAACTTAGGCACGTGTCTCACATTTTTCTCTATTCCCTATGGGGAGTAACATGGAATGAAGCACTAGAATCAAAAATCCTAGGAATATGCATCATCTGAAGTGGTGAGCAAGTTTGCAGGTAGACTAGACATGAAGAGAATGTCATTGTCACTATCATCAGTGACTACATTAATCTCCTCGATCTTCATTTTTCCTTTGTCCTCCCTTGGACTCTCTTCCTTCTTATTTGCACCCCAATTTGCATTATTTTTCTTATCCTTTTGCTCTCTTTTCAGCTTGTAGCAATCCTTTTTCATATGGCCCTTCTTGCCACAGAGGTAACACTCAATGTTCCATGCCCTAGATTTGCTATGAGACTTCCCTCTTTCTTGGGACTTCCCCCTGAACTATGATCTACCCCTTTGCACATTTAATGATGCATCCTGCTTGTTGCCATCCATAGACTTCCATCTAATCTCCTCAGCCAACAAGCTACCCACAACATCATCAAACTTCAATACTCCACCAGGTGTAGAGTTATTGACAATTTTATGGAAGGTATCCCATGAGGATGGCAATGAGCATAAGAAAAATATTGCCTTAGTCTCTGCATCAAAATTCATCTTGTGAGCTTGAAACTGGCTGAA
This sequence comes from Dipteris shenzhenensis, assembly GCF_047967505.1. Classification (NCBI taxonomy): domain Eukaryota; kingdom Viridiplantae; phylum Streptophyta; class Polypodiopsida; order Gleicheniales; family Dipteridaceae; genus Dipteris; species Dipteris shenzhenensis. The sequence continues at coordinate 35,347,398 of NC_141598.1, read as the reverse complement.
AATAATATTGAATTCATTCAAGTGAGAAGCAATGGATACCCCTTCTTTCATTTGCAGCTCAACCTTTCATGAGGTAAACTTTATTAGAGGTAGTTTCCTCCTCATAAGTGGCACACAATTTCTTTCACAAATCTTCCGTAGTCTACTCATTTACTACTATGAAATAAAAAGACTCTACAAGATGAAGTCTAATAGTAGACTTTGCTAATGCATCCAAATTATTCCAATCATCCTTAGACATATCTGTAGCCTTAGCTTCTCAATCCGTGGCAAGGGTTTAATCTGCTTCTTTTGAATAAGCACATCCCTTATCTGTTCTTTCCACAAAGAAAAGTTTGTCCCATTGAGGCATTTGGCTCTTATTGGCATTATATTTGCCATTGTCTTGTCATTGTGGGTTGACATTTTCTTTTGGGCCAGATTTGCTCATATGGATGTATAGTATATGCACATGAGTCAGATGCATTTTGATGCTTTGAGCCTTGAGTTTTGGTGACACTATCCTTCGTTAAAGTAGACATATTGGGTGCACCTGGTATTTGGTGTGATTTCTCTTTTGCAGGTACTAGCATTTGGGATTTTGTTTCATTTGCATCATGGCATCCTCTTCCATGTCTGAAAAGGAGTTTTTTAGCATTCAACTACTCCTTGTGGAGTTTCATGTTTTGCAATATCTTGGTTGGCAAACATCTTTGGGATTATGTCAATGGAGATGAAGCAAGACCAGATACAGTGGCCACACCTGTCACTCCTACATCTGGAGGTAGGGGTAGAGGTCAAAATGCAGCACAAGTAGTTGGAGCTGCGCTCTAGGAGCTCCCACAGCAGAGCAAAAAAGATGGGACTCTAGAGATGCACAAGCTCTTTCGATGATTTCTCTCTCTGTTAAGAGGTTCATTATAGCTCACATTCGGTCATGCAAGACATCAAAGGCAGCTTGGGAGATACTAGAGAGTGCAGCAAGAAATGATCCCAGAGTTTCCTTTATGAAGCGAGAGCTTTCTCATACGCATATGGATTAGGGAGACTCCATGAATTCTCACCTCACAAAGCTTTAGGATTTGAGGGAACAATTGCTGAATATTGATGAAGTCATTCCGGATTCAAAGATGACATAAACACTGTCCATTGGCATAAGCATCAATAATGTCTTATCCAAAAGATCATAACACAACTTGTGCCTCCATTGCATTATGTCAAAGCTATCCCTCAACATAAAATAGCATCTGTGTGCTAAACGTCCATTAATAAAGCATCCCACAAGGTAATCCGGTCCTATCAGTGCATCCAACAAGGATCACAATGCATCCAAATGGCATGTAAAGCATCCATTGCAACCCAATGCAAACCACAAATAAGTGCACATGGATCATATTGCAACCAGAGTGATTTCCATAAGGTATATCCAAGAAATCATAGCCTTACGGCAATGATCACTAGTGAAAGGAGAACCTGGGATGTCTTAAAAGATGGGAGTCACTGCATAATCGAACTTAGCAAGACAATCTACAAATATCTCTCTTCTGCCATAACTTCAAAATCTCATCCAAGGATGGAGTAAGAGCTAGTCAACCCTTGCATTTACTTGCAAAAATGAACCTTAGAAAACTTAACCTTAGCCAAAATGCCACATGGCAATCAATGAGAAGGTCTTGGAAACTTTGAGAAATTTCCTTCAAAGAGACGACGGAAAAACACAGAGAATCACAACTCCCTCGATTCTTCATAGAATGGCAAGCAGCTTTGTAGACATATGTTTCAGGCAGTCTCGGATCCAACATCTCGGATCCAACAGGATAGACAGCTCTGCAAATGGAAGCCTGGATGTTGAGATCCCACTCAGATTGGAAATGGCAAAATGAAGATGTCGGAATAGACAAAGATTCACCACAACTTCAAAAGTTCACGGAATTAGAAGCAGCTTCTCAAGTAGAAGTTTTGGACCACTCTGGATCCACTAGGATTGTCAGAACTGCAAATGGTGGCCTGGATATGGAGATCCAACACACAAAATCCTCGCAAGAAATGAATCTTGTAACTTTTTGTAGGAGCTGTAACTTTTCACTAAAAACTCAGATGACAAAGATGTTAAATGTGAAAATGTAGCTCTCAATTTGATCTACAACTTCCTTGAAGACTTCAAGTCAAAATTATGTTTCTAACTCCGAATATTTTCGCGGTTTTCGACGGTTATGAAAAGGAGTCCATCATCCTGAGAAATTTCCAAACTAGAATCGAAGTCTTGGAAATGGCCCATGAATATGTTTTTCAGCAATTTATGCAGCTTCAATACATGTTGAGGGATTCAGATGAAGCTGTTGCACAGAGTGAGCAAAAAGTGGAGGAGATGAAGGAGAACATCCGCAGCCTTAGGATGAGGGAGGAAGGAATTAAGAAGCAACTTCGTCATGTACAGAGCAAGATTGTTGAATTGACGGCCACAATAGTTAAATCAGATGCCTATCCTATTATGCACTAGTGTTCGAAATGCATGGTCTACCATACCCCCATCATAGATGACTATTGTATCCAATGGCCTGCATGCTACCACCTGTACACGTTTTTTGCTTTGGAGTGTTTGTGCATACAAAATCGCTATGTAGAGAATGCCATTTGCATTGACCAAGTCATGGACAGATCAAATGTGCTTGCCTGCTACAGCTATCTACAATGAGAAAGTAGATGTTGCAGCTCAATTTGCCATTTGGGTAAAAGATCTTAAAGACAAGGAGCTTAAATTAAAGAAAGCCAAGACTGATCCTGACTGCGAGGAAAAGGATCTTGAAGGGAGGAGCCAGCCCTTTTTAGGAAAGGAGAAAGAAGAGGGGCCGAGCCTACAACAAGGAAGCTGAAATGAAGGCAGGGGCTGGGCCCCTATAGGAAGGAACTAGTCCCATTCTGGAAAGGAGCAAGGAGGGTCGAGCTTGCAATCAGGGAGCTCAACAACGAGTCCTTGAGATGTAATCAAAAGTAAAGGAGTCTTTGAGATTGTAATATATGTAATCTGTGTGTAATATATTGAATTGTTAATCTTCTCTAGAGTTTACCTGGGCAATGTTTTCTCAGCTATGTGACTAGATAGTGTCCTCCTGGGGCGCCAACTCCCTTTAGTAAGAAAACCTATCAAAATATTGATTATGAGATGAATTTAACAATAATATGCCATGAGTAAAAATTCATCAAATTAGCATCGTTGTGTTCTACACTAAAACAGCTTCAAATATGTCTTTACACCTTGAAATTTGGGTAACACATGAAAAAGTTACATTAATTTGAAAGGAGATGGGTTTTCAGATTTTAGTGTATTTTTGTTTTACCCCCCGTCATCCAAAAGACCCCCCCCTTGGGCCTCACATATTATGAAAAATATTTATAAATCTTAAAACCTTGCATATTTTTCAAGGTATGCACCTTATATTTTGTGGGAGGGGTTCCCTTGCATATTTGAAATCTTTAAAGGAAATCCATGCATATTATTTATGGACCTCGTCCCCCCATACCCTGGATTTTGGACGAGGGTAGTAAGATATTACATATTAATTTGGTGCCCCAAGAGTGTCCTTTGATCCACGCCAGCACGGTGATAATAATGAGATGAAAGATTTTAATTTGACAAGTGATGTGAGATGAAAGATTTCAATTTGACAAGTAATGTGAGACAAAAGATTTTGATTGGATCACTAATGTGAGATTGAAAGATTTCTATTAGTGAATTAATGTGAGATGAAAGATTTCGATTAGACAACTAGGATGAGACTAAAGAATGCAAAGGTCAGGTTCAATGAACTCAAAGATTTTGATTACCAAACTAACATGAGACTCAAGATTGATAAGGTCGAGCTCAATGAACTCTCTCCCTATTTAAGTGCAGTGTAGACACAACTAAGAGCCCATTATGAAATCTAGCCCCAAAACTCTATACACCGATCCAAACTTTGTACATCGATCCACCTACAGGGAATATATGGCATACCCAAATAACTTTGTAATGTTGTTGTTCTATCTAAAGATGATGTTGGATGGCATCCTCACAAAAATAGACTTGGAGAAGGAGGAAAATAGCTGCAAGGTGGACATGCTTTAGTGGTGGGTGTATTACTTGAAGTCGTCAAAGATGGTGAATATTAATTTCCCTAGCTATTGATTTTCATGATCCTTTAAGGTACTTCTCAACCTCATGATGTAGGTTTCTTTTGGCAGAACATGATAGAGGCACAAAGATGTTTAGAGCACAAAGACCAGGATGAAGAGGACCCCAGCGAAAGGAGTTACTATGGGCATATAAGGCGGCAGAGTTAAGCAAGCAGTGTGTAATCGGAGTGTGTGAAGAGGTCTGACATTGTGCAATAGACTGGCCTCAAAGCTAGGAGATGCTTGCCATAGAGAGGCTGATAAGATAGTTGGGAGTTTGGAATTTCCTTGAAAAAGAAAAATTTTGTTGTGTTTTGAAACAATAAAAATCTTGCAGACATTTCTTGAACTTGTGAATATTCTCATGGTGCTCGTAATACCTGATTCTGTATCGGCCTGCTTCCATGTTAGTACTTAAATATTTTAAGTAGCCTGGTTGAAATATGATAGTTAATGATAACCAATCTAAAGGTCACTAGCACTATGCAACAAATTTTAGGATAGCATGCTAGTAGTGTAGGGATAGCACGGTAGTAGTGAAGGATTAGTACAGAATAAGTTATCGCCAGCACGGTGGTTGGTTGCACTAGGATATAAACAGCCACTAGTGCGGTGGTTTGCTTATATTATTACAAGATGAATGGATTTGTAGGATGTGTGGATTCATTATGGGAAACCAATGCATTGGTTGTTGGGATATACTAAACGCAAGAATGGGATGAAATTTGACGGTTAATAAAATGATAAACAGTCTAAAGGTCACTGTTTTGGTATAGCACCGTGCAACAAATTTTAGGATAGTAGCACGGCAATAGTGTAGGGATAGCATGGTAGAAGTGCAGGATAAGTTATCGCCAGCACGACGGTTGGTTTGCACTAGGATATTAACAACCACCAGCGTGGTGGTTTGCTTCTATTATTGCAAGATGAATGGATTTGTAGCATGTGTGGATTCATTATGTGAAACCAACGTGGTGGTTGTTGGGATTTACTAAAAACAAGAATGGGATTTACCATTTGGGATTTATGAAAACAATTCAATAAAACCAGCACGGTGGTTGTTTGGGATATACTAAAAATAAGTAGTCTCACATACATATTCCATTTTGTAGGACAAGTGGTCATATTGTTTCCTTGCAATGAGACTACATACATTTTCTTAGCACTATCTGAGTCATCCTCATCCACCACTCCAAGACACCCCAAGATGTGCTCATGCATGTCTAAATCCAATTTGAAGACACTCTTTCCCTTCTTTCATTGTGGCATAGGTTGCATCTAGAACTTAATAGCTCTTAATACTAGATGAGAGCACACACATGTTTGTGCACTCTTATGCAGTAGTTTGTAATTGCGGCCTCTCTTGGATGTTTTTTTGTACCAAAAAGCTCCGACTACTACATCCCAATTCTCATAGGTTGTTTCCCAATTATCCTTAAATGTTTCCTCAACCTTGTACTTAGTTTTTATGCACTATAACTGAAAGTATGGGTCATCTTCCTCGTTTGCCCCAGAATCTGCGACAACTGCAAAGTTATGCCCCTCTTCTAGACAATCAATGAAGTCATCAAAACTCTCCCCAAACTGTGGCGAGTCAGTTGTCTCTCCATTGTTTGTCACTCCATCTGAACGTAGAGGGAAAACTTGAACTCGCTCTGATGTCTTCACAGTTGCAATGTGCTTACAATCGTCATGATCCCTATAATGCACACACTATAGAAACAAGAAAGTTTTCTCATTTTAATCAGTTGGTTGTTTGAGAAGCCCCATAGGTTGTGTAGACCACGAACTCCTATGGATTTGTAGGATGTGTGGATTCATTATGGGAAACTAGCACGGTGGTTGTTGGGTTATACTAAAAATAAGCATGGGATTTATCGTTTAGGATTTACAAAAATAATTTAATAAAATCAGCATTGTGGTTGTTTGGGATATACTAAAAAGAAGCCATCTCAAATACAAATTCCATTTTGTAGGACAAGTGGACATATTGTTTCCTTGCAATGAGACTACATACATTTTCTTAGTACTATCTCAGTCGTCCTTGTCCATTGCTCCAAGACACTCCAAGATGTGCTCATATGTGTCTAAATCCAATTTGAAGACACTCTTGCCCTTGTTTCATTGTGGCACAGGTTGCATCTAGAGCTTAATAGCTTTTACTAGATGAGAGTATTCAGTACACACATGATTGTGGACTCTTATGTAGTAGTTCGTAATTGCGGCCTCTCTTGGATATTCTTTTGTACCCAAAAGATTCGACTACTACATCCCACTTCTCATAGGTTGTTCCCAATTATCCTTAAATTTTTTCTCAACTTTGTACTTAAGTTTTGTACACTGCAATAGAAAGTATGGGTCATCTTTCTCATTCTCACCAGAAGTTATGACAACTGCAAAGTTATCCCCCTCTTCCAAACAGTCGGTGAGGTCATCGAAAATTTCCCCAAACTATGGCGAATCATTTGTCTCTCCATTGTCTGTCGCTCCATCTGAACATAGAGGGAAAACTTGAACTCGCTCCCATGTCTTCACAAGTGCAATGTTCTCACAATCATCATGATCCCCTATGATGCACGCACTATAGAAACAAGAAAGTTTTCTCGTTTTAATCAGTTGGTTGTTTGAAAAGCCCCATATATTGTGCAGACCACAAACTCCTTTAATTCTCTCTCAATCGTGTCGGCTTCTCCTTTGCACTTCATCCACTTTCACTTCATGCAACACTCTACATACTACAGTATTCTTAAGGCTTTGTTTATTGTATGTTGAATGTGCGCCTGTGGAGAGATTGGTTGTAAGCCATGTTACAACATCATGGGCATCATTGAGTTTTTCTTGAGGGCATGCTAATTGGTGTTTAAATAGAGCTTGCTTAATAACAGCACCGCATCCATCATGTTCACCCTTGCCATGGCTAGACCCAAAGAAATTCCACATCATGTCTAGACCACCGGTCAAGGATTTTAAACTTGAGATGAAGTAGAATCCATGTGTTGATTTAAATTGAGAGGCAACAGCATGTGACCACACCCAATGTTGTATTATATTTTTTGCATTGGGATTTTCCTTTCTCAGCCATTCCCAATGCAGTAGAAAAGCATGCTGCACAAATGTTCCCTATCATCTGAAATGTAGAAATGGTACATGTGTTTCACTGACCTGGACTCCTATGAGTCAACAAGCAGATTGGCATCAGGCGTGGAAGAATCAAGCAAATGATTGTACATGATCTGTATAAGAATTGTTATATGCTTGTTGTACTAGTGACCACTTTGTATCTCATCTTGTTCTTGAAAAGAATAAATTTCTACAAAATCTATGACAGATACAATAGTCTCACAGAGAAAATTGGCAAGGCACGTCTTGAACTGCTAATCATGCCAACTGAGTGTGAAATTGTGAAGCACATATTTTGGGATGGATTGAACCACATAACCTACAAGCTCCCTTGGCTAGGTGCTCTTATATGATAGTAGACATCTATTTTTATTGAATACTTCAACATTGACATTTTCAAATCTCCTCCATTTTAGAGCAACATGGTTTTCTTCCCTCATTTCATTTGGATAGACATTGAATGTCTTCTTCTTTAGCTTCAAATTGCAATGCTACATGTTTTGTGAATGCATTCAATCCTATGCCACTCACGATCTCCCTTTGGACAAACCATTGGCTCCCACAGAGACCTTAGGCTACAAAACCTACCCTCCTGTGCAACACATGATGAGGATAGAGGTGGTCTACAAACTGTGCATTCATTGGGGAGTCATGGGCATTGATCCCCATGGAGCAATGCTCCAACACATCCAAATCTCAAATCATTCATAGCTTGCTGAGCCAGGTCAAAGTCTATGAGTAGAAGTAAAATCAAAGTTCTCCCAGTGTATCAGTAGTTCTTCACCATGAATCATCCACGGTGTATCATCCCACCCGTCATCTCCTTGAACAATGCACTGGACAATCAGCCGTTGAAGGTCAACATGAAGATCAAGGAAGAGATCTCGTGCATTGGTAGTTGTAAGGTGTGGAGGACCAGGCACCAAATCCTTAAATGCGTTGAGAAGTGACAAATATCCACCCTCTTCGTGTGGCGTGCATCTGTGAACTGAGCTTGGAGAAGTTCTGAATCGGTGATCTAGTAGGAGATGTAAATAGACCTCATGAAATGAAGTACTTTTGCTTTTTACAGCAAGTGCAAACTCCCCACGGTTAGAGAGTTACGATTCTCGAGATTTCAATATATAAACAAAAATCATTACATTTTCACCACTTCCAACTTGTTGGCCCAATGATAAGTCTCCCTTTTCTGAAGGGGGAGATCTTGGGTTCAAATCCTACTCTTTAATAAAAAGAGAGGAGAATAGAGGAGAAGGAGAAGAGAAAGAGAAAGAGGAGTAGAAGAAGAAGAGAAGAGAGAGAGGGGGGGGCACGGGATTTGCTATTATAGTTTTGCAACTCAGAAAACTGTCCACGACCAGAAGACGCAGCAGCCCAGAAAACTATCACATGGGTGAACACAGTAGATGCACGGAGCGAGAATTTTCTGCGACGAGAAGACGCAGTAGCCCAGAAAATAGTCATGCTGGTGAACGCAATAGACGCGTGAAGCGAGAAAACTATCCACGACTAGAAGACGCAGCAGCCCAGAAAACTATCACACGGGTGAACACAGTAGATGCGCGAATCGAATGAGCGTGCAGTAGCTTAAAAGGTGCACAAATGGTACAGTTTGGTAGATGCGACCGGTACGAGCAGAAGATTCACCACTAGCCGTGGATATTTCGATCCCACCAGCCACACCATTTCTACTAGCCGGAAAAGAAATCAAGACTAGAGGCTAGAGGCTAAGCATGGCGACGCTCGAGGGCCATAGGGGAAAGGAGATGGTGAGGGCGAATCGTTATCATGGGAGGAGAAAAGGAATTAGAAGGGGAGGGAATGAAGAGGGAGACTATGACACAAGGGGAAAGGGAGAGGGGGAAGAGAAGCATGTACATGATAGGAGGAGGAATGTAAAGATGGAGACATCAAGGGAAGAGGACCATACTTTATTTGAAAGAAAGGATGAGAGGGAAATATCAAAGTACTAGCTAGGTGGATTTACAAGAATGAGCGTGTCTCATCAAGGAATAGCCCCCTCCTTTATAGCCAAAAGAGGGGTCTCTCCCAATTAATGCATCCTCCCACATGCAAGTCTCCCATGTGGGCTAGGCGGTTACGCACTCTCAATTGTGTGTGACAACCCTTTGCCTCAATTTTCCACATAAATCAAGCCCCATATCTCAAGTCTATGATACTCCCTTGGTCTCTTCCTAATTTTATAATATATTCAAACCTCTAGGAGGAGAAGTGGATGGTTGGCACAAGGAATCTTGCCACCTCATCCTACTTTCCCCATTATTTAACTTGCTCTCTTGAACCTTCTATACCTCCCCCACATGGGCCTATCCTATATGGAGGGAATAACCCAATATAATATCCATATCCACTTATTTTATATTACTTCTCTAATGGACTTTGAGCCATATCTCACTAAATGCAGCCTAGGTGGAGGGGTAGCACATGGAGGAGCCATGCCACCTTACATTTTATAATATTACTACCATGAATTATGTACAACACACCTTATGGGTCCTCTTACGTGGAAGGGTGGCACATGGTCATACCTTGCCACCTCAACCCTGGGCCCTATGCACACCATATTTTATTATACTATTGCCACATATACAAACACACACACATATTAATGCCTTTTTCCTTAGACAATTTTATCCATAACAGTAGTCGTGGACATCTTTGCTAAGAAGTGCTTCTTTTCCAACTCAATGACATCCGTCCATGGCACTGTGTTAGAGTAAGTATAAACTACACTTGTTGTCACTTCTTGACATGTAGATTGATATGCAATGCACATATTCACTGTTATTATATGTTTTGATGTGCAGATCGGCTCGAAAGTTAGTAGGTGCTATCGACACAGTAATGCAGCAATGTGACTTGGCACAACAAATAGAGTATATAACATGTCAAGTATCACATCAAGAGGATAGCCACATCTATAATTGTGGATGGAGGGTGGGCTACAATTGCTTTTTGGTACTTGGTTAAATTTTTGAGATACAAAATGACACCACACTGTCAACATATATGGATTTGCATCTCTATGCATTTATAACATGTACCATTTGAGCAATCATTAAGGGTGACATTATGGACCCTCCTACAAGGCAAATAGATAATGGCTCAGAGGAGTGCGAAATGAATGCCGTCAAAGAGTCAAAGGGGATAAAAGACCTCAACTCTACAAATGGAATAATTGGGAAGCTCTTTTAATGTTAGGTTTATGATTCAACATAGACCTCAGTATCTTGAATTTGGGGGAGAGGAGATTTCAATCCTCTCTAGAGCTTCAAATGAGGTCAATAACAACGTTATGATGGCCATTCTCAGGTTTGATACAAACTTTTTCTCTGCTTGATAATTCAATATTTTGATTAAATCTAATAAGCTAATATTCATTTATTTGTTGGTGCAGTATAGTTATCTCACGATTTCATAGAGCCGTACAAAACCATGTGTATATGTTGGATTCCCTCCTTTCTCCTATACTTAGCGATAGCAGAAAGACGATAGCTAATGTTTGTAAATGGTTACAGCCTTTACATTTACATGGCGTGCGAGTCCTATTTATGGCATATCACGAGATGTAAGTATCATGGCAACCTTTATTTTCATCTTATACTGGCAACATTGTGTTAAATAATAATGGTTCTTAATTATTCATGTAGGGAACATTGGAGTCTGGTGGTTTGGGACCTTGAAGACAACTATTGTTGGTTTGTCGACTCGATTGCAGGCTTTCATGGCTCAGTGCAAACGTAAGTATTCTATTAATGTGTTGTTACTTCTATATTATGTACCTTATGTAATAGACACACTAAGTTTTTTTAATATGTCATGATGAGCAGGTCGATTGAGAAGTTGGTATCTGCTATCAGAGAAACAGGACAGTACAAAGACTTGCTAGACTTCCAAAAGCATTTAGTAGTAGAGCAGGAAGATGGGCATAGTTGTGGGTGGAGAGTTGCCTAAAATTGCATGTTGATTTTCAAAGAAATTTTCTCACTTAAGCCACAGGTCTCATCAGAAGACTCTTTGGAGCTCAAATATTCAGAGGAGGATATACAATTGTTTAGGGCTGAAATCATTCGAGACCTAATTACTGCCATTAGAATACAACGTGCAACTGAAGCAATATTAGAGCTTGCATTTAAGGAAGAGGAGACTGAGTCTACTGTTAAAGTACTGCACACTACAGAAGAAGTAGAGACTCAGTGTACACCTACAGCACCACAGCCTCCAATGGAAGCATCAGAAGAGTTGCCACAGCCTCCACTTGCATTTAAGGAAGAGGATACTAAGTCTACTCCGAAAGCACTACATACTACATAAGAATACTACATAAGAAGTAGAGACTGAGTGTACATCTAGAGCACCACAGCCTCCATTGGAAGCATCAGAAGAGTTGCCACAGTCTCCACTAGAAGCATTAGAAGAGTTGTGATGCATGTATGATGTTGTGTTTGTATATATGCATGAGGAGCATATTCTCATGATGTTGTTTATTCCATGAATATTATGGTTGAGATTTATTTGTTGCAATTTATGAATCATGATGTAGTTTTTGTTGATTATACACCAATTTGTGACTTATTACTTAAGTGGCATTTAGTCATGATATTTATATATTTATTTCATGCACACAATTTTATGATGTGAATGTGTGATGATGTGATTATTTCGAAATATAACCTTCTGTGATGAGAATTTTGATATGAATATGTGATGATGTAATATTTGTAATATATTTCATGGCAAAGTATCAATTCCCAATGCTCCACTCACTTAAAGTACAACATTCCCTATGCTCTACAAAATTTTATTCAGTTGGATAGTCTCCACTCACTTAAAGTAGAGCATTTCCAATGCTTCTCTCACTTTATTCCAACCCTTATCCTTATCATAGCGAACACATCGTGCCTTAGTGCACTTGTATTCTTCCATCGTAGTCCTTCCACAAACACTCTCTTATTTCTTACATCCTAGTCCTTCTGATTAACTTGTATTCGTCTTTCACTTTACATCTTCCCTCACTTTCTATCACTTTTGAAGGAGGGGCAGCTCACTGTGCATCCCTCGCTATCGCTCCCTCACTCTCCTTCTCCCACTTTCCCTCTAAGACAATGACTAGTTACTACCCAACTTCATTTACTAAACTCAAATTCTATCTTAGATCTCTTTTGTATGGACCAATGAAGGGAAAATCATTCGAGGAGGATATGTTATGCACATGGCTGCTTGATTTGAACTCAGCAGAAGAGGTGAATATCCTTAGCTCTCTTTTTCGCTTCTTTTAATCACGTACTTCTTATGCTAATGAATTAAATTTTTGTACAGGATATGGCGGTGGCTAGAAGCTGTATTGAAAAAAATGGTGAAGATGAGGAAAGCCAAGAGAGAAAAGAAGACTTTTTGAATGCTTACAAGTCGGCGGAAGATTCGAAACAAGTTGTGAGGAGAGTCTGTGAGGAGATTTGCAATGCCAGCCCTGGCTACACATGGTCTGCTTGTTTTCATGAAGCCAATGCCATAGTAGGCACTTTCGAGGACATATGCTCTCTCTAATGACTTAATAGTCAAGTGATGGAAATTTAATTCCATAGAGACTTATGTGTTTTCTAAAGTAACTGTAATAGACAAGAAATGAAACTACAGTTCCATAAAGACTTTTTAGTTCTCTAATGTAAAGTTGTAATAGACAAGAGAGACAAAGATGAGATCTTCTAGGCTGAGCTAATGGAAGGTGTTTCTTAACACCATATGGCTTTGAGTTATATGATCTACTTCTTGTACAAATGTGTCATGCTTTTTTTTAAATGTACTCTAGTTTTAATAACATGTCACGCCATTTTTTCTAATTTGATTTATTAAAATCTTACTTTTTGTCTCTTTTAACAACATGAAGTCCTCTTTTTTTAATGTACTCTAGTTTTAATAACATGTCACGTCATTTTTTCTAATTTGATTTTTTAAAATCTTACTTTTTGACTCAAAGTTTTGTTTTATAAGAGCCTCTTTTTTTAAATGCTTTATCCAAAATTATCTCACAAAATGAATTTGGATAGTGCACCAGTCCAAAATTAATGGAATAGGTGTTAAAGATAAGGTTTCATACATGCTTTCATTAGACTAAGTCTCTTCTCCTCTTGGAAGAAAATTTTAAAAAGTTATGAGATTTACACATCCCAAATAAGGGCTTAAATAATCATAGAAGTATAAAGATAGCATGCTTTCATTAGACTCAGTCTCTTCTCCTCTTGGAGGAAAATATAAAAAAGTTATGAGATTTACACATCCCAAATAAAGGCTTTTCTCCTCTTGGAGGAAAATATAAAAAAGTTATGAGATTTACACATCCCAAATAAAGGCTTGAACAAGCATACAAGTATAAAGATAAGGTTTTATACATGCTGCAATGTAGTCATATTTTCAAGTTGTTTCACAATGGTAGCAATTAGGCACTGAATACTCTCAGCCTGAAACACTAGTAGATTGGCTTCTGTATATGATTCCATTTTGACCGATTACTCCAAATCAAAAATCTCTCTAAGAAACAAGATGCAGTTGTAGGCAACTCTCCACTCACAGCTGGCCCATCTTTTTGCTCCACTAGTAGATGTCATTTCAATTCTACTTGGTCTTGTTGCTCCCTGGTTGTTTTGACAATAGATACTAGCTGATATGCAGCACTCTCCATCATGACATATGAAATATATTAATATGTCATGATCATAAGATACAAAATAAGAAAAAAACAAAAATATTCAGAGAACAGTTACCTTGGTGAGTTGGCATGATAGCCTGCCATTGAATTCACAAACCACAAATGGTTGACTTCAAGGTCCCAAGCGATTAGACTCCAATGTGAGCTACATGACCAAATTAAAAATGATTATTGTTTAACACAAACTTGCCAAAGAAATAGTAAAAATAAGGTTGGAGTTGATACTTACTCCTCATGATAAGGCATAAAGATGACTCACACCCCATGTAAATTCAAAGGGCTTAACCAAGTACAAACATCTTCTATAGTCTTTTGATGAATAGAAGAAAGGACAGAATCGAGCATGTAGACATGATTCTACACTGCACTAGGAAGCAGAGATATAACTACACTGTTAGATATCAATGCTCCACTCTCGTGTAACTACACGGGAACCAGCTAACTCTACTTGTAAGCCCCCCATATGAGGAGAAGGCATTTGAGTAGCTCGGTTATTCGGTAGGTCCTGGTTTGGACACCAGATGGGGGCCATGTGTCGCCTGATGGCTGGACATCTTCAGATAGATTTGGCACACCGGCTACATGCAAGTGCGGGAGGCATCCCTTGACTAACCGCACTGAGGGTAGATGGAGCATTTCCCGGGGCAGCCCATTCTTGGGTTGTGGGGCCTGTTTGGAGCCTCAGATGATCCCGAATGGCTCTGGGCCGAACGGTGATCGTAGGCCAGTTGCTCTATTTTGCACACCGGTTCTATCGTATGGTTGGTGGCCTATTTCGGGATCGACTCCTGGTTGACCATTTTGGGCAGACTGTCCCAGTCGACCGTTTTGGGTGGACTGGGTCAGTCACCCAATTGAGCCTAACCGACTATGATTGGTGGCTATATAAGAGCAAGCCCGTGAAGCCCATTTCATCACTGGCTATAGCAACCCTGATTCCTTAGCATCCAGCCTCCGTCTTCTACTATTTCCAGCATGCCATCGAAGCTTCTTTCACAAGAGCGCATGGTTGGGAGGCAGCGCCATCTATTGTATCAGTTCTACAGTAATCAAATTTTTGATTCTCCATACTATCTTGTTTTCTCTCTTGGGTACAAGATCTTGTTATCTATTGAGCACAGAAGTTGTATTATTTTCTTACATGGTATCAGAGCCTGGAATCTAGCAAGAAGATTTGGTAGTGTGTTTCTGTTTGCGAGCGCAATGATGCAAAATGTCCAGCAAAAGGAAAAGGTACGATTGCTCTCAAGTCAGATGGAGTTGTAAAACAGTTGTCCGATGTTCTTTATGTGCCAGATATCAAGAGGAACTTGTTGTCCGTTTCTGCAATCACGAATCGGGACCTCAAAGTTCAATTCAATAAGAATGGTGCACAGATCCTGGATCTTCAAGGAAAGGTCATTGGTAAAGGTACACGGTGCAACAACATTTACGAACTCTCAATTTTTAGTGCTCGAGCCGATGTGAAGAACACTAAGCTATGGCATGAGAGGTTTGGTCATCTAAACCTTAGTTCTTTGAAGGAGATGCATAAAAGTGGAATGATTGCAGACCTACTGGAAATTTCAGATCTGCCCGATGTATGTGAAGCTTGCATGATGGGCAAGCAGCATCGGCATCCCTTTCCTAAAGAGGCCAATAGGGAAAAGGCTCCTCTACAGCTCATTCACACAGACCTCTGCGGAAAGATGGAGATGGAAGCTTTGTGTGGTTTCTGCTACTTCATGATGCTGATCGACGACTACAGTAGAAGGATATGGATATACTTCCTGAAGACTAAAGATGAGGCTTTTAGTAGGTTCAAGGAATGGCATGTAATGGTGAGAAAGAAATGGGGAGGAAGGTGAAGAAGTTGAGATCAGATAGACTATCAACTGAATTCGAAAGTTACTGCAAAAGTCACGGAATCAAGAGGCAGAAACCCCCGCCACATATGAAATGGGCCGGAGTATGATGAAAGGGAAAGATTTGCCAAAGACTTTTTGGGCTGAAGCATGTAACACTGCAGTTTACATCCTGAATCATAGCTACACGAAGGCTGTGAATGGGATGACTCCACTGCAAGCCTTTTCTGGTAAGACCCCTCCAGCTGCACATTTCAGAGTTTTTGGATGTGACTATTTTGTGCATGTCCCTGATGCTACCAGGACCAAATGGGAACCGAAGAGCCAGAAGTGTATTTTCTTAGGCTACAGTGAAGAGGCAAAGGGTTACCCTCTCTATAACCCTATTACCAAGAAGGTAATTGTAAGTCGCGATGTGGTCTTCTCAGAAAAGCTGCATCAATTGGAAGAGGATGCTTCCTTCCCAGACAACCAGGATCAGGATATCCATCCAGCATCACCACCAACAGCAAACTGAACTCCCCCAATGGTGCTTGGGAGGATTCAAGACAAAGAAGATGAAGAAGAGCCTGCAGAACCACAATGGCAATGGCCATTCCCAAAGTGGGTAAAGCAGCTTTTGGATGGCAGAGAACCTCCAACCATTGAGGAGGAACCATCCGAACACCGCCGGTCCAAGAGATTAGAGGAGCAAAGAAGGGTGCAGGAACACTTGGTCAACTATGCTTTGATGACAGAAGTGATCTGTGCTAATGAACCCAAGTGTCTTGAAGAGGCACAGGGCGATGATAGGTGGATGGAGGCTATGTAGTCAGATTATGGCTCCATAATGAAGAAAAACACTTGGGACCTTGTGAATCCACCACCAAAATGCAAGGTAATCAGAACCAAGTGGGTGTACAAGACCAAGTACAAGTCCAACGGCACGTTGGATAAGTACAAGGCTCGGCTCATGGCAAAAGGACTTGCACAGGTACATGGTTTTGATTATCAAGATACTTTTGCTCCCACAGCTCGACTAACCACAATTCGTAGTGTTTTGGCTTTAGCTACCCAGGAAAGTTGGCCCGTGTTTCAGATGGATGTGAAATCTGCCTTTCTGGATGGAGATCTCAAGGAGGAGGTATACATGGAACAATCACCAGGTTTTGAGATCCCCGGTTTAGAAGGTAAAGTCTGCAAATTGAAGAAGGCACTTTACAGGCTAAAACAGGCCCCACGAGCGTAGTACCAGTGAATTGATGCCTACTTTCTGCAAAACGGGTTCAGGAGGAGCCCATCTGATGCAAATTTGTATATCTTTAGAGAAGGAGGCAGGTGTATGATCATGGTCCTTTATATGGACGACCTTGTCATAATAGGGAACCATGAAGAGAAGATCTCATAGACGAAGCATTTGCTAGGAAGAGAGTTTGAAATGATAGACCTTGAACTGATGCATTTCTGTTTGGGGATTGAAGTTTGGTAGGAGCCAAAACAGATTTTCATTTCACAGCTGAAGTATGCTAGAGAGACACTAAAGGCATTTCGCATGGCTGAGTGCAAGACAGTTGGTACCCTATGGAGGTTGACGCGAAGCTCTCAAATGAGGATTCATCACCACTAGTGGACGAAGCGAAGTACAAAATGCTTGTGGGTAGCTTGATTTACCTGTGCAACACATGGCCAGACATCAGTTTTGCGACTAGTGTACTAAGCAGGTTTTCCAATAAGCCCTGGGAGCTCAGGGGGGTCACTATGTATAAACCCTCTATATCACGTGCGTTCAAGGCCTATATTTAAAATCCCTTATCTGTAAATTTTTTCATTAATAAAATGTACCCCTTTTCAATACAAATCTGTAAATTTTTTCCAAAACTATTTTAAATAGTCCCTTATGTATATTTATTTCTGTAAATTTTAGAAATAAAAAATATCCTTCTGTTGAACTCACGTGATAGGGTTACATATGATGAGTGACCCCCCCGAGCCTGGGAGAACCATTGGAGGGCAAGGATGCAGGTGTTGAAATACATCAAAGGCACACTTGATTATGGCATCACCTATACCAAGGGCAACATCTTGACCGGATTCTATGACTCAGATTTGGCAGGAGACGTTGATAGCAGATCAGTGACAGGGTACTGTTTCTCACTTAGATCTGGAGTTGTGTCATGGGTCAGCAAGAAGCAACCCATAGTTGCTCTTTCTTCTACCGAGGTCGAGTACAAATCTGCATGCTTTGCTTCTTATGAGGCAGTCTGATTGAGGAGGATTTTGGGGGATATGGGTGCAGTGCAGAACAAGCCTATGCAGTTATCATGTGACAATCAAAGTTGCATGGCGATTACAAAGAACCAGGTGTTCCATGCTCACACAAAACACATTGAGATTCAATATCACTTTGTACATGAGCTTGTCATTATGGTGTACTGTCTGACTACAGAGAATGCTGCAGACAGCTTCACGAAGGCTCTTGGAAGAGACTTGCTGGAGAGGCATCTTCATCGACTTGGCATTGGGCCGAAAAAGTAAGTTCACTTGCTGGTGGACATTGAGGGGGGGTGTTAGATATCAATGCTCCACTCTCGTGTAACTACGTAGGAACCATCTAACTCTACTTGTAAGCCCCCCATATGAGGAGAAGGCATTTGAGTAGCTCAGTTATCCGGTAGGTCCTGGTTTGGACACTAGATGGGGGCCATGTGTGGCCTAATGGCTGGACGGCTTTAGATAGAGTTGGCACACTTCCAACTAGGTTGCATGCAAGTGTGAGAAGGCATCCCTTGACTGACCGCACTGAGGGTATACCGAGCATTTCTCGGGGCAGCCCACTCTCAGGTTGTGGGGCCTGTTTGGAGCCTCAGATGATCCTGGATGGATCTGGGCCGAATGGTAACCGTAGGTGAGTTGCTCTGTTTTGCGCACTAGTTCTATCATATGGTTGGTGGCCTATTTCAAGACCGACTCCCAGTCGACCGTTTTGGGCGGACTGGGTCAGTTGAGCCTAATCGACTACGATTGGTGGCTATATAAGAGCAAGCTCGTGAAGCCCATTTCATCACTGGCTACAACAACCATGATTCCTTAGCATCCAGCCTCCGTCTTCTACTATTTCCAGCACGCCATCGAAGCTTCTTTCACAGGAGCGCATGGTTGGGAGGCAGCGCCATCTATTGTATCAATTCTATAATAATCAAATTTTTGATTCTCCATACTATCTTGTTTTCTCTCTTGCGTACGAGATCCTGTTATCTGTTGAGCACAAACATTGTATTATTTTCTTACATACACTGCACCAAGAAATAAACAAACGTTAGCTCATAGACATGATTATGCACCCTACACTAGGAAAGTGAGATATAACTACAGTGTAAACAAATAAATAAACATTAGCTCATTGAAGTAGCTACAAATAAACAAACGTTACTTGAGAATAGCTAGGATAACATTATCACCTGGGCATCTATCCTTGGGAAGCTCTAACCAAAATCCGGTTGCTGTTGCTCCTGCGAGCCTCCCCTCCCCCCCCGCTAGCTCTACCTCCCCCCCCTAGCTCCTCTGCCTCGCCTCGACCACCCCTAACCCCTGCCTCTCCGCCCTCACCCCCCCTCACCCGCCGCCTCACCTCACCGCGCCCCTCGCCTCCGCTCTCACCCCCCCTCGCCCCCTCCGCCCCCCCTCGCCTCTCCGCGTCATCTCGCCTCTCCGCTCCCTTCCCCCTCGCCCCCCCCTCCGCCTCACCTCGACTCACGCCACCCCCCCTCGCTTCACCTCACCCCCCCCTCGTCGCTCCGCCTCACCTCCCTGCCCCCTCGCTTCACCCGCCCCATCGCCCCCACTCCGCTCCTCCCCCGCCCCCTGCTTCACCTCCCCGCCCCTCGCCACACCACCCCCCCGCCCCTCCCACCCTTCCTTCCTCCGTTCCTCCTCGCACCCTTCACCCCGCCCTCCCGCCCCCTCACTCCGCTCCACCCCGCCCTTTTGCCTCGCCCCTCTACCCCACCACCTCCCGCCCTCCTGCCCCGCCCCGCCTCCCCCCGCTCCCACCTCCTCCTCACTTCACCCGCTCTCCGTCCCCACTCCCCCACCCCGCATCACCTCTGCCTCTCGGCCTTCCACTTCGCCTCCTCCGTCTCCGCCCTCCATTCTCCCCGCGCCTTCCGCCTCCGCAACCGTCCTCTTCACACCTAGGCTCCACCCTCCCGCTTCTATCCCCCCCTTTTTTGGGTGGCAGCCTTTTCTTCATCGGAAGCTCGCAGTTTGTCTTGGCGGTATGGCGGCTCCCTGCCCGGAACCGGAGGCCCAGTCGGACCCTCCCTCTCCAGATGCCTACCGTGTTATCCTGACAGAGCAACAATCATCTCGGGTTCAGGAGGTTGCCAATGACTTTGCCCGTACCTCTGTTTACGACAGAGTCATTGGACACTCTTCCTCCAGATCAGCCATTGGGGACTGGCTCCAGTCCACTTTCATGCTAGAGGATGGCCATATTGAAAAGGTGGCCCTTATGAAAAGGGGCATCTTCTGGCTCAAACTCTCCAATGAGAAAGCTGCGAGCAACCTGATTGCTGGTTCCCCCACGTCGGTGGATGGAAAGATTATCATGATAGTCCCGTGGTACCGTGGATTCAGCGCAGTGGATTTTGATGTTCGGTTCCATATACCTCGCCACCTAGTGATGCTAGTTTTTCCAGGTCTTGCTGCTGAGCTGCAGCCGATTGTCAGGGACCTGGGCTCCCATTTTGGTTGGGTTATGCATGACACTTTCACTGACGCGGTGACTACGGCAGGAGCCCCTCGAGTCTGTGTGGCTGTGGCGGATCCTGCGACTCTCCTTGCAGTGATCGAGATCGTGACAGATGCCGGCAGCATCACCCAGAGCATGGTAGTCACCGGACAGCCAGGCCAGTGCCTGAGGTGCCACGGCTTGGGGCACTTGGTGGTTGCTTGTCCATGTTTCGCCAGCTCTTCTCGGCCTCCCCCGCCCCCGCCCCCTCCGCCCCTGCCCCCCCCTTCAGACAGCCACGTCAGGAGGAGTCGAGGCAGCCGGAGTCCGGAGAGTTAGTGGGCGGTTGAACTGAGGTTAGAAGGAAAAGAGGAAAGAACAAGAAGATTTCGGATAAAGGCAAGGAGGCAGACGTTACCCATCCCTGCAGCAGCACCTCAGAGACCTGACAGGCAGCCGCCCCAGGGACCTGGGAGAGCTTCTTCTTCGACGGTAGCCCGCCCTTCATAGCCTCAGATCCCCCTCTCTTCTGCTCCCCCGCCCCTTTCCACTCAGTCCCAGCCCCTTCCCCAGTTTCACCCCCCTTCTCCTAACCCGCAGCTTCACCCCCCACCTCTTCCTCCTCAGTCTCCTCCTCCTCCTTCTCAGCCCCAGTTCCAGATGCATCCCCATCCCCCTCCCCCCGTCTCTCTCGACTCTCCTGCAGAGTTAGCTGCACCGACGGCTTCCCAGCCGAGGGCAGCCCCCGTTCCTCCTCCACCTCCTCTGCTAGTCGCCTCCGTGGAGTCTGAGTTGCCTACCCCCCAGCCTCCTCCCCCCCCCCCCTCCACTGGCAGGACACCCGGAGTCTACACCACCACTAGAGCAGGCTTCCCTGTCCGCTAGCCCCTCAGTGGCAGACTCTGATGGGTCTCAGCTTTTTACAGATCTGGCCCTTGGGACTACTTGGATGTGGCCGACCTCGGGACCTTCCCGGCTTGTCTTGACATCAGTATCTTCCTACTCCGCAAAGGGGCGGATGGGAAGATTGCCGCCTTGGCCGCTAGGGATGGCCCTAGCTTTGCTTTCACGTTCCTCAGCGACGGCACCGAGACTTGGACAGACGACTCGGTCTGGGAGGCTCTCAGAGAGCAGACGCACGCTCAGGTTTGCTCCTGGATAGGCCCGTCCGGTGGGCAGCTTCTCGAGACTCAGTGGTCCGAGGGCGATGTGCGCCTGTGGTGGCGTTGCGCCGCCAAACGCTTCCGACTGATTGTGATCCTTAGGCCTCCCCTGTCATGGGCCCTCCCCCAGGATGTCAGAGCCTGGTCCCCTCAGAAACTCCGAGCCTTCTACGGGATGACTACTTCAGAGATCTCGAGCTGGCTCGAGAAAGCATTTGCTCATGGCACCAAAGGCCTCTCGCCTTTGCTGAAGGCGTTGAAGAACGGGCAGGACGACCCCGCCTCCTCCTCCAAACCTTCTCATAAGCGGCAGCGCCTCCACTCCAAAATGTCATCTTCTTCATCGACTTCGACCGCGAGCAGACAGTTGTTCGCAGCCTCCCATTCCTCACCATGAGCCTACACCTCGCATCCTGGAATGTGAACGGGTTTCACTCTTCTGGCACCCGTGGTCCCAGGAAGCTCATTTTGCGACAGG
This sequence comes from Dipteris shenzhenensis, assembly GCF_047967505.1. Taxonomy (NCBI): domain Eukaryota; kingdom Viridiplantae; phylum Streptophyta; class Polypodiopsida; order Gleicheniales; family Dipteridaceae; genus Dipteris; species Dipteris shenzhenensis. The sequence continues at coordinate 35,325,227 of NC_141598.1, read as the reverse complement.
AACTTCAGCCAGCAGTGATTGGTCGTTTGGATGTACTTCTGCTCCAGGAGCACAAGCTTTCTGCGGCTCATTCCCGTAGCTGTGGGAAGGTTCTCCTTGGATGTTCCCACACTTATTGGGAGCCCTCGATCGGCGCACAGGGGAGGAGTGGAGGTGTCTGTACTTCCGTGTGCGAGCAGTTAGCCCAGGGAGTTTTGGTCATGGCACGTTGATCCTAGGCCGGGCCCTTTGGGTAGGCCTGGAGCTGGAGGGTTCCAAAATAGGAATCCTCAACATTTATGCTCCCACAGACCTCCGGTGCAGAGCCACCTTCTGGAGGACACTTACAGGGATTCTTCCAGACATGGATTCCTGGATTGTTGGAGGTGACTTCAACAATCTGGAGACCTTGGAGGACCAGCAGGGCAGAGGTCCGGAGTTTACAGGTATGGCTTAGGCAGAGCAGTCTGCTTGGGACTCTTTCATCTTCGCAACAGGAGGTAGGGACAGTTGGAGAGACCCGTCCTTCCGCCCGGCGTTGGCACAGGAGCCTGGACTTCTCGTGGGGCTTCCGCAGGGAAGGAGGCAAACTCTTGGAGAGGCTGGATAGATTTTATGTCAGTGATTAGGCCATTAGTAGAGGCAGTCAGGCGGGTATAGTTCCAGGGATGACACTTTCCGACCATGCACCTGTGCTCCTATCATTAGACTCGGCAGCCCAGGCCCTTCCCCCCCGTTCATGCCGGATTCCCGACTCCATTTTCTCGAGGGTGGACGTGCGCAGCAGTATCTACAGTCTATGGGACAGAGATTGGGGCGAGTGCGTGGATCTGGTTGATTCAGTGGCGTAGGCTTTGCAGGAGTCCAGCCAGATTTGCCAGCTCGCAGCCCTACAGGTTCGACAGGAGTGGTGGGGCAAAGAGAGAGCTCTTCGGAGGGACCTCGCCTCCATTCAGCGACTCCAACAGGCAGCCCCGGGCTCGGAGGAGCTTTGGATCTAGGCCCTGCGAGCCAGAGCCCTTCTTGAGGAGACCCTCCAGCGCCGGTCATAGTTTTCCTATCACGCCTCTCTCTCCTTCTGGGCTCGGAAGGGTGACCGGATGAGCAGGGAGTTCTTCAGGACGCATGGCCAGAGAGCAGCAGGTGATCAGCTCTGGAGTCTCAGGACAGCAGAGGGGCACATTGTTACGGATCCAGGTGAGGTCTTGGGGTTGGCTACCGACTTCTATAGGACTCTTTTCCAGCAGGAGCTGCTTGCCCCTTGCACTCGACGCTCCCGGGAGGAGGTGTGGAGGCACATTCCATCCCTGGTCCAGCCCAGCATGCAGGTGACATTGTTGGCACCGTTCACTACGGACGAGATGTTGGAGGCCTTGATGGCCATCAACGGGCAGAAGTGCCCGGGCAAGGATGGGCTATCCCGGGCATTCTTCACCTCCTTCTGGTATCGGATCCATCAGCCCCTCCTAGCAGCTCTTCAGAGGATTTTCAGCAGCAGTTATATGCCAGAGAGCCTCTCCTCGAGATTGATTTGCCTCATCCCGAAGGGAGGAGATAGACAGGAGATCCGTCAGTGGCGCCCGATCACCCTACTTACCACTGCTTACAAAATCCTTGCCAAGATGATCAGTGCCAGAGTTCTCGGCCTCTACTTCCAGACCTCATTCATGACACTTAGACAGGCTTTGTCCAAGATCGCAGTATCCTGGATAATGTCTTCACCTTCTCAGAGGCAGCGGAGTGGGCTCAGCACAGTGGGTCACACCTAGCCATCCTACTTCTCGACTTTGAGAAGGCCTACGATTGAGTGGACTGGTCCTTTCTAGAGGGGACTCTGGAGCGACTAGGTTTCCCAGCAGGATGGATTCAAGGTATTTCAGCGTTGTACAGGACAGCTTCTAGCAGGGTCATCATTGGCGGCAGGATGGGTGAGTGTTTTCGTCTGAAGAGATCAGTGCGTCAAGGCTGCCCCCTGGCTCCTTACCTGTTTCTCTTCTTCGCTGAGGCTATAACATACTACCTTCGGGCGAGATCTACTGGGCTCAGGGGTGTTCGCCTCCCACTCCGGGAGGACACGGAGCTCCTGGACTCGGAGTATGCGGATGACACAGCACTGTATGTCCAGGATGATGAGATGATGCTGGAGAGGGTGAGGATGGCCCTAGAGATCTGTTCAGCTGCCAGTGCAAAAATCAACTGGAACAAATCAGTTGGTTTTCTCACAGACCCCGGGGCGTGCTTTCAGCGGGGGAGGTTTTTGGGTTTCAGGTGGATTCCGCGGGGACAGACATCTAGATATCTTGGTTTTCAGGTCGGCCTGGATATCACGCCAGCTCAGTAGTTTCTCCCGGTGCTAGATTTCATCCGACGGAAGCTGGCTTTCTGGAGCACTGCTAAGCTCTCCCTTGCAGGTCGTGCCCTGGTAGTCAACCAGGTCCTCCTAGCCACAGCCTGGTATGTGGCTTCCTGTTGGTGCTTCTCGAGATCCAGTGTGGCACAGCTTAGGAGGTTGGTTCGGAACTTCCTTTGGTCCGGGGAGGATAGCCTCAGAGATACCAGAGCCAGGGTTGCTTGGCAGACAGTCATTCTTCCATAGGCCGAGGGAGGCCTAGGGGTCATTGATCCAAAGCTTCAGAGTCAGGCCCTATTAGGCAAGCTAGTCATCTGCGGTTTGACCCCAAGAGGGCAAATGTGGAAGATGTTACTTCAGCAGGGGGTCGGTTCTTATGTCCCGCGCCAAGGTGGAGACCGAGGTGGAGAGTGGCTTCCGTCCCTTAGGTGGATCTTCACTTCCGCCCCGCTCACTCAGCCCTGTTCCCCACTCGTTCGTAGCCTCCTCATGGTGTGGAGGCGGCTCCGCCTCAGTCTCATCCAGTCCCCGCCTAACTATCAGGAGGAGATCGATCACCAGCCGCTTATCTGGAACGATCAGGTCAGAGATGCCGAGGGCCTTCAGTTGGGGGAGAGATCACATATCAGGTGGGACGGCTGGATGCGGGGGCCAGCCCGGTCCCTTCGAGTTTGGAGGGACACGTACAGACATTTGGAGACGGCTGATCTTGTAGATGCAGCTGGAGATGCCCGTGGAGCCCAGGCGAGACGTCAGATCGACGGCGCGATTCCAGCTGATTGGTTGGTCCCACCTGAGCTTCAGATCCTCATGCCAGGTGATGACCGTTGGCTAGGACAGTTCACCCCCCGTGGCATCCCACTGGTGGTCGCAGGGCGGATGGACGACTCCTCTGTTTCCTTCTTCGCGGTTTTGGGGGATGGGCGACTCAGTAGAGAGGATGTGCTCATCGACCCCCTACTCCCATGGTAGAGGATTCGGGTCATAGGCCTTGTGGGGAAGGTTTGGCGGACCGACCCTTGCATAGAGAAGGATCAGCTGCAGCTTTGGCATCTTTGGCTCTGGGAGGGGCGGGCCTTGTCAGAGCTTGATTAGGACCCAGGAGAGTGGAGATGGCTAGAGATTGCGACAGGTCAGGGGCCGACCTCCTTCTTTGCCTACAGCATGACTTTGGGCAGGCAAGTTCTAGGGAGGATGCAGAGCCGCCCTCCCACCCAGCGGCCCAGTTGGTATGCACAGGGTATTTCCAGGTTCTTTTTGCAGGCCTTCTGGAAGGCCTTGTGGGAGAGCTGGCGGCCGCGGAAGATCTCCTACTTCCTGTGGCTTCTTGCCCACAAAGGTCTTCTAGTGGAGAGCTGGTTGAGGCAGATTGGACAGGACGAACATTGCCAGATTTGTCATGAGTACGAGGAGTCACCAAAACACTGCCTATGGAGTTGCACTCGCGCCCAGGAAGTGTGGAGGTGGACTTTCAGGATCTTTACTCATGCAGCACCGGAGCTAGGATTGATCACTTGGGGCGCGTTCTGCTGGTGCAGCACCGCACCTGGTTTTCATCATTTATTCAAGTCCTGTCAGCAGGACCCCACATTCCTTATTACACAGGGGACGTGGGGGTTGCTCGAGAGTATCCTGCAGCACCTGGCAGAGGCCGGCACAGGAGCTCAGGAGAGGCAGCCAGTCTGGGAGATTATCAACAGCATCGCAGGTTGGCACATCTGGACCTCGCGCTGCGCACAGATCCTCGGTGGCACCTCCTTATCGATTGCCCAGATCATGACTGACATCTGGAGTGAGATTATACATACCCTCAGAGGCCAGTGGGACCAGATACAGGGGGACTCTCGGGCCGATCGGGAGAAGCAGAGACGCTTCCTCCGGGTTTGGGACACACAGGGCCTCTTCTTCGAGCAGGCTCTTCGAGCAGGCTTCGCAGGGCCTTCGGTGGCGCTACTCACCACCTCTCTGGCTATTCATTCACACTCGCCTTATCCCTCCGTGAGAGAGAGCTTTACTTTTGTTATCTTTTTGGGCTGCGTCCGATTTGTGAACGCAACCCATCAGCTACAATGCTGACCTCTTGTATCTTGTTCTCGAAGTAATATGATTAGCACTGTTTTTTCCGCAAAAAAAAAAAAAGCTAGGATAACATTGTCATTAACCTCTTTTAAGGGATTGGAGAGGATTGAAACCTCCTCTCTACCAAAGCTCAAATACTGAGGTTCTCGTTTCAAAATGACCCTAGCTTCAAATGAGCTTTCCATTTTATCCAATGTAGCCAAATTTGCAGAACGGGTCTCTGTCATAGCTTGTATTCTATGTTTGCAGTCATTCTACTTTTCAATGGTGTCTTCAAAGCTCTTCTACTCATGGAATTCTTCAACCGAATTTAGAGGTGGTTGCACTACTGAAGTAGAAGGGAGTGCCTCCATATTGTCATCCATTTCTTCTCCCTCTATCGCCTGTAAACAAACGTAAGAGATTAGATTCATTATCTTTAAATTTAAATCTTATTAAAAAAATGATATTTAGTTGAGAATTAGAGAGTTCATACTGCTAAGTATTGTCATAGTGGCATTTTTACATAACCCTGCAAGCCATAATTATCAAAGAAGGCATCATCATCTTTCTCTTCATCCACCAACCTCTCTCTAAATGAGTCATGTAAGTCCATATCTTCATCATCATCAACTGGGACATTATGATCTTCAAGGTCATCATCCATGTCATCAATCTCCTTCTGCTTTACCTCTTTTTCATAGACTGTGGTGAGATCTACTTGAAGCTAAAAATAGGCCATGAAATGCTTGTTTTCAATAATATTTGTGGAGTTCCCTTTTCTGAGAAATCCTCAAATAAATGTCCCATCCTACACAAGGTGACCTGCCATCCTGCACAAGGTGACCTACCAACCTACCGATAGCAAATTCTCCACCATGGTAAGCAGGAGACTCCCACTTTTTTCCGGACTTCCATAGTTGTTTTTTTGATAATGTATGGACTTGGGAATATCTAGCTCTTCTAGCATCAATCTCAAATTATTTGAATTCCCTCTTACGTTCTTTTGTAAGGAGTGATCAGGTTTGGGACTCCACATACACAAGAAGAATGATTCAAGAGATTGAATCGCTATGCCACATTCTCTCTTGCCTCTCTTTGCTGCATAAACACCACTATAGATCTTCAAATGTGATGAATATGCTCGCTCTAGAGTAGCCTGCATGGCTTCTTTGTCTTGTTTATCAACAAAAATGACAATGTTGCAAATTGCCACTTTGCTAATGGTGGTATATACTATTCTATCAATGAAGTTATGGATGTCATCGCTAGAAACTTCATTGATGAATAATAGTTGTGGCTTGTCCCATGCTAGGCTCATTCTTGATGAAGTCATCTTCTGAAACTCCCCTGAAGTTCACAAGCTGACGTATCCTCTACATTGAATTAAAAGCTTTGGTGCATATCTGTCAGCATCCTTATCTCACTTATCAATCTTTCCACATATGCAACCACCTGTTGTGGGATTTCTTTTCTCATGTAAGAGGTTACTATTTCTAACCCATCTTCATTATTTTTAATCCGCTTGTTTGCCCATAGCTTTACCTTGGGTGTTGACAAAGAAGCTATATGCTTAACCACATTAAAGTCAATGTTATAATGATGAAGTGGGATTTGTTTCTCTGATAACAAATACTTAATGGGCACTATGCATTGCATCACACCTCACCTGTACAACATTGATGCATTCTTCCAAGAGTGGTCTTTCTCTTTCTTTCCAAAAAACCATTCTTTCTTTTAAAATTTTTGTGCTGCCATGATGGATGCATACTTGTCAGGTAAGTACTTTGTGTGGGAGAGGAGAGCACACACAAAGGGATAAGGAGACACCAAAAGTGGTGGAGCAAAAGCTACTCTAGCTTATTCCTCTATCATATATATATGAGTATACATGGGCACTATACAAGTGGGTGGGCACACTGCCCTTTACCCCAACAACCTCCCACTTAAAGGCAGTGTGCCTTTAAGGGAGTATAGTACACATATACTACAATCAGCCATAGGCTGAAAAACAAGATGACCAGACCATCATCCTATGCCCATTAGCACTTTACAATGTGCAAAGTGCATAGAGGATAAGCTGCTAGCAGACATCAGGTTTGTGGGATAGAAAATGACAAGATGTAGATGCCTGTCAACCAAGATCTCATGCCAGATCTCACTGGGAGAGTGAACTCTCACCACCACGTGCTCTTGTGCTAAGTCCATAGCACCCGAACTGTCACTGTGCAAAGAAAATGTCTCTGTACCACCTATGACCATAAGAAAATGCCCTACAATAGACCTCTGTTGGTCTACCAACCTGCATCACCTGCATGCTGCTCCTGGAAGCATAAGGACCTAATGTCCACAACCACTTCCCTACTGCCAAAATCTGCCATAATCATGCTACCAACTCCCACTGCAACGGAAGCAAGAACCGGAAGTGTAGCCCCAATGGCAAACATGTGAGAACCAAGTCTCAACACAGTCATGGATGCATGAAGTACTATGGCTGTCATATCAACCATAACTTGCTGCTCAACTGATCTGTGATCGTCAAACCTGCTGTGTTTCAAGTATGGAGCCAATACAAGCAATGGAGTACTCAATAACTTCCCTCTCTCCATACTGAAACAACCAAGTATCTGACAAACATCATCAAGACCATGCAGCTTCCACTGCAAAGCATCCCTGTCCATAAGAAACCATATGGCAAGTAACCTCAGAAGGATAGCAACCTCCTGAATACTGAGACCATAACCTATCTCACTACGCATCACATCCTGAGCTCTCATAACGGTATCAAACCTATGAAGCCAAGCTCGAGGGGATTGCTTCTAGCCATGGAGGCACTTATGAAGCAAACATATCAATGATTCCTACCCATGCGCAATATGACCCGAGTCAATAACTGCAGAAACCACATCTGTCCTGGCATAACCAGCCAATGGATCATACCGGGCATCATTAACCAAGGTATCCTCCTCACCATGCATAGCCTCATCCTCATCTGCAAGAGGCACTCCGCATCTTGGGAGTAAATTGTAACTGTCCATAGAAGATGCATCAACAATCTCCATAGGAGTATAAACCTATGGAATACTAGAGACATTTTACCAAGTCGGGAAGTAATCGTGGCTGTCCCAACTTTATAACCTGCTCACCGTGGGAAAAACCTCCCACTTCAAGGGATATGGGCTGCCCCTGCAAAGAATTCGGAGGTATCAGTGCACTTACACCCTCCTGGAATACCACTTTCCTACTATCCACAGTCCTGGGCTGTGTCTAAACATAGCATCCTCTCTGAAATAGACATGATTATGGCTGTGTATCAACTCTCTAGCTGAAGAATCCCATAACCTGTAGTCCCTGTTGGACTCACTGTATCCAAGGAAGATACACCTCCTCGATCGGGAACCATGAGCATAAGCCTCACAGCCAAACACACGTAAATGCTCATAACATGGTGCCCTGCCTGTCAAGAAGTCAAATGGCACTCTACCATTCACAGATCTCCTGGGTGACCTGTTAAGCAAGTATGCAGTTGTCTTACATGCCTCAGCCCAATAGCATTTGGTAAGACCTGCATATCGTAGCATGCTACCAATCCTATCCAATAGAATCTGATTTATGCCTTCTGCCAAGGCATCATGAGTAGAAAGATGAGGAGTGGTCAACACCCTCCTTATACCAAGTGTATCACATAGATGCTGAGATCTAGAAGAGGTAAACTTTGCATCACCATCAGTCATCAAGCTCAATAGCTTCTTTCGTGACTGATTTTTAGCATTACCCAAGAAGCGCTGAAATGTATCATATACATCATGCTTCTGCCGAATCGGATATACCCATATGTACTTTGTAGCAGCATCAATAAATGTCACAAAGTAAGAGGCGCTACCCAGTGAAACGGTAGGCGTAGGCCCACAAACTGCACTATGAACCAACTGCAATGGCTCAACATACCTCTCACTGACTGTCTTCCTCACAAAAGAGGACCCTGACTGTTGACCATCATCACAATCATGATATAAAATTTGAGAGACATCCATAACAGGAATGTACCTTAATGTTATAAGGGATTCCATACTTGCAGTAGACATATGTCCAAGTCTGGCATACCATAAACTAAATGATGGCTGCTTACTAATCATAAGCATCTTATCCTGGAAACCTGATACATGCAATGCATAAGAGAATCCAACCCGTGATCCCCTAGCCATAACCAGATTGCCTTTAGCAATCTTCCATGCATGATCACCCAAAGAGACATGATAAGTAACATGACACTATCATGGCCATACATCTGGCATATACGAGTATAGAACTCATATGCACCCTATACACCATCCTGTACCTGCAATAGACTGACTTTGAGAGTGATGACTGAATGATAGAGCATGCTTGCTCATCCATGTCATCCCAATCACTCTATTTAATGCTATTAGGCTTGACACCTTTGCATTGAATGGGCTTATGCTGCCTCCTCTGCACTAACACATCATAAATCTGCTCTTTCCAATACTGAAAGTTTGATCCATCCAACCTCTCAATATCAAAGAGGGCACTACAAGCTATAGATGCCATATTTGTGGCACAATAGCTCACAACCAAAGAGCAGTATAGTGCAATAGGCAACCCAAATGACCAAAAAATATAGTGTTGTCTAGACCAATCAGGTCTCCAAATAAATTGGCTGATCCAATGCTCAAAAGCACTCAGACATAAAGAGGCATAAACAAGAATATATGTAGCCCAGTAACCTACCAATGCTTGGCAATCCAAGTAAGGAATGCACTGAACCAAATGAGCAATGCCTGCTCAACCAATGGCAATAGGAGCCTAGCTCAACTATCCATAAACATCAGTGCGGCATCAAAATGGCATTTACTGCATCACAAATGCATCATCTCAAGTGTGCAACACTTTGACATCAAAATCAATCATTCACCACTTGCCAAATGTGCCAAAGTGACTTGCCAAAATGCCAGTAATGCCCTTGGACTGAAGTGAGATCCCAATCACTTTTTGTAATTTACTGTGAGTTCTCAATTCACTATTGTGCAAGAGAAATTCCTACAACAATACCTCACAGCCACTTTGGGCAAAATAACACTTTGTCCTTGTCTTTGAATAGCGATATCTTTTCATTGAAAGACCGGATGCCAAAGCTGTAAACAAAAAAGTTGTAGCTGGTAGAAATATCTACAACTTGTCAGTTGACCTCAAGAGCCAAATCCTTGTGGATTCTTAGATATTCTCACCTGAAAAATAGCTTTATGCACATTGGTCACAAATAGACAGTAGACTGCAACTTTTTGTGGTTTGCAGAGGCTGTAACTCCTGCAGCTTATACTAGATCAACTTGCTTCCAAAAGCAAAGTTGTAGTATGTTCTATGAACTGTACTCTCCAGTTCGGCACAATGTGCAATTCTGCACCAGGAAAGAGATATTCAGTCCTAAAAATAACTGTTTTGTCATAAAAACAGCAACAGCAGCTTGCTTGTATGTTTGCTGCCCTTTACAGCACTCATCTGCTTCGGCAAAATAGCCCTAAAAATGGTCAAAATACATCTAGTAGATCACCCCGTATGGCAACTACAACACCAACAAAATGGCAAGTACAATGCCCAACCAAATCAGCCCCGAGAATGCTCCCAGATCAGCGATAAAATAGCCTAAAAGCACTGGACAAATGAGCGCACACAGCTCAGCAGTAGGCTGCAACCAATTGCTCAGTGCACAAGCACAAAAATGCCAAAACTCCACTGTGCAAATCCCATAAAAAACACGTAAAATGTCCTGCAAACGCCTCAAGATCAGCGTGTCCTCAGCTCCAAGAGCACAAATACACTCACTGGCAATCCCCCAGGCATCCAACTATCCAACTGCATCAAACATGCAATCCAGAGGCTCCCCAGTAGCTCCCAGATGAGCTAGAGACAATGGCAAAGAACTATGCCAAGACTGGAACCTACAAGTGCCAAGAATGGCTATGGCACCAAAATAAGACCCAAATCTACCGGGAGGAAACCTCGATGTGAGGTGATACGTAGCACAATTGTAATTTTTTGAGGAAGCTTGGCCTTGACGAAATCGCAATCGGAGGACTGTGCGAACTGCAACAAGCAAAACTGACACTCTTTTACCTAGCAAAGGTGCCTAGCACAGACCCTTGATTTCCTCCCTCTTGCTCAAGTTTGAGGTTTATGGCCTCAATAGCCTTTGCCAAAGAGTAGATCCTGGTAAAAGACTGCTGCTTGCAATCACATATGAGCTCACAGTGAGCTCCCATTACCTCCATGACACACTTTGTAGCTTTCTGTAAGAAGCTTCTTCACTCCAAAATTGGTAACATGACTAGATTTAGCCCTTTCACCAAGAGAAGAGCCCTTTCCCACACTGTAGAAGCTCCCTTGAACTTCTCCTTCTCTCTACAGTAAAAGCAGTAGCCTACAATAAAATCTAGGTAGCCACCAATGACTGCATCTCCGAGCTCCTGTGCAGTAGCAGCACATCAACAAAGATAGTGCTCATGAGCTAAGTTGCCTCTGAGCTCCGAAGCTCTATCGTCCAGCCAACAATGCCCATGGATGGGTTCTGCAGGTTGCTAGAGCACTGGAGCGCTAGAAGATAACCCAAAGTGATTCTTGTAGCTGCATTGTAGAGCAAACAGATCTGGATGATGTCTACCCAAAATCTCATCGTGAATGAGAGAATCGAGCTCTCCAAAGCTCCCGATAGATCTCTCGAAGCAGTGCCGTTCTCCTCTCGCCGAGCTACTCGTAGATCGAACGCAGTGGGCTCTGATACCAGTTGTGGGAGAGGAGAGCATACACAAAGGGATAAGGAGACACCAAAAGTGGTGGCTACTCCAACTTATTCCTCTATCATATATATATGAGTATACATGGGCACTATACAAGTGGGTGGGCACACTGCCCTTTACCCCAACACTTTATAAGCCTCCCTTGTAGTCAACTCCTTCTTATCCATTACCTTTCACATCTCAAAGTATGGATAATGGGATGTGACCATAAACATGGTAAGTGTTAAAGAGTTAAGGTTGATTGAGATACCTATGGGTGTTCATATGTTTGAGTTATGATCCCATTTTAATTTGATACAGGATACAATGCCACACCCGCATATGTTGCCCTATGCTCGTCGAGAGGAGGCAATGTATCGGCAATATGAGGTGGGATCTTCAGGAGAAACCGTTATGGATGCATGGAGTGATGGTGATAGTAGCCCTCCGCCATTACCTCATGAAGCCGTGGAGGAGGAGGTGTTTGATGATATGGTGCAGGATTTATATGTCCATCAATCTGAAGGGAGGGATGATAGCATGGAGCAGGATGATCTTTTTATTGCAGCATCGACTCCACTGTTTCAGGGGTCACATTCTCTGTTCTATGTGCCTCCTTTGAGTTACTAAACTTGCAAACCATCTATGGATGGAGCAATGCAAGTTTGAATGCATTACTCAAGTAAGCTTTAACATCTATTTTGCAAACATGGTGAATTATGCTAGCGGGGCAATTACGCGAATGCTTTTCCTCATTTATGGTCTTCACGTGCAGGCTATTGTGTAAAATTCTCCCAAGGGAGAATAAATTACCGACCTCAAGAGATATGGTAAGGCAACATGTGACCTCTCTTAGAGGATTAGATTACAAGCGCATCCATGCATGCATCAATGATTGCGTTTTGTTTCGTGGACTACATAAGGATGCAAGAGAGTGTCCTACTTGTGTGCTTAAAAGTGACGTGATGAAAAGATGGGTAACAAGATACGAGGATGCAAAGGCAAGAAGACAAGAAGAAAGGGCCCTCTTTCATACACACCACGGATCTCGTGTGCCATACCCTCAGTATCTAAGAGCACTTCCAAAGGATATTCATGTCGATTGGCTACTTGACGAAATGGAGAAAGTAGAGAAAGACGATGGGATGCATATCACAATGGAAGAATGGGAGTATGCTAGGGTTGCATGAGCAAGGTCGGTATATAGAATGTTATGCATAAGTTAGGAGCTTTCAATAATTTAGATTGCTTATTTAATTGATTTTGTCTTGGTGTAGTGCACTATGTTCAATGCTATATGGTGTGAGGGCAAGCATTTTCAAACACAACAGATTGATGATAAGAGAACACACAAGATTGCGGCATCATTGCTAGCCTTGAGGGAGCCAATGGAGCCATGGATGATTATTATGGCATAATCCAAGATATTTTTAAGCTTGAATTTCGACGCTTCTTTGTGTATGTTTTGGATGCAAAGTGGTTTAAGGATGTGGTGGAAAGAGGCCCTTATGCAACAATCAAATGCCATGCAAGTGGCTTTGTAACTATTGACTCCACAAAGTTTTGCCAGCATGCTTCACATGTTCATTATAGTGAAGCACGAAGATCGCCTGTGTTCTATATTTCATTACTGCACGATCGATTCATTGTTACTCATTAGGTTGTATTCAGTTGGATAACAAACGTTAATCAAAGTTTTACATACAACAATATGAGAAAGAGGACAGAGGCAGGTAGCGAGCCACCACAGCAAGCCACCTTGCTCCGTACTGCCACCACAGTGAGCCACCTTGCTCAGGAAGGCAGTCCAACTTCCTTCTTGGATTGCCACCACAGTGAGCCACCTTACTTCATATCTCTTTCGGCTCACTTTGCTTCATATCTTTTTCTTGCTTGCACTCGCTGTTATGCTTGCCTCCCTAGGCTATGGTCGTTGAATTTCTGAAGAGAAAAGAGTACTTACCTCAAAAGCTCTTTGCTCGTTGATGTTTGTTGAAGGCCGCAAGGAGGTCGATGTCGTTGAAGTTTGTTGAAAGCCACAAGTAGCTCAATGTCACGGCAGGCACCTCGGAAAGGAAGGAGTCGACATCGCTAAACTTTTAAACTGTGGGAAGATGAGAGGGCAAGAATGGAAGGGGGTGGGGAGTGTTGGAGGAGTGTAAGGAGCATTTGGGGGAAGCTTTAAGGCTGGAGAGAAAGAGAGATAAAATCGCTTCAAGGCTGGAGAGCCCACCACGCCCTTCCTTTTGCAGGTGATGGTCATTATTAGACAGATTTTGCAGGTGATTTTGTAGTAATGATTTTGTAAGTGATGGTCATTATTAGATAGATTTTGCAGGCGTAGCCTTTAGAGAAACGATTTTTGAGGGATTTTGTAGGCCTGGTCATTATTAGATGGTAGGAGAAGACCGCATAACTAACATCTTGTAATAGTGAGGAGAACACCATGTAATGACTCATGATGGAAATAGTAATATCGCTCGTTCATGCAAATGTGAAGTAAACTAACACATTTCGATAGTTTTCATTTTAGATATGGATTTGAAGATACTACTCATTCTAACTATTGCTAGTAAAATATAGTAATTATAAATCTTTAATTTTTTTCTTGATATTTTAATCTTTCAATACCAATATATAAATTTGAAAGTTACTTCTCTTTTTATTCATTTATATTAAATGTACACCCTTATTGAATGAAATGCATGGAGGCGTCATTCAAGTTACTATATGCATGAAGGCATCTTGTTCAAAGATTACCATTATTCTAAACAAATAAACACATATTGTTCAATAAAGACCTGCAGTTAAACGATCACCTTGGATGCTAATAGTGACATCCATTTGCATTTGACACTTATAGAGACGAACTTGCTTCTCTCCCATAATCCCTCTTAGTGGCTCTTTCAACACTTCTCTTTGCTCCATTCTCTTCGGTCTCCAACACATCTATGCCATTTCTTCTTTTGCCTCCCTGCTTTCGGACCCTTTGTGTAGCTAGCTTTTCTCTTGTTCTTTGGTTGGTGTCGTCTAGTGCTACATCTTGGCTCTAGCATTTGAATCATGCCTTTCTCAATTTTCATTCGCTTTGGAGAACACGAATCATTGACCATTTGTTTTGATGCTCCTTTCCTGGAGGTCTCATTGGTGGAGCTTAAGGAACACTTTCACATTGAGAACGAGGAGATTGAGCTGCATCAAGAAATCGGAATGGATGAGCTTGCCATTGTAATTCCAGTGGTGAACTTAGAGGATGGTCAGAAAGGGTTCAAGATTAGTGGTGGCCAACAATCAACCTTAAGAGTTCACATGTCCGATAAGAGAGGTACTCATGGTGACTTTATGAATCATGAACTGAATATTGTGGTTTCACTTATAGAGAGGATGCCTTTGAATAGTTCTCTTCATGTTGCACTCAAATCTGCAGTTCGTTTGGAGAAGGTTACTGAGCTTCCTCTAACTTATGATGGATATATTCTCTTCGAACTTCCACCTATGCCTAAGGGTTCATTAATGTCTAGAATGGAACAGAATGCTGATGGACATGTTTGGACAAAATATTCTACATGTTCGCAAGACTACTTCAATGGTGTTGTGAGAATGAGTAGATGTTCAGGTTATTTGAGATGTTGTAATTTGGATTGTCCTTTCCTTGAACCAATGGGAATTTTAAATGATACACAATGGAAAGGAAAGCTTAGGAGACCTCCTCTAACTGGTCCCATTGATCTAGCCTTGGGGTCACTTGTGTGCAAGCATTGTGATGCAATACCAGAGTGTGTTTACCTATGCAGTGCTATTATATATTATTTCTTTGCCCATGAACGAGTGAAGACAATGAGATGCGCAGTGCATATGGGTTTCCATGACCATCCAGTTGAAAAAGGTAGAAGTCAAGCAAAGGAAATGCAAGTAGAGGATCTCATTTCAATGCGTGCTAGGTTGAATGGAAATTCCTCTTGCAAAAATATCGAGGTGTCTGTGGCACAAGACCTTGTGATGGAGATGATGCTAGCAAAGGATGGGGTTGTTGTGGAGCCGCAAGATGATCAAAAGTTCGAAGAAGTGCTTGAAACCATTACACCAATGACCCAGAAATACACACAAACATAAACTACTACAAGGCATAGGCCCTTTTCCAACGAAAATACTGACATTTTTTACACTAAATTTTTTGTAAAAACGGGTGCAAAGGTCGTTATTAACATCGTTGTAAGCATTGAAAAAGAACGATCGCTATATAAGCGTTGCTATATAGCGATGCCAATAAACATCGCTATATAGCAACCTGGTAAACGTCGCTATATAGCGACGATTAACAGAACTTTAAAAAAAGCATTAGTGGGGCTAAACAAGGCCATAGCAATGAAATGATCAAGCAAGAAAAGCATATACATGTCAAAGATATACAACATTGTTTGTTACAAAATTACCCTTTCGAAAAGGGTGATACAAAATCGCTCAAATGAGTCGGTATACAAAATGATATACATGGCGAAGTATATGCAAACTACTACTACTACTACTACTACTCATTTGAATCGTCATTCTCCTCCTCGTCCTCATCTTGCTAGCCTGATCCTTGGTCCTCGTGAGCTGCGCTTGCTCCTTGACCCTTGTGAGCTACGCCTGATCCCTGGCCCTCCTGATCACTCACCTCCGGTGATGGGACGCTGGAGCTTTGACCCTAAGAGTGAAACCATATTAATTGAAAATTAGATTGGAACTTAAAGAATAAAACAATTTAAAAAGTGAGATTACAAGTAGGAGTAGACTTATACCGTGCAAGGAACCACCTCAACCCAATCGATCGTCGCTCCCATTGCCTCCTGCTCAATAAACCACGGCTTTGTTCCTATGCAAAATGCGCATCACGTCCCTGCATCCGTAGGAAAACGGCCCATCGCAGCTTGCTATGGACCCAATTTACGAGAGTTAGATAAAGTGCATGTAATATGTAGTAAAACAAATAGAACAATACATTAAATGAGAAGAACTAGACTTACCACAGTTGCCTCGAATGCCAACTGTCTGCCTGCACCAAAGTGCGAAGTACGTACGGTGTCTAGCTATCTCCTCATAGCCCTCCTCTGACCCTTAAACATTTCGGGATGGTCCCTATTCTGCTTCTTGAAGAACTTCGAATCAGCTTTGTCTACGCAGCTGGGTTTAGCCATCCCCTTTGCAATGGAAGTAGGCAAGGTTGATCTACGATGCTTCAAGCCCAAACCCATGCACTCTCGCATGTAATTCTCATTGAACTCCCAATTTGGCGGGTTAGGGTATTTTTCTTTTAATTCATCTATGACTGCCTGCTTCTTTTGGTCATCTTGATACCGCCAATCAGTAGCAATGCCACTCTTCAAGTGGTGGCTCATCAATCGCCTCATGGTGGCCATCACTGCTTTACCCTTTCTATCTTCTATTATCTCTCCGCCGGCAGTCGTGATTTAATAGGAGAGGTCCTTGACTAGGTAAGGAGGACTCATGGTAGTGGCAGAGTCAGAGCGAGTGGAAGCTATGTGAGCACTTTCAGAGCGAAGAGTAGCAGTGGGAGTAGGAGAGGACAAGGGACCTGACTGATACTGTGTCTCAGGTTCAAGTGGAGACCTATAGGGATGTGAGTGTGCTGACTCTCTCCCGAGTCAACACAACATAAGCAACCCCTCCTACTCTTCCTTCCCTTACGATAGGCATGTGCAGGTGATGACCCCTCGGCCAAAGGGGCACGAGGGGATGGCTGGGCAATAGGTCGAGCCCTCGGTGTAGGAGAGGGAATTGCTGAGGTCCTCTGAGATAGTAGAGAGAAGAATCTCGCTGCCTCCTCATCCATCATCTGTGCTACAAACTCGTCGGGACTCCCAACAAAGCCATGGGATGCTAGCAAAGGAGTTCCCCGAGCGGTAGTCACAGTGCTACATCCGAGAGGAGTCGGGCCAAGGGTAGTCGCAGTGCTACGTTCGAGAGGAGTCACGAGCCACGGGCCAGGGCTAGGCCCCTGAGGTGTTTCCTAAGAGGAATCAAAGTCCTCTTGAGAATAGAGATCGTGATGTCTCCTAATGCGAGGCTATCCATTCTCATCAGACGTGCGATGTGATCCCATTCTAACGTAGACACAAACACAAAAACAAAAAACAAACATAAGCATAGGCATAGGCATAGGTATACGCTTATGAAAAGAAGACAAAAAGAGAATAAGAGAGAAGAGAAAGAAGAGAAAAGGATGAAAAAAGACGAGAAAGAAGAGAGAAGGAGAAGGAGAAGGAGAAGAGAAAGAAGAGAGAAGGAGAAGGAGAAGAGAAAGAAGAGAGGAAAAAAGAAGAGAAGGAGAAGGAGAAGGACATGTATAAGCATATGATTATGAAAAGAAGAGAAAGAGGGGGAAGAGGGGGAGAAAGAGAGAGGAATTAGAGGAAAATGAGACATGCTCATGAGAGAAGGAAAGGAGGAAGAGGGGAAAAAGAGATTGAAAGAAGAAAAGGAGAAGGAGAAGGAGAAGGAGAGGGAGAGAGAAGAAGAGGAGAAGGAGACATATGCTCATGCATAAGCATAAGCATAATAGAAGGAAGAGAGAAGGAGACTTATGCTCATGCATAAGCATAAGCATAAGACAAGGAAGAGGGAAAAAGAGCATAAGCATAAGAGAAAGAGAAAGAAAGGAAAGGATATGCTTATTCTTATGCATAAGCATAAGAGAAAGAAGAGAGAAGGAGAGGAGAAGGATATGCAAGGAAAAGGAGAAGGAGAAGGAGAAGTAAA
This sequence comes from Dipteris shenzhenensis, assembly GCF_047967505.1. NCBI lineage: Eukaryota > Viridiplantae > Streptophyta > Polypodiopsida > Gleicheniales > Dipteridaceae > Dipteris > Dipteris shenzhenensis. The sequence continues at coordinate 35,307,290 of NC_141598.1, read as the reverse complement.
CAAAGCATATGCTTATTCTTATGCATAAGCATAAGAGAAAGAAGAGAGAAGGAAAAGGAGAAGGAAAAGGAGAAGGAAACAAAGCATATGCTTATGCTTATGCATGAGCATATAAGCATAAAAGAAAAAGAGAGAAAGCTTAAGCATAGGCATAAGAGGGAAAAAGAGCATAAGCATAAGAGAAAAGGAAAGAAAGCATATGCTTATGCTTATGCATGAGCATATGAGCATAAAAGAAAAAGAGAGAAAGCATAAGCTTGTGCTTATGCATGAGCATATGAGCATAAGCATATGTATTTGCCTATGCTTATGCTTATGCATGATCATATGAGCATATGCTCATGCATAAGCATAAGCATAGGCAAATACATATGCTTATGAAAAGAGATTGAAAGAGGGGAAAGAGGGGGGGAAAGAGAGAGGTAAAGAGGAAAAGAGGAAAAGAGAAGGAGAAGGAGAAGGAGAAGGAGACATATGCTCATGCATAAGCATAAGCATAAGAGAAAGAAGAGGAAAAAAGAGCATAAGCATAAGAGAAAAGGAAACAAAGCATATGCTTATGCTTATGCATGAGCATATAAGCATGAAAGAAAAAGAGAGAAAGCTTAAGCATAGGCAAATACATATGCTTATGAAAAGAGATTGAAAGAGGAGAAAGAGGGGGAAAGAGAAAAGGAAAAGAGATTGAAAGAGACGAAAAAGAAGAGGGGAAAAGAGCATAAACATAAGAGAAAGAAGAGGGGGAAAGAGATTGAAAGAGGGGAAAAAGAAGAGAAGGAAAGGAGGGTGAAAGAGATTGAAAGAGGGGAAAAAAGAAGAGGGGAAAAAAGATTGAAATTAAAGAGGGAAAAAAGAAGAGAAGGAAAGGAGGGAAAAGGAGATTGAAAGAGGGGGAAAAAGAAGAGGGGAAAAGAGATTGAAAGAGGGGAAAAATAAGAGGGAAAAAGAAGAGAAGGAAGAGGAGAAAAGAGGGAAATTAGAAGAGGGAATAGGGGAAGAGAGGGGAAGAGAGGGTTCCTACGCCCATCACTGCAGCTAGCACTTAAGGCGCTAGCTGCAGGCCAATGCAAATAACAAAAATAACAAAAGGAAAAAAGAGGAAGCACTTTCTTACTTGGAATAGTCCCACTCGGTGTTTTGTGGGCTGGCCCTACAAAAGAAAGGAAACATACAATTTTTCAAATAACTAGTTAGAGGAAGGAGGAGTTTAAAGAAGCAACTTCTCAAACGGATTGGATTGAGGAGACAAGCATAAACCTACAAACATGGAGAAAGCATAAGCCTACAAACAAGGAGAAAGAGGAGGAAGGGAAATACAAAAAAGACTAGAAGAGGTGAGTCTTCTTTCTTTTACAAAATCTCGTTTTTTATCTTTAACCCTTGAAAATCAAGCATGAAAAATAGCATATAGCCCTAGCAATACAAGGAAAAACATGCTTCAATACTTACAAAATGAAATCTCATAAAAAACAAACCTATATTGCTTAAACAGACTCACCTTCTTGAAAAACTTCTTTTCACACAAGCAAAGAGGGAGAAGGGTGGAGAGGGAGCACAAGTGTTAGGAGAGGGGTTGAGTAGTGGTGAGGAGTGGAGAATAGAGAGGAGGAAAGCGAGGTCGTCAGATATAGGTGGGAGGAGAGATTGCTTTTCTCACAATAGAGATTGCTAAAGAAAGCACTGCATCATGGGGTTTCGGGTTTTAACCCACAGCGTCGCTATATAGCGACGCTGGTCAGTCGCTATATAGCGACATTTATATTTAAAAGCGTCACTATATAGCGACGGAACAGAGGAAATCATCACTATATAGCAATGGAACAGAGCAAATCATCGCTATATAGCGATAGAATAGAGAAAAACGTCGCTAAATAGCAACATTTTAGGGCACTTATTGTTAAAAGCTAAAAAAGAAGCTCATAGGTGGCTATTTTATTACTGTTAATAGATTTCCTTGCAACTTATGTTGTGATTTTAGAAGTGTGCAAATGGAAGGGATGAGTGGACGCTCGTCAAATGATGCACCAATGCCTGGGAGCACAAAGTGGCTTATGGAGAGGTTGTATTGTCATTGCACTCATTGCAAGCGAGAAGTACGACATCAACATCGTATTATCATGCGCCACTTGCAGATGTATGGGAAGGAGCCCGAACCAATACCCACCGTTGGTGTTGCACATGTTGATGGATTATCGGTAAGTCAAAGCTATTTGAGTTCGTGGTTAATATTGGAAACCTTGAGACAAGATCTTAGATTTACACGAAATCTTAAAACAGGATGAGGAGGCTAACGAGGGTACGCATATACCTTCACACTTTGATCAAGACTATAGTCTCCCAGATGATGACGAGGGTATGGTTGACATGATGGATTCTAGTTTTAGGGGCACTACATCCCATGTACACATGATGTCAGAGTCTGAGGTCAAAATGCGAGAGTTGCAATCAACACAGTTGTACGAGGGTGCTAGGATGTCTAAACTACGTGCTTGTCTCTCAATCTTAAATCTGCAAGCAAAGTATGGGTGGTCAGATACAAGTGTCTTGGCCTTAATGAGGTTAGCTCCTGCATTAATTTGACTCATTATTTGGATATTGTTTGTTTTCAGAATCATCATGTATGGATTAGTGTACCGAATCATCATTATTCGAAGCCTATGTATGTTTGAATTGTGATAGGTTGCTCCAGAAGATGTTGCCTGCACCAAATACCATGCCTGCATCAAGAGATGAAGCGAAGAAGATGCTAACAACGGTGGGTATGGATTATGATACCATCCATGCTTGCCGTAATGACTATATTCTCTTTTGTCGTGAGCATGGAGATTTGGCTAGTTATCCAAAATGTGGGGAACAGTGATATAGAGATGACTTGCAGGGTGAGCAGATACCGGTAAAGGTCTTGAGACACTTTCCCATCATTGCAAGAATACATCACATGTTCCGATGCAAATCCATAGCGGAGTTGATGACATGGCATGCATCTCATCAGTCCACTGATGACACATTGAGGATTCCCGTAGATTGTGCAGCTTGGAAGCACATAGACAATCAGTGGTCAGACTTTGCAAGGGAGCCACGCAACTTACTGCATCTTGGGCTCGCCATGGATGGCATGAATCCTTTCGGGTTACGCTTGACATCTTGGTTGACATGGCCCATAGTCATGGTGAATTACAATATCCCACCATGGCTAACAATAAAAAAGGGACACCTCATGCTTGCACTACTTGTGCCAGGGAAGTACAAGGCAAAAAATATGGACGTGTACATGGCACCTTTTATAGAGGAGTTACAAATATTATGGAGAGGAGTGCGGGTCTGATATATTTCCAGAGCTCCTAGACATACCAATGATATTTTGGTCAGGGGTATCTTGATGTGGACCATGCATGACTACCCAGGATATGGAGAGTGCACAGGTACGTGGTTGTGTCTCTACATGTATAATATAGGATTATGTCTTTATGACTCTCTTTCGCATGCATGTGTTATACTAACACATTCATGCACGCGTGCAGGACTTGTTACAAGGTACCATGCTTGTCCTATTTGTGGATCGGGTTTCGCTTGCATGATACTCCAAACATATGAGGAAAAAAGTTTATGAAGGTCATGCTCGATACCTTCCACTAGACCATCTCACGTGTGGAGGTCAGCTTGATCCACCACCATCATATTTGAAGGCAAGTGATTGGATTCAGGCTTGGAGGGTGAATGGAGAGGAACCTCCTCTTGGTATGAAGAGGCTATCGATCTTTCACGAGCTTCCTTATTGGGGTCACTTACAAATCAATCATCTCTTGGATCCCACGCATATCTTCAAGAATGTGGGGGCTACTATTTGGGCACACTTGGTTGGTTCCAAAGACTCGAGAGGAGTGCAAGAAGACTTGCGTCCTATGAATAGGATGACTCATTTGTGGCCCCAAGCGCATGCTTCAAGAAAATTTATCCTCCCGAAAGCAACGTGGATCCTCTCTACGAGGGAGGAGGCAGCAGTCAAGGCAGACATTGCCTCTTTCCAAACACCCACAGGGTACATGCATTGCTTGAAAGGAGCATTTTCAAAGGACAATAAGCTTAGTGGGCTCAACTCCCATGATTGGCACAAGGTCTTACATGTATTCTAAGCTGTAGGATTAGTGTACCGATAATCGTGATGTGTTAGCGCAATTATGATTATGTTATATTGTTGACATGACTTCTTTGTTGCTTTGATAGTTCATCCTCCCAATTACAATAAAAGGGTGCTTACAAGAATATGTTAGAAATGCTATATTCAAGATCAGTGATATTGTGAGGTATGCCTACTATTAAATCGCATTGATTGCATTTTCTTCAATTTAAGCTAATTAATCTGTAGACTGATTACAAAAATATCTTACGTGGGCATGTGAAATAGGTGGATATCTCAAAAAGAGATCTCCATATCGAGCATCAAGAAGGCTAGGGTGGAATCCACCGAAGCCGTATGCTTGCTTGAGAAGCACTTTCCCTCGAGGATTATGACAACTCAAGTACACTTGCTTCTGCACATAGTTGATGAGGTAGCTATTGCAGGTACCATTCATAGTCGGTGGATGTTTTTTCTCAAGCGATTTATGAAAACTTTGAAGGGATTTGTAAGACAAAGAGCAAGACCAGAACCAAGCATGGCAGAGGGATGGCTTGTGCAAGAGTCATTAGTATATATCACGGAGTTTCTTGCATCCACGGATCTTGATATGCCGCAAGCTTGGCATAACAAGGATGATGATCGCATCGTTGGCAAGGTTCCCCAAGGAAAAAGGATTGAAAGAAAGATGAGCGAAATGAAATGGAGAAATTCAATAACTTTTGTATCCTCAATAACAAGGAGATGCAGAAGTGGATTGAGAGATATGAAGCAGCCAAAGTAGAAAGAATAAATGCAAGGACGAGATATGTACAGGCAATCACAACCATATTCACAGGATCTGGCTCTTCTCCCCACTCACATGTCACTTGATTGGTTACAACTGGCTCTGCATAAAGCCGAATGCGATGGAGAGACAATAAATGAGCATGAGCGAGAGTTATCATCTGGATGTATGATGCATGTAAGTTTCTTACCTCTTGACGTAATTAAGTAATTATTTGTGGCAATATATGCTATAAAATAGATGCATCTTCATTTTTTAAATGATGCTCTTTTACAATACAAAAAGTATAGTGCATTATGGTCATATGAGAGTCACATATGATTGTGGAGTCATAGCTATCTTCACACAAGATAGCCGAGCAAGTGCTTCGGATACCAATCTTCTCTCCTCATAGTTGGATTATTGTGGAACCATACGCAAAATCTATGAAGTTGATTTCAGATGATTTAGTATTTTCATTCTTGATGTAAAATGGTTTAGAACTATTTACACCGGTCCCCATGCGACAGTGAGAAAAGATAGTAGCAGTTTCTTTACAATAGACTCCGCCAAACTTTGGACCGATGAAAGTGATACTTTTGTTCTTCCCAAGCACTGTGAGCAGGTGCATACTAATGATTTAATTAATCAAAGCTTTCATTTTTAAAGATCCATTGATACATGTACTTAAGCATAATTTCATATATATAATTGACGACATTTGGCACCCATCTTCAATATAGGTGGTTTTTCATCTGGATCGTTTTGATCCAAGATGGTGGTACATGATCCAAGTTGCACCACGAAGTAAGCAAATTTTTGAAGATAGAGATGTGGATATGGAGATGCCACTACCAATGCCGGATCCAATTGATCCAGATGAATCTAGCGAAGCAGATGAAGATCACAATATGAGCCAAGAGAAAGATGCGCATAATGACATCGCACGAGAGGAAGATGGAGATCACGATATTGAGGAAGAACACAACAATCATCAAGCATCACCACACTTTATTGAAGAAGATGATTAAGTACTTTTAGGTGAACGTATGATGCTAGAGTACGATGATGATATAGGAGATCAACTCGGTATAGAGTTAGAGATAGACTTGTTTGGCACGTTAGACTTGGCTCAAACCGTTGATGTAAATGCTTTTCATTGACTTTTTTCAACTCAAACTTGGACATGAATATATGAGCTTCAAAGGCTTGATGTACATGCTCTCGTACTTTTATTCTCTCAAAAGATCAAACATGTATGAAAATTTAAAAAAAATTACCATTTGAGAAAACTAACTTTTAATGTCAATATGAGAAAAAAAACTCTTTGTAAAACGTCGCTATAAAAAAGTATCTCAGTGTCACTATATAACGACACTTACAATTCTGATAAAAGTCACTATATAGCAACCCTTAACGAGGCATGCTTCCAATATTGACGATTAGTGCCCCTCGCATGCCAAACATCGGTACTTAAACATCGCAATAGGATCCATGTGTAGTAGTGAACTATTCCAAAAGTAAATCATTTCATGCACTAATGTCTACTCTACCATTTTCCTAAATTTTGCTAGTATCTCTGTACTATATTTTATGCATCTAGAATGAAATCATAAGTTATGAAACTAAACTAAAATTCCAAGCCATGCAACTACCTAGTCCTAAGTGACAAGTCATCATTCCAAAGAGTTTACAATCTAGACAAGTAACAACTTATATACTTCATGCATAAAATCAAAATCATCTATTTTTTCAAAGCAAAGTATGTCACATGCAACTAACTTACTCTTCACCTATAAGTTGTGAAACTAAATTGAAATTCCAAGCCAGCAACTACCTAGTCCTAAGTGACAAGTCATTCCAAAGAGTTTCCAATCTAGACAAGTAACAACTTATATACTTCATGCAATTAACTTACTCTTCACCTAATAGTATGTGTAATGCAATTGCTAATTTTCCAATTAGTATCTAAGTGGGAGTGGATTCCAACCAGCAAAAGAGAGCCCACCACCGACATTCCACAGTATTCTAGGAATCTTGGATTTTGTGAATACTACAAGTGCGGCGCAGGTATATATAACATTAATGACACCGACTAGTATTGCTAATTGTACCAGAAGTCGGTGTAAAGGTATACTGGTCGGTGTAGAGAAATACCGGTCGGTATATTCTAAACTAGTCAGTATTATGAAATACTAGTCGTTATTGTGTGAAGATACCAACCAGTCTATAAGTATACCAGCCGAGAATTGGCTGGAGCCGATTACGGATAAAAATCCCTACTGTGGCATTTTAAAATGCCCCAAAGCAACTTTAAAAACGTTTTAAATGTTTTAATACAGTTGGACTAAATGAGGATACATATATTTTTGCTCTCAGGTCAAAAATCAGTGAACCAAAAGACCTGTAACAACTCGTTCGTTGATGAATAATATTATACCATGTGCCAGATGGAGGTTCACTTAGGCCAACATAGAACATCTCGTATGTGGTTAAAATTCATACTATATATTACTGAAACTCTACAAACTAGTATTTAAGAGTGATGAGGAAATATTTGACTTTGAGCCAGTTGCGGGCTCACTTATGCTGGCCGTTTGCATCTCTCTCGAAGTCTAGCCAGTTGTGGAGCTCGCAATTGTCAGCTCATAGCAAACTCACAAAATTATGTTGCATATGTGTGGAAAGATAGTGGTATACATAGGTTCACTATCCTTATGTTTTATAGATTATTAGGTGAAACAAATTAGATTTGAATATATTACATCCGTTTTAATTTGTAGCTTTTATTAGATTTGAAACACCATAGTACATATATACATAGAAAAAAACAATATTGAGGATTGAGGATATTAGGTTAACAATTTCTCCTAGCTTAGAAAGTAGTAGTAAAACAATTTCTCATAGCTTAGAAAGTAGTAGTAAAATTAATTATAAGGACTTGTGTAAGTGATGCTAGTTACTACACTAGTGTGCATAAAATACCGACATTCATCAATAGAGCATGATGTTGCGGATGATCATGGTGCACATAGATTCTTACTTGAGAGAGAGAGGAACATGGGAAAAGGCAATTTGCCATCCCATGCCTATTTCAAGAGGTATATTACCACATTCACAATCATCCAATTACGTCAGGAGGGGACAAGACAGTTGGATGATTTCTCTCTCTCTCGCTCCAGCAAGCTTGCATGGAGTATTCTAAGTCAGTGTTCCAAATAGCCACATTGATTTTGGACGAAGAACTGAAAATGATTCAAAAAAATGTGATGTGTCATAGATCCTAAATGATATCGTAGTATCCAAAACATGATTACTAATGTGAATATACATAGAACTTATATAAGTTTTTGTATGTTTCTCTTACAGCCTTTATTGGAAGTATGGCTCCAGAAAAATGAGAAAGGAATCCAACAAAGGCTCGCGATTATGTTACGATGTTACCTAACAAAAAGTGGAAATGCAACTTTTGTCATGAAGTGTACTTAGGCTCCGGCACCAGAATGCAAAAGCAATTCTTGGGTGATAGCAACAAACAAATTGGAAAATGCAAGGAGCCAAGAGTTGAGAGAGTTATAGCCACTCTAAGCAGCCAAATGCCTAAAAGTACGCACAACCAGGTACATGATATAGTCACACGTCACCAATCCCAACCTCAAGAACATATGCTGGATGATTTACTCACACCTCTAGCTAGTCAATTTGTAGATGTGCCACCTCAAAGTAGTGGTGTGGCCTCATTCACACAGATGACAAGTTGCTCTATGAAGTATATGGATAGTGGACAATGTAGTGATATTTCTCATTTGCAATTGTATGCACATCCACATCAAAGATCTTTGGAAGAGTCATTTAGACAACAACATATAGAGAAAGTGCAACAAGATGTTTTTGAGGCCATTTGTTGCACTGGTTGCCCACTAAGCATGGTTCAAAACCTGGATTGGAAGAGAGCTATGACATCTGTAGCAAAGGCAGATCCAGGATTTATGTTGCCCAGTTACAATGCTATCTGCAACAACTACATGGATGCATACTATGAGAGGATGAAACTAGAGATGGAGCAAGTAGTATACGATGGTATTGAGAGAACAGGATGTACCATTGTTAGTGATGGATGGAAAAATGTCACCAAGGGGCCTCTTATCAATATCATGGTAGTGACATTTAAGGGGGAGGCTTTTCGTCAATCCATCGACACAAGTGGTATTGCCAAGATAGGTGAATACATTGTTGAACAATTGGAGGCTGCAATCCTAGATGTTGGGGAGCATAACGTTGTTTAGATAATCACCGACAATGCAAAGAACTATAGGAAAGCTGAAATTTTTATAAATCAAAAATATCCTACCATTTGGGCATCGCCATGCTCTTGCCATTGCCTTGAACTTGTGCTTGAGGATTGGTATAATCAGTAGAGACTGTTTGGTTCAAAGCCACTGTAGATGAAGGAAAAAGATTGGTTTTATACTTCCTCAACCACGAGAGATTGTTGGGCACATTTAGAAACCACCAACCTGTAGAACATCCACTAGGGTTTTTGAAACCTGGCAAAACATGTTTTGGAACAAACTATATAATGTTGGACCATTTGCTCAAGCTAAAGGAGTTGTAATGGAGACATTATTCAGTGTAGAAGCTAGCAAGTGGATAGCTAAGTCAACCAAACAAAATGCTCACACTGAATTCTCAGAGATGAAGCAAATGGCTCACACTGCTAGCTTTTGGAAGAGAATAGCTAATGCAACTGATGCAATGATGCTAGTATGGTTTCCCATTCGGAAATTAGACGTGAGATCCAAGTTTGGGCAATGCTTACATGGCATGGTGGCTGACTACCGAGCAAGACCTCTTAAAGGAAAAAAGAAGATCCACAGGTGAGAAAGTTGGCTACAGTGTTGTTCATCATGCCACTTTGCAAAAGATGTTTCGAAAGCAATGGAATCATGCTCACAATGACCTCCACTATGCTGGCCATATTCTAGATCCCCAATGGTGGGAGTATCATCCGGAAACGTTGGAACACATAATGCGGCCTTGTCATAATCTCTTGGGATGATTTTTTGAGGATGGATCTGAATATGCTGCTGCTGTCAAGGAATTATCCACTTTTTGAAATAGGGAAGGTTTGTTTGCATATACAAGAATACGAGATCTTGCAAAGGAGATGCCTACACGATGATGGTGGGAAGAGTGTAGATCTTTGACACCTCATTTGCAAATGTTGGCATTGAAAGTGCTATCCCAGCCTTGTAGCAACTCATCGAGTGAATGAAATTGGAGTAATTACAAGTTTGTTCATTCAGTCACAAGAAATCGCTTGAAGATAGAAAGAGCAAAGAAATTGGTATATGTTTATGCAAATGGTAGAGTTTTGGATGATGTTAAGGGAGAGAGCAATGATGGAGATTTAGCCAAGTGGGTACATTGTGATCTCCCAAGTCCGTTGCATGATCCTCCCAATGTTGGACAATTGCAAGTTGCAGCAGCAACCGAAGCAAGCTCTAGTGATGAGGAGGATGAGGAAGAGGAAACTTTGTGATCACTCATGAGCAATCATTCCCAGGCTTGAAATACTATATACACTATTGATCGTGCTTACATTCTGACTTATTAAATAGTGTGCTAATTAATTGACATCATATCAATTTTGTTGATTGATGTCATACCTATTGGAATTTATGCTAAAGCATTTTTTTGTTTGGCATCCACATCAATTTTGTTAATTGATGTCATATCAATTGGAAATTATGCTATAGCATTTAGATGGTATTACAATCGTGCTCACGTTTTGTTAAAATAAAATTGACGTACATTGATGTCATCAATTTTGTTGATGGATATCATACCAATTTAAAGTATTGCTAAAGTATTTAGATGGTATTATAGTTGTTTTACTTCAATGTTTGAACTTGGAACATATTATCCAATTGCTTGCAACCTCCATGTACTTGTGTAAGTGATGCTAGCTATTGTACTAGTGTGTGTAAAATACTGACATCCGTCAATAGAGCATGATGTTCCATATTATCATAGTGCAGATAGATGCTTAAGGACGTGGGAAAAGGTGATTTGCCATCCCATGCCTATTTTAACATGTAGATTACCACGTTTATAATCATCGAACCATGTCGGAAAGGGGCAAGACAGTTCGATGATTTCTCTCTCTTGAGGTCTTGCATGGAGTACTCACATGTTGAAAGTTTGGTTAAAAATGCATTTCAAAGGGATAAATTATTTTTTATGTATGAAAGCAATTGAATTAACTGAACTCCTTAATTTGACAGTACTCAATGGCTTCAGAGAGGAATGGAGGTTCAACAGCAGCACACAACTACGTTACAATGATAGCAAGAAATTGTTAGAGATGTCATATCTACCATCAAGAATTTTGACGCTCACCGGCGAGGATGTTATGGCACTTTGTGGGAGATGTTAATAGGACAATGCCATGGTGCAAAGGTGATGGTGCACAAAGAGTGGCCGCCATCTTATAGCCACCTACTAGTATTAACGTTGACATAACAACACAGTCTATAGATGAGGGTGAAGTTGTCGCAAACGTGGATAATAATGTTACGATGCTAGACGATGGACGGTGGAGATGTAATATCTATCATCAGACATACATTGGCTCTTACTTAAAAAGGAGTTGCATTTCTTGGGTGATGTGCATGGAAGAATTTCAAAATGCAAGGGGCTAAGAGATTAAGGCCCTACAAACTCTTGTTGCTACCATTTTGGGACTTGTTGTCCAACATTACTGTTTTCAGGCATTGTAAATCACCTTTTTAATTTTGAATTGATGTATGGTAAAACTGATTTTGCAAAGGGTAAATATGGTGAAACTAACATTTAATTTTTATTTCACTTCAAATTATGCTCATAATAATTACTTCAGCAATTGCACTTATTCCTAGTTTTGCAAGTTGACTGAAGGATGTTACAAAATTATCATTTCTAAACTATGATCTCTTATTAAAGTTCCTCAAGTGGACCCTATTTAAGTGGAGTAGACGTTGCATTATTTACAATTCCACTTCAAAGTATGACAATAACAATGCATCCACATTAATTACTTCAATAATTTTCAACAATCAATGCATCCACATTAATTAATTAAACAATTTTAAACAAACATTGCATTTTTATTAATTCAACGTGGAGCACTTCATCCTTTTCACAATAATAATTTAACTTGGAGATTGCGTGTCTGCCATTCAAAAATATTATTGTTATAAAAAATGGGCTAGCACTATCCATATGAAATGAGCCCATCAGAAAAGTAGGTCGTAACATGGAAATATTCATAAAGTATCAAGTATATGGTAATATTGATAAAAAATTGCCTCATCAAAAAACTAATCCAATAGATAGCTACATGCATAAAAGATTCTATCAATACTAGCTATATACATACATGACTCTATGAGGATCAAAATAAATTAACCAAAAAATGCTCTCTAGCTAACTCGTGCTCCAGTGGTGGCTGGTACGTGGGTGCCCTAAGTGCCCAGTGGAATATGCATCCCGTGGCGATATAGCACCATAAAATAGTCACAAACAATCGCTATCTCGAGCACCATGCTAGAGAGAATCATGAGTATAGCGAGGATGATCGCCATGGAGATGATCGACTACTAAAATAAAGTATTACATTTATGAGAATAAGATACATTTCAATTATCATCGTAAATAAATTTCTTCAGAATTGAAAAATACACCATTGTAATAGGAATATTAATTCAATACACCTTTGAAACAAACCCTCAAAACATTCATTGCAAATACATAACACATGCCCAAAAATTAATTTTATATTATAAATATGTTTGTATACAAAATTCTTCCTCTCCTTAGCATTTAAATTGAATGTAGCCTTGGATCAGGAGAGTATGTTGCATCGATGCTGAGCATGTCATACAACTCATGTGCCACAGGGGCATTGCATGCCGCACATGCACTTCTCACCTTTAAGGTACCTTATTCACAAGACAAACAAGGTGAAAGTGATGATCACAAGGGATGGCATAGTATCCTGTGGCCCTATCAAAATGATCTTGGCAGATTGGGCAACATGGCCCATCCACGATGTATTGTAATGTTCTAGGTATCGTGGATGGTTTGCACATGGCGAGGCCAACAAAATCACGACTGATTTCCGAGACTATGCCCCCATCTTCGATATGTTGCAAGGTGGCTTGTGCATCATGCGCTTGTTGAGAATAATTGCTTGCTATTATGCACATGACCGCGTCTGCATTATTGTCGATATCAAGCCACTAGCTGATTTGGGATAATAGTGCATGTAATCTTTCATTGTCGCTTCTCACCCGCTCAAGTTCTTGCAGCACTCGCTGATGCTCTTCTATTGCATCTCATACAGTGGCAGTCGTAAATGTGACATCTCGCTCAACACATGCTCCCTGTCTATCTGCCTCTTCGATATTCATATAGAGATCTTCACTTGTGTGATAGAGGCTACACATTCAATAAAGTCACATACAAACTTATCAATTGATGTTGGGTTGTAATTCTTCAAAAAAACCCGAAAGTAAATGATCGACATCATATTTAAATATTATATTCACTTGAGACTGGACTACCGACGCTTTGTGGATGTTCGACTACCACGGGTCTGGCACTTGGCGTACATGGATCCTCGCATACTCGAGTAACTAAGGCAAAGACCCCTTCACGCCCAAGCACAAACTTTGCATATAGCATCTTTGCAAAGTATTTGGGAATTTCAGAGCAAAATTTTCTAGCAAAAATCATCTCCCGGATGCATTGTGTATTCTCTTTCATGGCTTCATTATAACACCGCATAAGGGACCATCGCCCATATTTAGGAGCATTTTTGCTACAATCCCATATAGTCTCTAAATCATCATCTGAGATGAGGAGATTTATAGCCGAGTACTTCATGCCATTACGGTTGTGGAAAATATTGGCTTGGGCAATTGCCTTTGTTTGCTCTTTTAGTGATAGATGCATGGTAGCATCAACCATGTCCATCATGAACTGCATCGCTTGACTACCACATGTGCGTTCATCTTGGGCTTGGTACTTTGTTTGTGTGGATGGTCGAGAGGGTGTTCTTGATGATGATGCCATTGTTTTGGGGAAATGCTAAACCCTAAACATAATAGCAAATATACGAGTTCAAGACATGATACATACATACATTCAAACACATTTGCTTCTCATCCTATTGTAGAAGATTGTTTTCTCAAAATTTCAAAACATAAATCCTAAACAACCAATGAAATACATAAATCCATTTCAAAATATTGCAAATTTTATTTTAGGAATATTTAAAAACTACAAGACTTGCAAATGGAAATATGATTTGGAAATGGAAATATGATGACTTGCAAATGAAAAATTTATAGATAAGTTTTCATATCATCCATTGGATGCATTGCATCATTTTCATCAACACGGTGTGCGTGAAGTTTAGTTAGCAACAATTCCATTGCCATCTGTTCCCGAGGCTCATTCTGGCACAAGTTGAATTTACAATCCCACAACAACTTGATTACATGCCTCGAGTATAGTTCATCACTTGACGGTGCGGACCTACACCCCACAAGGAAGTTGGCTATTTCACCAAGTAACCAACCGGCAACATAGCAATCTGACATGTTTGACCATGTGCCATTTGATTGAGGAAAAGCATCATTTCTTGTGTAAAGATCCAATGGTGCAAACCAAGGGAAATCTTGACTTTGGAGCATGTGCTTGAACCTGGTCGGGCTTGCTCTCAATTTTGTGGAGACACCTTCCCCAATCAATAATGCTCACCCACACAGATTTCCCATCTGGTGTGAAATCCAGCACATAGTTTCTAGCATTCAAATTAGTGTGTCTGAACCCCCTCTCATGCACTGCTTTCATTGCACTAGCAATAGCTATGCAAATGGCAAGAACGTTCTTACAGAATAGGCGTGCTTGCATCTAACTCCGTGTATCCTGCCATGCATTGCAAGGCTACTCGCGAAAGTTGCAGCCTCGCCTTGCCCAGTTTGGATAATCATGATACATGGAAGGTAGGCTCATGAGCATATCATGAATACTACCTCCATTGAAGTATGGATTGATTAACCAAATATCACTAACATGTGTGTAACCATTTGCACGACACACGGTCCTATGCATTATAGTCATTGCCAGCTCTGTCTTCAATGATCTATGTGCTTGTGCAGTATCGTGCCTCAACTTCTTGCCAGCATAAGATAGGGTTGGCTTGAAACCTGGCACACCCTCTATCTTAACTCGATACACTTTTCCTTCCACCCCCTGCTTAATTCCTTAAGAATTGTCAATGCAACTAGTGGGAAGTGTACCATTGTAGAGCACATGTCGGCAAACTTTGTGCACACGTCTATTTGTGCCTTGCCATCTTGACTTCTCGTGTCTATTTTTTCTAATGAGCCACTAGCAACTTGGGTATAATATTGCATGGCGACATTCGATAGTCTACCGGTCGCACCTTTTTCCTTTCGATTTTTCCTATGAAATGGCACCACGGGATTCCTTCCATTCTATGAGCCACCTATCCAACTTCAACCCTGCTGTGTCTGTCAAGGGCTCTGACTACTTTATCATTTCCCATTGTGCAACTATATCACCCAACACTCTAGGTAGGAAACTTAGTATAGCATATTCCTCCTCTATCTGCTCCACCTCTCCGCACCTCGTCTAGCTACAGTCAAATTGAGCAAGTATGCACTAATGCATTTCATCCAACTTAGACTTGGTATGCAGAATGTCTCTTATTTTCTCCTCACTCAATGTTATGATATGTCAAACACACACCCTACGGACAAGTTGTTGCAACTCGATTTCCCAAGTGTCTCTCTCTCTCTCTTTAAAGGGGTGGCTACCATGAGAAAGGCAGAGGTATAGATCTAATTCACACAACAATCATTATGTAAGCACTCGTGAGGTTATACTACCATGATGCATCACGATGTGTAGATACAAAAACCAATGCATAGCAATTAAGTAATTGAGACATCGAGGTCCAATCATAATGCATTACGTTAACACTCAACAGTCATTACAAAAATAAATGCAAAAAAGCAAGAAATAAAATTGAGATCTATGCACATGCTAACATGAATTTCTAATAGATAATTATAACGTGGACCCTAAAAGCAATAGCGTGCCTCATACAAATTACTCCAACAAATCCTATCAGGCTATCGAAGAAGGATAGGCTATAAAGATGAATAAGAAAACATATAACAACAATCACAATGTAATGAACCAAGATGATCTAGATCAACATTGCGTGATCACACATCTTGAGCTCGTTGGGAAACTCGTCGTCGAGATGAATCCAGCCGGCCAAAGCGAGTTATCATCTGGATAATAACTGGCTCTATTGACACCTACGTACAATATATATGAATATATGATAGTAGACCAAAGAGAGGTGAATCCAACTGGCCGAAGCGAGCCATCACTCGGCCTTGATCATGATACTACCTAATAGAATGTCACTCGAGGCGAGATGAATCCAACCGGCCGAAGTGAGTCATCATCTGGCCCCAAGTGATAAACATCACACATTCAAACACATATAAGCAAGCATAAATAAGCATCATACATATTCCTCTCTCTCTCTCTCAATTGGGACGAGGTGAATCCAGCCGGCCGAAGCGAGCCATCACCCGGCCTTAATCCTGATACTACTAGAACATCACTTGAGGCAAGATGAATCCAACGGGCCGCCGAAGCGAGTCATCATTTGGCCCCGAGTGAAACACATCATGCAAACACACACACAGAAGCAAGCAAGCACAAACATATGACATATTTCTCTCTCTTTTCTCTCAACTAAGGTAAGGTGAATCCAGTTGACCGAAGCGAGCCATCACCCGACCCTAACTAGAAATAATAGTAGCGAGGTCAGAAGCTCACCAAAAGCCTGAAGGAGAAGCAAAAAATAGCAAAGATGTGAAAAACTGTGGAAATTTTCGGTGAATTTCAGTGAACTATGAAAAAAATGACGGGAAGGGGGCTTTTTATAGAATCCAACTCAACATACCGATCGGTATGTCTACACACCGGTCAGTTTTTGTGGCCAATGCATGCATGCCACATGTTCGGTCCATGCACACCAATCGGTGTCACATTACACCGACCGGTATTTTCCCGAATATACCAACCGGTTTTTTGTTTCACTGACCGGTTTGTTGTATACCACTCGGTGTGGTGATTCACCGACTGGTTTCTTTTCACCGACCAGTAAATCCCAACAATGGTCGGTATTTTTGGGGAAATACCAATCGGCATTGGGATTTACCAGTCGGTCTATAGCCGATCAACCAGTGCACATTGACCGGTTGTAAAAAATGTGTTTTTTGCATTTTGAATGTCCACATGCATTTTTAATTTGAAAAACACGTTTTTTTCTTTTTAAAAACGTACTAAAAAAATCCTAGAGTCCAACGTAGTTAATGAATTTTATAAAGTCCATTGACATTATGTTATCTTGCTCCAGTGTGTTGTAGATGAGCTTTGCATTGCATGAATGGACCCAATGGTCGACATCAGCAGGAAGTGGTTCCAATATTCTTGTTGTTTGCATAGGTGCTCTTGGAAACCCAAACCTACAGCATTTGCTTCTTTTATTGCATGTTTTTCTATGCCTGTGCATTTGCATTTCCTTTTATTGTACTATAAATAATGAGATGTCTATTGATATGTATTGATGGGTCATTGCTTGCTTGGGTGTAGCCATTTTTGGTGAGGTTCAAGGACTTTTTTGTATATGGGTATCTTGCATGACCCATAACGTATGCATAGCTCAACGGAATTCGACAAACTTTGTCTTCAAGGTGTAGTACACATTCCAAACTTGAACATGAGAGCAAAAAATTATGGAATAACACAACAACACAAAGCAACTATAGATGCGCTTGATAGACACACGAAATAGTAGGCGCGTCTATAGGCGTTGCTTGAATAGAGAAATTACGGGCATGTCTAATAGCGCATCGAATAGGTCAGTTATTTGCGCATGTATTGACACATCTATTAGCGCATTTACACTGAGAAAATACGGGCCCGTCTAATACTACGTCTGTCAGAGCGTCTATTTGCATGTGTATCAATGCGTCTATTAGCGCATCTACACTGAGAATTAGATGCATATTTAGACGCATATTTAGATGCAAAACAGAGAATACAGAAAGTGAGATTTTGGTGTACATCACTGCTTTCCAAACATTGCCCATGATTACCAAAGCACATAATTTTAACAAAAACATCAATGCTTTTTTACAAACCCACATATAAAAGAATTAAGTGAGGTGAGGAGAATGAGACAATATGTAAAATAGTTTTGCCAATATCAATGATGGTCAATCTGATCCTCAATGAGATCAACCCGTGCCAAACTATCTCCTTCAAAATTCAAACAAGTGTTTAGATCTACAAATACATTCAACCAACTACTACTTGTGCTACTCATGTGCTCATAGAAATCAGCATCACCAATGGTAGGCTCGTCCTCACAGGTAATGGCCTCAATATCTGTATCTCCGATCTCATGATCATCCTCCTCTCTCGTATCACGGTCATCATCACCTCTATGGCCATGATCATCCTCCATATGCTCCATATTAGTAAATGTACTATACATCACTTTGGAACATGGCATAATAGGTATGACATGCCACCATCTATTATTATCCACCATTGGTTGATAGACAACCTAATTCGAACACAAATACAATCATGTTATTTTCCTTCCATCAAAGGTATCAAATCTTTAAAAGCGAGTATTTTTATATGTGTGCATAGTACCTGTTCACATTGTTGCAGTAGTACTAGTGTGTCCTTCCTACTTTGCCAAAACTTTGTGGAGTCAATAGTTACAAAGCCACTTGCATGGTGTTTGATTGTTGCATTAAGGTCTCTTTCCACCACATCCTTAAACCACTTTACATCCAAAACATACACAAAGAAGCGTCGAAAGTCAAGCTTAATAATATCTTGGATTATGCCACAATAATCATCCATGGCTCCATTGGCTCCCTCAAAGCTAGCAATGATGCCACAATCTTGTGTGTTTCTCTTATCATCAATCTGTTGTGTTCGAAAATGCTTGCCCTCACACCATATAGCATTGAACATAGTGCACTACACCAAGAAAAAATCAATTAAATAAGCAATCTAAATTATTGAAAGCTCTTAACTTATGCATAACATTCTATATACCGACCTTGCTCATGCATCCCCTAGCATACTCCCATTCTTCCATTGTAATATGCATCCCCTCGTCTTTCTCTGCTTTCTCCATTTTGTCAAGTAGACAATCCACTTGAATATCCTTTGGAAGTGCTTTTAGATACTGAGGGTATGGCACACGAGATCTGTGGTGTGTACGAAAGAGGGCCCTTTCTTCTTGTCTTCTTGCCTTTGCATCCTCATATCTTGTCACCCATCTTTTCATCACATCACTATTAAGCACCAATAGAGGTTGATATTATGAAGCAACTCCGTGTCTATTACTTTGTTGTGTCCTTTCCCTTGAGGCACAATAGAGGTCATCCTTAGGTCTTTATCATCTCTCCGAGCGAGCTATCCACATCAACAAGAAACTCAGAAATATATACAAGTGACTCTTGTACCAACCAACCCTCAGCCATGCTACCTTTGGGTCTTGCATTTTGTCTCACGAAGCCCTTCAAGGTCTTCATGAATTGCTCGAGGAAGAACAACCATCATGCATGTATAGTACCACATATAGAAATCTCATCCACCAAATGCACTATAAGATGTAGTTGGCTTGTGAGAATAGCACGTGGAAATGTCTCCTCCACTAAACAAACCACCTCCACTGACATAACTCGAGCATTCTCAAGCGTGGTGGGATCTATTTCCTTTGAGCTCACATACCTAGAAATGAAAAAGTATGCCATATTAGCAATATGAACACCTTGCATGGATCATTGATATGCATCATATTTTGTATCATGTAAAGTACCTCACAAGCTCACCTATCTTGTAAATACAATCCTTCACGTCCTTCGATGCACTACGAGAAATACTAGTAGGTAGTATGATCTGAACCCACGAGGAGGTGGTTGATTAGTTGCTTATAATTATTCACTCACAAATTTGAACGAAAAAAGATATTATGCACATAAAATACTTACTTGGAGCCTCTTGTGCCAATCATGAGATTTCAAGCCATATAATTTCTCTACACCTCTTTTCTTGCTCTTTGTAAAGGCCCCCTTCAAACACCTCATGCATCCAATGGGAGTACGAATTGTAGTAATAGCGCGCTTCACCACTACCATCTCTAGCTTTGATAACCTCCACGGTGCATGAGGTAAAAAAACATGCCCATTTGATCTCTCTTGTGACCAAGCTTCATGCATCCTCCCTGTGGTATGTAGATCCTCCCTTATGCCTACGGAATCTCTTGTCCCATTCAAATGCTCCCAAATGGTAGATGCCACATTCTTGAAGATATGCATGGGATCAAGCAGGTGATTGATCTTGAGGTGGGACCAATATGGTAAATGATAAAAGATGGAGTATCTAAACAAAAGCTGGTGTTAGCGGGCAATCTTTATTTCCAGCCAATATAGCACACAATAGTTACAAACCCTTACTGGCTCATGCCAAGTGGTGGAGTCATCGTGGAACCATCCCAAATTCTCATCCAATCTCCCACAATGAGTGATTGTGGGAGGACTTCATTCCAAGCACTACTACACATGGATCCTATTGCAACATTTATGTACCGACATTTAGCGCCCGCTTAGCGTTAATCGTCGGTATGAAAAGCGGGTTTCATAAAGCGTCACTATATAGCAACTCTTGCTAAAAGTCACTATATAGCGACTATTATAAAGGTCACTATATAGCGACTTTTAAGTGTCGCTATATAGTGACACTGATATACTATTTTATAGCGACATTTTCCAGAGAGGTTTTTTTTTAATATAGGCCTTAAAAGTTAGTTTTTTCCAATGACAAATTTTTTTAAATTTTCATACATGTTTGATCTCATAGAGAATAAAAAAATGAGAGCATGTACATCAAGCCTTTGAAGCTCATATATTCATGTCCAAGTTTGAGATGAGAAAAATCAATTAAGAACATTTACATCAGCTATTTCATCTTGAGCCAAGACTAAGGTGCCAAACAAGTCTATCTCCAACTCTATACCAAGTTGATCTCCTATATCATCATCATACTCTAGCATCGTACGTTCACCTAAAAGTATTTGATCATCTTCTTCAATAAAGTGTGGTGATTCTTGATGATCGTTGTCTTCTTCCTCAATATCGTAATCTCCATCTTCCTCCCGTGCGATGTCATTATGCGCATCTTCCTCTTGGCTCATATGGTGATCTACATCTTCTTTGCTAGATTCATCAATTAGATCCGGCATTGGTAGTGGCATCTCCATATCCACATCTCCATCTTCAAAAATTTTCTTACTTCGTGGTGCAACTTGGATCACGTACCACCATCTTGGATCAAAACGATCCAGATGAAAAACCACCTATATTGAAGATGGGTGCCAAATGTCATCAATTATATATATGAAATTATGCTCAAGTACATGTATCAATGGACTTTAAAACAAAAGCTTCGATTAATTAAATCATTAGTATGCACCTGCTCACAGTGCTCGGGAAGAACAAAAGTATCACTTTCATCGGTCCAATGTTTGGTGGAGTCTATTGCAAAGAGACCGCTACTATCTTTTCTCACTGTTGCATGGGGACCGTTGTAAATAGTTCTAAACCATTTTACATCAAGAATGAAGATACTAAATCCTCTGAAATCAACTTCATAGATGTCGCGTATTGTTCCACAATAATCCAACTATGAGGAGAGAAGATTGGTATCCGAAGCACTTGTGCGGCTATCTTGTGTGAAGTGACTCCACAATCATACATGACTCTCTTTGAATCGATGCGTTCCATGCGAAAATGTCATCCATATGACCATAATGCACTGTACTTTTTGTACTGTAAAAGAGCATCATTAAAACAATGAAGATGCATCTATTTTATAGCATATATTGCCACAAATAATTACTTAATTACGTCAAGGTAAGAAACTTACATGCACCATACATCTAGATGATAACTCTCACTTTATGCTTGCGCTTGTTTATTGTCTCTCCATCATGTTCGGCTTTATGTAGAGCTAGTTGTAGCCAATCAAGTGACATGTGAGTAGGGAGAAGAGCCAGATCCCATGGATATGGTTGTGATCGCCTGTACATTACTCTGAATCTCGTCCTTGCATTTATTCTTTCTGCTTTGGCCACTTCATATCTCTCAATCCACTTCTGCATCTCAGGGCTATTGAGGATACAAAACTTATTGAATTTCTCCATTTGCTCTTCGCTCATCTTTCTTTCAATCCCTTTTCCTTGGGGAACCTCGCCAACGATGCGATCATCATCCTTGTTATGCCAAGCTTGCGGCATATCGGGATCCGTGGATGCAAGAAACTGTGTGATATATACTAATGACTCTTGCACAAGCCATCCCTCTGCCATGCTTGCTTCCGGTCTTGCTCTTTGTCTTACAAATCCCTTTAAAGTTTTCATAAACTGCTCGAGAAAAAACATCCATCGACTATGAACGGTACCTGCTATAGCCACCTCATCAACTATGTGCACAACAAGTGGACTTGAGTTGTCATAATGCTCGAGGGAAGGTGCTTCTCAAGCAAGCATATGGCTTCGATGGATTCCACCCTAGCCTTCTCGATGCTCGATATGGAGATCTCTTTTTGAGATATCCACCTATTTCACATGTCCACATAAGATATTTTCATAATCAATCTACAAATTAAATAGCTTAAATTGAAGAAAATACATTCAATGCGGTTTGATAGTAAGCATATCTCACAATACCACAGATCTTGAATATAGCATTTCTAACATCTTCTTGTAAGCACTCTTTTATTGTAATTGGGAGGATGAACTATCAAAGCAACAATGAAGTCATGTCAACAATATAACATAATAATAATTATGCTAACGCATCACGATTATTGGTACACTAATTCTACTTAGAATACCTATAAGACCTTGTGCCAATCATGGGACTTGAGCCCACTAAGCTTATTGTCCTTTGAAAATGCTCCTTTCAAGCAATGCATGTACCCTGTCGGTGTTTGAAAAGAGGCAATGTCTGCCTTGACCGTTGCCTCCTCCCTCGTAGAGAGGATCCACGTTGCTTTCCGGAGGACAACTTTTTCTGAAGCATGCACTTGGGGCCACAAAGGAGACATCATATTCATAGCACGCAAGTCTTCTCGCACTCCTCTCGAGTCCTTGGAATCAACCAAGTGTGCCCAAATAGTAGCCCCCACATTCTTGAAGATATGCATGGGATCCAAGAGATGATTGATTTGTAACTGACCCCAATAAGGAAGCTCGTGAAAGATAGATAGCCTCTTCATACCAAGAGGAGGTTCCCCTCCATTCACCCTCCAAGCTTGAATCCAGTCACTTGCCTTCAAATATGATGGTGGTGGATCAAGCTAACCTCCACGTGCGAGATGGTCGAGCGGAAGGTATCGAGCATGACCTTCATAAACATGTTTCCTCATATGTTTGGAGAAGCGTGCAAGTGATTTCAGAGCTGGTCCACAAACAAGACAAGCATGGTACCCACTTGTAACAAGTCTTGCACACGTGCATGAATGCTCGGGGGGGTCACTATGTATAAATTCTCTATATCACATGCATTCAAGGCCTATATTTAAAGTCCCTTATCTATAAAAATTTTCATTAATAAAATGTACCCCTAAACCTATACAAATCTGTAAATTTTTTCCAAAAATATTTTAAATAGTCCCTTATGTATATTTATTTCTATAAATTTTAGAAATAAAAAAAATCCTTCTGTTGAACTCACGTGATAGGGTTACATATGATGAGTGACCCCCCCGAGCATGAATGTGTTAGTACAAGACATGCATGCGAAAGATAGTCACAAAAAAGCATAATCCCTCATTATACATGTAAAGACACAACCACGTACCTGCGCACTCTCCATATCCTAGGTAGTCATGCATGGTCCACATCAAGATACCCCTGACCAAAATATCATTGGTATGTCTAGGAGCTCTGGAAATATCAAAGGCCTGCACTCCTCTCCATAATATCTGTAACTCCGCTATCAAAGATGCCATGTACACATCCATATTTTTTGCCTTGTACTTTCCTGGCACAAGTAGTGCAAGCATGAGGTGTCCCTTTTTTATTGTTAGCCATGGTGGGATATTGTAATTTACCACGACTATGGGCCATGTTGACCAAGATGTCGAGCGTAACCCGAAAGGATTCACGCCATCCATGGCTAGCCCAAGATGTAAGTTGCATGGCTCCCTTGCAAAGTCCAGCCACTGATTATCTATGTGCTTCCAAGCTGCACAATCTGCGGGAATCCTCAATGTGTCATCAGTGGATCGATGAGATGCATGCCATGTCATCAACTCCACTATGGATTTGCATCAGAACATGTGTTGTATTCTTGCAATGATGGGAAAGTGTCTCAAGACCTTTACTGGTATCTGCTCACCCTGCAAGTCATCTCTATATCGTTGTTCCCCACACTTTGGACAACTAGCCAAATCTCCATGCTCACGACGAAAGAGAATACAATCATTACGGCAAGCATGGATGGTATCATAATCCATACCCACCATTGTTAGCATCTTTTTCGCTTCATCTCTTTATGCGGGCATGGTATTTGGTGCAGGCAACACCTTCTGGAGCAACCTATGACAATTCAAAACATACATAGGCTTCGAACAATGATGATTCGGTATACACTATCCAAATGATGATTCTCAAAACAAACAATATCCAAATAATGAGTCAAATTAATGCAAGAGCTAACCTCATTAAGGCCGAGACACTTGTATCTGACCACCCATACTTTACTTGTAGATTCAAGATTGAGAGACAAGGTCGTAGTTTAGACATCGTAGCACCCTCGTACAATTGTGTTGATTGCAACTCTCACATTTTGACCTCAGACTCTGACATCACGTGTACATGGGATGTAGTGCCCCTAAATATGGAATCCATCATGTCGACCATACCCTCGTCATCATCCGAGAGACTATAGTCTTGCTGAAAGTGAGAAGGTATATGCGTACCCTCGTCACCCTCCTCATCTTGTTTTAAGATTTCGTGTAAATATAAGATCTTGTATTTCCTAGTATACAATAAGACTGCACACTTAAATAGCTTTGACCTCGGGGGGGTCACTATGTATAAACCTTCTATATCACATGCGTTCAAGGCCTATATTTAAAATCCCTTATCTGTAAATTTTTTCATTTATAAAATGTACCCCTTTTCTATACAAATCTGTAAATTTTTTCCAACACTAATTTAAATAGTCCCTTATGTATATTTATTTCTGTAAATTTTAGGAATAGAAAATATCCTTCTGTCGAACTCATGTGATAGGGTTACATATGATGAGTGACCCCCTCGAGGCTTTGACTTACTGATGGTCCATCAACATGTGCAACACCAATGGTGGGTACTAGTTCTGGCTCCTCCCCATACATCCGCAAGTGGTGCATGATAATATGATGTTGATGTCGTACTTCTCGCTTGCAATGAGTGCAATGATAGTATAACCTCTCCATAAGCCACTTCGTGCTCCCGGGCATTGGCGCATCATCGGACGAGCTTCCACTCGTCCCTTCCATCTACACTTATAAAGTCACAACATAAGCATGAAGAAGATATATTAATAGTTATAAAATAGCATCTATTAGCTTTTTTTCATGCTACAACAAAAAAGTGACTGTAAGCATCGCTATATAGCGACCTTTTTGCTCTGTGGGTTAAAACCCAAGACTCTCATCGCACGGTGCTTTCTTTATCCTCTTCTCTAATCTCTCAAGTAAGCAAGCCAATCTCGCCTCCCACTTATTTTCGACGACCTCCCACCTATTTTCGACAACCTCCCACTCTATTCTCCACTCCTCACCCTTCTCCTAGCTCTTGTACTCCCTCTCTACCCTTTTCCCTCTTTGGCTTCTTGAAAGGAAGTTCTTCAACAGGTGAGTTTGTCTCAACAATGTAGGTTGTTTGTTTGTTAGCTTTAGTTTTGTGAGTGCTTCTCCTTGTATTGCTAAACCTGTAAACTAGTTTTCATGCTTGTTTTCAAAGGATTGAAACAAAAAATGAGATTTCAAGAAAGAAAGAAGACTCGCCTCTTTTTTATGTATTTCTCTTCCTTCTCTTTCTCCTTGTCTCCTCAATCTCCTCCTTTCCTTGTCTCCTCAATCTCCTCCTTTCAAGAAGTTACTTTTGTAATCTCCTCCTTCCTCTAACATCTTATTTGAAAAAATGTGTTGTCTCCTCTCTTTTGTAGGACCAGTCCACAACACCGAGCGGGACATACTATTTCAGGTAAGTGCTTCCTCTTTTTTCCATTTATTATTTTTGTTATTTGCATTGGTCTGTAGCTTAAGCACGCACTAGCTGTAGTGATGGGCGTAGGAACCCTCTCTTCCCCTCAAACTCTTTCCTTCTTCCCTCCTTCAATCTATTTCCTCCTCTTTTTCCCTCTTTCCTTTTCCTCTTCTTCTCTCTTTCTTTCCCTCTTTTTCCCTCTTTCCTTATTCATAAGTGAAGTAGACATATGCTCATGCATAAGCTTCTCTTATGCTCTTTTTCCCCCTTCTCTTATGCTCTTCTCTCATTTCCCTCTTCTCTTATGCTCTTTTTTCCCCCTTCTCTTCCTCTTATGCTCTTCTCTCATTTCCCTCTGCTCTTATGCTCTCTTCCTCTTCTTCTCTTCCTCTTCTTCTCTCTTTCCCCCTTCTCTTATGCTCATGCATAAGCATGAGCATATGTCTCTTTTTTCCCCCTTCTCTTATTCTCTCTTTCCCCCTTCTCGCTTTCCTTTCCCCTTTCCTTTCCCTCTTATTCTCTATTTCCCCCTTCTCTTATGCTCATGCATAAGCATAAGCATGAGCTTAAGCTTATGCTTTTGCTTAAGCATAAGCATGAGCATAAGAAAATGAGGCATATGCTCATGCTTATGCTTATCATGAGCATAAGCGAAGTAGACATATGCTCATGCATAAGCATGAGCATATGCCTCTTTTTTCCCTCCTCTCTTATTCTCTCTTTCCCCCTTCTCTCTTTCCTTTCCCTCTTTCCTTTCCCTCTTATTGTCTATTTCCCCCTTCTCATATGCTCATGCATATGCCTCTTTTTTCCCTCCTCTCTTATTCTCTCTTTCCCCCTTCTCTCTTTCCTTTCCCTCTTATTCTCTATTTCCCCCTTCTCTCTTTCCTTAAGCATAAGCATGAGCATAAGAAAATGAGACATATGTTCATGCTTATGGTTAAGCATAAGCATGAGCATAAGAAAATGAGACATATGCTCATGCTTATGCTTATGCATGAGCATGAGCGAAGTAAAGTTATGCTCTCTTCCTGTTCTTCTCTTCCTCTTCTTCTCTCTTTCCCCCTTCTCTTATGCTCATGCATAATCATGAGCATTGTCTCTTTTTTCCCCCTTCTCTTATTCTCTCTTTCCCCCTTCTCGCTTTCCTTTCCCCTTTCCTTTCCCTCTTATTCTCTATTTCCCCCTTCTCTTATGCTCATGCATAAGCATAAGCATGAGCTTATGCTTAAGCATAAGCATGTGACAAAATATGAAGAGGGGAGAGGAGAAGAGTGGAGATGAGGAGAGAGGGCACAGCTAGAGAGCACACCACAAATGACTAACTGTACACTAGAATTAGTTGAAAAAATAGAATATATACAAACCCTTTTAGGGTTAGGGTTAGGGGAGCTAACCCTTTCCTTTATAGCACTCTATAAGGTTAGTGCTATGCACATATGATCACGTGATGGTGCTATGCACACATGATCACATGATGTTGAGCATGAACTCTCAACACCTTCCCTCAAGATCAACATCATGAAGTAGGCCTTCCCTCAAGATGATGATTCTGGGGAATCGAAGAAGGACTGAGCATTACATTCCATCACACCCCTTTAATGGGAATGTCCTTCCTCTGCATCAAACCAAGAGCTAGTCGGTGTTTCTCGAATAGCTCTTTACCGAGTGGTTTGGTAAAAATGTCTGCAACATTTTCTTTGCTATCACAATGCTGCAGTGTGATGTCACCAAGTAACACTCTTTCTCTGATGAAGTGCTCTCTGACATCAATGTGCTTTGTTCTGGAGTGATATACTGGATTTTTGGCCAATGCTTGAGCCGATTGATTATCACAGTATATTGTTGTTGGGTTTGACTCATCAAAGTAATCTGTTTCTGACAATAGTCTTCTGAGCCATATAGCCTCACATGCACCTGTAGTGAGTGCTCTATATTCTGCTTCAGTTGAAGACAAAGAAACAGTTGGCTGTTTGTTTGACAACCATGATATAGCACCTTGACCAAGGAAAAATGCATATCCCTGTGTCGATCTCCTGGTCTCATGATCTCCAGCATAGTCACTATCACAGTATCCATGCAACCGTGGATGACTTCCTCTGTATTCTATCCCAAATTGTCTTGTACCTCTGATGTATCTCAAGACTCTTTTGGCTGCATTCCAGTGAGACTGTTTTGGATTTGCCATAAATTGTGCTAGTGAGCTTACTGCATAACAAATGTCTGGCCGTGTGATTGTCAGATATATAAGAGATCCAATGAGTTGCCTATAGTATCTGTCATTGACTGTAGGCTTTTCTGAATCTTTAGTAAGTTTCAAACTCTGTTCCATGGGAGTGGCTGCAATCTTGCAATCTGCCATATGAAACTTCTTCAGGAGACTGTCAACATATTTGAGCTGACTCATGAATGTGCTATCTGAATCTCTCCAGAACTCAATTCCAAGACAATAGTGCATAAGTCCAAGATCTTTCATGTCGAACTCTGCAGATAAGTCTTGTTTTAGCTTTCTAATGAAGCTATCCTTGCTTCCTGTCACAATCAGATCATCTACGTACAAAAGTGCAATAGTAATATCTTCCCCTTGAACTTTGTAGTAGAGAGTATGATCTGCATTGGACTTCAGGTATCCCAGATCAGCAAAATACTTGTCAATTCTGCTGTACCAACTTCTGGGTGCTTGCTTTAAGCCATAGAGACTTTTCTTGAGATGGCAAACCTTGTTCTCCTGTCCTGGTTCAATATAACCGGCTGGTTGTTGCATGTAGACTTCCTCGTCTAGATAACCATTGAGAAATGCATTCTTGACATCGAGCTGATACACATTCCATTTACTGAGTGTTGCTAGTGATATCAAGAACCGTATGGAATCCATCTTTGCTACTGGAGCATAAGTCTCATCATAATCTTGACCATATTGTTGTGCAAATCCTTTTGCAACTAATCTGGCTTTGTATCTTTGAATACTGCCATCTGGATTGTACTTCACTTTGTATACCCATTTGTTGGCTATGGCCTTCTTTCCTGGTGGAAGATCGCATAATTCCCAAGTGTTGTTTTTATATAAAGCATCCATTTCCTCATTCATTGCGGTTTGCCATTCTGGCTTATCTACTGCGTCTGCGAAGTACACTGGCTCTTCTGTAGCCATGATGGTAGTCATAAGAGCATAGTTGGTGGTTTCCACCTGAATTGCTTTGCCTTTCTGAGCATATGTCAATCTGGCTGGTGGTCTGCTTTCCCTAGTAGACCGTCTGAGCTGCTGTGACACTGATTGGGGTGTTGCTGGCAATTCTTGCTCTTCTTCATCAACCTGTTCTGTAGATGACTGTGAAGTCGATGCTTCTATCTCCTGTGTAGGTGAGGTTTTCCATTCTGATTCCTCATCGAAGATTACATCTCTGGAGATAATGACTTTGCGGTTGATGGGATCATACAATTTGTATGCTTTACTTTCTTCACTGTAGCCAACCATGATGCATTTGCGTGACTTAGCATCCAATTTCCTGCGATGATCATCATGTATGTGGGCATATGCTATGCAACCAAATATGCGGAGATGCCCAATGCGTGGCTTGTGTCCAGTGAATGCTTCATAAGGAGTCATTCCTTGTATCGGTTCGGTAGGAAGCCGATTAAGCAAGTAGTTAGCTGTAGCTATTGCTTCTGCCCAATACTGATTCGGAAGATGCTTTTCACTAAGCATTGCTCTAGCACTGTCTGCTAAAGTTCCATTCTTCCTTTCAGCTATTGCATTTTGCTGAGGAGTATCTGCACATGTGAATTGTCTTCGAATGCCGTGAGTTTTGCAAAAGTTCATGAAGGCTGAAGACATGTATTCACCTCCTCTGTCTGATCTCATGACCTTGATCTTTCTGCCTGTTTGGTTTTCTACCATGGCTTTAAATTCTTGAAATCTTGCAAACACTTCAGATTTTTCTTTCAGAAAGTAGACCCAACAATATCTGCTGTAGTCGTCGATGAAGGTCAAGTAATAAAGTGAACCATTGATGCTGCGGGTCTGGGCATAACCCCATACATCTGTATGAATTAAATCAAGAATACCTCGTGCACGAGAGGTACTTCTGACAAAGTTGGTTCGCTTTTGTTTGCCGAAGCAGCATGCTTCACAAACCTTTCCAAGAAACTGTAGCTTCGGAATCCCAATTTCCATATTTTGATTCCTTAGATCTAACAAGTACTTGAAGTTGACATGACCATATCTCTTGTGCCATTTTGCAGATAGTGGCATCTGTTGCATTTGAGCTGACATGGCATGCTTATCTGGTACTGTAGCTAGCATCCTGTATAAGCGTCCTTCCTTGACACCTTTTGCTACTAGCTGACCTCTTTTGGATTTATCTCTGATAGTGCATTCATCACCGTCGAAGATGACTTTGTAGTTGTGTTCCGTCATTTGACCTACTGATAAAAGGTTCTTACTGAGCTTCGGAACATAGAGCACATCTTTGACTAATCCTTTTGTACCAGTGAAATTGTTCATAGGGATAACACCTGTCCCTTGAACCGGATTCGGTGTATTGTTTGCTGTATAGATGACATTCTTTTGACCTTCTAATGGCTTCATTTCTGTGAACCATTCCTGATGATTTGTCATATGAGATGACGCACCGCTGTCGATGTACCAAGGATCTTGTTCCACTTGGTCGACTTGATAGCTGAAATCCTCTTTGGGATTGAAATCAGTGTCTTGGTGCATTGTATCAGTCTGATGCAATTCCTCACTTGCAAGAAACATATTGCCATGTTCATTTGCAAAATGACTGTGACTAGAATGTCCACCACGATGATTTCCTCTTCCTCGGGAATTCCCTCGATTACTGCTGGATTGACCGCCTTGGTCATACTGCTTCTTGCGGCAATCTCTTTCATAGTGTCCAAACTTGTGACAATAGTTGCATTGAATGTTTGACACATTGGTGGATGCATTCCCTCGTCCTTGGAATCTTCCTCGGTTGGAATGATTTCCTCTTTGCTGATTTTGATGTTGCTGAGGATGCTGCTGATGCTGATGCTGATTCTGACTTTGATTTTGACCACTTTTCTGATATGATCTACCTCTGTTTCTGCCTTTGCCTCTGCTTCTGTCTGAAGCGGTGAATGCCTGATCATTAGAATGACCTTTACGTGCTTGAATGGCCTGAGTCCTGAGTTCTTCACCAAGTAGAACTGACTGAAGTTCTTCAAGTGTTGGAATTTGCCGTTGGATGGCAATACTCTGGACCAGATTCTCATATCCTTCTCCTAGTCCATTCAGGATTACTTGAACCATTTCTGCGGGATTCATAGTCTCTCCTGCTGCTGCAAGTTGATTGTTGTAGTCTTTGATGCGGAGTACATAAGCATGACCGGTTTCATTGCTATTGCGGAAACTCTGGTTGATCTGGTTTCTCAGGGTGAGAATCCTGGATGTGTTCTTGGACTCGTAGAGAGCTGCGAACATATCCCATGCTTCTTTTGATGTCTTGACTGTGTTGAGCTGTCCTAGCATGACATCTTGCACATTCTGCTTGATCAGGTGATAGGCATACTTGTCTTTCTTATCCCATTCTGCTTGAGCTCGGGCAATGGCAGGATCTGCTACTAGTGCGGAAACTGTTTGTGTAGATGTAGATCCCGATGTAGATCCCGTTGCTGGTGCTGTGACAACAGATGGAGTAGAGCTACTGGTGGCTGGATCGGCCAATGGTCTAGGTATGGATCCATCAACATACTCCCATTTGTCCTGAAGCACAAGAATGGTCTCCATTCGGTATTTCCATGTACCGTAATTGGAGTTGTCTAACTTAGCAGATGCCTCCAAATTGAGGTTGCTAGTCGACATGGTGCAAACAATGTACTCAAAAAGTGTCCTGGAAAACTCTGTATGAATCAACTGCAAATACACTGAAGATGCCAAGTGAAATCTCTGTACCGTCGGTGAAGATAGAACTGTAGTAAATAAGATCTGACCTGTGTTACAAGGCTTGTGGCAATGATGTCGGGAATAGCCAAGAGGCTTTACAAGGCTGAAAATGATGTGCACGATGCCGTGAGATAGCCAAATAGGCTTTACAATGGTGGCATGTGTGTGTGAAAGCAAGTGCTATCTGCCCACTGAGTCAATCTGCAATGCCTCTGAACTCTGAAGTCTGCTCACTGAACTGATGAACGTAAGATTTCAGGTAATGTAATGATGTGAAATCGGATGTGAGCGTATGGACTGACTCCGAGTAGGTACTAGTCGGGAATTTCGGGCATGGCTTAGATTGGCAACTTGGGGAATTCAAAGCGTCCCCTCTATGGCGATCTAGTCTACTCTGATCTAGATCTAAACCAACCGTCGATCGATGAAAGAACAGCAAATAATTCCTTTTCCTTTGTTCTTTTTAAGTGCTGGGTCAGATGCGTCGATGTAGAGGCAAATGTGCGTGAAGGAAGTGGTTTTGTCGGCGAGGCTTAAATGTGAGTGTAACTTGTGCCGAAATGTGCGCGTGATGTAACGAGCGCGTAGAGCATGAAAAATCGAGCGACTTTCCTTTTTGGAGCACCCTCAAATTCTTCCTGGATCAAGAGATATGACTTGATCTAGGTGGAGGGGCAAAAGGAGTGCAAATGGTGCTCAATGATGATGTGTCACTGTGAGTCACATGCAGTGATGATGTGGCACTGTGCTTAGCAAGAGGTGTGCCAGTGAAGCTCTGTGCTGAGGTGGCAGTGCTGAGGTGTCACTGATGACGTGGCACTGATGACGTGGCTGATGACGTGGCCAGATGACGTGGCAGGTGACGTGGCCTGATGATGTGTCACTGGATAAGATGATGACGTGGCAGATGCTGGAGCCTGCTGACGTGGCCAGATAAGATTGCCACGTGGCTAAATTTTAACCAAAGACCAAACCCACGGTTAACGATTAACCTAACATGGGTCAAATTCTATCTGCCACGTGTTGCATGGAGAGCCACCGGAATCTTTTGGAGATTCCGTCGAAGATGCCGATTCCGTCGCGGCCTGCGTGTGAGGTGGTCGTGGGTGCTCTTGGAGATCCGATCGATGGAGGCGCTCGCTTCGTGGCGAGAGAGTCGTTGAGGCAAATCAAGCGTATAAGCCCGTCGTTCGTGGAGCGGGAGCCATCAATGGGCGCTAGTGCTGGCTACTGCCAGTGAGCATCCGTGCTGGAGTCGCCCAGGCGATGGAGCTATGGCGCTGCTCGTCTTTGGAGCAAGAGATGCTAATGTCATTGAGGTCTATCAGGTGGCGCCTGCTCGTTGTTGGGACGTAGGAGTGTAGGAGAGCGTCTGGGCTGTTGGGGAGGTCGAGCCTCAGCAGAAGGACGTCGTTGGAGAGCTCCTCGTTGGAGCTGTGCTTGGCCAACATGCACGAGTCGGCCTTGTGTAGTGAGCCAACATGCATAGTCGCCTTAACTAAATCCATTTGGAGATTCCTCCGTTGCGAGGATTGCAAGGCGCGGATGTCAGGGGAGGACCTACATCGTCGAGAGACGTTGTAAGGTTCGAGGAGGGACATGCTGGAGTATGGAGCGGCATAGAAGCCGAGAGCTGACTGAGGTATGGAGGCGATGTAGAGTTTGTTGCTGTGGGCTGCACTCAGAGCTTAGATGCGAGCCAGACTGAAGAGGCGGGAGTTTGCAGGCACATATAGTTGGAGAGGTCGCTGAAAACGGGGGCGCTCAGAGATGGCCGCGGCAGCTGGAGTAGAAGCGTTGTGAAGAGGCTTTGGCAAACAATAGAGGCACACATGAGCGTTGATGGAGCTAGAGTGCCTAGTTGAATGGGCCGTTGGAGGCGTCTCGATGAGCTTTGAGGGTGCTTGCTGTGAGTAGTCGATCGGCTGATGAAGCCATGGAGGTCATTTGTAGAGCGGCTATGTTTGCTGCTGAGGCCGCCCTGGATAAGAGAGACTGAGAGGTCTCTGCCAAGGAGTAGGCTCGTATCTTTTCTCTCTCTCTCTTTCAACTCAAGAAACACTCAAAGGAAGGAACTAAAATCTCTCAAGAATGAACTCAAAGAAAGAAGAATGGACGGAAATTTCTTCTCAATGACGGAAATTTCTCTCAACGGAAGTGAAGGGAAAGATCTCACAATCACTCAAGAGAACTCTCAATCTCACAATCTCTCTCACACTCTCAAGAAACTCAATGTCTCAACGGAAGACAAGGGAGCTCTGATACCATGACAAAATATGAAGAGGGGAGAGGAGAAGAGTGGAGATGAGGAGAGAGGGCACAGCTAGAGAGCACACCACAAATGACTAACTGTACACTAGAATTAGTTGAAAAAATAGAATATATACAAACCCTTTTAGGGTTAGGGTTAGGGGAGCTAACCCTTTCCTTTATAGCACTCTATAAGGTTAGTGCTATGCACATATGATCACGTGATGGTGCTATGCACACATGATCACATGATGTTGAGCATGAACTCTCAACAGCATGAGTATAAGAAAATGAGACATATGCTCATGCTTATGCTTATGCATGAGCATAAGTGAAGTAGACATATGCTCATGCAGCATGAGCATATGTCTCTTTTTTCCCCCTTCTCTTATTCTATTTTTTCCCCCTTCTCTTCCTCTTATGCTCTTCTCTCATTTCCCTCTGCTCTTATGCTCTCTTCCTCTTCTTCTCTCTTTCCCCCTTCTCTTATGCTCATCCATAAACATAAGCATGAGCATAAGAATGCTTATGCTTATGCATGAGCATAAGAGATTCCTCTTCTCTTATGCTCTTCTCTCATTTCCCTCTTCTCTTCCCTCTTCTTTAGATTCCTCTTCTCTTCCTCTTCTTCTCTTCCTCTTCTTCCTCTTCCTCTTCCTCTTCTTCCTGTTCTTTCCCTCTTTGCCTATGCCTATGCCTATGCCTATGCATATGCTTATGTTTGTTTTTTTGTTTTTTGTTTTCGTGTTTGTGTCTATGTTAGACATGGGATCACGTCGCTCATCCGATGAGTACGGACAGCCTCGCAAGAGAAGAGCTCATGATATTTATGCTCTAGAGGACTTTGATTCCTCTCAGGTGACTACCCCGAGGACTACCCCTGGTTTGACTCCTCTCGGGCCTAGCACTATGACTACCCCTGGTCTGACTCCTCTTCCACGTAGCACTGTGACTACCCCTGGTCCGACTCCTCTTCCACATAGCACTGCGACTACCCCTCAGGGAACTCCTTTGCTAATTGCGCATGGCTTTGTCAGAAGTCCTGACGAGTTTGTAGCGCAGATGAGCGATGAGGAGGCAGCGAGATTCTTCTCTCTGCTATCTCAGAGGACCTACCTCCCCTACACCGACGGGTGGACGTACTGCCCAGCCGTCCCCTCATGCCCCTTCGACCGAGGGGTCATCACCTACGCATGCCTCTCATAAGGAAAGAAAGAGTAGGAAGGGCAACTTATGTTGTGCTGACTCGGGAGATGTAGACGAGTCAACACACTCACGTTCCTACAGGTCTCCACTTGGTCCGAAGACATAGTATCAGTCAGGTCCCTTTCCCTCTCCTACTCCCACTGCTACTCCTCGCTTCGGAAGCGCTCACACAGCTTCCGCTCCTTGTGACTCTGCTACCGTCAATCCTCCTTACTCATCAGGGGATCTCTCCTATCAAATCATAGCTGCCGGAGAGATAATAGAAGATAGAAAGGGCAAAGCAGTGATGGCCACCATGAGGAGGTTGATGAGCCATCACTTCCAGAGCGGCATTACTACCGATTGGCAGTATCAAGATGTCCAAAAGAAGCAGGCGGTCATCGATGAGTTAAAACAAAAATACCCTAACCTGCCAAATTGGGAGTTTAATGAGGATTATATGCGAGAGCGCATGGGTTTGGTCTTGAAGCATCGTAGATCAACCTTGCATACTTCCATCACAAAGGGGTTGGCTAAACCCAGCTGGGCAGACAAAGCTGATTGGAAGTTCTTCAAGAAGCAAAATAGGGACAATCCCAAATTGTTCGAGGGTCAGAGGAGGGCTACGAAGAGATGACTGGATGTCATAGGTACTTCGCACTTTGGTGCAGGCGGACGGTTGGCGTTTGAGGCAACCGTGGTAAGTCTACTTCTTCTCATTTAATGTATTGTTCTATTTGTTTTACTACATATTACATGCACTTTAGCTAACTCTAACTCTCATAAATTGGATCCACAGCAAGCTGCAATGGGTCGTCTTCCTACAGATGCAAAGACACGATGCGCATTTCGGATAGGAACAAAGCCGTGGTTTATTGAGCAAGAGGCGATGGGAGCGACGGTCGATTGGGCTGAGGTGGCTGCTCGCATGGTATAAGTTTAATCCTACTTGTAATCTCACTTTTTAAATTGTTTTATTCTTTAATTTCCAATCTGATTTTCGATTTATATGGTTCACTCTTAGGGTCAAAGCTCAAGCGTCCCATCATCGGAGGCGACCGATCAACAGGGCCAGGGATCAGACGCACATGACGAGGATGAGGGAGAAGACGCAGCTGACGAGGACCAAGGAACAGGCCAACAAGACGAGGGCGATTCAGATTCGGATGAGTAGTAGTAGTAGTGGTAGTAGTAGCATTTTCTTTGCCCTCTATGTCATTTTGTATATTCGCTCATTTGAGCAATTTTGTATCGCCCTTTTGAAAGGGTAATTTTGTTACAAACAATGTTGTATATGTCCGACATGTATATGCTTTTGTTGCTCGATCATTTCATTTGAGCGATTTTGTATCACCCTTTTCGCAAGGGAAATTTTGTTATAAAAAAACTTTGTTTTGTAATTATTTAAAAAAAAAAGGATTAGTGGGGCTAAATAGGGCCATAAAAAGCCCTGTTTAGCCCCACTAACCCTTTTTTTTTAGTTCAGTTAATCATCGCTATTAGTGACGTTTACCAATGTCACTATATAGCGACAATTAACAGTGTCGCTATATAGCGACGTTTGTCATCGTCGCTATATAGCGACGCTTTATAGCGATGGTTCTTTTCCGACGCTTTTAGCGACTCTTATAGCGACATTTGCGCCCACAAAAAAAAAAATTTTAAGTTAAAAGCATCGGTATTTTCGTCAGAAAATGGCCTATGCCTTGTAGTGAAGGGGCAACATATCTAGGATGATCGGGTGGGAGAAATTGATGGTGATTCTCATAGATGACCTTATTCAAAGCGTCTTCCCGTGAGGCAACTAGCGAAGGACCACAAATAGGACATGCATGGTAATCCAATGTAGTGAGACCTAAACAATAGACGCAATTAAGAGTTGAAGGTGGGTTCAAGGTGCCACATCGATTGCCTACTCATAATTAAAAGTGCAATGCTTACCTGAACACTCGCCATAGCCTAGGAAGTCATGCATCATCCACATCAAGACTACTTTGCAGTTTAACTCTCGTGACGAGGGAGGCCTGCTCACATCATGCACCTTGATACCTCTCCAATGTATCTCTAGCTTGTCAATCAAAGGCTCCAAATAAACATCAAGATTTTTGACTTTATGTTTCCCTAGATGTAGAAGGGACAACATAACATGTCCTTTCTTAATAGCCATAGAGGGTGGAAGATTATAATTCACCAATATCACTGGCCATACACTATAAGAGGTGCTTTTGAGACCAAATAGGTTCACACCATCCATACCCAATCCAAGTCTCAAGCTCCTAGGTTCTTCCTTGAAGCTTGGCCATGTGTCTTCAATATGCTTCCACACAGAAGTGTCTGCAGGAGTTCTCCACTTGCCATCAGTTGATCGATGGGAGGAATGCCATGACATGAGCTCTGCAATGGATTTGCACTTAAACATATGTTGGATGCGAGGGATTATGGGAAAATATTGCAGAACCTTAGGAGGCACGTCCAAAGTTTTGAGATTTGCTCTATATCTTGCCTCTCCACAAGTAGGACACTCTCTTGCATCCTTATGTAGTCCACAAAACAAAACGCAATCGTTGACGCATGCATGGATGCGATTATAATCTAATCCTCCAAGAGAGGTCACATGTTGCCTTGCCATATCTCTTGAGGTCAGTAATTTATTCTCCCTTGGAAGCATTTTACACAATAGCCTGCACATGAAGACCATAAATGAGAAAAAGCATTCGAGTAATTGACCCACTGGCATAATTCACCATGTTTTCAAAATAGACTTTAAAGCTTACTTGAGTAATGCATTCAAACTTGCATTGCTCCATCCATAGATGGTTTGCAAGTTTAGTAACTCAAGGGAGGCACGTAGAACAGAGAATGTGCACCCCTCAAACAGTGGAGTCGATGCTGCGGTAAAAAGATCGTCTTGCTCCATGCTATCATCCCTCCCTTCAGATTGATGGACATATAAATCTCGCACCATATAATCAAACACCTCCTCCACCACGGCTTCATGAGGTAATGGCGGAGGGCTACTATCACCATCACTCCATGCATCCATAACGGTCCCTCCTGAAGATCCCACCTCATATCACCGACGCTTCGCCTCCTCATGACGAGCATAGGGCAACATATGCGGGGTGTGGCACTACATCCTGTATCAAATTAAAACGGGATCATAACTCAAACATATGAACACCCATAGGTATCTCAATCAACCTTAACTCTTTAACACTTACCATGTTTACGGTCGCATCCCATTCTCCATACTTTGAGATGTGATTGAGTATAATCCTGCATGCACGATACATGTTTCCTCGACATCGATCACACATACATTTGATTTTTTGCTCCAACCACATGTTGCGATGGTGGATATGGAGGGATTCATCCTCACTAGAGCTACTTGTTGAAGATGAAGACATCCTATAAACAAACAACCCAAAAAAATTTGCTTTTCTTCAAATATTTAATCTTAAAACTCTATGGCGCATCTAAAGGCACGTCTAAAACCACGTCTGTCTATTTTGTGGTGCGCGTCTATAGGCGCATCTAAAACCGCGTCTGCTATGTGTATTTAGATATGCAATTACACGCATATTTAGATGTGCCATTAGATGCGCTTATAGACGTGGTTTTCAAATCTACTTTAGCGCGCTTGCTTTGCTTTTCTTCACATAAGCTTCGCGTGGCTTGCTTGCTTTGCTATTAATAGATCCATAGTCCAACACTTAAGAGGAAGGCACCCACACTTACTTCTAGCCTTATATAATCATCTCCGGGCACACAGGAGAAGAGGGTGAACAAGGAAGAGAAGCAACTTTGAAGAAGGACAAGAAGCTTCCATACCTCTATCCAAGGTAAGCCTCTTTACGGTTGATCTTCTTTGAAAGTTGCTCTCTTTGTATTCGTCCTTTGTCGTATCCAAGAAATGAATGATTTTGGTATCAGTGTTACGCCTTTGTGTTGGGCACATGTCCTTTTTGACTTTTTAGAATAGTCCATGTGTCGGAGCGCATCTATGGACGCATCTCAGAGCACATCTAAAACCGCATCTATAGGCGCATCTATAGACGCATCTACTCTATTTTTAGAAACAGATAGCACTGTTATACGTGAAAATAAACGCATCTATAGATGCGCTCCGATAGTCTAAGACCCTTCCCTTCCCTTCCCTTCTCTTCCCTTCCCTTCCCTTCTCTTCTCTTCCCTTCCCTTTCCTTTCCTTTCTCTTTCCTCTTCCCTTTCCCTTTCCCTTTCCACTTCCACTTCCAAAAAAAGGATTTGCCTCTCTTTTCTTCTCTCTTTTCCTATATTTGCCTCTCTTTCCTTCTCTCTTTTATCCTCTCTTTCCCTCTCTTTTCGTGGTAATTTTTCTCTCTCTTTTTCTCTTCTTTTTCTCTTCTCAGCTCACCAGTAATCTTCTTTTTTTCTTTTTTCCAGTTCATCATGTGGCCAGAAAGCTCTTCAGGCTCACTTGATCTTCGGGAGACCATCTTTCGGGAGTTAATATATAACCTTTTAGGACACCCTCCCAGTTTTGGGGAGTTATACGGCTATTATATAATATTTAGGATGCCACTAGATAGAAATGGCATGTCGATATGGCCCTTGCCCCTAGAGGGGAGCCCTCAAGGGTCATATCATCAACTGCATTTTGCTTGGTTATACAACGGAATACATTTTCCTTGGTACACAAATATATTCTCCAAGAACTAGCACGGTGGCTTTCATAGATCTCCTTCTGTTCAGCACGGTAGTCTCTCCAAGACAACCTTGAATTCTAGGTGATGACAGGTGGTCAGCTGTGCTGAGGCGATGCTCAAAATGATAGATTGCATCTCATTATTATGCCAAAAACCAGCGCGGTAATCTCTCCAAGCCAACCTATGATTTGCATGGGCTGCGTGCAAAGAAGCGGCAAAAGGTTGCACGATAACAGGTGGTCATTCCAAAGACTACCCTACATGATGATGTTCAAAATGATAGATTGCATCTAATTATTACGGCAAGAACTAAGGCGGTGGTCTCTCTGAGCCAACCTTCAATTTTAATTATCTGCATGGGTGTGTGCCCAATGACAAGTGGCAAAGCTACAGCAAAAGGCTACGTGATGATAAGTGATCTGGTGGCATAGGCCAGAGACTACGCTGTGTGAAGCAGTGCAAAGATGCCATGTGTTGAGCTATGCAGTGTTCTGAACAAATAGATTGCATCTCATTATTATGCCAATGTGCCTTCATGATGTCGGGAAAATTTTCGGCGAGAGCGTGGGTTTGTGCAAAATTCAAATATTCACCAAGGAGCGCATCGCATCAGGCCCCAAAATGGCCCTGAAAATAGTTTTGCAATTGGCTACACCCAAGCAAACGTTGACCCTGATTGATGAAGGTTATAATGTCATCTTTACTTACACTCTCAAGAGAAGGTGCATCTGCAACCCATATAAGCCCATGGTCATTCTAGCTTC
Organism: Dipteris shenzhenensis; assembly: GCF_047967505.1. Lineage (NCBI taxonomy): Eukaryota > Viridiplantae > Streptophyta > Polypodiopsida > Gleicheniales > Dipteridaceae > Dipteris > Dipteris shenzhenensis. The sequence continues at coordinate 35,266,149 of NC_141598.1, read as the reverse complement.
CTCTATTTTGGAATTTTGTGATGAAGAAGTAGTCCTGCACTCTTCCAATAATAGATGAATCATTTTGTAGAAGAGTTTTCAATGCCTTAAATTTGTGAACATAGTAACGCGTTGTTGTACAGGGTCTGAGCGAATAAGTTCACGCAGATGCCCCTTTACTGTATTGGCTTGTGGGAGAGTTGAAGGTTGCTACAAGTCTTCCAGACATTGAAGAACGAGTGGTTTCCAAAGTTTTTCTGTAGAAGATAGTGTTATGAAGAACATTGGTGGGCCTAGTTGACGCAGCATAGCAAAGACATTTTTCTTTAGTTTGTTCTTATAGTCCATTAACGTTCGCAGGCAGTTGAAGTCTCTATACCCGATGTTAGATTGTAGTATCCTGTCAATGTTTGTGTCAGCGATAGCTTCTTTGGCGGTTAGTTATTGTCCTCTTAAATTTTCCTTATGCATTGGAACCCAAGATGATGATGTAACTTATTGCACCATCACTTTCATATTCTTAAAGAACAAATTTTTGATAGACATTGCGAGCCTCCTGTCTTTGTTTAGCAGTTCCCATTGCGCTATTTTTTGGAACGAAGTGTTTCGTGGCATTTTGTGTTGTCGAGGATAACCATAAAATAGAGTTAGAAATGACAATTCCTCGTAGTTCTTGTCTTTGAATATGCTAAGTGGCGAGAATCCCTCGAAACGTGCAACACATATTGTTTTGTCTTTGTAGTCTACAACTTGTTATGCTATGTAGATGCCATGTACAAAAGTGTCTATTTCGTTTTCCTTATCAATGGCTTCATCTGGTTGCAATGTAGGATCATGCAGTGCATGTCTTAGTGCACTTTGAAGGGAGGCAATATGTTCATCCCACATGTTGAGTTGCACGCTCACTTCTTTGTACAGCGGTGACCGCAAAAGTTCCTTCAAAGCACGCATTGTCAAGGTAGGCCTGATGGTACTGCTTATGTAGCTATGTGCATACTCCAGCTTTCTCTTTATTGAAATGGTGATAGTAGCCGCATCGTCTATGAAACGTGGTGGTACACACTGAGCTCTATCTGTGTATGCAAAAACATTGACGATGCTACCTGGCATTCCAAATTGGCCATCATGTGAGGGCTCCCTTGTTTGTGAAAAAGATATCCTAATTGAGACGAGGCGTGCTTCCACATTGTTTAGGAGTGATGTATGCATTGTTTGCTTTGACATAATCATGTTAGTAGAGGTAGCTTTTGCTTGTTGATATTTTGCTTTACGCATGGGCTACACAGAGCTTGTTCATGCGAGTCAAATGTCTATGGGATTATGGAATGTTGTTGTAGGAAGCTTCTCACCATTTTAGTAAATGACTTTAGCTTGCACTTGAATGTTAGGGTCCCACAACAAATGCAAGCATGCTTTGGTGAATCTTTTATCCTATGTTCATATGCTTCTTGTGCAGTGCGTTTGCTTTGCCGTCTTTTCCTTTTTTGATTTATTGATAGAGCGTTTCATTGGCCATCAGTAACATTTGCCGTGTTGTGAAATTCAATAACATGCTTGCTAGAGTTTGGCCCAACTGTAGACAAAATGATGTTATTTTATAATTCTATACGTTTTCTTCATAATTCCTCACAAATAGCATTTACTATTGCATTGACTTAATTTGTAAGCCTCTACAATCTGCTGTGCCAAAAAATTTGGATTGCACTCCATCACGACATGTAGAACCCTTTCATCCTCTTTGCTCCATGTCACGTATGCTTTCTTCCTTGCGGGCCAATGCAGGCCAATGCAGTGGGTATATTGTTGATGGCTCTTTGCTTTCATCTATTAGCAAGTGGTAGCAGTGCTTGTGACTACCATTTTCGATTATGCAAATTGTTCGCAAAGTCTACCCATCGTATACAAGCACTTTGATGATGCTTAATTTGAATGACTACAAAAAGTGTGAAAGAACTTCAAGCACCAAAAGTTTGGATGATGTAGATGTGCGCAATGCCATCACATGATGTCGTGTTCTGTCCTTAAGTGTCAGATCTTCGATGACCCTTACAAAGAGGAAGAATGTCGATGTGCTTCTTGCCACTGCAATAGCCAACATCTCACATAGTTTTGTAACTAGGCTGGTGTAGTCTTGCAAAGGAAGGAGCATCAACAAGCATGTGATGACATCGGTATTAGCTTGGCTAGTGTCTTTGAATGCTTTTAATTTTGCAAGGTAAAACCCCTCCAAATGAGTTGTTAAATGCATTTGTGATGCGGAATGCACATTGTTGTTTTTTAGTTATTTATAGTATTGTGCATGTCCTAATTTCAAGTTGCAGCAATGCTTCCTTCAAGGGTTGTTGTTCATGGTGCAATGTGAAGATCATCCTTTTTTTTAATAGTAAGAGTGTTTGGAGGTCTTTTTAAAGCAAGTGCATTGCGGCTTCTTTGGAGCATTACACAGAGTCAAAGGAGAATCATGCCTTGACTATAGTAATTCCAAATGCATAGTAGCTATGGGAAAAAAGGTACTACGAAAAAGAAACTAGTGGAAGCTCTCTTCTTTAATTACATGTCCTTATGCACATGCGTGGTCTTTACTAAGGAAAATAAATTAAAGCAACAAAGAGAGGAGCACGTTATTGCAAGCACGAACATGTAAAACACAGTGAAAGAAAGAACTTGCTTAATGGAAAAGTGCAACTTTGATACAATCCGAAATGGGGGTTACATTACCTCTGGTGTTATTTCAAAAAGGGGCAATAGTACCACTAGGAAAGAACTTTAATACTATGCAAATGAAAGAAATGTGAGACTCTGCATGCCACCATAAAGCAAGCATGGAAGATCACTATGAAAGCTAAAAAACTATCACAATGGAGGAGAGAAGCATCAATCTGCATCAAAATTTATAACATGGCCCGACCTATTGATAGTGAAGTAGCCTATTGGCTTTAACTCAAGTAGCATTATGCTCACATGCATGATGTTGTCATTGCAAAGCAATAGGAATGGTGTCTGCAAAGATAATACGTCGTCCACATGCCCGCCGATGACTTGGACGCTAATCTCTGATCCATTTTGCATCAATATTTTACCCTTTAAGGATGACACAGTGACAACTACATGTGGTGCATCGCACATGAAGCAGAAAGACCTGGCAGGGTCATGGCTCACCCTACTACCGGAACAAATGGAGCATGTATACTCTAAGAGTTGGCCATTCAATCAAGTGAAGTGCAAATTTCTATGAACCTGGCCAAAAGGTAATGTTGGCTTAGTCTCGCATAAATGAACATCGTAAAATGAAACAATGCTATTCAAGGACTTACTTTTCTCCAGTATCCCAAATCTGAGACTTGATTGATAAAGACTTGCTTTAGCTCTTCCCTCTATGTACCATCAAGAACGTCACCAACAATAGTGAAGTCAAAGACACACAATGAGTCACGTGCATGCATATAAGACACATTCCTAAGAGTGTGCATGACTATCCCATTCTCATTGAATTCTTGGATCAGTTGTGCTTGAACGTTCTTGCGGTCATTCACAAATGATAACTATTCAAAGAGTCAGTGTTAGTTTAGTGCAATAACTTGAATGTTGGAATTATAGCACAATGCTGAGATATGCTCACCACATCTCGATCTTCATTGTGTGGCCCGTCCGCGATGATTACTTGATCATTCAAACCACACTTTAAATCCACTTTGATCATGACAAAAGCGATAGTGCTAACTATAGTGGATATGTTGCCTAGGCCTGACTTGATGGTGGAGGACACCCAAGGAAATTATAATGCAATCATTGTCTTAAGCAAGAATGAGATAGTACCATCAAACTCGAGCGGTGCACTACTAAGAAATTATATGTATCACGTGTGTCTAAGGAGTTTTTTAAAAACCCCTCAACTAAATTTTTTCCCCAAATAAAATCACCCCTCATTACTTATGAACTAAGTGATTTTTTTATAAAGTTATATTAAAAAACTCCTCTTGTTATTGTAATTTTGTTAAACTTTTTCAAAAAATTGAATTAAAATACCCCTCCTTTTGAATGCACGTGGTACACCAACATTTTTTGAGGTGAACCCCCCAATCCATCAAAGGGCTCCCCATGTATCACGACAATCATGGCTTTAATGTGTAGTGAATAACTTGCTATCCCACCCTCTCCAGTGGCATTTGGAATAACCATGGCACCCTCAATGCAATAGAATGAATCCACCTCCAAGTGGTATTTGTATTGGTCAACAAATGCATGTGGCACAACTAAGGTTATTGTGTCACAAAGGCACCAATGGATTACGTCGGCACGAATGTAAACAGGGTAGTTGGGATTGCATGCACGAAAAGTGCCATATTTAGCCAGTATCTTGCACTCCAGTGCAAAGCGATGGCGTATGAATTCCCAATAGGATATCAATTGTGAGTGTAGGCAATGTGCTCACCCCCCCAACAAAATTTTCTGACAACGAGACAATAGGTCCTACACTACAATGCCCGCTACATAGAGGAGGTGTCTCACTATGTTTCTCTTTCAATGATGTATTGGATGGGACATCATCTTCTGAAAGTAATTTGATGCAAGAGCGCTTGGACGCTAAAAATTGATGGGGTGCAAGTAGTGAGAACACTACCTATCAAAAATCTCATACTACAATTAAAGAAACTCTAACTATCCATTAAAAAAGTGCTTCTTTTTTAAAAAAACGAAGGGAGAACTTGGAAAATGCATTGCAAAAGCTATGTGCTCAAATTGTAGAAAATGTCAACATGGAAACTGAAACTAGATGCAAAAAATATGAACTTTCAGGAAAAACTTGCAAATAAGTTTATAAAAGTTATGTGGTTAAATTGCAAAAAATCACAATATGGAAACCAAAACATAGATTCAAAAATCTAAAATACTAAACATGCTTTGCTTCAAATTATTAGTCGCCTATATGAGGCGTGAGTACATGGAATCTCTGGCAACATGTAATTCAATGCACAACTGTCGTGTCAATAACTATCTACTCCACTCATGGATTTCTTACATAAGCCATAGTTCCAATGCAAAGGCACGAATCAAGCAGAGAACTAATAGCGTCCTTGCTCAAGTGGAAGTTTTTGAAAAAGTATCCTGCACAGCAAGCACTCATGTAATTGGGTCGTAGCAACTAATTTCAGCAACATCACTAACTATTTGAAAGCTCAACTCCAAATGATGCTCACCCTATTCGTATGCAAACTTGGCTGCATCATGGAAAGCCCTCTTTAGCGATTTCCTCCCTCCCTCAGTTTTTGGGTCTTTCAAAAATGAACTCCTTTTTACAATCCTGGACAACCTGACGATATCATGGCAGGGAACAGCAGGGCATTGGTCAGGTGGCACACGAGAAATTCCATCGCAGGGAATAGCAAGACGTTGCTCAGGTGCTGCATGAGAAATTAACCTGCCAGTATAAATTTTTTGACTGCGGAAAAGACTATTCCGAACCTCTACACACGACTGCAAGCAAATGAAATTCTGAGTGTCGGATGAATAGCGCGGACAGCACAAGCAGTATCCACTGTCTCAACGTCCTCCTTAATGGGTCATTTCCCAAGCCAGATCTCAAAAGCCCGAGCACCTCTCATGCAGAGTTTGCGCTCTTCTACAAACACTCGAAACACATGTTAGTGAGCGCAACCCTCAGATGCAAGCAATAGGAATAAGAAACATCAAACAATCACATGCATGGGAAACTACCGGAACTAGCCATGTTGTCACTTATAGCTAGCTCTATGGTGGGCGCACCGGGATGGACTTCACACTGAGAAAATACTTGCATCCAGCAATCTGCACCTCCTCTTTGATTTTGCATGGAGCTTGGTCGACTGTCAACGGGTAGACAAAAACAAAGGTGAGACCACCGAAAAACCAAAACTTAATGTTATGTAGGATGCTGAACAATGGAGGGTGGTTGGCCGTAAAGGTAAGGCCAAGATTGCCTCTGTGTGTGAGTGTGTTGAGAGTTCACGCTCAACATCATGTGATCATGTGTGCATAGCACCATCACGTGATCATATGTGCATAGCACTAACCTTATAGAGTGCTATAAAGGAAAGGGTTAGATCCCCTAACCCTAACCCTAAAAGGGTTTGTATATATTCTATTTTTTTCAACTAATTCTAGTGTACAGTTAGTCATTTGTGGTGTGCTCTCTAGCTGTGCCCTCTCTCCTCATCTCCACTCTTCTCTTCTCCCCTCTTCATATTTTTTCATGGTATCAGAGCGTGGTTCTGCCTTCCGTTGAGGCGCCATCCTTCTTGTGAGAGTGATTGAGAGATTGAGAGATCGAGAGAGATTGAGTGTTTCATTCTCTTCCATTGAGAGAAAATTCCGTCCATCGAAAGGAGATTTCCATCATTTGTTCTTGAGAGATTTCTGTCATTTGAGAGAGTTTATTTGGTGTTTCTTGAGTTGAAAGAAAGAGAGAGTTCTTTCAGTGTGATCTTCATTTGAGAGAAAGAGATCCACTTGTATTCATCTTGAGAGAATTCAAGCGACGAGTTTCTGCTTCAAACTATGCTTTGGATGCTCAGCCGCTCCGTCAAACTTTGCTAATCTACAAAAGCCGTTTTCTACAACGACTCGACATACTTAGCCTTGCTCGCCATCAACAGCCTTGCTCTTGCTTCGATCGACTACTCTAACTAGTACTTCTAAGGCTCTAAGCTGACGGCTTCCAACACTCGACAATGGCGCAACAATAGCATCTTGCAAGGCTCCTTCAACGGCCTACATGAACGCTTCAGCACCAAGCGACTTCAACAAGCTCTTCTACGACGACCTACCTTCAGCGCATACACTGAGAGCAGCTCCTGGTGACTCACGGGCTCACCGACTCCAGCGCTACCGAATCCAAGCTGCTCCAGTCCATTGCCAAAGAATCGACTACTCAGGCTTCCCTACAACAAGGGCTCCATTGCCTTCTCCAGTGCATACAAGCCTCCTAAAGCTCCTCGCAATTGCCGACTAGCCTGCTCAACAGCAAGCGGTTGCCCACGGGTGCTCAACAACAGTTCCACAGCCGCCATAGCCGTCTTCTCCATAGCCAGCATAGCCAGTAGAACGTACTCCAAGGCATCCTTCATAGCGCCAAACGACTGCTCAGCAAACGAACAGCTGCAACAAGCTCCTACGCACCCAGGCGACCTCTCTCCTCATCGACGAAAATCCGCAAGCGGATGGAATCTTCCTAGATTCCGTTGGCATCTCAAAAAAAAAAATTTTCCAGTCGCCCTCCTAGCGCCACATGGTAGCGAGGGAGGATACCTTATCCTCAACCTCACCACATTGAGGTGTGGTCAGCCAAGTGACACGTGGCAATCCTATCTGCCACATCATTAGTGCCACATAAGCAGGCCACGTCATCACCGACTACCACTTCATCACCGATTGCCACATCACCACCGACTACCACGTCATCTGCCATGTCATCAGCCACATCACCTACCACATCATCAATGACACGTCATCAGCCACATCACCTGCCACATCATCAGTAACACATCATCAACCACGTCACTTGTACCATGTCATCAAGGACACGTCATCAGTGCCATGTCATCATTGCCACATCACCCTGCTGACATCATCTGTGCCACCTCAGTAGTCCAGTCACCACTGACCCTCTGCAGGCACAGTCCCTTGCCAGGCACACTGTGCACACACTGCATGTGCACACTCCTGTCACCTCAGCACAGAGCTTCACTGGCACACCTCTTGCTAAGCACAGTGCCACATCATCACTGCATGTGACTCACAGTGACACATCATCATTGAGCACCATTCGCACTCCTTTTGCCCCTCCACCTAGATCAAGTCGTATCTCTTGATCCAGAAAGAATTTGAGGGTGCTCCAAAAAGGAAAGTCGCTCAGTTTTTTGTGCTCTACGCACTCGTCACATCACGCACACATTTCGGTGCAAGTTACATGCACATTTGAGCCTCGCCGACAAAACCACTTCCTTCATGCACATTTGCCTCTACATCGACGCATCTGACCCAGCACTTAAAAAGAACAAAATAAAAGGAATTATTTGCTGCTCTTTCATCGATCGACGGTTGGTTTAGATCTAGATCAGAGTAGACTAGATCGCCATAGAGGGGACGCTTTGAATTCCCCAAGTTGCCAATCTAAGCCATGCCCGAAATTCCCGACTAGTACCTACTCGGAGTCAGTCCATACACTCACATCCGATTTCACATCATTACATTACCTGAAACCTTACGTTCATCAGTTCAGTGAGCAGACTTCAGAGTTCAGAGGCATTGCAGCTTAATTCAGTGGGCAGATAGCACTTGATTTCACACACACATGCCACCATTGTAAAGCCTATTTGGCTATCTCACGGCATCGTGCACATCATTTTTCAGCCTTGTAAAGCCTCTTGGCTATTCTCGGCATCATTGCCACAAGCCTTGTAACACAGATCAGATTTTATAAACTGCAGTTCTATCTTCACCGACGGTACAGAGATTTCACTTGGCATCTTCAGTGTATTTGCAGTTGATTCATACAGAGTTTTTTAGGACACTTTTGAGTACATTGTTTGCACCATGTCGACTAGCAACCTCAATCTGGAGGCATCTACTAAGTTAGACAACTCCAATTACGGTACATGGAAATACCGAATGGAGACCATTCTTGTGCTTTAGGACAAATGGGAGTATGTCGATGGATCTATACCTAGACCATTGGCCGATCCAGCCACCAGTAGCTCTACTCCATCTGTTGTCACAGCACCAACAACGGGATCTACAACGGGATCTACATCTACACAAACAGTTTCCGCACCAGTAGCAGATCCTGCCATTGCTCAAGCTCAAGCAGAATGGGATAAGAAAGACAAGTATGCCTATCACCTGATCAAGCAGAATGTGCAAGATGTCATGCTAGGATAGCTCAACACAGTTAAGACATCAAAAGAAGCATGGGATATGTTCGCAGCTCTCTACGAGTCCAAGAACACATCCAGGATTCTCACCCTGAGAAACCAGATCAACCAGAGTTTCCGCAATAGCAATGAAACCGGTCATGCTTATGTACTCTGCATCAAAGGCTACAACAATCAACTTGCAGCAGCAGGAGAAACTATGAATCCCGCAGAAATGGTTCAAGTAATCCTGAATGGACTAGGAGAAGGATATGAGAATCTAGTCCAGAGTATTGCCATCCAACGGCAAATTCCAACACTGGAAGAACTTCAGTCAGTTCTACTTGGTGAAGAACTCAGGACTCAGGCCATTCAAGCATGTAAAGGTCATTCTAATGATCAGGCATTCACAGCTTCAGACAGAAGCAGAGGCAAAGGCAGAAACAGAGGTAGATCATATCAGAAAAGTGGTCATCATCAACAAAGTCAAAATCAGCATCAGCATCAGCATCATCCTCAGCAACATCAGAATCAGCAAAGAGGAAATCATTCCAACCGAGGAAGATTCCAAGGACGAGGGAATGCATCCACCAATGTGTCAAACATTCAATGCAACTACTGTCACAAGTTTGGACACTATGAAAGAGATTGCCGCAAGAAGCAGTACGACCAAGGTGGTCAATCCAGCAGTAATCGAGGGAATTCCCGAGGAAGAGGAAATCATCGTGGTGGACATTCTAGTCACAGTCATTTTGCAAATGAACATGGCAATATGTTTCTTGCAAGTGAGGAATTGCATCAGATTGATACAATGCACCTAGACAATGCACCTAGACACTGATTTCAATCCCAAAGAGGATTTCAGCTATCAAGTCGACCAAGTGGAGCAGGATCCTTGGTACATCGACAGCGGTGCATCATCTCATATGATAAGTCATCAAGAATGGTTCACAGAAATGAAGCCATTAGAAGGTCAAAAGAATGTCATCTACACAGCAGACAATACACCGAATCCGGTTCAAGGGATAGGGGTTATTCCTATGAACAATTTCACTGGTACAAAAGGATTAGTCAAAGATGTGCTCTATGTTCCGAAGCTCAGCAAGAACCTTTTGTCAGTAGGTCAAATGACGGAACACAACTACAAAGTCATCTTTGACGGTGATGAATGCACTATCAGAGACAAATCCAAAAGAGGTCAGCTAGTAGCAAAAGGTGTCAAGGAAGGATGCCTATACAGGATGCTAGCTATAGTACCAGATAAGCATGCCATGTCAGCTCAAATGCAACAAATGCCACTATCTGCAAAATGGCACAAGAGATATGGTCATGTCAACTTCAAGTACTTGTTAGATCTCAAGAATCAAAATATGGCAATTGGGATTCCGAAGCTACACTTTCTTGGAAAAGTTTGTGAAGCATGTTGCTTCGGCAAACAAAAGCGAACCAACTTTGTCAGAAGTACCTCTCGTGCACGAGGTATTCTTGATTTGATTCATACAGATGTATGGGGTTATGCCCAGACCCGCAGCATCAATGGTTCACTTTATTACTTGACCTTCATCGATGACTACAGCAGATATTGTTGGGTCTACTTTCTGAAAGACAAATCTGAAGTGTTTGCCAGATTTCAAGAATTCAAAGCCATGGTAGAAAACCAGACAGGCAGAAAGATCAAGGTCATGAAATCAGACAGAGGAGGTGAATACATGTCTTCAGCATTCATGAACTTTTGCAAAAATCACGGCATTCGAAGACAATTCACATGTGCAGATACTCTGGAATCCATATTTGCTACTGGAGCATAAGTCTCATCATAATCTTGGCCATATTGTTGTGCAAAGCCTTTTGCAACTAATCTGGCTTTGTATCGCTGAATACTGCCATCTGGATTGTACTTCACTTTGTATACCCATTTGTTGGCTATGGCCTTCTTTCCTGGTGGAAGGTCGCATAATTCCCAAGTGTTATTTTTATACAAAGCATCCATTTCTTCATTCATAGCAGTTTGCCATTCTGGCTTATCTACTGCGACTTCGAAGTACACAAGCTCTTCTGTAGCCATGATGGTAGTCATAAGAGCATAGTTGGTGGTTTCCACCTGAATTGCTTTGCCTTTCTGAGCATATGTCAATCTGGCTGGTGGTCTGCTTTCCCTAGTAGACCGTCTGAGCTGCTGTGGCGTTGCTTGGGGTGTTGCTGGCAATTCTTGCTCTTCTTCATCAACCTGTTCTGTAGATGACTGTGAAGTGGATGCTTCTATCTCCTATGTAGGTGAGGTTTTTCATTCTGATTCCTCATCAAAGATTACATCTCTGGAGATAATGACTTTGCGGTTGATGGGATCATACAATTTGTATGCTTTGCTTTCTTCACTGTAGCCAACCATGATGCATTTGCGTGACTTCGCATCCAATTTCCTGCGATGATCATCATGTATGTGGGCATATGCTATGCGACCAAATATGCGGAGATGCCCAATGCGTGGCTTGTGTCCAGTGAATGCTTCATAAGGAGTCATACCTTGTATCGGTTCGGTAGGAAGCCGATTAAGCAAGGAGTTAGCTGTAGCTATTGCTTCTGCCCAATACTGATTCGGAAGATGCTTTTCACTAAGCATTGCTCTATCACTGTCTGCTAAAGTCCCATTCTTCCTTTCAGCTCTTGCATTTCTTGATATCACTAGTGACACTCAATAAATGGAATGTGTATCAGCTCGATGTCAAGAATGCATTTCTCAATGGTTATCTAGACGAGGAAGTCTACATGCAACAACCAGCTGGTTATGTTGAACCAAGAAAGGAAAACAAGGTTTGCCATCTCAAGAAAAGTCTCTATGGCTTAAAGCAAGCACCCAGAAGTTGGTACAGCAGAATTGATAAGTATTTTGCTGATCTGGGATACATGAAGTCCAATGCAGATCATACTCTCTACTACAAAGTTCAAGGGGAAGATATTACTATTGCACTTTTGTATGTAGATGATCTGATTGTGACAGGAAGCAAGGATAGCTTCATCAAAAAACTAAAACAAGACTTATCTGCAGAGTTCGACATGAAAGATCTTGGACTTATGCACTATTGTCTTGGAATTGAGTTCTGGAGAGATTCAGATAGCACATTCATAAGTCAGCTCAAGTATGTTGACAGTCTCCTGAAGAAGTTTCATATGGCAGATTGCAAGATTGCAGCCACTCCCATGGAACAGAGTTTGAAACTTGCTAAAGATTTAGAAAAGCCTACAGTCAATGATAGATACTACAGGCAACTCATTGGATCTCTTATATATCTGACAATCACACGGCCAGATATTTGTTATGCAGTAAGCTCACTAGCACAGTTTATGGCAAATCCAAAACAGTCTCATTGGAATGCAGCCAAAAGAGTCTTGAGATACATCAGAGGTACAAGACAGTTTGGGATAGAATACAGAGGAATTCATCCACGGTTGCATGGATACTGTGACAGTGACTATGCTGGAGATCATGAGACCAGGAGATCGACATAGGGATATGCATTTTTCCTTGGTCAAGGTGCTATATCATGGTTGTCAAACAAACAACCAACTGTTTCTTTGTCTTCGACTGAAGCAGAATATAGAGCACTCACTACAAGTGCATGTGAGGCTATATGGCTCAGAAGACTATTGTTAGAAACAGATTACTTTGATGAGTCAAAGCCAACAACAATATACTGTGATAATCAATCGGCTCAAGCATTGGCCAAAAATCCAGTATATCACTCCAGGACAAAGCACATTGATGTCAGAGAGCACTTCATCAGAGAAAGAGTGTTACTTGGTGACATCACACTGCAGCATTGTGATAGCAAAGAGAATGTTGCAGACATCTTTACCAAACCACTCGGTAAAGAGCTATTCGAGAAACACCGACTAGCTCTTGGTTTGATGCAGAGGAAGGACATTACCATTAAAGGGGTGTGATGGAATGTAATGCTTAGTCCTTCTTCGATTCCCCAGAATCATCATCTTGAGGGAAGGCCTACTTCATGATGTTGATCTTGAGGGAAGGTGTTGAGAGTTCACGCTCAACATCATGTGATCATGTGTGCATAGCACCATCACGTGATCACTAACCTTATAGAGTGCTATAAAGGAAAGGGTTATATCCCCTAACCCTAACCCTAAAAGGGTTTGTATATATTCTATTTTTTTCAACTAATTCTAGTGTACAGTTAGTCATTTGTGGTGTGCTCTCTAGCTGTGCCCTCTCTCCTCATCTCCACTCTTCTCCTCTCCCCTCTTCATATTTTGTCAGAGTGTCCCCCTCAACCAGCGCCCGCCACTCCAGATCTTGGACTCAGAGAAAATGCTAGAGTCAAGGCCTTGAACCCCGCAGATAGTATGGATGGAGGTACACGTCGTTCCCTTTAGGAACTCAGTGGAGCGAAGACTAACAAGAACCCTAGTAGCTTTACTCTAGCTGAACAAGACATGCTGGTGGATGCATATCATAAGACGCGGCTGCTGAACGGATCAGAACCCAAAGCATGATAGTGTCCTAGTTTCCCATCCGCTATCCAAGAAAATTAAAGATGCACCACACGATAGGGTAAAGAGAATCGATTCCACTTCCTTAGGGATGCCTACTACAAAGCCTCGGCAAACTAACGACGGTCATGCAGGGAGATGGGGCGAATGGCCAAAATCCATTTGGGGCAAATGGCCAAAATCCATTTCTCTGTTGTCGTGGAATGTTCTGAATTATATATTGCTGTTAAGACCACCAAGCTGGTTTTGGACGATCACAGTCCAAGCCAAATAGCTTAGAAACCAAACTTTTAAAATCATTTAACTACTGGTGAACTAAACTAATTTAACTACTTGGAAACAAAACAGTTTCAACTATCGGGTTGGTCATCAATTACTTCGATTGTCAGTGCTATCATTCAATGGGCGGGACATGGAGACTTGTAATAATAATGGAGCAAAGAGTCCAAATTTTAAATTAAATGAATTTAACTACTCATAAACTAAACTAATTTAACTACTTGGAAACACAGCACCACTGGGCAAGTCAGCCACCATGCTAGCATTCAATACGCAGGACATGGAGACAAATAATAATGATGGAGCGAAGAGCCCAGAAATGAAACTAAACCATTTTAGCTACTCGTAAACTAAACTAATTTAACTACTTGGAAAACAGCACCACCAAGTTCTACCAAGGAGAAGGCTTGCCTTTCGATGATCAAGAAAGCCAATCTTGATATATGCTTGGTCCAGGAGCTAAAATGTGGCCCTACTGATTCGTTTTGGTTTGTTTTCAAGATGTTAGGATACGATCTCTTCATCAACTATCCAGTAAGGGGTTAAGGAGGATGTGCTATTGCAATCAAAATATCTATGGTGGCTAAACAACTATTTTTCCATGAAGAAGGTTGGTTTATTGTTGCCAAGATTCAGGTCGATAGCTTCTCCTTTAATGTTCTATGTGTCTATGCTCCGAATGATCCATGCGACAAATCTACTTGCTCGGTCATGCTAAAAGAAAAGATTCATGATGCGAATTGGTTACTAGCAGGAGACACTTCATTTAGAATTCCCAAACTTGAAAGTCCAACAAGACTAACTACTGGTGGTGGTGGCCTCATCAGCCACATCTGTCATGGCTATGATTCCATCGGGCTGGGCAGTTAATTACCAGCCCCACCGCACTGGCCTACTCACCTACCACCTAGCTTAAGCATGCATATCACTAGGAGTGCAGTAAAAACTACTAGCCACTAGACTTGCATGCTCAGTAGTGTACTTACGAGTGATTAGAGGTGATTAGGCTTCATGATTTACTTTTGTGGGAATTACCAACCCGTCTAGGGTGGTGCCTAAGATTCCACCGTGGTGGCCTACAATTAATATGGATGGAACCCCGGGCTCTAGTCACCACAATGGCTCAAACTTTATAATATATAAGATCCGTGGCATTCGGCATTTTACAATGTTGCTCTCATTCTCCCCTTCTCTACTACTCTACTCCACACACTTTGCTACTTTGCTCCACACCCCTCCTCTAGCTCTTTTCTGCCCCTGCTCTACTTTGCTCCACGCTCCCTCCTCCAGCTCTCATCACTCATATGCTCTGCTGCTCATCTGTCGCTCACCCACTCATCTTTACCATGCCTACTACTACCCCCCCTCGATGCACTATGATCCCAATGTTATCTTCCTTCTCATATAAGGTGATTGCTTTGCACTCACCTGGAGTAGAAATGTTGGCACTAGTGTGGAGACCCTTCGTTCCCACAGTCGATTCCCTCTGTCCTCTTTATGGCTGTGCTGTATGGGTTCCCCCTAGACATCAATGAAGGCCTTAGTATTGTCATAGCAGAGTACTCTCGACTAGTTGGGGGGGCCGTAATCTAAGTCCTAGCAATGTGCATGGTCTTCGGCCTCTCCATTGTCTCCTCCTTTGGCTCCCTAAGAAATTTTAATGCAACAAGCTAGACTGGAAGAAACACTGAGTTACACAAATTCCCTCTTGCTCAGATGAGATCATAACCACTCAACAATGGCTGGATGTAATCTTTTGGCCTGTAAGCCTCTCGATGATCTTTTGGCTCACTAGATGTAATGTTTTGGTCTCCAAGGCTCTCGGCTATTGCCGAGTTTTTATTACATTTATGTAATCTCTTTTTGTTCAATTTGAGGCTCTCAGTATGCACTGTTGTTAACTTTTATATTTGAATGGTTATGGTCTATAGTTGTAATCTTTTGTCCTTTAAGGCTCTCAACAATTTCCGAGTTTTTATCATTCAAATTTTTCTCAATATATGTTGTTAATTTTTATATAACATGTTATTGGACGCAGATGTACATTGTAATCTCTTTTGCTCAATTTTCACTTGATGAATTATACTTT
Source organism: Dipteris shenzhenensis (assembly GCF_047967505.1). Lineage (NCBI taxonomy): Eukaryota > Viridiplantae > Streptophyta > Polypodiopsida > Gleicheniales > Dipteridaceae > Dipteris > Dipteris shenzhenensis. The sequence goes on along the minus strand of NC_141598.1, from coordinate 35,250,405 downwards.
TTCCATCATTTATATTTACTGCAACAAGGACTAAAATACCAGTAAAGCAGGACTATAACTTCCTTGGTATATGTCCAAAATAGCGCTAAATGAGCTCCAACGACCCACCGTTGTGGTTGCATGGAGATATATTTAAAAAAATAGAATTAAACTTTCAAAAATGCAATTGACGACATGGCCCTTGAGGGGTCCCCTCTAGGGGCAAGGATCCAGGATGCCCCTGGATAGAAATGGCATGTCGATATGTCCCTTTCCCCTAAAGGGACCCCTCAAGGGCCATATCGTCAATTGCATTTTGCTTGGTTGCACAAGGAAATACATTTTCCTTGGTACACAAATATATAACTCCAAGAACTAGCGCAATGGCTGTCATAGATCTCCTTCTATTTGCCAGTGCATTGGTTGTCATCAACCTCCTCCTATAATTTGTAAAAATAGGTAATGGAGCTATAACTCCAAGAATGAGCGTGGTGGTCTCTCTAAGCCAATCGATGATTTGCATGGGCAAAGCTATGGTGGCAAAAGCAATAGGAAAAAAGGGAGCTCATTTTGGGGCCTTTTACGGTTTGGAAAAATAAGCTCTCAACCAATCAACAGAGGGCCAACGTAACGTTGGAAATTCACGAAAATAAGAGAAAATAGAAAAAAGAAGCAATACTTTATGTAGGTACAAGCGTGCTACATTAATGTGGAGATTGGTTTTTTATTCTCACAAGATCTTTGGACAAGAAGATAGAATCTAAACTAACATTTTATCTGACAAGGGCCTTCCCGCTTCCACCTTTCTTTGAACTTTGAAATGTTGTGCCACCTTTCCTTCGAAAGGTCTACCATTCTACACCACTGCCTCATTGTGCAGCAGCCTCTTCTTTTCCAAAACTGCTCCCTTGATCCTATTTGGCATAGAGTAAGATGTTTCTTATCAACTGTCTGTCTGGAGGGAACATATCAATGAAAGAAGTTTTGATTCAGCATGTGTACATGCATAAAGAACTTGTCTTGCGAGACTATCCAAAAGATCTTCTGCAACATAGACCTAATTGTATATTTTTCTATTGTGGTTTTTTTCTTTACGAGGTGTATGGATTTTTAAGATGAAGCTTTCTTTCTTTGCTTATTGACATTCTTGTGCTGTTTTATTTCAGATTTATACCCTTCATCGTATGAGACATGGAAAAACATCGATTGTATTCTGGGATTTATAGATGTTTTGCATGGATCGATAGGAGAACAACAATACCAATGTCGATGTACAATAGAGCTAGATCAATCGGGTATATTTTTTACTGATCATTTTTATCAGTTGCTGGACAATGCTAACACACATGGTGTGTTAAGAAAACAAGACCTTCTGGCATGGAATTCAGTGGATTGGCCTCACCCACATTCTAGTGTTACAAAGGCATATAGGGCCAAGCTTTTCAAAGAAGTATAGAAAGCTCTGAGGCCCAATATTACCACAAGGATAATAAAAATTTCTTTATGCATGCCTCTCACAGTTTTTGTGGACTTGTTTAATACCTTTCCAATGAAGGTTTCAAAAACAATGTTCATAGTTAAAGCAACAAGTTTGGCATGCATGCCACAATTTTTGGATAAAGGTTGGGATAAGAAGACATGTAGTTCAGTGTTTTATGAGGTTGTCTAACCTTCTATGCAACTGAAGTACATGGTTGCATCACAAAATTTTATTTTTTCTTTTTATTATAAGCGCAGTCAAATGCTAGGCACAAAACTAGTCCCAATGGATCAAGATGAAGATTCTTTTGGTGTAGAAAATAAACTTCTTGATATTGATGTTGTTGAGAATGGTGATGTGCTAGTCAATATCTCATTAAGAGAATGTTGCTCCCTAGCTCAATTGCGCAATGACATTCTGTTTGAGACAGAAGGTTCTATTTCAAACGACTTTTTATTTATCTACAACAATAAAAAGGTACACCATCTGATTTATCCTAGTCTCATTAAACATTGCTATTAGTTTACTTTACCCCTCTGATTCATATTGCTTTTTTGCAGTTGCTCAAAAGAAGAGAGAGCTCAATAAAATGCAAAGACATTGAAAATTTGAAAATTGAGATAAGACAGACTCCATAAACAAAGGTTTTGTATTCAATCAAGTAAAATTTTGTATAGAAGTGTTTAGTTATACATGTAGAACATATTCCTGACATCCATTTTCTATTTATGTACAGCTTGATCCAGAGGCTGCTCTACATGGTCCAAGATCTCCCTATCATCATTTTTTGGAGAATCTGTTTTCTACTGCTCCATCCTGTCCTGTACAGTATGTTGGTGCTGCTCCATTGTCTCCTCTACTGCCCCAGGAGCATCTGTTTGCTGCTGCTCCATCTTCTCCTCAACAACATCAGCAGCAGGTCCTTGCTCCTGTGGCTTCTCCTCCTCAGCACTAGGTGCTTATTCCTGTGGCACCACATCAGCTTCATCTGTGGCATCAAGGTGTATGACACCTTCTTGTACTTTAGAGCTCTCACCCAACTCGACAGTAGCTGGTACAATAAGTTTGGGGGAGGCATAGCTCAAAAACCTCCAAATTGTATGAGCTCTGAAATTATATACATAGTTTGAGCTGAAGCTATCTTCTTTCATCTGCAATGGCATATGATGATTTAGAACACTTTGTATCATTATGAATTATCTTCAAGCTAAATGAAAATTATTTTTTCTTACAAGGTCTGGCTGTTCTTTCTCAAAATAGCTTGAAAGTAGATATTTGGCACTGATCAGCACTCTCCATCCGTAGCTACTTGAATCATCTTGTTGTGGTGTCTGTACAGTTGGAAAGATATGTTAGAAACTGTTAACATCTGAACAAAATAAAATTATTCAATAAGTTCAAAGGCATAGCATGAAATAGACATTAGTAGAGGGAACGACTTTTTACCTCTAGATTTATTGGCTCTATTGAATCCAAAAGAGAGGCATTACGAGGACAGTGATCCAATGCATCTAGAAGCCTTCTAATACAACTGCAATACATATAATTTAGTTAGTATGATATCAAAATAATAAAGTTTTAAGTTCAAAAAGCACACACAACACTTAAATTTCAGCACTCTGTGTGTGTTTTAAGAAAGTTGAATATAAAGCATTGCTTCTGCTGGATGTCAATAGAAAACAAAACTCCAGTGGTCACTGCATAAGGAAAAAAGCATTAGGAAATCAAAGGCTACAAGAGTTCTCAATATTAAAGAAGAAGCAGTCACCCACATACCTGTTATGGTATGGAAGTAGCAAAACATCAATTACTTCAAAATTACAGTGTCTGAACCAGTTGGAAATTATACTGATGGGAGTTTCCTTTGCATCTCTTAACTTAGAAGAAATGGCAGGATCAATAATATGGACTATATGCTATACAGAGGGGTGAAGCCAGCTTCTCATCATGCTGCATAGGACCAAAAAATAATTAGGGTAGGGTATAAAGGAGGTACAAGGAGGATTGTTTTGCAAAAAATGTAAAATAATAGACACTTACTAGAGCATTGCAAGAATGATAGTATCTGAGCAATACTCATTCTTACTTGGGGGGGTCACTCATCTTATGTAACCCTATCACGTGAGTTCAACAGAAGGATATTTTTAATTTTAAAAATTTACATAATTTAACTTACATAAGGGATTATTTAAAATGTTTTTAGAAAAAAATTACATATCTGTATAGAAAAAGGGTACATTTTATTAATGAAAAATATACCGATAAGGGATTTTACAAATAAGCCTTGAACACACGTGATATAGAGAGTTTATACATATTGACCCCCCCGAGCATTCTTATGAGCCAATGCTGCCAAGCATGGTTTTGTCAAGTCAAAATCATTCACTGAAAATTCATCCTCAATATGGACAACTATATTAGGGCCCAACTCCTGCAACCTTCTATGTATCTGCAGCTCCCTCTTTCCAGTCTCCACATCTATAACAGATTTTGTTTCTTTTATTTGCTACTTCAGTGACTCCTCATAAGCAGTCTTCCCTCTGGTGTTCTTTGAGTGGGTTACTTCAACAACCTTAACCTTATCTACCTTCAACTTCCTTGTAGGTGGAATTAATAATATGTCTCTCATCTTTATTTCCTGCCATTCCTCCTCAAAGTTCTTGTAATCACTCTTTGTCCATGTTACTTTGTCACAGAACATGAAGAGTTGATCAAGAGACCTCCACACCTCTGCCTTCCTATTTCGTGCTTCCCCATCTGCCTCATGATCTTTCACAGCATTATAGACTTGCTTCCACAATCCATAATTGATCTTTGAAACTGTTCTACCTTGCCTTGCTTGCTTACTGTGTTTGGGTCGAGACAAGAATCTTCTTGCCTTAACACCACCAATAGAGGGCTTGATTGGTACCTCCTTGCCATTGGTAGACTTTTTAAAATCCTTTGTGATTTGAACATCTGCTCCATGCAGACCTATATCGGATAACACTTTTTCCAATGCTTGAAGAGCATCCTTTCTATTTTTTTCCGGATGGAGTTTCCAAGCAAATCCAATATATAAAAATACCAATTTCTCAATAATTCGACATAGACCATGCAATGTGCAGATGTGAACATTACATAGTGGAATGTCCAGAATGGCCTTGAAGTCAGGGTCAACTTTATCTCTATTAGGTGCTCTCTTCCACCATTTTGAATCCATTACTAGAGCTGATTCTTTGTAGTAAAGACAAGGAGACTTTGAGTTGCCTCCTTTACTAACGTTATACATGCACTTAAGTGTTTTAAGGTCCCCGGCCATGTGCCACTCTACTTGAAAATCACCTTTTCTTGCAACATGGAGATTCTCGCCTTGCACTTGTCTTTTGATTATTCTTGGTATTTCCGTGTGGTGAAACACCCAATCTAGTGTTTCATGGTCTTCTGTCTTCACCTGCCAGATTATAGGAAAACAAAAGTCTTACTATAATAGATTTGAAAACAATGACCAAAATCAAGTACAAAACAAAAAATGATCGAGCCTAACCACCATATGTGTTTCTCTGACTGCACACTAAAATACTTCGAACTCGCTTCAGCCAATGATGTATCAATTGCTCCATTCATCAATGTAATAGTAACTCTTTCCATTTTCTTTTCCTTTACAACCTCACACTCATCCAGTTTGATAATAAATTTCCAAATTCCTTTGCACTCCTCAAATGTTATTCCATAAAACTCGACCATTCTTCTTTGAAGTTGTTGTAGATCTACAAATATATTGTTCCAAGGATCATACACAGTGGTTCCTTTACCACCATGAAATATTTCTTCAATATGGATATATTGCCCAATAAATTCATCTATACTTTCATTCAAATGACCTCTTATCCTCCACACGGTTGCTGGATTTGGCAGTAAAACTCGTTTAATCCTTTGATCTTTCAAAGTTGAGGATATCACATGGAAAATCGAACTATATCCCTTCCTGCTAACTCCACTAACATCAAGAGCCTCTTGGATTGTAGTGCCATCAACTTGATTATTGGATACAAAGTCCTCTACAACATTGCGTTTGACTGTTTTTTATTTTTTTTCCTCAATCAAACCTTTTGCTACACCACAAGAAAGCAATCCTTTCATTTGTTTAACAGGATTCGGATCCATATTTTCTTTTGCAGGCTCCAATAATTTCCTATAGTAACAACACAATATGCCTATATCATTCAGCACCTCCATTCTTGTTTTGCGGTAAGGGACGAAATAGATATAGTCATTTGAGAGCCTTTTTGAGTATACAAAATGATAAATTTCAATCTAACCTTGCTTCCTGAATTCGTCACTTGCATCCACCAGTCCCAGCCTTCAAATTTGCAATGTTTTTAATCTTCCTGCTACATAGTCTGTCTCCAAGCACGGTTCTCTTCTTTCTTGCTCTTGTCAACTCTTTTTTACTCTTTGAATGCTCCTCAATTTCATTCTGCAAACTGCTGCTCCAATTTTGCACGAATGGTTATCTCCTACAACTTGGCCCCCTTTTCTTGTGGGTACATCATTTTATATGTTTCCACAAATGTAGACTGCGCTGAAATATAACCAAGAATTCCATTTTGTCCATCGTTGGCAAACCTCAGTAATGTGGTGGGATTGACAAATGGAGGTGTAGAGTTTTTTACTTGACATTTTGGATATATGCTTCCATCGCACCATAAGTCAATATGTTGAAGCCCTTCTCTTCTCATATTTTCCCACTGTTGAGCATTGAGCACCGTATCCTTTCATCTTTTTTGTGCTGGAGCATATTGTTCTTCTAAGTCGATGTGAAGATGGTGTAATCGCTTCTTTTGAGATAGTGACTCACTAGTATCGGCCATTTTTTGTGCTTCTGAGGTTGTGAAGTTTGCTTGTCAATCTCATAGTCATTTTGTAACATGAATTGTGGAAGTGTGGCGGTATCCATGTGAATATTTTGAAAACTTACAATCACCAAGTTTAGTGATGGATTCTTTATGAAAGGCCTGCACACGTCGGCAAAAGAGATGCAGAATCTTTGGTAAACAAAAAAAAATCTAAGGAGATATTTAATGCAAAATCGTGTTAGTCAGACAAAAGATTATCTTATTCCTTTCTGAATTGACAATTCTGTAGTCCTTACTGATAGTTCTGAGCCACATTTCCGTATTTTATTATTTTTGAGGTCTTTTAGGAGAGAAATAAATCAAAAAATAGTGAATTTCTTACAAGGCCCCAAAATGATTCCCTTTTTCCCTAATGGTTGTGCAATGATCGGTGTTCAAGGCCAGAGACTGCGCTGCACTGGTGTTCAGAATGATAGATTGCATCTCATTATTATGCTAAGAACTAGCACGGTGGTCTCTCTAAGCCAACCTTGAATTTTAATGATCTGCATGCGTGTGGTGCCCATTGACAGGCGACAAAGTCTCTTGAATCCTTGCGATCATAGGCCACCATCGAATTATTAGGCCTTCTTATCATAGGCCATTTTCTACCGTAGGTGACCATTAATCATTGTTATAGTGCTACTTTGTGGCCTTCACAAAAATATACCATGAAATCCTATACAATGTCTTGAATGAGTTCTCTTTTGTTGATTATGAATCTCACATTTCCTCCACCCCTTTTGCATAGAAATGGTTAAGAGCAGGATATTAAGAGCAACTCTTCTCCGAATATCAGGTTCTCATTCACCCTTTTGCTAGGAAAGGGGTGAGGTTGACATTTGGATTGATTGTCCAAGCCTTCCAACTCTGATCAGCCTAACTTGGTAATAGTGAGGATTCCAAACTTAGCCAAAGTTGTCTTACTTCTCATTGAATCCATGTCTGCTAGGCCTTTATGGCCCCACCAACTAATTATTTAGATAGCTAAGTACAGCTACACCAAGGGCAACCGTGTGTCAGATGTTTTGAATTTTAAACTTTAGTGGCATCTCACATCATTGATGACCATTCATGGAAAGATGATTTAAAGGGTATCACATACCATTGTAAATTTGTTACTAGTTGGTTTGAGTAAGAGTGTCGTCTACTCACTTGTATGTGGGCATTGAGTTGTATATTGAGCGTAGTATTCCTTTATCAAACTCTGGCAGTTCATTCTTGTTTTGGCTATTATTTTTGTCCATTTTTGTTCAATTCTGTAAAAAGTGTTAGTGCAAAAAGAGACGATCCCTTTGGACCCTTTTGCTAGTAGTGAAAGGGTCTAAAAAAAGTTTAGAATGTAGATGTTAGACTTTAATTTTGCTATTAAATCTAAGAGAATTTTCCTAAATCTAAGTTGCACAAAATTCTTATTGATTACCTTAACTTGTACAGTGCATATCACAATGTATCTACCATTGACAAAGCCCTTTCATGCACATGATAATTCAATCATTTATCCACCCCTTTCACTAGCAAAAGGGGTGGAAAGGGACAATCATTTTATGTGAGTTTTTTTCACCATTTTATGTCAAGGTTAGAGGGTGAGATGAGGCTATGTGAGGGATTGTGTTCCTATTTTGCAAAACTACAACCCCACAACCCCTTTAGGCTGGTAAAAGAGGGTTGAAATCACATTACTTGTGTCCATAATCTTGCTAATTTAACATGTAGTTCTTGATTTTGGCATGTGGAAATATTTGAGAAATACATTTGGTAATTATGGTGGTATGCATATCTTGTCTTCATGGCACTCAATATTTATTGTTGATTCATTTTTTGTGATTGCCTATACTCATAAGGTGGAGACAAATAAAGCCCATTGATTCCTCTCAAAGTAAAGAAAAACTAGAAGTAAGAGTATAAAGAACCATGACATCGAAATGGAAGAAGTAGAGAATGTCGTAGCACAAGTTAATACTATTCTAAGTAGAATGATGGTGAGAAACAAGGACTAGAAGTCATGATCGAGTTGATGAACATGATGGTGAGAACAAAGGGTATTTGGAATAGGAAGAAATTTCACCCAAATCCATTAAAAATACCTTAGGTGGTGATATTTTGGAGGATCTTATGGTTCATAAGGGCAAGGTTGAACCTAAAATACCATTGTGTGGATTCCTTGTGAATCCTAATTCCTCATGTTAGAGAACTACAAATAGATTTGACTACTCTAAAAATTTCATTTGATACAAAGGGCTATGTTTGGACCAAGGGGCAATTTATCCTATCCACCACCCTCCAAGATGGTACAAGCAAGGATGTGGATGATGAGACAAAATCAATATGGAATACATTGGATTGATATTATGAGTTTGATTAAGAGATTTATGGGGATGAAACCTCATCATCTCCTCTTTCAAACAAAATGGTTTATGTTTGGAAGGAGTACCACCACACTATGTCATTCATGGAGAGTATTAGGGAGATTTAGTCTCCAAAATCTCTGTAAACAAGTAGTGTAATATATGTGTGCATGCCAAATTCATTTCTTCACAACCAAAAGATGTGCTTAAGTTGATTGCGACTTTGCAAATATTCAACTTGTTAATTACTTTTTCAATGAATTAGCAAGCACCACTTTTTCTCAGACTATTTTCAAATTAAAATTTGATTGTGGGCTCAGGGAGAATGCAATTATTTTTACCAACTTGCAGTGTTATCTTTACCATACAAACAATATTTATGCTTATGATGCTCGACTATTTGTGGAGGGGTTTACTGAAGAAGAGAAGAATAGCACAGAAAGGGATAGGATCCAAGAAGGAAGTGGAGAAAGAAGGGTTTGATATCCTCTTACTAAAACATTTTTCGGGTGCATAGAGTTCTCTGTGAGCATTTTCTCCCCATTTACATAAACGTTGGTATGTTTTGGTATTACTTCTTATTTAACATGTTTACTTGTAGGAATTTGGACAAGAGACTTTGATATGCAATGTAAGAAATTGCCATAAAGCAGAGGGAGAGTCTAAGAGGGGAGAGGGCTAATAGTGAAGGTTGAAAGGAGGGATTGTGAGGACTGACAGGTTTCTATGGTTGCATGCTCTTCCTCAAAGAAGGTAACCCTATCATCATTATTGGGAGGAGATGATAATTTCAGAACCTCATATGGAATACTAGTAGTAGCAGACCATGGATTCATTTAATGGTTGGCCAAGGAAGTGTGGATGGACCAAGTTCTTACTAAAGCATCAAGACTATTATTACAAGTGGTGGAAAAAAACTTGGGAGGAGAGAATGTAAACCCTTCCAAATCATCCAAACCTTGATGGGTAGTTTCATGATATTTCCTTTGGATTAGAAAAGATCTATATGGTTCTCTTTCTAAGGATATGGTAGTTGCTAGCCCTTCTTTGAAGTAAGTGGATCTTTCTAATATAGCTAGGCCTGACGCATCTAGTATATAGGCTGGTACTTTTTGAAGTTGTTTCTAGATTTGACTTGATTCGTATTATTCTTTATTGTGACATATGTATGCACTCTTTTGTAGGTATCTTCTCTTATTGATAGATTCCAAAAAAGTAGGTGGTATTCCACATACATGCAAGATGGGCTATGTTGAGTCCTCCTACATATTGCCTGTATATTTCCCCTATCTTTAGGGAGGATGCATTCCCCACAGGAACCTTTTCTATTTTTGATTGGAGAAGAATTCATTATCCATTATGGTTGGGCATGAAAAAAAGGAGGCTTCATAGAAGAGGAAAAAGACTTACATGAGGAACATTTCAAGGGAGAATGAAATTCTAATTCTTGTTCTATTAGGAACATAAATGAGGATGAAATAAAGAGATTGGTGGATGAGCAAAAAAGATTGGCTGATCAACAAAATCTTGATACAAAGGCACAAGATTATAAAACAAGAACATGGATGCATCAAGTAAATTTATCTGTTTACATTTTCTTCCTTGTTTAGTGATACTATTATTCAATCTCTTGCCATTTAAACACTAAATGTGACCTACTACATTTGCTTCTATGAGATTTTGGCTTGGAAAAAGCTAAGAGGAGAATGAAGACATATTATATAGACATGGTGCACTTACCCCTTCTTGATGTTTCATAAATGGCATGCATATGATCAAAATGTTTTATGATTACATGGCATTAGGCAAGAAATTTTTTCAAGGGGACTTTACAAAAGGGTTTTGTGAGATGAGAAGCTTCTTCTTGAAAGTGGAAGTCATGGTAAGAAAAGGAATAACAAGGATTGTGCATGGATTATAGATATGTGTCATAGATTCATGTACAAGATCTTTACTAGGAGGTGTACAAGGTGTCCCAACATGGGAAACTCTGACAAATGATGACTACCTTTACTACTTAAGAGTGGTTGATGCACCAATAGGTGACAATGATAGGACACTTGTTAGGTGTTGTGCATCAAGTCTGCCGATGGTAGAATGCTATGCAATGGGTGTAAAATTGGAGATATGCTTTCGGTGAATTGTAACAACTCTTAATGCTTACTCAGTCAATGATAAACGTGCCTTTACAATGATTAGTGAAGTATCAAATCTTCAATCTTTACTATATTCCATTCTTCGGTTTTTGTGAGTTTTTCATTTATTGTTATAGTGAATTTAATTGTCCTACTGGTTGAGTAGCAAAATGCATTCCATGTGATGACTTTGCGGAGAGTTGGTTGTATGCCTCAAGTGTATGAGCCCCAAGTGTGGGCCATTGCTCATGAGTTGAAGCAATTGTTGGTCTCTTAGAGCCAATCAAGGATGGTAGGGAAGGGTGCATTAGGGAGAACACACTATTCAAAATTTTTGGACTTGTGTAAATTCCAATTTGAGAACCGAGTCCTCTTTGCTATAAGTACTCAGATGTAGGTCTCCTGCCCTTCACTGTTTGTGGCTTTCCACAGCCCACCCATAACTCCCTTGCCTTTATCAAGATCTCAGAAAGAGAAGAGCTTTTTTTCAACCTAAATGGAGCAGAATTCAGCCTTTCTGATTCTAGAATGTACTTCGAGTCATCGTTAAATATGCATACATGACAAATGACCCATTAAAACTTTTCCATCCACTCAATTTGTGGCAAGTTTCCTTTTCTTCCCTCATCAAGGGCGATCCTGCAAGCTTCACAAAAGTGTTGCCCATCAATGGGCTCAAACCTGCATCTTTCCAAGAATCTATTCTTTACCAGCATGTATCTCTTCTCGATGTCAGTCCCATATCGGTTGTGGTACAAAGACTCTCCATGAACAAAGTCACTCCTTCTAAAGTTCTCAAAAGCATCAAGAAAGTCCACACGCTTTTGAAATGTGACATCAGGCAATGTAGGATCATCTTCTTGAAGTCTCTTAAATGCCATAGGACAAAGAGTGATATAAGTGGCAACTGGAGTTCTTGTTTTCCTCGTATCTTCATACAATTTGCGTGCAAATGTCATATCTAGCTTTCTTTGATTTGTGAATAACTAAGCTCGATCAATAATCATTGTGGCCACACTGAATTGTGAAAATCCCCAAATGTACCCCTCATCCTTTGGAGGATGTAAGTCTGCAAGACTTGTATCTTCTTCTTGCGGATCCTCCTGATCATCACTATCCAATTTTTTGCCTGGTTTTAAATAACCTGCACTTGAACGATCTACACGTGGAGTAGGAGTTATTTTTGCTCTCTCTTAGAAATGAGGTAGAGGTTTGCTTCAAATGGACTCTATTGTAGCCAACCTTCAAAAAGATCTCTATTCACTAATACCATGACCCCGAGGTCTGTTTTAGCCCATACAATGCCTTCTTTAGCTTGCATGTCTTGGATGTGGACCCTAGAACCTAAAAGCTTAGTGGTTGTTCCACATATACATCCTCCTCCAAGGTTACATTCAAGAATGGGGACTTCATGTCCATATGATAAGCCATCCATGATGGGTAGCCAAAGCAACAACAGTGTCTATCATCAACCATCATGGCTGTGGGGGCAAAGGTCTCATCAAAATCAAGTCCCTCTGATTGTGCATAAAATTTCGCCACCAATTATGCTTTTTTATATGTTCAAGCTCTCATCAGACTTGAACTTCAATTTATACACCCATTTGGTACCAATCACCTTCTGCTTGGGCGGCTTGTCCCAGGTGTCATTTTTTAGAATGGCATCCATTTCTACCTTCATAGCATTCTACCATTCTAGGATATCCTATGCCTTCTCGAAGGATATGGGCTCCTCAAGTTGAGCCCCCATTGCATAGTTCATGGAGGGAGTCTTCACATTACATTCAAACCGCCGCACTCTAGAACTGGTCTTGTTGAATTAAGACCATCGCACTCAGGAACTATTTTGAAATGCCACAATCTCAACACAATGTGAAGACTCCCATTGTGAACTATGCAATGGTGGCTCAGCTTGAGGAGCCTAGATCCTTCAAAGAGGAACAAGATATCCCAGAATGGCCAGATGCTATGAAGGTAAAAATAGATGCCCTTCTAAATAACAACACTTGGTATTTGGTGGACAAGCCGCCCAAGCAGAATGTGATTGTTACCAAATGGGTGTATAAATTGCAATTCAAGTATGATTCCAACTTGGACAAATACAAATCACGATTGGTGGTGATAGATTACCCACAATCATAGGGACTTGATTTTGATGAGACCTTCCCCTCCACACTCAGGATGGTGATGATATGCACTCTTGTTGCTTTGGTTGCCCATCATGGATGGCATGTCTTGCAGATGGACATGAAGTCTGCATTACTAAACAAAACCCTAGATGAGGAGGTATTGGATCAGCCACCAAGGTTTTAGGTTTTAGAGTCCACAACCAAGGTATGCAAGGTGAAGAAGGCATTGTACAGGCTAAAACGGGCCCTGTGGGCATGGTACCAATGAATAGACGAGTTCTTTTTGAAGATTTGACTACAGCAGGATCTATCTAAGGCAAACCTCTACCACTTTTCTAAGAGGGGGGTATGACGACTAGTACCTTTCTATATGTGGATGATCTTATCCTTACAAAAGATCACTCAAAGAAAGTTGCTCAAGTCAAGAAACTACTCACGGATTAATTTGAGATGACAAACTTGGAAGTTCTTCATTATTTTCTTGGGATTGAAGTGAAGCATGAGAAGAGTAGCATATTCATCTCTCAAGAGAAATACTATAGGGAATTACTCAAGTGGTGTCAGATGGAAGACTGCAAGGTGGCGATAAATTGCATGAAGGTTGGATGAGCATCCATGATGCGTCTCAGCCAATTGATGCATCTCAGTGTTAATGAATGCTACGTCGTCTACTTTATCTCACCAACACTAGGCCAGATATTTCCTTTGCAATAGGGCTACTCTATCCATTCTCTGGCAAACCTAGGAAGGCCAATTGGGAGGTTGGCATGAGGATGTTGAGGTACTTGAAGGGTACATGAACCTATGGTATTACCTATAGTAAAAAGCGTCGAGTTAGGCAAATTTTTTGATAGTGATTGGGTAGTTGATGGGGACACCAAGAGATCAACTATAAGGTATTGTTTCATACTTCCATCTTGGGACACCTCATGGCTAAGCAAGATATGACCCTCTGTTGTCTTTTCAAGGGCTACTTGCATAGCATCATGCGAGACGTTTTGGCTCAGGTGGATCCCGGAGAACATGGATGTGACTCAGGAGGATGCGACGATGATGTGCAATAATTACAATTGCATTTCCATTGCCAATAACCCCGTGTTCCACAAAGCATATCAAATTCCACCGCTGCCTTGTATGAGAGCTCATCATTGATGATATCATGGAGCCAATGTACTATTTGACCACTGACAACATATCAAACATCTTCACAAAGTCACTTGTGAGGGAGAAGTTGGAGCACCTCATTTGATGCATGGGGATCAACGACCCACAGCTGTGTCATTGAGTGAGGGTGTTGGAAATCACTAACCCAAAATTGTGAGCCTCCAATTTGAAGGAACAAGGGGCAATAGACCATAGGGGATGGAGAGGGATCCATATTCGCAAAGGGGAGAAATCCATAATAGCAAAGGGGCTGGTAGTAGGGCAGCAAAGGGGCTTAGTAGTAGAACATCAAAGGGGTCTAGTAGTGAGGCAAAAAAGGCCATACACCAAGGCATTATATAGGCCTTGAAGTCGGCCAGCCTCTTAGGCAGTTCATTGGGCTGACCAAAGGGGTTAGTGTAACAAGATGAGTTGGCCCCCTCCAATCAATTTTGAGGCCTTGAATGAGGGCTATAAAAAGCCCCTCCTAACCCCCATTTCCTCATTCACTCCAACACTGAAGTCTGCTAAAGGTAGCGCCTCTTAGAGTCCACTGAGATGAGAGATCGACAGAGTTCTGCCTCACCCTTGAGGAGCTTGTTTTTTGCTCCTTGTTTACCACAGTTTGTGGAAGAGTATACTCTCAGTTTCTCTCTTTTTCTTACTATCTATCTAAGATCTCTATCTGTGAGTGTCTCATCAAGTGTTTGTGAGTGTACTTGGAGCTGAAGGTTAGAGGGAGGTGCGAGACTCTATCCTCATATTTCTAACACCTATGGTGGTAAAGATGTACACAAGATAATGTAAATTTGTCATCTATTGTGAATTCCACTCTCTGTCCCCCTAGTCCTCAACACTTAGGTAGAAAGCTCCTACTACCTGTGGCTCTTAGAGAGGCTACCTATTGGGCAAGTGATGAAAGATGAAAACAAGACAAATGTGATGAATGAGTGGGGCCTACTCATAGTAGATAGGAATTATAAGGTGGGTAATTACT